>NC_083731.1:1200000-1911164 GCF_028564815.1 Eubalaena glacialis | reverse complement strand
TGTCAGGCCCCTGTAGACTTCCGAGTCCCGGAGAGCAGAGACCGGTGGGACCTGGGGCGGCACATCTTACCCTTAGCTGTCAGGCCCCTGTAGACTCCCGAGTCCCCGGAGAGCAGAGACCGGTGGGACCTGGGGCGGCACATCTTACCCTTAGCTGTCAGGCCCCTGTAGACTTCCGAGTCCCGGAGAGCAGAGACCGGTGGGACCTGGGGCGGCACATCTTACCCTTAGCTGTCAGGCCCCTGTAGACTCCCGAGTCCCGGAGAGCAGAGACCGGTGGGACCTGGGGCGGCACATCTTACCCTTAGCTGTCAGGCCCCTGTAGACTCCGAGTCCCGGAGAGCAGAGACCGGTGGGACCTGGGGCGGCACATCTTACCCTTAGCTGTCAGGCCCCTGTAGACTCCCGAGTCCCGGAGAGCAGAGACCGGTGGGACCTGGGGCGGCACATCTTACCCTTAGCTGTCAGGCCCCTGTAGACTCCCGAGTCCCGGAGAGCAGAGACCGGTGGGACCTGGGGCGGCACATCTTACCCTTAGCTGTCAGGCCCCTGTAGACTCCCGAGTCCCGGAGAGCAGAGACCGGTGGGACCTGGGGCGGCACATCTTACCCTTAGCTGTCAGGCCCCTGTAGACTCCCGAGTCCCGGAGAGCAGAGACCGGTGGGACCTGGGGCGGCACATCTTACCCTTAGCTGTCAGGCCCCTGTAGACTCCCGAGTCCCGGAGAGCAGAGACCGGTGGGACCTGGGGCGGCACATCTTACCCTTAGCTGTCAGGCCCCTGTAGACTCCCGAGTCCCGGAGAGCAGAGACCGGTGGGACCTGGGGCGGCACATCTTACCCTTAGCTGTCAGGCCCCTGTAGACTCCCGAGTCCCGGAGAGCAGAGACCGGTGGGACCTGGGGCGGCACATCTTACCCTTAGCTGTCAGGCCCCTGTAGACTCCCGAGTCCCGGAGAGCAGAGACCGGTGGGACCTGGGGCGGCACATCTTACCCTTAGCTGTCAGGCCCCTGTAGACTCCCGAGTCCCGGAGAGCAGAGACCGGTGGGACCTGGGGCGGCACATCTTACCCTTAGCTGTCAGGCCCCTGTAGACTCCGAGTCCCGGAGAGCAGAGACCGGTGGGACCTGGGGCGGCACATCTTACCCTTAGCTGTCAGGCCCCTGTAGACTCCCGAGTCCCGGAGAGCAGAGACCGGTGGGACCTGGGGCGGCACATCTTACCCTTAGCTGTCAGGCCCCTGTAGACTTCCGAGTCCCGGAGAGCAGAGACCGGTGGGACCTGGGGCGGCACATCTTACCCTTAGCTGTCAGGCCCCTGTAGACTCCCGAGTCCCGGAGAGCAGAGACCGGTGGGACCTGGGGCGGCACATCTTACCCTTAGCTGTCAGGCCCCTGTAGACTCCCGAGTCCCGGAGAGCAGAGACCGGTGGGACCTGGGGCGGCACATCTTACCCTTAGCTGTCAGGCCCCTGTAGACTCCGAGTCCCGGAGAGCAGAGACCGGTGGGACCTGGGGCGGCACATCTTACCCTTAGCTGTCAGGCCCCTGTAGACTTCCCGAGTCCCGGAGAGCAGAGACCGGTGGGACCTGGGGCGGCACATCTTACCCTTAGCTGTCAGGCCCCTGTAGACTCCCGAGTCCCGGAGAGCAGAGGACCGGTGGGACCTGGGGCGGCACATCTTACCCTTAGCTGTCAGGCCCCTGTAGACTCCCGAGTCCCGGAGAGCAGAGACCGGTGGGACCTGGGGCGGCACATCTTACCCTTAGCTGTCAGGCCCCTGTAGACTCCCGAGTCCCGGAGAGCAGAGACCGGTGGGACCTGGGGCGGCACATCTTACCCTTAGCTGTCAGGCCCCTGTAGACTCCCGAGTCCCGGAGAGCAGAGACCGGTGGGACCTGGGGCGGCACATCTTACCCTTAGCTGTCAGGCCCCTGTAGACTCCCGAGTCCCGGAGAGCAGAGACCGGTGGGACCTGGGGCGGCACATCTTACCCTTAGCTGTCAGGCCCCTGTAGACTCCCGAGTCCCGGAGAGCAGAGACCGGTGGGACCTGGGGCGGCACATCTTACCCTTAGCTGTCAGGCCCCTGTAGACTCCCGAGTCCCGGAGAGCAGAGACCGGTGGGACCTGGGGCGGCACATCTTACCCTTAGCTGTCAGGCCCCTGTAGACTCCGAGTCCCGGAGAGCAGAGACCGGTGGGACCTGGGGCGGCACATCTTACCCTTAGCTGTCAGGCCCCTGTAGACTCCCGAGTCCCGGAGAGCAGAGACCGGTGGGACCTGGGGCGGCACATCTTACCCTTAGCTGTCAGGCCCCTGTAGACTCCCGAGTCCCGGAGAGCAGAGACCGGTGGGACCTGGGGCGGCACATCTTACCCTTAGCTGTCAGGCCCCTGTAGACTTCCCGAGTCCCGGAGAGCAGAGACCGGTGGGACCTGGGGCGGCACATCTTACCCTTAGCTGTCAGGCCCCTGTAGACTCCCGAGTCCCGGAGAGCAGAGACCGGTGGGACCTGGGGCGGCACATCTTACCCTTAGCTGTCAGGCCCCTGTAGACTCCCGAGTCCCGGAGAGCAGAGACCGGTGGGACCTGGGGCGGCACATCTTACCCTTAGCTGTCAGGCCCCTGTAGACTCCCGAGTCCCGGAGAGCAGAGACCGGTGGGACCTGGGGCGGCACATCTTACCCTTAGCTGTCAGGCCCCTGTAGACTCCCGAGTCCCGGAGAGCAGAGACCGGTGGGACCTGGGGCGGCACATCTTACCCTTAGCTGTCAGGCCCCTGTAGACTCCCGAGTCCCGGAGAGCAGAGACCGGTGGGACCTGGGGCGGCACATCTTACCCTTAGCTGTCAGGCCCCTGTAGACTCCCGAGTCCCGGAGAGCAGAGACCGGTGGGACCTGGGGCGGCACATCTTACCCTTAGCTGTCAGGCCCCTGTAGACTCCCGAGTCCCGGAGAGCAGAGACCGGTGGGACCTGGGGCGGCACATCTTACCCTTAGCTGTCAGGCCCCTGTAGACTTCCGAGTCCCGGAGAGCAGAGACCGGTGGGACCTGGGGCGGCACATCTTACCCTTAGCTGTCAGGCCCCTGTAGACTTCCGAGTCCCGGAGAGCAGAGACCGGTGGGACCTGGGGCGGCACATCTTACCCTTAGCTGTCAGGCCCCTGTAGACTTCCGAGTCCCGGAGAGCAGAGACCGGTGGGACCTGGGGCGGCACATCTTACCCTTAGCTGTCAGGCCCCTGTAGACTTCCGAGTCCCGGAGAGCAGAGACCGGTGGGACCTGGGGCGGCACATCTTACCCTTAGCTGTCAGGCCCCTGTAGACTTCCGAGTCCCGGAGAGCAGAGACCGGTGGGACCTGGGGCGGCACATCTTACCCTTAGCTGTCAGGCCCCTGTAGACTTCCGAGTCCCGGAGAGCAGAGACCGGTGGGACCTGGGGCGGCACATCTTACCCTTAGCTGTCAGGCCCCTGTAGACTTCCGAGTCCCGGAGAGCAGAGACCGGTGGGACCTGGGGCGGCACATCTTACCCTTAGCTGTCAGGCCCCTGTAGACTTCCGAGTCCCGGAGAGCAGAGACCGGTGGGACCTGGGGCGGCACATCTTACCCTTAGCTGTCAGGCCCCTGTAGACTTCCGAGTCCCGGAGAGCAGAGACCGGTGGGACCTGGGGCGGCACATCTTACCCTTAGCTGTCAGGCCCCTGTAGACTTCCGAGTCCCGGAGAGCAGAGACCGGTGGGACCTGGGGCGGCACATCTTACCCTTAGCTGTCAGGCCCCTGTAGACTTCCGAGTCCCGGAGAGCAGAGACCGGTGGGACCTGGGGCGGCACATCTTACCCTTAGCTGTCAGGCCCCTGTAGACTTCCGAGTCCCGGAGAGCAGAGACCGGTGGGACCTGGGGCGGCACATCTTACCCTTAGCTGTCAGGCCCCTGTAGACTTCCGAGTCCCGGAGAGCAGAGACCGGTGGGACCTGGGGCGGCACATCTTACCCTTAGCTGTCAGGCCCCTGTAGACTTCCGAGTCCCGGAGAGCAGAGACCGGTGGGACCTGGGGCGGCACATCTTACCCTTAGCTGTCAGGCCCCTGTAGACTTCCGAGTCCCGGAGAGCAGAGACCGGTGGGACCTGGGGCGGCACATCTTACCCTTAGCTGTCAGGCCCCTGTAGACTTCCCGAGTCCCGGAGAGCAGAGACCGGTGGGACCTGGGGCGGCACATCTTACCCTTAGCTGTCAGGCCCCTGTAGACTTCCGAGTCCCGGAGAGCAGAGACCGGTGGGACCTGGGGCGGCACATCTTACCCTTAGCTGTCAGGCCCCTGTAGACTTCCGAGTCCCGGAGAGCAGAGACCGGTGGGACCTGGGGCGGCACATCTTACCCTTAGCTGTCAGGCCCCTGTAGACTCCCGAGTCCCGGAGAGCAGAGACCGGTGGGACCTGGGGCGGCACATCTTACCCTTAGCTGTCAGGCCCCTGTAGACTTCCGAGTCCCGGAGAGCAGAGACCGGTGGGACCTGGGGCGGCACATCTTACCCTTAGCTGTCAGGCCCCTGTAGACTTCCGAGTCCCGGAGAGCAGAGACCGGTGGGACCTGGGGCGGCACATCTTACCCTTAGCTGTCAGGCCCCTGTAGACTTCCGAGTCCCGGAGAGCAGAGACCGGTGGGACCTGGGGCGGCACATCTTACCCTTAGCTGTCAGGCCCCTGTAGACTTCCGAGTCCCGGAGAGCAGAGACCGGTGGGACCTGGGGCGGCACATCTTACCCTTAGCTGTCAGGCCCCTGTAGACTTCCGAGTCCCGGAGAGCAGAGACCGGTGGGACCTGGGGCGGCACATCTTACCCTTAGCTGTCAGGCCCCTGTAGACTTCCGAGTCCCGGAGAGCAGAGACCGGTGGGACCTGGGGCGGCACATCTTACCCTTAGCTGTCAGGCCCCTGTAGACTCCGAGTCCCGGAGAGCAGAGACCGGTGGGACCTGGGCGGCACATCTTACCCTTAGCTGTCAGGCCCCTGTAGACTTCCGAGTCCCGGAGAGCAGAGACCGGTGGGACCTGGGGCGGCACATCTTACCCTTAGCTGTCAGGCCCCTGTAGACTCCCGAGTCCCGGAGAGCAGAGACCGGTGGGACCTGGGGCGGCACATCTTACCCTTAGCTGTCAGGCCCCTGTAGACTTCCGAGTCCCGGAGAGCAGAGACCGGTGGGACCTGGGGCGGCACATCTTACCCTTAGCTGTCAGGCCCCTGTAGACTTCCGAGTCCCGGAGAGCAGAGACCGGTGGGACCTGGGGCGGCACATCTTACCCTTAGCTGTCAGGCCCCTGTAGACTTCCGAGTCCCGGAGAGCAGAGACCGGTGGGACCTGGGGCGGCACATCTTACCCTTAGCTGTCAGGCCCCTGTAGACTTCCGAGTCCCGGAGAGCAGAGACCGGTGGGACCTGGGGCGGCACATCTTACCCTTAGCTGTCAGGCCCCTGTAGACTTCCGAGTCCCGGAGAGCAGAGACCGGTGGGACCTGGGGCGGCACATCTTACCCTTAGCTGTCAGGCCCCTGTAGACTTCCGAGTCCCGGAGAGCAGAGACCGGTGGGACCTGGGGCGGCACATCTTACCCTTAGCTGTCAGGCCCCTGTAGACTTCCGAGTCCCGGAGAGCAGAGACCGGTGGGACCTGGGGCGGCACATCTTACCCTTAGCTGTCAGGCCCCTGTAGACTTCCGAGTCCCGGAGAGCAGAGACCGGTGGGACCTGGGGCGGCACATCTTACCCTTAGCTGTCAGGCCCCTGTAGACTTCCGAGTCCCGGAGAGCAGAGACCGGTGGGACCTGGGGCGGCACATCTTACCCTTAGCTGTCAGGCCCCTGTAGACTTCCGAGTCCCGGAGAGCAGAGACCGGTGGGACCTGGGGCGGCACATCTTACCCTTAGCTGTCAGGCCCCTGTAGACTTCCGAGTCCCGGAGAGCAGAGACCGGTGGGACCTGGGGCGGCACATCTTACCCTTAGCTGTCAGGCCCCTGTAGACTTCCGAGTCCCGGAGAGCAGAGACCGGTGGGACCTGGGGCGGCACATCTTACCCTTAGCTGTCAGGCCCCTGTAGACTTCCGAGTCCCGGAGAGCAGAGACCGGTGGGACCTGGGGCGGCACATCTTACCCTTAGCTGTCAGGCCCCTGTAGACTTCCGAGTCCCGGAGAGCAGAGACCGGTGGGACCTGGGGCGGCACATCTTACCCTTAGCTGTCAGGCCCCTGTAGACTTCCGAGTCCCGGAGAGCAGAGACCGGTGGGACCTGGGGCGGCACATCTTACCCTTAGCTGTCAGGCCCCTGTAGACTCCCGAGTCCCGGAGAGCAGAGACCGGTGGGACCTGGGGCGGCACATCTTACCCTTAGCTGTCAGGCCCCTGTAGACTCCCGAGTCCCGGAGAGCAGAGACCGGTGGGACCTGGGGCGGCACATCTTACCCTTAGCTGTCAGGCCCCTGTAGACTCCCGAGTCCCGGAGAGCAGAGACCGGTGGGACCTGGGGCGGCACATCTTACCCTTAGCTGTCAGGCCCCTGTAGACTCCCGAGTCCCGGAGAGCAGAGACCGGTGGGACCTGGGGCGGCACATCTTACCCTTAGCTGTCAGGCCCCTGTAGACTCCCGAGTCCCGGAGAGCAGAGACCGGTGGGACCTGGGGCGGCACATCTTACCCTTAGCTGTCAGGCCCCTGTAGACTCCCGAGTCCCGGAGAGCAGAGACCGGTGGGACCTGGGGCGGCACATCTTACCCTTAGCTGTCAGGCCCCTGTAGACTCCCGAGTCCCGGAGAGCAGAGACCGGTGGGACCTGGGGCGGCACATCTTACCCTTAGCTGTCAGGCCCCTGTAGACTTCCGAGTCCCGGAGAGCAGAGACCGGTGGGACCTGGGGCGGCACATCTTACCCTTAGCTGTCAGGCCCCTGTAGACTTCCGAGTCCCGGAGAGCAGAGACCGGTGGGACCTGGGGCGGCACATCTTACCCTTAGCTGTCAGGCCCCTGTAGACTTCCGAGTCCCGGAGAGCAGAGACCGGTGGGACCTGGGGCGGCACATCTTACCCTCAGCTGTCAGGCCCCTGTAGACTTCCGAGTCCCGGAGAGCAGAGACCGGTGGGACCTGGGGCGGCACATCTTACCCTTAGCTGTCAGGCCCCTGTAGACTTCCGAGTCCCGGAGAGCAGAGACCGGTGGGACCTGGGGCGGCACATCTTACCCTTAGCTGTCAGGCCCCTGTAGACTTCCGAGTCCCGGAGAGCAGAGACCGGTGGGACCTGGGGCGGCACATCTTACCCTTAGCTGTCAGGCCCCTGTAGACTCCCGAGTCCCGGAGAGCAGAGACCGGTGGGACCTGGGGCGGCACATCTTACCCTTAGCTGTCAGGCCCCTGTAGACTCCCGAGTCCCGGAGAGCAGAGACCGGTGGGACCTGGGGCGGCACATCTTACCCTTAACTGTCAGGCCCCTGTAGACTCCCGAGTCCCGGAGAGCAGAGACCGGTGGGGACCTGGGGCGGCACATCTTACCCTTAGCTGTCAGGCCCCTGTAGACTCCCGAGTCCCGGAGAGCAGAGACCGGTGGGGACCTGGGGCGGCACATCTTACCCTTAGCTGTCAGGCCCCTGTAGACTCCGAGTCCCGGAGAGCAGAGACCGGTGGGACCTGGGGCGGCACATCTTACCCTTAGCTGTCAGGCCCCTGTAGACTCCCGAGTCCCGGAGAGCAGAGACCGGTGGGACCTGGGGCGGCACATCTTACCCTTAGCTGTCAGGCCCCTGTAGACTTCCGAGGCCCGGAGAGCAGAGACCGGTGGGACCTGGGGCGGCACATCTTACCCTTAGCTGTCAGGCCCCTGTAGACTTCCGAGGCCCGGAGAGCAGAGACCGGTGGGACCTGGGGCGGCACATCTTACCCTTAGCTGTCAGGCCCCTGTAGACTTCCGAGGCCCGGAGAGCAGAGACCGGTGGGACCTGGGGCGGCACATCTTACCCTTAGCTGTCAGGCCCCTGTAGACTTCCGAGGCCCGGAGAGCAGAGACCGGTGGGACCTGGGGCGGCACATCTTACCCTTAGCTGTCAGGCCCCTGTAGACTTCCGAGTCCCGGAGAGCAGAGACCGGTGGGACCTGGGGCGGCACATCTTACCCTTAGCTGTCAGGCCCCTGTAGACTCCCGAGTCCCGGAGAGCAGAGACCGGTGGGACCTGGGGCGGCACATCTTACCCTTAGCTGTCAGGCCCCTGTAGACTCCCGAGTCCCGGAGAGCAGAGACCGGTGGGACCTGGGGCGGCACATCTTACCCTTAGCTGTCAGGCCCCTGTAGACTCCCGAGTCCCGGAGAGCAGAGACCGGTGGGACCTGGGGCGGCACATCTTACCCTTAGCTGTCAGGCCCCTGTAGACTTCCGAGTCCCGGAGAGCAGAGACCGGTGGGACCTGGGGCGGCACATCTTACCCTTAGCTGTCAGGCCCCTGTAGACTTCCGTCCGGAACACTCCTCAGGCTTCCCTAGACGACCATGGAAGATTACAGCCCGGTTACCGAGTGTGACTTCCTTTGGGTTTGTGTGATGTTTCCTCATGACCACATTCAGGCACACGGAGGAGGGGCTGGGTCTCATCACTGCACCCCTCAGGAGTCACCTTTAAGTAGCCTCATTGCGGGTGTCCGTCGTCGTTAATCACTCGATGAATTTGACATCTCCCAGGTGTATCCATTTTATGTTTCTCTTTTCCCCATCTTAGCTAGTGTTTTGTGTACACGTACTTTGAAATTATGTGTGTCCTCATTAAACTCCCCATTTATATATTCATTGATTCATTCATTCATAACCGCATGGACTCGTGGTCCAATGGTTTAAAGGACTATAATCTGTTACTACCATTATTTACTTTGATGTGTAAATTCTCTCTAGTTCAGCCAGAAGAAGCCCCTGCAAGCTGGCTCTGCATCTCTTTGGCATGTCGCTGTTGTTCCATGAGAACCTTCCTGCTTCCTGACACGGCACGGTATTCCAGGTCCAGCGCTGGGAGTGGCCGTCTCCCAGGAGCCCTGGATCCTTTAGTGGTTCCCGCTTTACTCTTGAATTTGAGGTCACATCTACAGTCACACGGCCGTGAGGGGAGCAGGGGGGTCTTCCCTCGCCCCTCAGGAGGCTGCTTCACTGTCCCCTCCACGTGGGCCACCTTTGTTCCCGGCAGCTCCTGGGACCCGCCCAGGGCCTCCTTTCCTCCTGAGCAGAGGTCTGTGCCCATTACCCAGGCCCCACTTGTGCAGCACTGCGGCTCTTCTTCTTCTTCTTTTTTTTTTTTTTGGTTGACTTTGAAAAACCCGCTTATCTATTCTGCTTCGAATTAATCCCCAAATGTTGCTTTTATCCAACCATTTGTTGCTGCGGTTGCTGTTGATTACGGACGTGCCTCACTTCTCCCCCAGCCTTTTAAGGGCCAATCACTATGGTAACCATATTACGGAAAATTGCTTTGTCTCCTTAAAATACCCTTCAGAGAAAGGTCATCTGGTGTTAACATATTCTGACTAGAACTAGCAACGTAAGCGGCACGTAGACTACCTTCCCCGTGCGTGTGTTTTCAGTCGTGCAATTTCAGGGAGCTCTCAAAACAAGACGAAATATTGAGAGCAGAGAGAGTTCCAATGCTACGACATATGTGTATGTGTGTTTGTAACTTTGAGAAAATATGTTTACTTGGGGTCTGTGGTTGCAGCGTGAGCTTTATTAGCTCTTGAGGATGACACCTTGCTGTTTCCCAGTCCGGGTGTGGGTTGAGATTGAGAGAGAGACACCCTGCTCCCGTCGGAACTGGAGGGTGCCTGGAGCCACAGGGAAAGATGATCCTGGGGGCAGAGTGGCCCCAGAGACCCGCGTCCCACAGGCTGTGCCGACAGGTGAGGGTGGGCAGACTAGCTAACTCTGGGTGTCGCGATAGTGCCCATGGCGGGTCAGGCAGTAGAACGTTTTGCTGTGGTTTTCCATTTGCCCTCAAGATTTTTATATAACAGTTCATTGGCTGTAGGTTTACTTATTTCAGAATAAAAACCATTTGAGCTGTATTCTGGTTGCTCAGTTCTACCTTTTCATTTTCCAGGAGGAAACGGAAGCACAGAGGTGTGTACGTCTCAGAGCTGGTTTCTATCCAGACGGTGTTAGAAGTTGCACCTTGAATCCTGTGCTGCTTCCTTCTTAAAAATTACCCTCCATCAGATTCCTTCAGGAGCGGAGTTTAACATGCACACAGTCCTACGTAGTTTATAACTAAATCAGCTTCCTTCCCACCCCCAGATCCTCTCCCCAGAGATGGCCAAAGCTACTTGTTTCAGTGGTGACTTTGGGATTTTTCTGCATATTTCTAAACAATCTCCTGCTTAAGTAGCTGTTTCACCAGCGCTGTTTGATACTTTGTACCAGGCACTCTCCGGAGCGCTTTCCACGTTTTAACTCCTGATTTTCTCAACAACCCAATGAGGCAGGTACTATCCGTAGACCCATGAGAAAACAGACACAGAGATGTTAAGTAGTTGGCCCAGACACACAGCGAGGAAGAGGCGGGGATGGGCTTTGACCCTGACGTCTTGGCTCCGGTGTTGTTGGTGTATCAGTTTTGCCTCCTGTTCACTGACTTACCATCATGGAAGGTCAAGGCTTATTCTCTCACATCCTCCACTCCCATATTTCCCCTACTTCCAGCTTCCCGTCTGCACCACTGATGGCCACGTTCACGTGCGTGCTCTGTCTCTGTCTGTCTCTGTCTCTATCTCTGTCACACACACACACACACACACACACAAACACAAACACACACAATTCTTGACTCACCCGGAGGTGCTTCAGCACTTACTTTCCAGGAACGAGGGTACCCCGACTTGACAGTGCTGTTCTCATCCCCAGCAAATCAGAAACACTCTGTATTCCAACTTGCCCAATTGTCCCCAAAATGTCTTTTACACACTTTTTCAATCTAGGAACAATCAAAGGTCACACATTACGGTTGTTATAACTTCTCTCTAATTTCCTTTAATCTAGAGCAATACCACTGCCTTGTCCCTCCCCTCGTGACACTTACACCACGGAGTCCGGGCGAGTTGTCTTGTGTGGTGTCCACGGCATGGATTGGGTGCTTGTTTCCTCGGGATTCAATTCAGGTCAAACATTTTGGCCAGACGGCCACATGGGTGATCTGCGTACCTCCTGCCTCATCGCATCGGGAGGATACAGCAATGGGTTGGATTTAATCATTTGGTTGAGATGACTGACTGCCAGATTTCTCCAGTGTAAGTAGCGTGGCCCTTTTTGAAACTGGTAAGAAATCTGTGGGATGATAAATGGAAGCCATGTGAATATCCTGCACCCCCAAAAACGTTCACATGATGATTTTTATTGCTATCAACTATGGCTGCAGATATTCTAATTCTATCATAGCTCCCACATTTATTAACTGACTTTCTTTTGTAAAGAATAACTTTACCTCTCTAGTCTTTTTTTAAAAAATAATTCACTATGGACTCAATTATTCTTTTTAATTCAATGTATTATAATCTATAACCATTATTATCCTTTTTCATGATCAGATTGTTCCAAGTCTGGCCAGTAGAAGCCTCTTCCATCAGGTTCTTGTACTTTTCGATATGCCCCATTTGTCTTTAAGTGGTTCTCTGCCTTCTGACATGAAAAGTGGTCCATGCTTACTGTACTTTCTCTGCCTGAGACCTGGGATGAGCTATTTTTCTAAGGAGCCTTGGTTACTTTTCGGGGCCATGGAGTTTATAAACAAAGACCTGGTGGTAGAAGTGCTAATCGCTCCTGGGGTGTCATTGCTTCTGGTCCTTCGAGTGGACACGGCTAGAAGTTGTATATTCACACAAATGCTCCAGTTCAAGTCCAATCCCACAGGGTTGTACCTTGTCCCATGTTTGTATTTCCCTTCTCTCATGGTAAGACTCCAGGTTCCCTAAAGGTTAATATACCCCACCTCTTTGCTCTATGCTACACCATGCACAAATTCACCCCAGAATCACTACAGCAACGCCACTGCCAAAAACAAGCTTGTGAAGAAAAATTCAAGATTTCCTTGCAATAATTGTTGTCATCAGACTAGATCTCACGAAGTGTGAATAATCAGAGGACCAGGTTAAAACTTTGTTTGTGTTACTTCTCCTTGCTGTGAGGCTGTGTTATCAATCTGATATGACGTCACGTTCCTTTGTTTCTGTGGGTTACCAACTTTAGGGTTTGAGGTTTATCATCATATTTGACTTTTTAAGAAGTATGTTAAACTTTTACATGCTTCAACAACAAAACTATATGAAAAAAGTGTAGTCAGAGAATTCTTATTCCCATCTACATCCTTTTTGTTTATTCCTATTCACCAGCCCCTTGGGTAATAATTTTTATTAGTTTCTTATTTATCCTCCTGTGTACATGTGTATGTATGTGTGTGTCTACATATGTGAGTGCATATATATTTAGTATATATGTATTTCTTATTTAACCTTCTTTTGTATGTACACAAAAGGTAGTATATTGTATGTACTCTTTTGTATTTTGCTTTTTTAACTTAAAATATATTCTGGAAATCACTCTATATTAGTTTATAATATTTTCCTATTTATAACTGCATAGTACATTATCTGGCTGTCCTATGGTTTATATAAGTAGTTGCCTGTGGATGGGCACTTAGGTAGTTAGTTATATACTGCAATTACAAATAACATCACAGTGAATAATCTTGGGCATGTCATTGTGAAGATGTATTTTTCAGGGCTAGTTCCTAGAAGTGGAATTTTTGGATCAAAGGGTAAATGCACTTTTTTCTTAGGTATTGCCCAATTCCCCTCCATAGGTGGGTACCATTTTGCATTTCCAACAGCAACGTACACCATGCCTGATTCTCCCACAGTCTTGCCAACAGGGTGTGTGGTCAGGCTACTGAGTTTCGCCAGCATGAGAAGTGAGATGTCCTCACTGTAGTTTTAATCTGTGTTTATAAGCGAAGTTGAGCATCTTTTCATACATTAAGGGGCTTTTGTATATTGTTCTCTGTGAACTGTTCATGCTTTTGTCCATTTTCCACTGGATTTTCACGCTTTCTTTTTCTCTGTTTTTGAGATGCTATGTATAAGGGAGATTAACCTGCGAGAGTGTTGCAGACTTTTGGCCAGTTTGTCTCTTGTTATTCAACTTTATGGTGCTTTCCAAAAGTTTAAAAAAGTTTTCATAGTCAAATTAATCAACCGTTTCTTTTACTGCATATAAATTATGTCAGTTTTAATAGTTTTCTTCACCCCTTTCATATACAGATTATAAAACAATTTACCCATATTTTCTTCTAGAAGTTTCCCCATTTAGATCACTGATCCATTTGGTCTTTATGCTGGTGTATGGTGTGAAGTGTAGACCCATTTCTGCCTTTTTTAAACGGCCATCCAATGATCACAATGTTGCCGAAAGTGGGGTCCAGCTGCTTACAGCCCAGAAGCCAGTAAAGAGGCCAGGCTGGTGGAAAGGAAAGTTTGCTTTATTTTGGAAGCCAGCAACCGGGGAGATAGGGTGGACTCCTATCCAAGGGTCGACTCCCCGCTCCACCCCACCCCAATCAGGGGGCAAGAGCTTTTGTAGGCTGAGGGAGGGACTCCATGCACACACAGCACAGGCAGCTCTGACCGTCATCTTGAAATGAGTCATTGGTGGTCTGATCAGCGTCATCTCGATTGTTTTAAGTACAGTTAGTCCTCAGTTCCATAGCCAGAAGCTCCCTGGCTATGGCACTGAATGGAAACATAGTCAGCATGTTTCCATTTCTTTGAGGCCAGTTCTCGGAATTGTGGCAACTTCTGTCATGGCTACAGTCTGGTCATCATGTGGTTAACTTCTCCCACCTGGTGGGGTTTCAGTACCTATAAAACAGCTCAAGAGTTATGGCTCAGAATATTACCTATAGCCCTTGAGAAGGAACTAAAGGTCCTTGACTTTGCTTCATGACTAAACTATTATTATTTAGTCTTGTTGGACTGCTTTCCTTTGTTTCTGCATTTTCTCACTTCTATGATTAAACTTATTCTTTGGCTAAAGTTTTTCCACAGACAAAAGGCAGGCTGAGAACATGGGGGTGAGGGACCATAGGGTCCTGCTCTGGTTTAACAACATCCTTTATTATCACAGAGTCTATCTACTCCCCGTGAGTTGAGCTGTCACCCTTACCCTTTACTATATTCCCATATACTCTTGGATCTCTGCCTAGACTTACTGTTCCATTGGTCAATCTATTCATTTGCCAAGATCACAGTTTAATTATTGAGCCTTTTTAGTATGTTTTAATATCTGGTAGGATTAATCCTCCCTCACTGCTCTGCTTTTAGAATTTTCCTAGCTCTTATTGCATTTATTGCATTTGAATAATATACAATAATAATTACGTTGAAGGCTTAATTTTTCATTTAAACTTTAGAATCAACTTGTGTAAGTCCAGACTAAAAACTTACTGGGAGTTTTATTTCAATTTTTAAAAATTTGTATAGTACTCTAGGAGGATTGATGTTTTTATAATGTTGAGCTATCCTGTCCAAGAAAAAAGGATGTTTCTGCATTTGTTCAAGTCATTTTTGTGTTCTTCTTTGAGTGGTTTGAAATTATTTTCATATGGATTTTGCATATTTCTTGATAAGTTAATTCCTAAGCTAAGCACTTTATCCTCTTTGTCGCTTTGGTAATGGTGAGTTTCTCTTCCATTACACACCCACACACATGTGCTATTGATTTTTGTAGATTCATTTTACATTCTTCTATTTTTTAAAATTCTTTTATTGTTTTTGTTATTTTCATTATTGAGTCTCTTTGGTTTTCCAAGTATATTATTACATCATGTGCACATAAAGTTTTATTTCTTTCCAAATTTTTAACTCTGTAATGGCTTTTCCTTATCCAATTGTATTCATTATATTTTCAATACAGTGTTAAATAGTAGTGCAGATAAGTGGGAATTCTTGCCTTGTTTCTGACCTTAGTGGGAAATACCTCTATTGTTTTCCTGCTAGGAAAGATAATGACCTAAAGGCTGATTTTACATCTGTGTATGTATATACATGCATATGTGTGTGTATAGATACAAATGTAGATAGCTCCATATATGTGTGTAAATATGTATATGTATTTAGAGAAATATCCATGAATTCTTATTGAAATTATTGTTGAATTTTGTTGAAGCCTTTTTTAGTATTTTGGAGAAAATCATATCATTTTTTCCTTTCAGCTATTATTAATGTGGCAAACAATAATAATGGATTTTCTAATATTGATCCAGCCTCACATTCCTAATAAGTTCTACTTGGACATGATGTACTATTTTTTCAATGTGTTTTTGGATTTTATGTGCTAATTTCTTTTTTAAGGATTTTTTGTATTGATATTTATAAAAAATATGGATCTCTGGCTTTCCTTTTGGTGCTGTCTTTATTGGTTTCTCTCAATATTATAGTTGCTTCAAGAAAGAATTTGAAAGTTTCCAGCTTTTTATATTCTGGAACAATTTAACTAATGTTGGAGATTATCTTGTATTTGCATAATAGACTCCCTATGAAACCATCTTGGTTTTATTTTTTAATGAAACAGTTCTTTGATAACTTTCTGTATTTTGTCTGTGGAAGTGGGTCTGTTTAAGCTTTCTATCTTTATTTGAGTCAATTTTAGCAAATTGTGTTTTCCTAAGATATTATTTGTTTCATCTATATTTTTAAATGAATTTGCATAGAGTTGTACAAAACAGTTCTTATGAGTTTTTTATGTTCATCTTTTTCATTGTTATTTCTCCCTTATTTCTTTTTTTTTTTCTTTATTTTCTTGATTAGGCAAATTATAGAAGTGTCTGTTCATTTCTTCTAACAGAAATGGCATTTTGATTTATTTAATAGTTCTGTTTTATATCCTATTATACTCTATTAATAGTTATGGTCAATATTACTAAGTAAATATTAAGTAAATACTAATTTAGTTTCTATTCTGTCACATTTGCTTTTAGCCTTATTATTTTTTCCTTCTGTTTTTCTCTTGGTTTATTTTATAGCTATTTTTCCAGGTTTTCAGTTGGGAACTTATTTCCTTTATTTTTATTCTTTTATTCTATTGGTATAATATTTTTTTAAATGGAGTTGTCATCAACCAAAGTAGCTTTGTTTTGTTGTTTGTTTGTTTGACAGTGTGAGGAGTTTCAGAAGTTCTGTTCTGAACACAGTGATTTTTAAAAATATTTTATTTTATTTATTTTATTTTTTTGGCTGTGTCGGGTCTTCGTTGCTGCATGCGGGCTTCTCTCTAGTTGTGGCGTGCGGGCGCCAGAACGCGTGGGCCCAGGAGTTGCAGCGTGTCAGCTCTAGTTGTGGTGCACAAGCTCTGTAGTTGTGGTGCATGGGCTTAGTTGCCCCGAGGCATGTGGGATCTTAGTTCCCCAGCCAGGGATTGAACCTGCGTCCCCTGCATTGGAAGGCAGATTCTTTACCGCTAGACCACCAGGGAAGTCCCATCTATTGCTATAATTTTTTAAAGTTACAAAATTTTCCCTGATCACTGTTTTAATTGTATCCCATAAATCCTGATATGCAGCATTTTTATCACCACTAAATTTTAGTAATTCTACAATTTTTATTTGTACTTTTCAGTCAATTGCTGTTTATTATGGAGATTTTTTTGTTTTTTTTTTAAAAACAGCTTTATTGAGAAATATCTAACACATCATAGAAATCATCCTTTTGAAGTGTACAATTAATTCAGTGTGAATCAATTCTTTTTTTAAAATTAATTAATTAATTAATCAATTTACTTATTTTTGGCTGTGTTGGGTCTTTGTTGCTGTGTGTGGGCTTTCTCTAGTTGCAGCGAGCAGGGGCTACTCTTCATTGCGGTGCACGGGCTTCTCATTGCAGTGGCTTCTCTTGTTGCAGAGCACAGCCTCCAGGCACGTGGGCTTCAGTAATTGTGGCACGCAGGCTCAGTAGTTGTGGCTTGCGGGCTCTAGAGCGCAGGCTCAGTAGTTGTGGTGCACGGGCTTAGTTGCTTCGTGGCATGTGAGATCTTCCCGGAGCAGGGCTCGAACCCATGTCCCCTGCATTGGCAGACAGATTCTTAACCACTGCACCACCAAGGAAGCCCTTTTGTTGTTTTCTTCAGGAGAAAGGCTTTTTGGTATTTTGATTCTGTGTTCCAGCTTTTGGGCATTCCTAATGGAGATTTATGTTTGTATTTTATTACTAAACTTTTACTTGTGCCTAAATGTGATAGATTTCTGTGGCTGCTTGTTGCCTCTTCCACCCCGAAGGCACTTAGTTTTCATCATTATTTTTCTCTGTCAGTTGCCATTGTGTATCTGCTTTCCATCTTCCCAAAACTCAGTGATACCTTGAATCTGCCAGCAACGCCTTTTCCGTTCCGTTTGGGGAGCACCTTTTCTGTTCTGTCGGGGTGAATTTAGTGTCGAGGGAGCAGAGATAAAGGATGTTCTAGCCTGCTGAGTTCAACCGGAAGCTGCCTTCTGTGCTGCTGTCAAGCTGTTTATTTATCATTTTGGCCTCACCAACCCTACCTTTTTCTTTTTCGACATGTCTACAAAGATGTTTAAATTTGAAAGGTTGTCATTTGTTGTTACAAAAATGCTTCCTACCCGGAAAATTTGGACTTTTCTCAATGAAAACAAAAATGAGTTGGTAGAATTATTTCTCGAGGTGTGAGTGTGTAAGCATGTGAGTGTGTGAGAGTGTGTGTGTGAGTGTGTGTGAGAGAATGAGTGTGTGAGAGGGTGAGTTGTGTGAGTGTGTGTGGGAGAGTATGTGTGAGTGTGAGTGAGTGTATGAGTGTGTGTGAGTGTGAGTGAATGTGTGTGTGCGTGCGAGTGTGAGTGTATGTGTGAGTGTGTGTGAGAGTATGAGAGTGTGTGTGTGAGTAAGTGTGTGTGTGGTGTGCAAGGAGTGGAAGGCAGAATGAGAGTGGAGAGTCCAAGTACAGGAAGACCAGATAAGTTCACAGAATGCCCAAAACAAAGCTGTAGCTTGGATGCTAATTTGCTCAGAAGCGTGCACGTCACTGATAGCAAGTTGTGCCCATGACATTCTGACACTGTCTCCCAGGAAAGAGAAGGACCTGCAGGATGCCCCTGTAATTGGAAAGCCAGCTGAGATCTGAGGCGCCTGGGGATGAGGACCGCCATTTCTCTGCACAATGGCACTGGTGGAAGGTTGTACATAAGGTGGCCTTATTAAAGTGACAGGGCAATTTAATTCCTTTGTGCACGATGATTCTACTTCATTGATTTACAATGGGAAGGATATAATTTTGCTAGTGTTGGCAAAAAGCTCAAATGTCAGCCTTTTCAAATTGCTATACTTGCCTTGTTCAGGATGAATAATGAATAAGTCACCTTTTGTCTGCAGTTAAATATTCTTGAATAAATACAAAGAACATAAAAGACATAAATGATTGCCTGATTTATATTTAAAATAAAGATCAACATTGTGATAAATGGTTGAAAACGCTGTGTGTGCAGCGTATGACTCTCCTGCTAATGACGTTATCAATGAGGAGCGCCAGGTGTAGACTGTGGTCGGGTGCGACCCCCTTACCTGGGAGCCACCTCCAGCAGCTCCACAAAGGGAGCTTGGGTCCCCACGGAAGGGCCTGTGCTCCGCAGACCCCTCCCCATCCTGCACCCGAGGCCAGCGGAGGGCAGGGGAGCCCGGCATCCAAGGGCCTCAGCAGGAGGAGATGGGGCTTTGGAAGGGCTGGTTCCCACTGGGCCACCATGGGAACGGGTTGTATAAGAAACATTGGGGAAGAGTAGGAAAGCAGATTCAGCTGGAAAATCAGCAAATCCTTGGTTGAATAACTGGCATATCCATAGAATTCTATGCAGCTACTGGAAATGAGCAGGACAGGGAGAAGCTTTCATGATGAACAAATCTATCTGCCTTGCTCTCAGTTGAATAAAACAAGGTGTCCGTCACTATGAAGATGAGTTGATTTTTATTAAAAATGTGTATAAATACATGTATCAGTCAGGGATTAATTTTCTGCAGTTTGCTGGAGAAAAAAACCAATAGAATGTGTGTGTGTGTGTGTGTGTGTGTGTGTGTGTTTACAGTTATATATATATAACTGTTATATATACACACATATACATAGAAAAAAGATGGAAAGAAAATACATCAAAATTCTACCAATGCTTATCTCTGTGTGATTTTTCTTTTCTGTGTATTTGCATTTTCTAATTGTTTTTGCAATGAAGGCATTTTATTTTGCAGTGAGAAATAATACAACATAATACATATATTTAAAATCTTGAGTCCCTGATCTACTGTGTGAAGTCCACTTGGCGCTCAGGGTTTCCAGGACCTCGTTCGACAGTGATACACTTGAGTGATGAACCTTTTCCCTTTGGCCGTCAGGGGTCTCCCCCTCTCCCCAGTGTGTCACTGGAGACGACCCCACAGAGGACCTGCATGGAGGGTGGGCAGACCTCAGCGCTGCCTCTGAGGGCAAGTCACTCATTTCTGGGGTCTGTGTCCTCACATTGTCAGTGCAGGCTTGGGCTACATCAGTAGTTCCTACTGCAGGGGCATCTTTGGGGTCTTAATGATTGTGGGGTGAGCTGAAACGGCCTTCAGTGGGTGACTTCAGCAGTGCCAGACCTCTGACAACACATGGAGCTGAAAGCCAGGTGTGGTCTGCATCCCACTTGTCCTGCCAGCCATCCGCGTTGGCGAGAAAACAGGTGGTCATTGGCTGAGCTTAGAAGCCAGCCCTGTCTTACAAATGTGTGCAAAGCATTTTGCACACTTTTTAAATTATTATTATTATTTTTATTATCATTATTGGCTGTGTTGGGTCTTTGTTGCTGCGCGCGGGCTTTCTCTAGTTGTGGTGAGCGGGGACTACTCTTTGTTGCGGTGCGCAGGCTTCTCATTGCGGTGGCTTCTCTTGCTGCGGAGCACGGGCTCTAGGCGCGTGGGCTTCAGTAGTTGTGGCTCATGGGCTCAGTATTTGTGGCTCACGGGCTTAGTTGCTCTGCGGCACGTGGGATCTTCCCAGACCAGGGATCGAGCCCGTGTCCCCTGCATCGGCAGGCGGATTCTTAACCACTGCGCCCCCAGGGAAGCCCCTTGCACACTTTTAATATACACTCATTTTTCCCCCGAGAATGCAGCTACAGTGGAAATGGAGGTGATGCTGCACTACTTTGGGATTTACCCGAGTGTCCATCATGGGAACGTGAGCAGAGGCAGAGGTGGACCAGCACAGACCCCTGCACGTTGTCAGCACACCAGGGCTGGGACACCAGTACCGCCTGTGAATTACTCTCACTTCTGATTTACAGTATAGTTACAGTGTTATATGTTTTTTGAAATTATAGCTGTGAGAAGACCCTATATCTACGCCTTGTATTTCAGGACAGTGAAGGAGCCCTTACAAACACTGTCATAAAAACGGGACATTTGGTGAGCTGGGTGGAGACCCAGACAGATGCTGTCCATGTCTGAAGCATGACGACTCTACAATCCAATTGAGAATAAATGGAAACACCCACGTATTTGCCCTCGGTTTTATTAGGAGGCTGTCTGTTTGCCTTTCCTGTGTCCGGCTTTGCAGGGGAGGAAGGAGGGCTGGTCCCCAGACGCTGTGGGGTCTCCTCGCGCCTCCATCTCTGCTCCCCGGGGTGTTGAAGGGGCCTCCTGCCTGTCTCCCCTCCATCCCACCACGATGGCCGGACGGGCATGTCTCTCCCAAGTGCAGTGAAGTTCAGCATGCTTAATTCGAGCCCCCGAGGCCTGACCCCTCGGCCGGGTGGGGTTCCCCATCTGACACTTGTCACTGCTTTCACGTTTCCCTCACAGCACCGATCAAGGGCTGGGGGCCGTATCCCTGCCTGTGACCACTGATGAGTGGCCCCCGCCATAGCCAGACCCCTGCTTGACCTCCACCGCAACCCCAGATCTAGCCCAGGGCTGCCCGCACACTGTGGGTCCATCAGCGTAGGAGTGGAATGCACACGTGAGTCTAAAACACCCCTTCTCTTTCAGCCGCAACACCTCTCACTCAGGGGCTGGGGTCCTCCACGGGCTCCAAGCCTCGCTCCCCTCCGTGTAAGCCAACGTCACCCGGAGGGACTGTCCCTCCAGCTTCCCTAATCCCTGTACCCTCGTCCTGAACGTGCAGACAGAGAGGCAGTGTCCACTCCCCCTTCACTTCCGCCTGGATGGGTGTGAGAAAGGGAGGGGGCGTGTGCGGGTGTGTGTGAATGTGTGTGTGCACGAGTGTCAGTGCGTGCTGGGGCATCAGGCCATGCATGCCTGGACAGGCCTGGTCCCGTGGGAGTGCCAGGGTGCAGGATGCAGGGACAGACTGCACATCACAGAGGGAGTTGGTGGCACCTGGTGACAAGCAGAGGGTCGGCAGGGGAGGAGAGGGTGGCGGTGCGGAGCTGGGTCTGGAGGTCAGCGGTGGCCGGGTCACCCAGCGAGCTGCCAGCGTCCACTGGATTCCTTCTCTGCTTCTCTGACCGAGAGCTGTTTACTTTCAAGTTCAGTATTAATCATTAGCCACGTGTTCTCTGAGAATATACATATACAGGGATATATATACACATATATAGCTATATAAACAAATATTAAATTAACAAAGTCATAACATATACGTTTGTTAAATTGAGTTCTTCTGGTCCATGACCCAGTGAGTCTCCCTTAAACTGTTTTGTCTTCCTTTGCTTGAGATATGCCACGAGATCTCAGTCACTTGCAAATGAAAGATAGAAGATCTTGGAGATGCTTATCACAGGATCTCGTCCTACAGTCGAGGGCAGTGAGGACGCCTGGCGTCTCTGCTGCCATGTGACTGTGCAGGGCTGAGGGTCCCCCCCGAGATGAGCGAGAACCCCGGTTCTGAGGCTCCGTGGTAGGCAGGCTGTGTGGTTCACAGGCTGTGCCCCTGGGAACCCAGTGGCAAGAGACTCGAGGTCTGGGCGCCCACCTGCTCTCGCCCGCCTTCCCGCTCCCGTCCCGGGGCGGCGTCACCCCGGAAAACAGCGCTGGGGACACAGATGGCCAACGTCGAGTCTGCAGGCTGGTGGGGACCGGGGACCGTGCCCAGTTCTCCTTCCCATCCCAGCACCTCCCACCAGGCTGGAGTCTGGGTTTGCGGGAGGGCACGCGAACCCCAGGGCTTGCGGCGGAGAGACAGCTGGCTGCTCTCAATCCCCCCCAGATTACATTAGTCAGTACTGCTGTCCCGGCTACTGATTTTTAGGGGTCAGGACAACATTTGCTCTCAATTCTTAACCCATTAACAGAGTCATTTCCCACCGTCACCAAACACATGCTTTTCTAGATAAGAGGCGTCCGTAATGAGGGGACAGGACCCCGGGAAGCAAGCACAAAAGCTTGGCGGCCGAGCTGGGGACCCTCCGCCAGAGCCGCTCGGTCTGCACTGCCTCGAGGGCCGGGACCCGCTCAAAGCCCCGTGCAGCCCCGCTCAGGATCTGGAGGAAAGCGCGTTCTGTAGGAGCCGCGACGCTCCCCACGCCTGGCGCTCACGCGCTTGACGGCCCCCCTCCTTTCTCCCTCTTTGTTCGTCGTCATCGCATTTACTTAAGGTCCCTCCTGGGCTCAGTCCCGTGGCTGCTGTCTGTGGTCCTCAGTGGGCGCTCGGTTCTGCGCGGGGTCCCAGTGGAGCGTCCGCGGACGACACTGGTTGAGGCACCTGGAGTCCAGATGTGAGCGGCGGGCAGGCCTCCTGCTCCATCTTCTTTCAAAGTGATTCCTAGAGTCATCGCCAACCCCAAAACTCCCGCTCAGACACGGGCGTGCGTGCAGCCGCGGGAGAGCAGCGGGTCGGCCTTTGCAGGTCTCGGGGTAACTCCTCGGCCCAACAGCAGTCATTTGCTCGGGGCCCCCGGCGCCCACCAAGCCCAGGGGGAACGGGGGCCGCTTCCCCAGCAGAAGCGTGTGCTGCTGCGTTGACTGATCTCCTCCAAGTAACAAAAATGTGTCCTTGGAAAATAGAGACTGTGGGGCGCTGTTTCTTCTGGTTAGATCACGGTGGAAACACGAGGAGGGATGGATGCGTGAGAGCTTCGCAGGGGCGGTCAGGGCCACGGTGAGTCAGTTTGGTCAACCGTTAAAAAGGATGGGCGGTTTCTGAGTGGTGCCTCATCGACCTCAGGACGCTCAGGTGACAGACAGGCGAGTCAATGTTAGACTGTGAAGAATGTAACCCAGGACTTTGGGATCTGGCCCTGCACACTTTTCCTTCTCTAGGGAACCAAGGTTCCTCATCCCAAAGTCTCCTACCCCTTGCACGTGCGAGTAGAAGCTGCAATACGCTTAGCTCTGAATTTGTAGCAGAAGAGAAGTGTGGTTTTAGAATTCAGAGCGTGCGGGTGGAGCCCAGGCTGCATGAGATGCGGAGATGTCAGGTCTCGAGATGTGGCCACGTGCGCTTTCGGCCACGTTCGCTTTCAGCCACCTTCTCAGCTCATCTGAGACCCACGAGAGCAGCTGGCAGGGCGGGGGGCCTGGCCCAGCCTGAATCACAGGGGGTTCAGGAGGAGAGAGGCTCGAACCGAGCCAGGGCGCTCCCAGGGGGACGGGACGCGGTGAAGAGATGGGTCCTCACTGTTTCTGCTACAAACATAAAGCCCAAGCCCGTCACACAGAAAGACAATACCTTCTGCTTCTGGGGCTCTTTTTCTTCCCCCAAACGTCGAGCTGCTGCGCAGACGTGTTTCATTCTGGTTCCATCTCTGGGAGGACAGGTATTTGGCAGGAATGATGTTTATTTCACAGACGGAAAATTGGGGACATAAAGAAGTGAGGACGCAATCCGCGCCTCACTACGGCAGAGTCTAAATGGACAACGGGCGTCCAGAATCTGGGGGGACAGAGTCTGTCAGCAACCGTCCCTGGGGTGCAGCAGGCACGGGATGGGGTGGCATGCATCCTACAGAAGGCAGCAGGGAGGTCCTGGAGGAGACGGGGGGAGGCGAGAGCCACGACAGAGGGCCGGTCACTGCAGCAGCACTGCAGTCACGAAGCTGCCCGGGGAGCACAGTGGTCCGCGACAAGCCCTCCGGGCGCAGCATCAACCACCAGCGTGTTCGTGGGCTTCCATCCCCCTTTTATTTATTTACTTATTTATTTGGCTGCACCAGGTCTTTACTTGCGGCATGTGGTATCTAGCTCCCCGACCAGGGATTGAACCCAGGTTCCCTGAGCTGGGAGTGAGGAGTCTCAACCACTGGACCTCCAGGGAAGGCCCCGGTCCCCTTCATTACGTCATTTAATCCCAACCACAAGCCTTTGAGCTAAGGCACAGCAATCTCCCCACTTCCCAGCCAGAACCTAAGGAACAGAGAGGCCAAGACACTTCCCCACAGTCACAAAGTTCAGGACTCAAGTCCCAACTGACTCCAAGACCCGCCCCGAACCACTCTGTTGTGAGACTTCTGAATTGTACCTGTTGGAAACGCACCTCCACCTGTGCCCGTAGCTCTTAATTCCCTCCCCGGGCAAGCGGAGGTCCAGGCTCCAACCCCAGCCGGGGTTCTGGATGCTGTGGCCCATCTGAGCGTCGGGCAGCCGAGGAAAGTGGGCACAGTGTCTAGTGGGAAAGGTGTGCTTGAGAAACCAAGCAGAGGGTCCGAGTGGACCCTCACCCAGAGAGGCTGGGCAGAGAGGGCTGGGGCCAGGCAGTCTGTCGCCCGAAGGAGAACGTGGGTGGTCAGGGGGCTGCAGGGCTAGCCTGGGAGTCTAGCCCTGGGATCAGGAGGCCTTCCGGGGCTGTGCTGTGGGTAAGGAAGGAGGTTAAGCCTTAAGGTGCCAAGCCTGAGGCGGACGGTCAGGTGGGGAGAGGGAGAGGCACACCCTGGGGTCTCCTCGGACGGGGCTGGTCCTGGACAGGGCAGGTGAGGTGGTGCAATGCCTCACCTCTCCCAGTCTCCAGGAAACTCTCCCTTCCTCCCTCCCTCTTTTCCCTCCCCTCTCCTCCTCTTCTCCATCCTCTCCTCCTCTTCTCCATCCTCTCCTCCTTTCTGTTCACACTGAGGGGGGATAAGGCTCACGTGCACATCAGGCATAGTTGGAAGGGGCAAGGCAGCTCTCCTGGCCTTGGCAATCATAGTCGTGGGTTGTCAGCACCTTCGGCAAAGACCCCAGGACACACCTGAGCTGGAGCACACCTGCCGGGTGTCCCAGGGAGAGCAGTTAGAAGGACTCATCGGAAGGCCCGGGTTAGGTGATTTGGGGAGGGTTTAAGGAAACGCTTTGCTCTGGGTTGGATGCAGGGGGAGGTCTGTGGTTGGGCATCTTTGTGACTCTGGTCTGGGGGGAGGGCAGCCCCGAGCAGGCTGAGACCCGGCTGGTGAGGTAGCAGCCAGGATGGGTGGACGTGTCCCCATGGTGGACCACGCTGGATTGGGTGCACCTTCTGTCTGGGCTCGGACACAGGCCCGGGTGGTCCAGGTACTGTCTTACACTCAGCAGGAGACTACCCTGTCAGGCCACCTTCCCCGTCCCTTCCAGGCTTCAGGGATGTGTATCTGAAGGTGATGCCTCTTTATACTCAGATGACAGGGGGGTCTCCTTGTCCAGTTCTCTCTCTCCAGTTATTCGCGGAGGTGGACTCACCACAGAACTACTGACCCAGAAAGCTTCCCCTCCAAGGCTTCTGCCTGGCTCTGTGTTTGCAATTTTGGATTCTTTTTTAGAAAAGGGTTCCCCAAAATATTTGAGCTTCAGTCCCCCGCCCCTCCACCCCGTTATCTCGCTGCAACCTCCATCTCTCCTGATTCAGCGTCCAGGGTCCTCTTCGAGCCCACAGATGCTCTGCTCTTTAGGTGGGCGACCCCCCCAGGAGATTAGAAACATCAGACCAAGGCCCCTGAGGCGCCCTCCCCCAGGCAGACCAGGAGGGGTGTGGTGCGGAGTAACAGCCACTGGCCAGACTCTTCTGAGCTCTCGTCTGAGGACGTGGACCTTTTTACTAAGCCCTGTCGCCTCTCTGAGCCTCAGTTTGTCTAGCCAGGATGGAAGAGAGTACTGAATGCGACCCCGTCCACAAATGCTTTCAGTTCTGGGGTCTAAGACAAACCCTTTGAGAGATGAGTTTCCCTGCGACTAATAATTTCAGAGGCGGTGGTCAGGATAGGTGTTGGCATCCCTGGGGAAAGAAGTCCCAGAGCAACGGAATCGAGACGGTTCTCTGCCTGCTCCTCGCCTTACCGAGAGACATGGGCTGAGAGGTGTGAAGTGACTTCTTCTAAACCAAATCCTGCAGCTTGTCGCTGGTGGAGCTAGAACACGCAGTAACTCAGCTCTGCTGGGCCCTGGTCTGAGGGGCCCCTCCTGGGGGGTGGGAAGCGAGGCTCAGGGGGCTGAGTTGCGGGACGTGCAGGTGGGGCAGCTCCCTGGGTGCGGAGCTTCCGTCTCTGGGAAGCTGACCCAGAGCAGCCCAGATAGAATTTTATGGTAATGCCTCATGGAACCAAACCGAAAAGGAAAACGTGTTGCTAGGAGACATTCTGGTTAAGTGTCCTGCCATGGTATTCTTGGTACTGGTGGGGATCTAGGTCTGGGAACGTGGCAGAGCAACAGTGGGAGGAAACACACACGTCAGGCTACACACACACCTGCGCGCTTTCTGGGACTTTGGGGACGTCTCTGGGTTTTGGCGTTCTGCTCTGTGATCTGGCGGAGCGGTGCTCTTTCATTGGGGTCATTAAAACACTAATAAAAACCCGCATCCCCGGCATGCCAGCAGGGTCCCAGCTGCCCTCAACGTTTTTCCTACATAAAATGGTCAGTCTTTCATCACACTAAATGTATTTTTAAAAATCGGATTCATTCAGATTAAATGCAAAACAAATCGATAGAAGAATTTTGTTTCATTTAGAGAAAAAGGAGCTTTGCCCACGGTCGAGGGTTTCTGGTTTCATGAGGATGAACAGGAAGCAAACAATCCCTTCCTTCGGTCATGAAGGGCTTGGGCACTTGCAGAATGAAGTGGAATCCCCAGCAGCCTCTGTGTCTCTCTCAGCCGCTGCTTTGGGTGTCCTTTCTGGTCTTTTGTACACCCAGTCCTTTCTTCTATTTAAAAAACCCTCACCCAGATCACCAGCAAATGTGAAGGCATTAAATATAAATACACCCCCCCCTCAATTGTCTGCGCAGCTGTGTGCAGAGGTTTTGCCAGAAAATGCAGACCCAGGGCACAACCTTTTAAAGCCTAATTTGAAAACACAGAAGAAAATTACTCCCAGACTCAGCTGATTTCCTAAATAAGTAAAAGGAAAAATAACTTAAATATACAAAATGAAAACTGACTCCACTGGCCAAAGCTTTTATTCTTGATCTCCAGGCAAACATATCCAGAAGAGCCGCCTCTTCCCCACTCCCTCCGATGCTTTAAATTGAAAACCCAACAGCTCTCCGCATCGGGCCTGTCCCCACTGCTCCCTGGCCACTGAGTCCGGAGGCTCGGGGGCATCACCGGTCCACAGCGCCTTGTGGCAGACTGCACCATGGCTCTCCTCCCACCAGAGCCGGGGCCAGTTCTCTACCCCTGGCACCTGGGCTGACACTTGGTTTGCTGTGGCCAGCACATGGAGTAAGGCTGTCCTCGCCCCAGTCCTCAGGCGGTCTTGTGTCTTCCTGCCCCTCCTGGCGCTGCTGCCGCCCCGTGAACACACCCAGGCTCCCTGCTGGAGGCTGGCAGTAGGGACCCAGCCGCACCAGCAGAAGCAGCGCCAGCTGATGACCACTGCCCTCAGAGACCAGATGTGCCCCAGCCGAGCCTCGCTCAGAGCACCGGTTCCCAGAGCCCAAATCTAAACCAGCAGCTGTTGTGCAAGCCGCCAAGTGTGGGTGGTTTGTTTTGCATCAAAAACACGTTGTCACAGGTCGCCTGCTGTGTTATTGCAGTGTGATGACCCAGGTGCAGCCGTGCCAGTGGTCAGAACACGGAAATGCTCCTGCAGCGGTTGGTGATAGACCCTCCCTCAGGCCTCCTGAGTCCCACTCCTCTGCCGCCAGGCCCTGGGCCCCCCGGAGCCATCGGCATAGGGGGTCAGGGCTCGCAGGCCCTTGTCTTTGTACGATGTCTCCCCTGTGTGATTGGCCGGCACCCTGCCGTACAGTTATTGAGTGTTTTGATTGTCACTAGTGAGTACTGGGCGGGCTGCTGTCTGCACGGCGGCTGGCAGTGTCCTGCTGGGCCGGCCCCCATCTCTGGCCTGGGGGCTCCCAAGCCTCGGCCGGCATCCCTCCTGCCCACGTTCTCTAAAGTGTCCCACATGGGAGACAAAGAACACGGTCACCCAGCTCTAGAGGAAGCCTCTCATGCTGGCGGGGCCAGAGGAGGGTGGAGGGCAGGCCTCTCTGAGGGGTCTCGCGTGTTGACATGAGTTTGGGGATCTGAGTTGGAATCCTGCTGTTGGGTTGTGCTTTGAGGCCGCGGTTCCTCGCCTGTGAAAGGGGGCGATGCTTCTGTGCCCGCAGGCCGAGTCCTGGGCTCCCAGAGGACAGAGGGCAGCCTGACCTTGAGCCTCAGCTGATGGACAGACGATGAGGCGAGTCGGCTGACTCATCTGGCCGTGAACCAGCAGGTGGAACTTGTCTAAATCCCTCCACGGTCCCTCACTCAGCTTTCACTGGGTTCCTGGCGCCACGGCACCCGTTTTGCCCAGATGATCTGGGAGCCACTGTGCAGCCGGGCTCTGCCCCGTCCTCCCAATGCGGCCCTGAGGCCTTTGTGGAGCCCGCTCTCCCTGTGTTTTCTCGAAGACCCTTCCACACGCACGCCTGCTACAGGCCGTCACTTACCACGGCCCTCCCCGAACCATTCTGTGCTTTGCCTTTTTCTTCTTTTTTCTCTGGAACATTCCTCCCTCTGACAGCTCCTCTTTCCCCACCTTGTGAAGAGGCTCTGAGCTCTGCATTTCACCCTCCCTAACGGCTTCACCTCCCATTTAACAGCCTTCAGCAAGATTTATTTCCTTGCTCTGATTTGGACACACAGGAGCAAGTCTGGCACTTTCTAAGCCTTGTTAGTGTGCGTGAGTGTGTGAGTGTGTGAGTGAGTGTGAATATGTGTGTGTGTGTGTAAATGAAGTTGCATTCACGCATCATTCCAGATGGTTCCACACCAGCTAATCATCGACTCCTGCTTTGCTTATTGTAAGCTCGGCTTACCAGGGTGGTCTTGGGTTTTGGGGTAATAGTTTGATTTCTGCAGGAGAAAAGATGTTTTCATTTAGGAGCGCTGCGTCCTCCTCTCCCCACAGACTCCCTCACCTCCTCTGGTCCGTCGCCTCTCACACATTTGCACGATGTCCCATCTGACGCCAGTGTTTCTTTGTATCGGACCTGTATTTCTCCTTGCCTCTTCTTTCCAAATCATTTCCTCCTCTGTTTCCCTGGGTTTAATATCTTATCTAGACTTTTTCCTTTTCTTTTTTTCTTGAGAAAAGAAAATGTCTATAGCTGGTCTTGATGTACCAGCAGATCATTTGCAAATCGGACGTATATTCAGCTATAAGGAGATTCTGAACCAGATGTGGCCTGCAGGACCAGCTGTGTCCACGATGAGGTGCATTTCTGGAGGAAGGTGAAGCCCCGATGGTAATGTGGTCCACACCCTGCTTCTCCCACGTGGGAGGCTCAAGGGGGATGGAGTCTGGGCTCAGTTCGCTCTGGGTGAAATAGATGAGAAAAATACGTGTTGACTGACATCCCGGGGCTCCATCCCCGGGGCAGGGACACGGGATGAGCCACGAGGGGACACAACAGACCATGTCCCTGTTGAGGATGCCTGGCCTGTGGGTGCGCTGAGGCTGCAGGGCCAGGCTCAAGGCGGGTTCTCTCTGCCGTGGCTGCTGCTCCCACCCACCCTGCCCCAGGACGGGGGGACCCCGCGGGCCTGCCCGGGGCCTGTCCACACAGCTGAAGCAGGTGACCCTGTCCTGACGCCGAGCCAGATGCCACAGTCACAGACACCGACCCCTCTCTCCGTTCCCTGAAGCCTGTGGGCGTCAAGTCTGACAGCTTGACCTGACCTCAGCTGGCCCCCTCCTGCCCCCCGCCTCTCAGCCAGCACGGCCTCCCTCCTCCCTCTCGAAACCTGCCCTTTCCTCCCGGCGTGGCTGGCTGCTCCCCCAGGCTGTCCGCCCCAGCAGGGGCCTCCCTCGGCCCTGGGCCCGAGCGCGGCTGCAGGAACCCTCAGAACCTAGAGTCCCAGCAAACGCGGGGGCAGCGGAGGCCCCCGAGGGCAGGGTGCACAGACCCCTCTGTGAGTCTGGCGCAGGTGCCATGGGCCGGGATCAGAGCCGATGCCCGGGGCAGGGGGTGTGTACCCCGAGTCTGAGCAGCTTCTCAGGGGCACACCTCGCCCGGCGCCCCAGACCTGCGTCCATGACCTGGAGCTGCGTGAGGGTGGGGAGTTGGGATCCACGGAGCAGGTATAACACAGCGTGGGCAGGGGTCCTGGCACCAGAGTCCAGATAGCAGGTCGGACGATGCTCTGGTGTTTCTGTGGCGTCTCCGGATGGGGCTGGCATTTGAGTCAAGGGTTGCTTTCCCCTGTGGGTAGCCCTCCAACCATAGCTGGTCGGACAGAGCGAAGGAGCGGGTGGGTGGGCTTCTCTCTCCCCCAGCTGCTGAGCTGGGGCAGGCTCTTCCCCTCCCTCTGCATCTGCCCCTCAGGCCTTCAACCCCGACTGGGGTCCATGACGCGGGCTCTCCCGGGTCTAACAGGATGACCTTGGAGATGGTGGGACCAGCAGACGGTGGGACGTCTCAGCCTCCATAATCATGTGAACTAATGGCTCTTAACAAGCCTCTTCATCAGTACATCCTATGGGTTCTGAGGAGCCTTGACTAACGCATGACAGGACTCACCCTGTAGCGCTGCTGAGGGAGGGTTACTGGTCTGTGGTCCTGGCCTCAGGTCCAGCTTTCCTGAGGCCTGTTCAGCTCCACTCCGTTCTGACCAGTACATGACAAGAGTGCCCAACAGGAAGACACGTCAGCTAAGATCTGCACTGGGAGGGGATTCTGGATTTCATGTCGCCACCCACCCCAGAGGCTAGGCAGCATCCCCACGCCCTTGCGGGGACGAGGGTGGCTTGGCCCGGGCCAGCCATGCTGGGCCTGCAGGTGCTGAGGGGACGGACCCACCACCCAGGAGAGGACAGACAGTGAGAAGGAGCCCCCAAGGCAGACTGGCTACTACACCAACTCACTTCTGCTTGTTGCACCTTCAACCTCGTGGAACCGAAACCCCAAGCTTAGTCCAGGCTTGTGGAGTACAGAGAGGCCCACAGACCTACCATCTGCCTGGAGCCATCGCGGGCAGAGGGGCTGGGACACTCCCTGAGGGGTGGTGTCAGAAAACGTGACTCGTCCCCACCCCCCTTCCCGTCACAGAGCTCCGCAAACCCTGGGAGTTTCCTGAGTGTCTTGCTACTCGTAAGGAAACTCTTGGCTGTGCCTGAGTTTATGCTAATGAGATGCCCCCCACCCCCTAGGAACCGACCGCAGGATGAGCCGCTTTAGGACTCGCAGCCCCACCCCTTTGAACTCCCGGAAGGGGAGAGGGACAGGTGATCGAGTTCAATCAATCACGCCTGCGTGATGTGGATTGAATTACAGGACACGCATTTGCTCTTGGAGAATTGCCATAGACCATCCTGGGTAAATGACTGCTCTGTGGCTGGTTGATACCATGCTTCACTTGCCCGAAGTCACATGTGTTCTTCATCTTAAAGGGATAATTGTCTCCAAACCCACCGCAGGCCAAGCTGGGCTTCCCCTCAGAGAGGAAGGCTGCGAGGGTGGGGTGGCTTGTCGTCGGCACCCACTTCCTTCCTGAGACCCCAGTGGCCGTTCTCCAGGTCGTTTGGGTGCACCTTCTGGGGGAGGGTTGGAAGAGGACAGATCCAGTGCACATTTGGGGGTGTGGGCCTCCCCTCGGGGTACAGCTGGCCTTTGAACTTATCAGATGGCCATGCCTGTTCCCAGGCACCACCCGAGAAGCCTTGGAGATCATAATGCCCATCACTGGAGCAAGTTCAAAAGAGTCTTGTCAAAATCCAGAAGGATTTTAACTTGAAATTTCCTCAATGAGGTAATTTGTCCTCTGGGTTAAGTCTGGCTCATTTTCTTACTGCTTTATATATGGAAATAGAGGCTAAAATGGCTCATACCCATCTGGAGTCTAATTTTCAGATGTGCATTTATTGTAAGAACTTGTGAGCCAACTACATGAGGCCAGAGTCTCTATTTTTTGTTAATTGGAGGAGGGAAGAAAAGAGGAGAGTGGGACGGGGTAAGTACGCCATCAAATCACAGACAAAGTGTCTGGATCATAATTTTGAAACATAAAGTGGAATAAGATAAACACTGGACAATGAAAAAAAATGGAAAGTGATTTTCAACCTAGTGTAGTTTTTAGATTTTCTCCTTGAGCAGTGGATGGCTATCAAGTTAAATGGCAGCGTGCTCTGCTTCTCAAATGTCTAGTGACTAAATGTCTCCTCTGACACCAGCAGACTTGGGGAAGTTTCTTCCCAAGGTACTTGGAGCCTTGGGGGAAACAGTGAGATTCGTTGTCATGTTCCAATAACGGCATGAACGCCTGTCACTGCTTGGCGAGGATTAATGGGGCCACCCAGGGCTGGGCTCAGGGACACTTGTACCTCTTTGATAACATTGTTCTTCATTTCCGCAGCCTCCTGACTTAGAATCTGTTCCAGGGTTTTGCTTCTCAGGGGACTTGACTTTGCTTGAGGGGATGAAACGTAAGGACAAAGTATCACGAGACATTCTGGACCCTTGGAGATCTGGTGAGACTTTCTGGAACCCAGATTACATGGTTATTGATTTCAGATGGTTGCAGGCCTGTGTACAGGGGAGGTGCTTTCTCACCGGGCAGTGTTTCTGTTTCTTTGTGTCTGGATCCTAGCGGTCAGGTGAAAGTTTTCAGGTGAGTGGGGTTCACGTGTGTCCGGATGATGAGGAAGGGGCAGGAGACCGACTCGGTGCGGCTGAAAGATGTTCTAAATTGTTTGAAAATGTAAGTGGGGCCTCACAATTTTAAAGATCCCTCTCTTTCTGGTAAACAAGCTCGTTAACTTTGGACTTCACCGTCACCCTCCCCACTTACATTAATTCTGAGCGCTTGACCTTGGCCGATGTATAATTAAGGCCTTGGATTCCATCCTGTAATGTTTAAGGCGTTTCATCCTAATACTTTACCGAGCACCGAATATGTGCCGGCTCCGTGAACCCAGGACAAACGAGGGGACCTCCTGGTCCTCGAGGAGCTCAGAGTTTAATGGAGAGGCTGAGAAATTGGCCCACAAGCAAGTGGCAGGTCTGCCTGACACTAGAGCCAGACCTTTCTTGGCTTTCTGGACACGACAACAACATGGGGAAAAGCTTCCTTTCATTTTCAGTGACCCCCCCTGTGTTTGAGGTTGACGTCATTGATGAGGGAGGATATTTTCTGTCCATTCTGTGCATTCCTTTGCCCCTCGAAGCCAGGAAATGTTCCTCTTAGTTAAGCCTAGGCAAGCACACCTGAGGGCAGGTTTCCGAGCCACGCTTGGCTGCCTGGCCGAGGGTCTGCAGACGCTCTGGGCCCAGGTCGCCATCCGGACGAGAGGAGCTGCAGCTGCGGGGGGCTCTTTCCAAGACCCTGCGTTGACCTGCTCTGCGTGGCGTTTCCTTCAATCCTTCTCTAATCTGCTCGACTGATAGCAATGTTTTTCTAACTTAATGAGGTTGAGGGGTCACCTGGGCTGGTGAGTCAGGACAGCGATTCCCAGAGCCCTACAACCAGGTGGACCCCAAACTTCCTCTCCTGACAATGGATGGTGATGTGATGGTGATGTGATGTCAGGGGTCCAAGGCCACATTTTGAAAAATTGCCCCCCTGTGGGGTGGGCACCCAGGCCCCATGGGCTGGCCCCAGTGCTCCCGGGCCTGTCCCCTGACCTGGGTGCTGCTTCTCCCTCCCCCCCCACCGGACCTCCTCCCTCAGGGTCTCTCTGAACCCCCGGCTGTTTCCTGCCCTCACTGGGGACTGGGGTTGATATACAGTAGGTGCTCACTAGTGGTTACTGGTTGATATACAGTAGGTGCTCACTAGTGGTTACTGGTTGATATACAGTAGGTGCTCACTAGTGGTTACTGGTTGATATACAGTAGGTGCTCACTAGTGGTTACTGGTTGATATACAGTAGGTGCTCACTAGTGGTTACTGGTTGATGAAGTGCCACATCTCTGCTCCACTTTTCACTGTGTCTTAGTCTGCTCAGGCCGCCAAAACACCACAGCCCGGGTGGCTTAAACACAGGCATTTATTTCTCCCAGTTCCGGAGGCTGGAGGTCTGAGACCAAGGTGTCAGTGAGGCTGGTTTCTCCTAAGGCCTCTCTCCCTGGGTTGCAGGTGGCCACCCCCTCGCTGTGTCCTCACACGGCCTTTCCTCAGTTTGTTCACATGGAGAAGGAGAGAAAGAGCTCTCTTCCTCTTCTTATAAGGCCACCAATCCTATCAGATCAGGGCTCCACCCCTCTGACCTCATTTAACCTTAACTAGCTCCTAAAGGTCCCATCTCCAAATACGGTCACATCGGGGGTTAGGGCTTCAACACTTGCATTTTGGGGGGGACAATTTCAGTCCATAGCTTTCTGGACACAAACGCAAACGGCCTTACGTCAAAAAAAGAATGGAGTTGATTCTCTTTCATGATTCTATATCTGCAAATTCGCCTACTTGCTCAAGTTTATTTGTAACCCCAGATCCATATTCGCGGAGCTTTCAATGTCACTCATGGACGGGCGTGTACAGTGTAGCACAAAATATGTATCAACCAACATGCAGGTCCCCAGCTCAGACCAGATGAATGAGACGGTGGCCGTTTCTTTTTCTAGTTTTCTCACTATAAACATTTTCACAGTCTTAGAGCCACATTTTTCAAATTTTTGTGATTTGGGGGTGGTTTTGCTGTTATCAAGGCCCCAAAGCGTGGTGCTGAAGTGCTGTCTGCTTTTCCTAAGTCCAGGAAGGCTCTGATGTACGGAGAAACTACGTGCATCAGATGAGCCCCTTTCGGGGCCCGAGTAAGAGTGCTGCTGGCTGTGGGTTCCATGTTAATGAATCCATGATAAATATTAAGTAAGGTGTCTTTAAACAGAAACATACGTGAAACAAGTTCCTGGGTTGATTGGTCGGTGAGCATGTTGTGACCAGAGGCTCGCAGGAACCTCCCCGTGTGTCCACGGGAGCCGAGGTCAGTATTTGCTAATTCAGGGTTCACGGTGACTTTATAGGGCAAAATTACTGTGAATATTTGACCTTAGGTCCCTAACGCCAAGAAACCCTAGGGAAGGTGCAGCTGGCATTAGTTATTTGGATTTTTGTTGTCAAGCCAATGCTGAACGCTTAGATATCTGTAAGCACATGAATGCTTGGCGGGAGCTTGGCTTTTTAATTATTAGCTTTGACATCACAGTGTACGGTGTCAGCAGTCACACATAGTGACAACAGGGGAAGTCTTGGAAAATGACTTATTACAACTGGAAGCCCTCCTTCCTAGTGAACAGGGAGGCTCAGATGCCTGACTCGAGAAGAGAGAAAACACCCGTATTTCGTGTTCACATTCAACAGTCTTTGAAAAATGTAGTGGCCAACTAGGGTCGTTTTACTTTTTTTGGTTAGTTTGTTTTTAAATATCAATGTTGTTTTCCAGTAAAACATTGAACATGACACATTCTTCACCTGTAAAACCGGATGGCGCCGTGTAGACGAGCAAGTGCAGGGATTGGCCCGCCGGCTAATAAGTAGATTTTTGAGTGCATCTTTTCAGTTTTTGTTGGTCCGATCCCCCTGTGGTGTCCACGTGAGCAGCCCATGGCCCGGGCACCTCCAGGGCCAAGTTATTACACTGTAGACTCTATTTGCATAATGTCAAGTGCAGGTTTCTTTGGCAATCCCGCCAGTTTAGCCATTACTGCTCAAATTTTAATGAAAAGAGGAGTGCTGTGAGTCTGGAGAGAGACATTTTAGCAACAACCTGTGTCATTTAAACGTTTACCTCCAAACCATTCTTGTGAGCAGCTGAGGCCTTGCAAACTTCACGCTTCCCTGGGGAATGGAAACCAACAAGCTGACACACAGAGGGCCTCCCTACATGCACCCTCCAGGGAGGCCCCAGGGCAGACTATCCAGGTGCGAAGCAGGCATCCAGCCTCTGGGGCACTGGGCCATTGTTTGCAGCTGCGGATTTTTCCCACTTTAGATTGTGAAGATGAACAAATGCTCTGGTGGGGGGTGAACATTCCCCCCACGGAGCCCGAGTCATGGCTCTACATGCTAAGAGCACATGAAGCCCCTTCACGGACGCCCCAACTGCCCTCAGTTCCTGCCCACAAGGCGACAATGTCTGCAAGAACTTAGTCCCTGGGTGTGTGTCTTTGGAGCGTGCCGGGGTGACATTCAGTCTCTACGTTCGTTTTTATGATAATTCCGAGTAAATTGTGGTGCAATAAACTCTTCAAGCCTGTCTTTCTTGTGAAAGCCGTGAATCAATCAGCTGTGGGCTTTTTTGGGGGCTTTTCAGTGTATGGTGATCATTTAGATTTGACGTGCATTGTGAGACCTTCGCTCTCCTCCTCTCCCTGGTCTGTCATTAATTCCAGCCTTTGCTATTCTGAAGTACAGTGAAGGATGGCTGAGAAATCACTGCCCTCTTCAGCTCTGTTATTGCACAAAATAGCAGCGCAATAATTTTTTGTCAATGTTTTACTCTAAAAGCTTTCTGCGTCAGTTTTGAAAAGGAAGCAATAAAGCCCATTCAATGGTATGAATAAAAATCCTTTGAGGGTTAGGAGCAGAGCTTCTTTTCTTCAGCTGGTAATCAAATTGGAGCTAAAATGAAATTGAGTTTTCTTATGAAAATAGCCTTTGTTGCTGGGAAGGCTGGTAATTCATAAACAATAACCTGCTCTTTTGTGTGGATAATAATATATTCATGTTCTTTCAATAGGGTAAAAGCCAGACCTAGTGCATTATGGTACGGTGAAAACAGCAGAAGGAGCTGGCTGGAACGGTCTTGAGGAGGAGACGTAGCATTCGGTGGCTTCAGCTTTCAGCGTCCTCCAGAAGCGGCACTTTGCTTGATTTGTGCGCTGGTTTTCCCGGTTGATTTGTTGCTGCCGCACAACATTTGGCTCATTGGGGACGGTCTCCAGCTGTGCTCGTCGCTGCCTTGGCCTCCGCGGCTGCGGAGACCCCGCCTGCTGCCCCAGGACGCTGGGATGCTCCGGAGCAGCCTCTCAGTGCCACGAGGACCAGGGAGTCCCAGAGCCCCGGCCCAGACAGGCAGCTGGACGCCGGCGCAGGAGGTATGCTGTGGGTCCCCCCTGCACGAGGGGGTGTCCTTGGGCGGCATGGAGAGGGGGGACGTGTGGGAGCACAACCGGCCGTGCCTCTTCTTCTGAGTGTTGGGGTGCGGGGGGAGGGTCTGGTCGTCTGTACTGCAGTGGCTGCCCCCGGATCACAGGTTGGGCCATGGCAGCTCTGCCCGGGATCCAGCGTGGGATCCTTTCGTGGGAGCCCCGGGGACCTGTGTGCTGGCCGCTGGGGCCGTGCTCGGGGTCCTCGAGGTCACTGTGTGACCAGGAGGCAGAAGGATGCTTTCTCCTGGGCAGGAGTGACCTGCCGTGGGACTCAGGTGGGGCTGGATTGCCACCTATGATTCATCACGACTGTTGCTACCTGAGCAACGGAGACTTTTGTTCTCTCTCTCAAGTTGGTGAAAAGTTATGATCTGGGGATTGCAGAAATGTGTGCCAGCCCCACCTTTAAGTGTTTGCTATGTTTGTGAAAATAGCCACGGTGCTCCTGGACCCAGACCTAGGGGCCGGGGCCAGTCAGGTGAAGGGACGTTCCCTGGAGGTCATTTTCTGTTACCGTCTCCCAGTGACTATAAGAGTAACCAAGCGTGAACACTTCCATTCTGATAGGATGCCCTGGCTGTGCTCTGGGGAATCATTTCTGGTTGCTTTTTAAGTTCCAATTTCTTGGCTCTGAATATAGTTCAAAGGGCAAACAGAGAAAAAGAAAGGAAGGAAGGAAGGGAGGGAGGGAGAGAGGGGGGAGAGAGAGAGAGAGAGAGAGACAGAAAGAAAGAAAGAAAGAAAGAAAGAAAGAAAGAAAGAAAGAAAGAAAGAAAGAAAGAAAGGAAGGAAGGAAGGAGGGAAGGAAGGAGGGAAGGAAGGAGGGAAGGAAGGAAGAAAGAAAAGAAAGAAAGAAAGAAAGAAAGAAAGGAAGAAAGAAAGGGAAAGAAAGAAAGAAAGAAGGAAAGAAAGAGAAAGAAAGAAAGAAAGGGAAAGAAAGAAAGAAAGAAGGTGAAAGAAAGAAAGAAGGGGAGAGAAAGGAAAACCCTTCTGAGTGCTGAGAAATGTATAGGGTGGCGTGGGCAGCATCTGCCCTGGTCAGAATAATGTCGTTCTCGCTGGGTTTTGATTGTTTGGTGGACAGCGGCAGTTTTACTCTGGGTTACCGTTTTTGTGAGAATCCTACAAAATAATGAGTATTTTCTGGCTTAGCCTGAGGGCTCTGCAAACTCCATCCTTGGTTCAGAACTGAAGAAGGGAGAAACTGAGATGAAGACCATGGTGTGTAATTTTAAACTACCAAACTTTGAGCTTCAGGGAAGCTGAGTCAATAAACAGTGAGCTTACCCCACGGAAACAAACAGAAAAGAGAAAAGGAGAGAAGGCTAGAGTGTTTATTTGCACTGAGATAAGGCAGGGGTGTGTGCTAGGTTCAGTGCTGGCTAACAGGTATTTTTGTGTTGTTTTGGTATTTTAATGATGAAATTTCGTGCTTAACAAAAGGAACTTTTAAAGGCACAGTGGAAGCTGACAGTTGGGATAATATATGTCATTATCCAATTAGTTTACAGGAGTGTATGTTTTGATGCTTTACTTAACATACTTCTATGTGTTTTCAGCTGTAACGAATATTACTTTCTTTGAAGTCTTTCAAAATGAGGATTCTAATTGTATGTATTTTACTCTGCTGCAGTTAGTGTTCTGTGCTTTTCAGTATCATGAGCACCTGAATTTTAAAATCTCTTTCACATTCATTTAGGGGGGAAAAAGGCAGGATTCTTCTGGCTTTCATTACATACTTTGTCAGAAAAAACCTGACAAGTTCCTTCTTACTTTCTCCCACTGACAGAGCTGCATCGCGTGGGGTTTTATTCTTATGCTAAAGTTAAATTGATGCAAAAGAAAAGATCGCTAATTGTCAAAGAATTACCTTTCAACTTTATGTAAGGGAACTGGTAAAGAAAAGTTCATGGAGTATTTTCACTGTGGAAGAAATGATGAAAAAGATTTTATTCATGATGGAAACCGCTGATCACGTATCACAGCAAATTTTCAACCTGAAAATTATAATTTCCTGCATTTTAACTATTTGGTGGCCTTGAAGAAAAGTTCTTCTCTATAATTCCTGTTTTAACATGCTGTGGCTTTGTTCTCTCCACATGAGATGTGCGTGGTAAAGAGTGGGGAGAAATGAGGGGTTTCCGTGGGTGGTGAGCTGCCAGCCGGCAGGCACATGGGCTCTGGTTTTGAGCCTGGTTTCTCTCCAGTTACTTAAAAGAGAGAAAAGCAAGTGGTACGTCTTGTCCCCTGCTTGGGCGGCCTGGTGCGTTTCCTCTGGGGATGCTGTCACGGCAGAGACGGTTACAGGTGATTTCCCCAGGCACCGCTGTCACCGCTGTCACCGCACGGCCCCTCCCCCATCCCAGGGCACCAGATGGGCGTCTAGGAGCCTGGTGGACATTCGGCTGAGCGGGCCTGCAGACGGGAGCCGCTGAATGGGTGCTGCAGGAGGGTGGATGCGAGGTGTAGTCTGTGGAGTCTCTAAGACGCAGCGACGTGAAGGCGCCCTCCCTCCACCAGCACTGGGGTCACCGGGGTCACCGGGGTCACCGAGGTCAGGCCACTCCGCCGCCCTGCACCCACCCTCCCGACCTCGCTCTGGGCTCTGGCTCTGCCTCGGGCTGGTGACAAGGACGGACTCTCCCCCACCTACACCCGCAGCCCCGTGGCAGCCTCACACCCCGGGGCTGAGCATCCCTCTTTTCTTTCTGACTCGGGTCTCCAGGGTGGACGGGGGTGAGGGAATGACGGGAAGCGAGCAGCTGAGAGACGCGGGAGGGCCGGCGGGCGCACACTCGGACCAGGAGGGTCTTCCAAAGCTTTCTCAGCTCAGGCCCCGAACCTGTCTGCACAAATCCTCCAGCAGCCGGTCGGTCCCAGCTCTAAAGCCACGAGCTCCTCCCTGGGAGCAGCCCCAGCTCCCGCATGGCGGCCACAGCGCCTTCATCCTGCCTTGTGTGGCGACACCGAGGCTTTGGTCTCCAGCCTGGAGAGCCACCAGGACTGAGGGTCACCGCAGCCTCGAGGCCCCGTCCTGCCGAGGCCCCCTGCTGCTGACAGGTGTGGGTGGTTGTTGCTTCCTTGGTTTCCATGGAGACAGGGAGGCTGACCCCGCCCCCATGGCAAGCTCAACTGGAACACAGGTAGCAGCTCACCTTGGGAGAGCCCATGTCACTCTGGGCGGGTGACCTGGATCCTGGGGTGCGAGACCGCACGGTCCGGTCGAGCGTGCAGTTTCTGACAGGTGTGAAGGTGACTGGCTTAGTTCCCTCTGATGACTTTTGATAACACTGTAAGCTGACTCTGGAGGTGGAGGAGGGAGGGATAAAGAGAGAGGGTGACTGTCCGCGCAGGACAGCGTCGGCGTGTTCCGCCGGGACCCGTCTCAGCCATGCATGTGGCCTCACGCAGGCGAACCCACCCTGTAAATTAGGAAGCAAGTAACCTGGATTTACTCTAAGGCAGATGTCGATGGAGTCAAAAGGCTCTTCGTTACTTGTTTTTGCAGAACTCGCCGCCCATTAACATCATTTCAGTCTTTTAATCCTGGACTGTCAAGTGACTTGTGGTTACCTTGGCCGGTCTAGGTTTTCCACAAGGCAAGGAAGGATGTATTAAGTATGTAATAGGGATGTTTGAAAGTACATTTTTTATTTTTTAGGGAATCAGAATGTAGATTAAACCTAATGACTTTTGATCATTAGAAAAAGATGACATATAAAAGTTAGGTAAAAAAAAATAGGCAGGTTTTTTTTAGCGCTAACAGCCAATGTCAACCATTTCAAAGGACATTATACAGATAATAATCTGTCAAGAACTGCATCTCATTTTTTTTTTTTTTTTCTGTTTTAATCTGTGCCAGTTGACCTTCCTCTCTTTGGAACTTTGGGGCCTTGGGTTAAATGCTTTTCTACTGCTCTATGCAAATCACCTCTCCAAAGTTCACCCATCTGGTATGGAGCTGTCCCGACTTAGGAGATTCCCTTTTGTCTTGTACTATTGCAAGTTAAAAGCTTGTTTGCAGATGGCTGTTCCTTGTCCACTGCAGACACATAAGGTTTTCAGATCCTACTTAAACTGTGTTCTCAGCCCAAGTACACATTTCATAAACCTAATGGCCGAATATTCTTCCAGCTATTTCTGAAAATTTTCACATTACTGAAAGACAAACCTGAAAATATGCAATTATATATTTTACCCCAGTTTTAGTTTTTCCTTAGTGTATACTATTCAGAAGGCCATCTGTCAGGTATCTGGGATATTTTATCTTGAACGTGAATAAATGTCTCTAGCATTCTTTGGAAAGTATTGGATACATTCTCAAAATATCATTTCTCTTCTTTTTGAAAAGTTAAAATAATGTTTTAGGATATAATTATTACATCCAAACTCCTAGCCCTAGGAGAAAGCATTTAGTCAGTGGGAGTCTTATGATTCTAGAACTACCCAGTGTGTATTTCCAAAGAGGAGAACATTTATTTCCTGCATCGTGGTTTGGATGTCCTTTGGGATTGATGTCTGAGAACTTATGAGTGCACTTATTTCTGGAGACAATGGTTGGAATTATTATTAGAGTTAGTTTTCATTCTTTTCTCAGTATTACTTTATAGTGCAGGTATCTTTAATTTTAAAGAAAGTGTACAATAAAGGTATGTTTTATAACATGAATCATCTGTCCAATTAGTTTTACTTATAGTTGAGTTCTGCTAGAAAACATTTTTGCTTTTATTCTTGGGTTTGAAGCAAAGATTTTCAAAACATAACTTTAAAAGGAAAACAATGAACTGAGGGAGGTCTGACAGTGGCCGCAATGAGATCGCTGGGTATTAAGTAAAAACAGTGCAGCGGGCGGTGACCCCAGGTCATGTTCATTCTTTAAAAGTGGATTATTACCTTTGCATATACATGTCTGCTTTCTCCTTCTCTTGGATTTGTTGATTATTTGAATCCACCCATCTTTTCCATTCCTGACACTGGCTACTTCGCTGGGCCTTCCGTCCTTCAGCTGAAAATAAAGGAGTTATTTGTTCCCGGGGTCATTTAAATCCTTACATTCTTGTTTTCAAGGAACACACACGCAGCAAGCAAACAGCCAAGCCCCAAAGCATGTAGAGCTCGGCTCCCATCCCTAATATTTGTGGAGCCCAGGGCGAGAGTACAAAGGGAGGCCCATGGACTGCATGTCTGGGTATTTCAGTTACAAAGCAAGCTACCGAATGTGGGTCCTGCCCCTCCTTGACGAAATGCCTTCCTGATAACCTGTGGGCCTGGCGTGCATGTAGAATTCTCACCTCCAGGGTCTTGGCTCAGGAACCTGGTAGGTTAAGGTAAATTGGCTCCAGAGCACCAAGCACCCCACTCCTGCCTCAGGGAAACGGCCCGTGCAGGCCCAGGAAGGGGGCTTGCGTCCGTCCGCACCGGGGTTCTGAGGTCCTGGCACCCTGGTGTGGAACGTGGGTCCAATCCGGGCGAGCCTGTCCACTGGTCACTGGCCACTGGGGTGGGGTTGACTGGGGGGCGGCTCAAGCAGGAACCTGGGAGGGGTAGGGCTCAGGCAGGCGCCCCCCAGCCCTGGTCCAAGGACAGAGGACTCAGTGGTCCCCCAGTTGTGCAGTTCTCAGAAAACGGGTCAGAGTATGGACCCCGTGGGCTGCATCTCTATTGGGCAGTGCAGTCTTAACTTTAGGATGTATTTACGCAACTCTTGGTAAGTCCTGCCCTCATCAAGGGCTGTTTGTCTTTACAATGGGATTTGTTCAAGTTAGCCAACAATTGGACTTTGTTGAACCTTAACTAAAACAATTTAGGCCCAACTCGCCCTTAGAGGGTGGACGTACCTTCAGTTGGATGCAAGGCGACAGTGGCAAGACCCAGGGGCCACCTGCCTGGATACAGCCTGCATCGGCCACCCTAGCCTCCCCGAGGCTAGCTCTCCCTGTTCATGAAACTGGGACAGTTAGATAATGAGATCTATCCCCTAGGGCCATGCTGAGGATGAAATGAGCTAACATCAACGCATATGAAGTGCTGGGAGTTCCCTGAGCATGTGAAGAGCTCTCAGTACATGTTGGCTGTTATTGTTGTGTCTGAGATTTTTTTTTTTGGCTATGTCGCGGGGCATGTGGGATCTTACTTCCCCGACTAGGGATTGAACCCGTGCCGCCTACATTGGAAGCACAGAGTCTTAACCACTGGACCACCAGGGAAGTCCCTGCTGTGTCTCAGATTCTAACATGAACTTTCTTACATTTTAATATCTGTGAAATCAGGATGTCTGTATTGTAACAGCTTGGATTTGGTGAGCTATGGTAATCAATCCGATTGACTCTTCAATAATTAATGAATTATCTGAGGATTTGCTGAATTTCTGAGAAGGAAAGGGTATCTGGGTGGATTATCGATGAAAATCTGTCTCCCAGAATCCATTTCCCTGAGATGCTCAAGTAAAGAGGAACCACAACGTCAATGTTTAGATTTATGTTGGTCAAATTTTTAAAACTGAGACATGGAACAAACAGCATCTTGAAGCAATAAGCCCTGTAATCACCACCAGAACATTGGATGTTCAGAAAGACACAAATTACTCTGTTTTGAAAGGGACAAAACATTTTGTCTTATATTCTGGGCACACACAGTCTTTACAAAAGAAGATAATTGACTTGAAATCTTTCGCCCTTCCCTTGGAAGGAGATCAGCTCTACTCAGGATCTAGTATTAAATCCAAACCAAACGTTCTCTCAGAACTGTCATCTTTCCCGTTACTTTTGTAAAATGCCTTGTGTCCTAACTTGCTTCCAGACACACTGACGCCCCAGGCCAGACCTCAGGGCAGCCTCTCACATCCCCCTCAGCTTCCTTTAGGATGCTGTGCTCTCCGTGGCTTCTGGCTGTACTCACCCGGGAGCTAAGCAGGGCTCTCGGGACGTGCGTGCCCTTCATCTCCCTCCAGAAATGCAGACCGAGCTCGTCTGGTTTCTGCTTCTACTGGCCTGGCATCGTCAGAGAGCCTGCTTCCTTCCCTCCTGTGTGCCGGGTCCTGTTACCAAGGATGCTCCAAAAAATGGTTTTCCCAGAAAATGAGAAATGGGTGCTCTGTGAGCGGCACCTGAGAAAAGAGGATGGCGCCACCTTATTAATTTGGGTCAAGACTCTGTGGCCTGGGATGCTGGCCGGACTACAGGGGTTGTCCTCACTGGGGTGGCATTCGACCTCTCGGTGTCGGGAAGGTCGCCTGGAGGGGGTGGAGGCCCAGTCTCCTCCTCCTCCACCTCCCTGCCTGCCAGGTGGTCCATGGGGGCCTTAATGTACTTTCTTACCTTCACCTACTTAAGAGACTCTCAAGGTCACCTGGATAGGAGAGAAACCCTCGGGGGGCGCTTACGTTCACCCTGATCGAGAAGTTGATGATCTAGAGCATGTAGATGCCTCATGGAAAAGGATTTGGTGCCCTCCTGATATATGGATGTTTGTTCTCATAAGCAGCGCAGGTGTTGCTGGTCTAACACATTGTGTACGTTTGCTGGTGGCGTCCTGGCACGAAATTCATGGCAGATTCAAAAAGGGCAAGTGAGGAGTTTCCGGCAAATACTCTATAAAGAAGTAGGCGGGGCTGAGAGGCCAGGAGTGATGGGGCAGCCCCCCTGCCCAGGGCTGTGGCCACCCAGAGCCTCTGCCTTGGAAGAAGCACCAGACACTGTGGTTTCAGGGGGAGGAATGCAGCCCCCGCTGAGCCGCTACCTGGTTTCGTAAATAAACACCCCAGACACTGTCTTTTCTGGAATACTCAATTTTCTACAAATGTCTCTATTGGCAAGAAGCAACCAGGAGCAAAAGGACCAGGTGATGGAGTTTATAGGTGACAGTTCCCGAGGCCCAGACGGAGTGAAGAGGAGGGGGGTGCAGAGGGAGGGACAGGCTGAGAACACCCAGCAAGGGGCTCGTTAAAAAAAAAAAAACCTTCAAAAGAAATAGTTTAAAAAAAGGTGAAATAAAGTAAATCCAAACTATAGATTTAGGGCTCTCCAAACTGTCTGAAGTCAGCCTGGCAGCAGAGAAATTGTCAGGCCAGCATTTTCTCTCTGCACCCCAGGGCACTAGGGGGGCCGTGGGGAGAGAATGGAGGATGCATGGGGGGAAGGGTGGCACTGGGAAGGTTCTGGAAACCCAGCACCACCCTGCAACCTAGCGGTTCTATCCCAGACCAAATGTAGAGATAGCCCATCACCTGGAGATGATGGCATCCTGAAAAGTTCCTGTCAGGCCTCCTCAAATACATAATTAATTGATTTATCTCTGCCTCTTAGGGTATTTGTTTATATGGACAAATCCACTCAAATAGAATTAGCAACATGGCACAAGAGAACAGTGTACAATGGAACCTGAGGGACAAAAATCAACTCAGCACAGTTTCATTGTCTCTTTTGTTTTTTAAGTCAGATGTTACCTTACGGTTTCTACATGCTTTGAAATTGCCATTAACACTTTTTGTTGCCATATAAAATCTACCCTGTAATCATTAAATTTCACAAGTCTATTTTTCTTTATAAAGGTAATATAAGCTCATTAATGCAAATTAAAAAATACTCGAAAAATAATAAAAATCACCCAAAGGCAGCTGATCTTAAACTCTGGTGTGATTCTTCTAGTCTTTTTTTTTTTTTTTTTTTTTTTGACCTGAAATCTCTTTGCTTTCATATGAGAAAAATAAGAAAAACCCCAAACTAATCAGACTATGAATAAGCAGATATTCTATTTGGATCTTCTTTGGCTTGGATTTTCTGAGCACACAGAAGATCCGTCCTGTGCCTGCTGACTGTTCCTGACATGTCCTGAGTCAGAGAACGCGGACCCGTGCGGCCAGGTTTATAGAAAGGAGAAGCCCCCCTAACCATAGCCAGAAGGAAAACATCCCTCTCCCCTCTGGCTGAGGACTGAAATCCACACTTAGAGCTTCACTCCTTTGATACAATCCTGCCACCGACATCTCACTCCTCAGCTGCATGTTTGCATGATGCGTACCTCGTATCTTTGCAAAAAGAACTGCTTTTGCATCAGGGGAAATTGAGGTCACAGTGAATGGATGCAAAAACTAAAGGATGTTGCTATTGACTGTTGGAGGAGGTCATCGAGAGGACGTGACCACCGGATGACCCTCCGGGACGTGGGCAGTCAGAGGCCCGTCACCCACTCCCCGGCCTCGGCATGTAGGCTCTGCTCAGTGTTCCCGCAGTGGGAACTGTTCCAGCGACGCAGCCTCGAGAGAGCAAGGTGTGCCTGAGACCCCCTGGATGGTGTACACGCCTGAACCCTGCTAAGGCCTCTCTGTAAACTTTTGAGACTCTCGCCCGGCAAGCCGCGTAGGTAGGTTTCCTGCTTATGACACCTGCTCCGTGGATCCGGAGTGACCCACTTCCTCTGGCCCCTCCCTGCCCTCCGCGTGCGGGCCCATTTGAGAACCAGCACAGAGGAGGCAGGAGGCCCCGGAGAGCGGACTGACGAGGCCACCACGGGCCTCTGCGCGTCTGGGAGGTACCGGCACCCGGAGCCGGGTCGGAGCTGGCGTCTGTGCTCAGGAGAAGCGTGAGTCTGGCTGCAGGTCTTCAGGTGCCGTCTTGGTTGGTACCTTTGGTGCCCGCGTGACAGTCATCCTGGGCTGGGTCCTGCCGTCTCTCTGCACTTGTGGGCGGTGAGCCCGTCTGCCCAGAAGCGTCCCCGGGAAGGAGGACACAGACTCTTCCCTGGGGACTGCGTCTGCATCCGAGGGGTGCCGGTGGAGGGCCCGACCCCGGGTAAGCGTGGTCGCTGCCCTCGTGTGCCTTCCATGCTGAAGGGACAGGACACGGCTGTCACCTGAACTCTGGCCCGAGCACCTCCCTGGCTTCATCTGGCAAAGGCTTCCCGTGACGTTCACTGACGTGTGTAAGACACAGGATTTGTCTTTATGACTCAGCTTCCATAACAGGGCCGCTGGGATTTCTAACGGAGTGAAGAATTCCTGACCCTTCCTCAGGAGGCCTAGCCGTGCTGGGGGAAGTCAGGGTGAGGTGGACGGGGTCAGGCTGGTGGCCAGACAGGGGTGCGGATGGTCCCAGCATCCTTTCTTCCATCTGGGGACTCCCTGCATGGCCGTAGCCTGGAGTCATACGTCGGTGGTGCAGGGGTGAATCCTGCAGGGGACGTGCTGGGGAAAGGACTCCGGAAAACGAGGGCAAGGGGCAACGACAAGAGGGCGTTTGCCAGAGAAAGGGGGCTGTGGACCTCGTGCCCAGGTGGGGCTGCCGGGCCGCGAGGAGGGGTGTGGGGTTCAGCAGAGCTGAGTGGGTTCCTGCTGGTGGTCCAGGGTGCCGGCCCCGGGGGAGAGCTCGGGAGCTCTGGATGCTGGACTGGCCGAGGCCTCAGGTACCCAGGCAACGGGGTGGGGCTTCTTCTCAGGGGCCGTGTGAGTCCCCACTGTTTGGGGGGTGTGCATCAAAGGCCCTTCTTAGGAGGGACTGAACTTTGCCATGCGTCCTTTTGACGAAGATGCTTTTCCGGTGTTTCCTGCGTCCGTAGCCTTACTAGGTCGGGGGGCGCAGGGCTGGCGATGGCGTCTGGACTATTCATGGAGGCAGAGCTGGCTAGACGGGAATCTGCGCACAGCCAGGTCGCGATGGTGCGCGTGGCTGAAAGCAGAGGGGTTTTTCCGAGAGTCTGTGTTATTCACGCCAACCCAAGTACTGTACGTTCCAGGGCCTCCACTCAGCACGCTCAGGCAGACCTCAGAAGTCAGCCTGGTCTCTGCGCCTGCGGTCTAGACAGCGATCCCGTCCCACCCACTCCCCAGCCTTCGCATGGGGCCCGGCCCGGCCAGCTGTCGGCGCGGCCCCAGATGTGGCGCCGGGGGCCCAGCCCGAGAGCTGGCTCACTTCCACAAGGACTGCAGGCAAAGTGCTCACAGGGCCTTCGGGCTGTGGATGCTGCGCCGAAGGGTGAGCGGGTGAGGGCTTCACATGCACAGCACAAACACCTGGGCATCCAGGTGAGGGGCAGGGGGGGCAGGGGCCCCCAGCCCCTCTGCCGTGTCCCCCTCCCAGGCTGTGCCGGCCAACGGGCGGCCTTCTCTCCCCGGCCTCGACCTTGACCGCCTCGCTGCCCGTCCAGCCCCTCCCACTGGCTCTGTCTTGGCCCCAGTCTCAAGCCGGCAGACCAACCCTCCAGGGCCCTGGGGACCCAGAGAGCCTTGCATTCAGCGGGTTCCCCTCACCCCAGGGCAGCTGTGCCCTTAGGGAGCCGTCGGCCCCTCTGTCCTAGGCTCGTGGTGTAACGAATGCCTCCACAAATGCCCCAGGGAGCAGGTTTTGATTCCCTCTGTGTGCAGACACCGAAGCTGGGGCCGGAGTGACCCCACTGCAGGACGGAGGAGCAGGACATGGTCAGCACGGACCTCCACCTCCAAATCACACGTCTCGAGGAGCCTTCTCAGCCAGCCAGCTTTGCAACATGGCCTTCTGTTGAACGAAAATCATCAGAAGTCGCCATTAGTAACGAATTCTTAACATGCCACCGTGAACAACAGGCTGAAGTCAATGTTGGGAAATGTCCTTCAGATGCAGAAAGTAGCGCTTAGACGGACGCCAGGCGTTTGGAATTGGTTGCCATCTGCCCCTGTGTCAAACACAGCCCCCGCCTCACAGTTGGTGCCTGGTAAATATTTACTAGTTTGCATTCTTGCTTGTTGCTTTCCAAGGAAAACAGTAAACATTCAGGACACATGGGACTAGCAACTTTAAATAGAAGAGATGAGAGATTGGGACTGACATATGTACACTACTATGTATAAAAGAGATAACTAATGAGAACCTACTGTACAGCGCAGGGAACTCTACTCAGTGCTCTGTGGTGACCTAAATGGGAAGGAAATCCAAAAAAGAGGGGATATATGTATACGTATAGCTGACCCACTTTGCCGTGCACCTGAAACTCACACAACATTGTAAAGCAACTCTACTCCAATAAAAATTAATACAAACTGAGAAAAAAAGAAATGAGCTAAGGGAGAAAAATGTGCTGTGCTGTACCTGGTGTTCGGTCTAGAAATAGTGATTTCACACTAGGGGTGAGTGACTGCAGCTTTGAGGAGAAGGTTATCTATCAAAGACTCAGGGCAGTCAACAGAGTTTTCAGGAGTGTTCATACACCTTTTCAGTCTGCAATGTATACTTTGTGTCCATGTCAGCAAGAGAACGCACAATTTCAGGCATTGAGGAAAATTCTGGATTTTCCGTGGATGGAATAACCATGAAATTCCTGAGCAATGGAAACCAACTGGAAGCAGGATGAGTAAAACATCCCACAGAACTCCATTTCTCTCCGACAGTAATATAATTTGGTTAAGCAAGTACATTACTAAAAATCACGTTCCAGACTTGACATAGCAATGAAAAATAAACCAATTACCACCTTTTCTTAAGAAAGAGCAGATGAGAGCGCTTAGGATCAGTTGAGGAAAAGGCACAAAAAATATCCAACGCTTCTTTCCTCCGCCTGCGGGTCCAGCTCTTTCTCTGTGGAGGCTTCTCCTGTTAGAAGTCGGTTTGATGGTTGAGGGATCAGAAGGCTTGAGGTGGTGACACAGAGAGAAGTTAAAAGAGTCGTTAGGAATCAACAGCAGAAGACAACAACCGCACTTAGAAGATTTGCCCATCATGCCATGTTCCTGTCCCTGCCAGTGTAAACAGAGTGGGTCGGACCCTTCCCTCCGGAGGATGATGGTCATGTGGGTGAGGCGGGGTGGCAGAGCCTGGGTAGCAGGTCTGGGTACCAGGATTCTTCCTTTCTGGGAGGCCCGTCTCTACTGCCAGCTTGGTTTGTACTGCAGAAGAGCGTGTACCAGCGACCCTGCTCTCAAGAGGTGAGGTAGGAGGTCAGGACCCAGCACAAGAGGTGGTCGACCTCTGCAGGAAGAAACTGCCCCCCAGGGCCCAAGACCCTCAGCCGATGTCCAGGAAGGAGCCATTCTGACGATGTCCTTGTTTCCAGACCCCAGAGAGCAGAGGGGGTGGCCGATCTCTTTTTCTCCCTTTCCATCTTAAACCTGATGAGGAACAAATACAATGGGACATTTTGGGAACAAGAATGAATGAATGAATCATCAAAGCCAGAAGAGCTTTTTGCTTCTGGTAAACTTCAGGCTGGGCATGTGGCCGTACGTGTCATCCCATGATTTGCCACAGCTGACAGGATGGATCAAGGTACCTTTTTGGGGGGGCGGGGGTGTCCCTCCTGACAGCAGACGGACGTGAAGGGGCTGTACAGACCTGTGCTCCACACGGCACAGGAGACCCCTCCTGGTCTCTGCAACTGAAAAGTCTTCAGTGGCGGTTCTGGTGTCACCAAATCTGGAAGTCCTCTGTCCTCTCTGTTGTAGGACTTACCACGAGGAGTTGTGATTTCCTATTTTGTATCCTTATTTCTCCACGACCAGAGACTTGGTGAGGGGAGGGACAGGGTCTTAGCCAGGTGAGATTCCCATCACCAGGTGCAGGTACCTGGTGCACTGTAGAACAGCGGCATTCACGGATTTTAAAGGGAAGAATGGGGTAGAGTGGGGGTAACACCTGAGCTGTTTCCTTAGCTCAGCACCTTGTGTCTAGGAGACTGATTTCATATCATGGATTTGGTTTTCTCTCTGCACAATTCATAGGTTTGCTTGGAGGATCTGAGAAGGGCCTTTGAGCCGCGTGGACTCCTGCTGTCTTTTGATGTTCAATGGTAGATAGTTGATCCTCACTAATCCACACCGTTTGGGGATTTGGTGTTTATCTGCAAATCCACCTACTCACCCAAATGCCTTTGTAACCCTAAAGTCAGTACCACAGGGGCTGGGGGGCTTTCGCTGGTGGTCATCAAGAAGCACAGGAGCGGCTCTTCCAACAACACGCGCTCCCGGTGGGAGGGGAGGCCAAGCCTTCTGGGTTCGGCTCTCACAGTGAACAAGCCCTTTTGTTGTCTATTTGGTGCCATGTTTTCACTTTTTAAAAAAAATTGAAGTCTAGTTGATTTCCAGTGTTGTGTTAATTTCTGCTGTACAGCAAAATGATTCAGTTATACATATATATATATACACGTTCTTTTTCATATTCTTTCCCCTTATGGTTTGTCACAGGATATTGAATAGAGTTCCCTGTGCTGTACAGTAGGACCTTGTTGCTTATCCGTTCTGTATATAATAGTTTGCATCTGCTAACCCCAAACTCCCAATCTGTCCCCTTCCTCCCCTCCCCCTTTTAGTGCCAAGTTTTCTCATGTTTGTGGTTTTTGTTGGTGATGTAGTCACTTGAAATGGTCCCCAAGCATCACTCTGAAATGCTGTCTGATGTTTGTAAGTCCAAGAAGGCTGAGACGTGCCCAAGTGTCAGTGCTGATGGCCGTGAGGTCCATGTTAATGAACCAGCAGTATATAGTGAATAAGGTGTCTGAAGTGGTCAGGGTTCTCCCGAGGAACAGAACCAACAGGATGGGTATGTATATATAGACAGAGATTTGTTATAAGGAATTGGCTCATGTGGTTATGGAGACTGAGAAGTCCCGAGACATGTAGTTGGCAAGCTGTGACCCAGGACGGAGGTTGTTTCAGGTCACGTTTGAAAGCTGGAAAAGACCAACGTCCAGGCCCAGCAGACAGGCAGGTGTTCCCTCTTTACTCGGTCTTTTTGTTCTGTTCAGACCCTTATCTGATTAGGTGAGGCCCTCCCACACTGGGGAGGGCAATCTGCTTCCTCAGTCCACCAACTCAAACACTACTCTCATCCAGAAACAACTGGAATAACGTTTGGCCAAATAGCAGAGCACCCATGGCCCAGTCAAGCCAACACATAGAATTAACCATCACAGTGTCTTTGAACAAAACCACGCATAAAACATGGTTAAGTAGCGATCTGTTGATGAAAATGTTGTGATCAGAGGCTCTTGGGAACCCCACAAGGCAACTTTACAGAACACAATTCCCACAAATAATGAGAAGCACTGTGTGAAGACACATGGCCATGGCCAACCCTCCAAAGTTTCCTTTATATTCCATTACTTTTCTGACCCTACAGAAATAAACGTGTACATGAGATCTAATCACATTCTGAGGGGGGAGAGGAAGAAGGAAGAGAAGAATCTAAACCAACCCTTATTCTGGTGGCCACACCTTCTTATTCCCTCGTGACGCCCCAGTCGCTCCAGCTGGGCCCCATTCCACATGCTGTTTTGTGTAATTTTGTGGACCTGCAACCGTGCCTCCCATAGCACTTTCTGTGATGGCGGGGATGTCGCTACATGTGCCGCCCACGACAGCAGACACAGCTACACATGGCCGTGGGCGCTCAAAACGTGGCCACTGGGACTGAGGGTTAAACTGTAACTAATTCAAGCTGAATTTGCCGTGTGTGGCCAGTGGCAGCAACACAGGACAGTGCAGATTTGTAGGTCCGGTCCTTGGCCAAAGTTCTGTGATGTGTGTGCTGTGGACTCCAAGGTGGTGTAGTTATATGAGGAGTGGGTTACAGGCTGGGAACAAGCTGGGAGCAGGGGGCCTGCCGCCCAGGAGACCGTACACCCTCCTCCCTTCACTTCCCTCTGACCTCCCCACAGCTCTGCCTGTGACTCCCGAGGACCCAGACACATCCGTGTGTCCTCAGCGCCCCTTCCTCCAGCCCCATGGCCCTGGTGGGGGACCTGCTCTCTGGCACCTCCAGGACCAGAAGAGCTTGCTCTGCAAGCGGCTCCCTTCTCTCCTTCCCCACCTCGCCCACAGAGCTGCCGACCTCAACTTGCTGCTAGGGCATTTGAAAAAGGACCCTTTTATCCCTCGGTTGTTAAGATTTCAGAGTTTCTAACCAAGGGAAGTGGAGAATCTGTCAGAGGTGCGTATTGCGGGGTGGGGGGCCCTCTGGTCGCTGTGGGGTATTTACCTGCACGGCTGCAGAAAGGGATGCAGCTGCAGGCGGGAAAGAACGGAGGGAGCCGTGGTCAGTCTTGCCTGGTTAAAAGGCTAACGTGCCCCTGGCAACTGGCTAAGTGCTGTCTCCTTTAATCCCACCACTAAGTGGTGAAGTGGGGCTTTGTCACCTGCATCGCGTGGACGGCGAGATGGAGATCCTGAAGTTGCCCACGGCCCAACGTTGGCAAGTGCTGGAATCAGGTGGGCCAGCGGGTCCCAGGATGCCACGGGTTTTCCGATGGAAGGGACCGTGGCGTGTCCCAGCCAACGGTCCCCTTTCCTGCCCTAAAATCACGCTATTCTAAAACCAGTAACCCCAACCATTATAAGAAAGAGCCATTTTGGGGAAAAAGGGTTTTTTAGCCTCAGACTTTCTCTTTATCAGTCTAACAAATTGAAGAAAAGTGTAAGTGAGGAAGAAAACCCACTGGTGACGTAACCTGCGGTGGGTACCGTGAATGGGGCTTAACCGGCACTTGAAAGGTGTCTTTAAATTGTCGAAGGGCAGAGCTGCTCGTGACGGGGAGGACTTGGCACTGCCCTCAAGTGTCCCCAAGTACAATGGGAAGACATCTGGAAGCCCACACGCCTCTCCTGGGAAGGTAAACGACCCCAAGAGAGAGCTATATGGATCCCCCGGCCAGGCCTGTGGCTGCGGACTTCACCGACCACCTTTAATTTCCATCCAGCGTTAATACCGGACTTTGACGTGCAGCTGTTCCTGCTACAAATCTGCCCACATTTAATAACATCATTTCTCGGCCCGCCAGGTGCCTCTGATATCCGTAGCAGAGAGAACATGCAGAATTTTCCCCGCCGCAGGGGATTGGGGCCAGGTAGTTTGTTCATATAAAAATAGCAGGATTTCTCTTCTTTATGGCCAGCAAAATAACAGGGTAGGGAATTAATGGGGTTACGTGATGATCTGGGGCGGGGTGTAAAGTGGAAATCACTCCCGACTGAGAGCTGTGCCCCCAGCCATCCACTCCAAGTGTCTGACAGCCCCAGGCTCTCAGGCACAAAGTGGCCTCTTGTCAGGGAAACGGAGCCCCTGGGGGCCCCCTCTGTGCCCGGTCCCGGGTACCGGCAGGAGAGCAGCCGTGTGTGCGATTCTTTAGATGGTTAGAGCCAGGCTGGGTGATTTGTGAGGCTTTGTGATACCGAGTGGGGCGTGTGGAAGGAGCAGTTATTGGAGCAGCGGAATCTTTTAGGCGCTGACTTCCCTCTTTCCCAAGTGATTATGGAACAGACTGGTCTGTGCATCACCTAAAGACACGTGAGTACAGGGCTGTGGATGACAGTTCCTTTCCCGGACCGGCCAGAGACTGACGGGGATCACCTGGAGAGGACCTTGAACTACATCACGTGCTCAAACCCTGTGACCTGCCTGACTCCACGCGGCTCAGCGAGTCCTCGCCCTGCGTTTCGTTTACTCGTCATTCACCGAAACCTTGCTTAGCTGTTTGGATTTTCACCTATGGAAGGGGAGTCTTTGCTTTCTCCTTGGTGTACAGTGGCACCCTACCTGGGGGTGTTCTAAATATTTAACAACCAGCAGGACCCAGGCTCCCACCCGCCGGAAAAGGTGATCCCCGTGAACTGCCCTTCCAGACAGGTCTTGCTGAATTGAGTTAGGAGCACCAGGAAAGGTTATTTTTGCTAAGATTCCACAGTATTTTTCTGTAGTGCAATAATTCTTATATATTTTTCTCCAGTGGTTCAAAAGCTAATGACCCTCTCTCCAGGAAATGGTGTGCACACACCCAATTTTGCTTACAGAGTGAGGGGTTCAGAGACTCGCTGAAGTTCTCACTCATCACAGAGCACTTTATCTGCACTGGTGAAATACTCAAAAATTCTTCTACCACCCTTGCAGGCATTAAAATCCGTGTTAGTGGAGCCAAAGATAGCAATCAGATTTCACGGCTGGTAAGACCTGCAGAAGGGATGATATTTCATTTTTAAATATTTTTGGCAAATTTTTATTTTGATATAATTTCAATCTTAAAGAAAAGCTGCAAGAATAGTCCAATAAACTTCCACATACCCTTTAGCTAGGTTCATCAGTTATTTACCTTTTGCTCCATTGTTCATCATTTTCTCTCTTTCTCCACACACACACACAAACACACACACATGCACACACACACACGCACACACACACACGCATGTGCGCACACACACACAACTTTTCAAACCACTTAAGTTGAGGTTAAGTCAAGACCCTTCACCACAGTGTGTATTTACTAAGAACATGACATTCTTTCACCTACATAAGGTTTAATTATCAAAACTGGAAAGTTTAACATTGACCCTGGTATATCATTAATCTGGTGGTTCTCCAGGTGGGGTCCTTGGACCAGCAGCAGCTCCTGGGAACCTGTTAGAAATGCAGACTCCCAGCCCTGCCCCAGCCCTTCTGAATCAGGAACCCTGGTGACGGGGCAGGAAGCTTCGACAAGCCCTCGGGGGGAATTCGGACACACAGCGAGGGTCCTGGAACCGCTGGTCTCATTCTCAGGCAATATCGTTTGTTACCAATTGACCCGACAGCATCGTTTGCGGGTGCTCTTTTCCCATCAGAGTCTGGTCCTGGATGAGGAGTGACACTGCGCTGTCACATCTCTTTAATATTCTTCTGTCTGGAACTGCTCTTCAGCTTTCCTGGTCGGTCTTGACCTTGACGTCTTTGAAGAGGATGGGCTGTTATTTGGATTGATCGGTGCTTCTGCGTGACTGGATTCAGGCCCTGCACCTGGGGCAGGGCTGTCACCAAAGAGTGTTGTGCCCTGACCTGTCATCAGAGGCACTGATGTTGGGGGTTCCGACCTTGACCATGTCGGCCTTGTCACCGCATATGTGGTTAGGATGGTGTCTCTACTGGAAAGTGACGTTTTACCCTAATTAATGAGTAATTTGTGGGACATACACTGAGTCTGTGGAAATACTCTGTTCCTCATTCAACTCTGTCCACTGATTTTAGCATCTGTTAGTGCTTTTCTAAGCCCATCATTTCTTCTACATCTATTATTATTTCTACATCTATTATTAGATATTATTGATAAGATATAACACAACATAACAAAATATAATTAATGGAATATCATATAGAGACAGACACAGGCATTCTGCTGTAAGGAAGAGCTTTCTTTTCCTTTTTCTTTTTCTTTTTCTTTTCTTTTTTGGAGCAGAGAAAGGTTTATTGCAGGACCAAGCAAGAAGAATGGGTGGCTTGTGCTCAAAAAGCCCAAAACTCAGGAAGAGCTTTCTTATTTCCCCAATTTATTTATTATTTATTGACATTGGCCGTTCCGACCCCACCTCTAGGCTCTTTCACTCGAAAGCTCTGTCTGCCTTACAGCACCAATGATTCCCCAGGGTAAGATACCCCTTCTGCTAACTTCTTCTTCCCCTTAGGGTGCTGTCCACGGCACCTCTCCCCATCTGCCTGTGAATACCTACTGACCAGCATGGCCACTTCCAGGCCAAGCCAAGCTTTTCCTTTCTGTGACCCAGTCGGGGTCGCCCCCCGTCTGCCCTTCCCCCAAACATTTGACTGCTTTTTGGTACTGACCCCTATTAGGCCATGCACCTTGCCAGACTTTCCTCACCTGCTCCCATGAAGTCTTCCCAAGTAGACTGTTAGCAACGTGAGAGACTGACTTTAAATCATCTTTAAATCTGTTCCACCTGGATTAGTACCTGGTACACAGCAGATGTTCAACAAAGCTTTGCTGGATGAAAATGTTATGACCCCCTGGCCTGACTGAAAGAAGTTATGTAACAGGATTGAACGCAGAAAGTGTCAGCTGAATGACAGCTGTTACTAGAAAATCAACCACTTCCGATAGACTTGAAAAGATCCATTCTCCTACCTTTATGGAGGACCTATACAAACCACCTCCAGTGGAGGAGAGGTTTCTGTGATTGACTTGTTTTTATGACTCAGGCAATCTTAAATATTTAAATAGTTTAGAACCACCACTGTTAAGTCTGAACACACTCTTTTGTTTGTTTTTCATAGACAATTTGCTACAACTTGAATCTTAAATGTCCTTGTGAGTCTTTAGGAAATCTTTTCCTGTATTCATGTTAGAATGTGAGACTGGACCCCAAGGAAAATCTTCAGGGGAGATGGAAATAATATTTTCAGTCTCATTAATTATTAAAGTGAGTCACTGAAAGTGTGGAATTTGAAGTGAGTCTTGAAAAGAGATGTGAACTTAGCAATGGAAGGAAATTGTCCTGACATTCGGGTGTCACAGTAAAATGCATTAACAAAGAGGTGGTGGAGACCAGCCTGCAGGGCGGCCTCAGTTCTGGGGTGGGGGGGCATGGTTTGGGGCAGGTGCAAGCAGAGCCCCAGGAGCTCCAGGACAGAGACAGTTCATCCGAACCCTTTCCAGTGGTGATGCCACACATCTCAACTTCACACAGGAGTCAGGTGGTTCAGCTGAGTTCTGCTCGGGAATTGTCAGAAAAAATCCATACAGGCGTTCTCTTTATCGTGTTCCCGGGATGAAGCTTTATGTAAAAAAGGCATCTGGCACAGGAACTGCCTTTCTTTGTCCCCTCTCTCCTCTCCACAAGTGCATCTTTGGATGGTGCCATGTGACACCATCAGGAAAGCGTCTAAGGCTCATCAAGGAACTAATGGGGAGACACTGAGCCTTGTCACTGTGTGTGTGCTATCGCTCCACGAACTTGAACTTAAACACCTAAACTACACTGTGGAAGGTTTCATGGGTTCGTTTGCTCTCACACACTGTTGGTTATTGGAAAAAACAGAGTTTAGATGTATGGAGTTACATAAATAAGGTTTAGGGAGTTCATTAAAAGTGGTCCAGCTTCCTTGGTTTAACGTTCAAGGACATCCTCCATCTGACCTTAAAGTTCCCCTCCCTCCCTCCCTCCCTCCCTCCCTCCCTCCCTCCCTCCCTCCTTTTCTCGCCCTCCCTCCCTCCCTCTCTCCCTCCCTCCCTCTCTCCCTCCCTCTTATTTATATATTTTATTATTTTTTTTGTAGGTAGTTTTACTATGAAGTTTATTTCGCTGAATAAATTTTCTTTGTTTTTATTTATTTATTTATTTATTTTTGGCTATGTTAGGTCTTCGTTGCTGCGTGGGCTTCCTCTAGTTGTGGTGAGCGGGGGCTACTCTTTGTTGAAGTGCGCAGGCTTCTCATTGTGGTGGTTCCTCTTGTTGCAGAGCACGGGCTCTAGGCGCATGGGCTTCAGTAGTTGTGGCACGCAGGCTCAGTAGTTGTGGTTCACGGGCTCAGTAGTTTTGGCACACGTGTTTAGTTGCTCCGCGGCATGTGGGATCTTCCTGGACCAGGGCTCGAACCCGTGCCCCCTGCATTGGCAGGTGGATTCTTAACCACCGCGCCACCAGAGAAGTCCCTCTCTTATTTATTGACCGACCCCTTATGCTGTGCTGTGTATGTTCCCTGCATGAGCCCCACCTCCCACATGGTATTTGGGGCCTGTCTCTTTTCTCATCCTGCTCCACACCCCCTTCCTGGAGGATTTTCATCCTTTCTCCAGGTACCTTGTGCCCTGATGGCTCCTGAGATGTGTACAAGCCACACACCTTCCTTGAGGCCCAGACCCCATGTCCGATAACCTGCTTGTCACCACCTCTTGGACGTCTCCCGGCACCACAAACCCTGCATGCTCAAAGCTTTGTTCTCACTTGCACGTCCCCACGGCCTCTGTGTGTCTGTCAACCTGACATCAGCCCTGCCCGGCTCCTCACCCGGGAGCTCCTCTGCAAACGCCCCTCTCCCGTCCGCCTGACTCACGTTCCTGCTGAAGTTCCCCTGCTGGCCCTGGCTGTGTGTGTAAGGTAAACCCCAGACCCCAGCATCCTGGCCTTTCAGGCAGAACCCCGGCTCGTCCTGACCTGCCTCCCTCTGCTCTGACGGTCCACACGCCCTCGCTCCGGTCACCCCGGCCTCCACACCTTGCAAGGTTCTGGACTTCGCACATGTGTCCTTTGGACCTGGAGTACCCCTTTACTCTTTCTGATCGTGGTACTACCCATAGGAAGTGCATTGTGCAGTGGAGTTGGTTGAAGAGTGAATTGTTTTTAATCCTTAACTTCTCCAAGCCTCAGTTTCCCTCTCGTCAAGGTGATAACAATACAGCCATGGACATTCAACAGTGAATACCTACCTGGGTGCCTGAGTCCAGATGGGGGTTGTGCCAGCACCTGTTCCTGAAGGGCTCAGCTCCATGGGAGCAGGGGAGACACAGAGATGAAACGTGTGATAGGCTCTAGGGAGGGGTGTGGACAGACACCCTGGAGACCCAGCTTGGGAGTTGGGAAAGGCTTCATCCAGGGGGTATTGTTTTCATGGAGGGACGCAAAGGACCATTATGATGGCCGCTGGGTTTGGGACAGTCTTAGCCAGGCCCTGTGCTGAGCGCTTGACTTACGTAATCTCATTTAATGCTCACAACACTTCTCTGAGGTAGACACTGTTATTATTATTATGCTCCCAGCTGCAGGGTGGGTGGGGAGTCTTGGAAATCCTTTTGAAGAAAGTCACAACTCAGCTAAGACCACAAGCTGACTGGAAAGGGCTCGGTTGGTCAGGTCTGTCTCATGAGGCAGAACCTTTGAACAGGTCATGCCCAGGACTCACTCAGAGGTGAGGGACTCGGAGCCCGACCTGCTTGGGAATGAGGTGAACTCCTCGTGCAGAGCTTGGAGAGCAAAGGTAGAAGGACAGCAAGAGAGAAGGACAGCAAGCAAGGGCCCACCACGAAGGACCTTGTCTGTCACTTTAAGAAGTTGGTATATCATCTCAGACCAGTGAAGAGACACTGCAGGAAAAGATACACGTCTCCTCTTTAGATGGAGCACATTGACTATGGTGTGACCACCAGACAAATGAATGGGTGGATGGATGAATAAATGATGTATAGATCAAGGATAGATGGATGGATGGACGGATGATGGATGATGGCTGGATAAGTAGACAGGTGGATAGATGGATAGATGTACGATGGATGGGTGGGTGGGGATAGCTGGGTGGCTGGATGGTGGATGGATGGATGGTGGATGGATAGTGAATGGATGGATGGATGGTGGATGGATGGATGGATGATGGATGGATGGGTGATGGATTGATGGATGGTAGATGGTGGATGGATGAATGGATGATGGATGGATGGATGGATGGATGGATAGATGGATGGATGGTGGATGGATTGTGGATGGATGGATGAATGGATGGATGAATGGATGGATGGATGGGTGGATGAGTGGGTGGATGGATGGGTGGATGGATGGATGGATGGATGGTGGATGGATGGATGGTAGATGGATGGATGATGGATGGATGGGTGATGGATGGATGGATGGTGGATGGTGGCTGGCTGGCTAGATGATGGATGGATGGATGGATGGATGGATGGATGGGGAGGTGGGGAACAGAGCTGCCAGGCTGGAGGCAGAAGTTTAGTGAGGAGACTGCTGCAGACACAGATGGGTCTTGTCAGAGAGACAAAGGAGGGGCACCCAGGGAGCAGAGGACTTTTGATTGTGCCAACTGCTGTCAGGAGCCAGTCAGGTCTGCAAAGAGACCACTGGTCATGGCTGCAAGGAGACTCTTGGTGATCCAAGCCATGACTTTTATGAAACACCTTCTAATACTGTGGCAGGGACTCAGCAGGTGAGTTCTCCCTTTTCATCAATACTGAGGAGTCGTCATTACTTCATTTTCTGCTCAGGCTCTTCCCTGGCCTCCCAGCTCCTGACCACCGCCTGCCCAGGGGCCGGGCAGGTGGGTGTCGCTCCCGCTCCTGTGGGAGGTGAGCAGAGGTGGTGGCTTCCATCTGTGCATCTCTCCCTGTTGGCTCGGAAGTCTTTGTTTCGTCTTTCCAGGGATCTGAGAGGGGAGATTATAACTATTACAGTCCACTGACCTTTTATTTGATGTAATCCCAGATTTTACAAGTTCTCATTTTAAAGATGATAATATTCCTTGCTCCCAATAACATTCTTTTCAAAATCTGGGATTTGATCAGGAAAAAGATCACTTATATATTATTGCATATGTAAGGATCCATATTATTAATGAGGAACAAAGGCAAAGGGCGGGTGAGTTGGTTGGCCTCTGAGGCTGGTTCATGGCAAACAGTCTCTTTTAAGTTCCGACCTTGGCCTTCTCTATTTTTTGCTTTGCATTCCCAGGCTGTCCACTACAGTTTGTCCCCAGGTTCACCCGGAATCTTTAGCCATAGAGTCACCTCTTCACTGAACTTCAGACCTTACCCCCACTGCCCACTGGATGTCTTCAGGGGAAGGTTCTGAGATTTGGGGTCTAGACAATGCCCAGTTCATCCCAAGGGCATGAACAGAAGGTGCTGCTGTGCTCCTACTGGATCCCATCGGCCGTCTCGACACCCCCTCCCCTCCCCGACCCCCCTCCCCCTTCCTCCCTCCTTCCTCCCCTCCCCTCCCCCCACTTCCTCCCCCCCTCCCTCTCCCAGTCCCCAAGTCTGTGTCCTCCTGTTTCCCGCAGAGGGAAAACCTATAATCACAGCTGCACCACTGTGTCTCTGGGACAGGACACTCTGAGCACACGGAGCCCCATGCCCCTCCAGTCCCCTGATTCAGGGTGGGGCAACCCCTGTGTCAACAAGACAGAAGCCGGGGGCGGGCGCTCAGCGCTTGCTCTCTGGCGGGAGACTTAGTGGCCGAGGCGCCGGGCATCCTGCTCGGGCACCGACCAGCCCTGAGACACTGGCTGGGCCTCCTGTCCCTCGACTATCGGGGGTAGTAATTGCAGCCCTGGCTCCGTGGGGCGGGGTGGCAAGGTGGGCATGCGAGGGTGGCAGAGGGTCGATAATCCATGCAGATGGGCCTGTGTAAGTCCCTGTAACGGGGTGGGGGGGGCCTGCAAACTTCAGTCCATTGAACCACCCATGTTGACGTACTGAGAAACCCAGCTCGGCCGCGGGCCCAGCTCCGCTGGCTCACCACCTGGCTGGGGGGCTGTTGGGTCTGTTTAGACAACCCCTGCTCCAACGGTGTCGCGTGGGGCTCTGGGCTGTGGCCATAAGCAGGGTCGCGCGCTCTGCCCGGGCTGACCGTTTGCTCCCGCAGACCCCGCACCCAAGTCCCGGCTAGAGTCACGGTCAGCGTCTGCATCACTCCTCCGTCCTCGTCCCTGGGGTGGAGCCCCAACAATGGGACCTGTGCCCCCGGCCAGCACCCCGCTCTGTGCGGGAGCTGCAGCCTCAAGTGAACACAATTAGAGTCATTAAGGGTGATGCTGGCCCCCTCTGGCCTTAGCGTAATCAGCTTCTATTAATCACCAATCACAAACAATTTCTCCATTTGTTCATGTTTCTCTAAATTGCACTTCCCCATGTCAGTGGTAAGTTGTTCTGGAGAAAAGTGTTCTCTCTACATGGAAATTCTGTTTTCCTCTTTCTTCCAGTATTCGATCTCCTTCCCACCAGGGGGTGGGGGGGCAGGCACTTTGCTGGATTCTGGTTCTTTCCCTGAGCTTAGGGATCATGCAGTCCTGTTTCTGAACTTTGACGTTTAGCAAGAGGTCGCTGGAGAGACTTGGCCTTAGCTCGGCTTCCTTCATGAAAAAGCGCTTTCTGGGGCTTCCAAGTGGGGCGCGGCTCGATCTGTGTGCGGAAAGGGCTTTTGAGAACCTGCCTCCCCACATCTACCCTGTTTCCCTCAGGGAGAGGCCTGACTGCGCCCCCTTCCTACTGACTCGGCTTGTCAGCTGGGCTGCGAGGGCCTTGGAGGAAAGTGCGGATAAACATGTTCAATCGTCTGAACGACCTGCTTGTTTTACCTCCGGCCCTGCAGGCAAAGCCGGGGTCCCCCGGGCAAGGCCGCCAGGGTGGCACCTTTTGTTGGGGAAGAGCCAGGGGCTGTTTCTCTGTCCTCTGGTCCCTCGGAGCCCACAGTTCCATGCTGCTGGGACCCCACCCTCCGCCTGCCGGAAGCCCCCATTCTCTCTCTCCTGAGTGACCAGCCTGCTCGCTGGCCTCTTCTTTGCCTCTTCCTCCTGAAGTCTGTGATTTCCACCAAAGCCAGAGATCCCTTTAAAAAGGCACTCAGATCACAGCCCTCCTGTGCTTGAAACTCACCAGTGCCCTCCCCGCCATTTCACTCAGAGCAGAAACCAAAGCCCCTAACACATCACTGTCTGCCCGCTCAGGCTGCTGGACGCACGACAAACACTTACATCCCACATGCAGGAGGCGGCACGTCCGTGACCAAGGCGCCAGCAGGTTGGTCCCTTCTGAGGCTGTGAGAGAGACTCTGTCCCGCCCACCTCCAGCTTCTGGTGTGGCTGATAATCTCTCTGTCTGCCTTCACATTGGGGTTCTCCTCTCTGTGTGTATCTGGGTCACACATGTCATGGTTACGGCGTAATCATCAAAATCAACACGTTTAACTTTGATGAGCAGTATTGCCTATCAATAGCACATGTTCACATTCTGTCCTTTGTCTCAATCTTCTCTGTAGATATACTTCTTGCCTCATACAGGGCCATCTCTGCAGATCTGTAACAGGGCTGCACACTTTTTGTCCTTCTCGGTCTTTTTGAGGAGCACAGGCCGGTTACTTTGTAGAACGTCCCTCAGTTTGGGTTGTCTGGTGTTTCCTCCTCATCAGATGCCAGTCATGCACGCTGGGTAGCATCACCACGAAGTGACTGAGTCCTTCTCAGGACATCCATCAGGGACACAAGAGGACGAGGTGAGGGAGGAGCTGCAGCCTCAAATTAGTCCAGTTAGAGTCATCAAGGGAGACCCTGGCCTCCTCCCCACGCTTGGCCGCATGCCTTCCCTCTCCCTGTGCCCATGAAGGATTCGGCCCTGGATGCTCAGAGGCCATTCCCATAGTTGGTAGTGATGGCCGATATGAATCCCAATCTTAAACGAAACCCGGTGAGGATGGACCGGGCGCAGCTTCTAAACAGAGCAAAGGGTAGAACATCTCCAGCCTAGCAAAGGGTAGAACATCTCCAGCCTGCTAAAACGGGCATAACAACTAGAGAAAACAATACAAATGTGAAAGACACTAAATAAAAATGAGTGAAAAATAGAATGTCAGCTGGGTGAGGACAAAAATAAATGACTGGAAAAACGTTCTGAGTAAATATTGCTGGTCGGCGTCAGCAAGACGCTGGATTAGAGATCAGTGAGGCAGCAGCATGCATTTCAGTCTCTTCAGGATGCTGAGCAGGCGCTGGTGAGGTTGATTCCAGGAGAATGAGGTAGCATCCCTGCTCGCACCTGACCTTGGTGGACCCACGAACTCAGATTCACAGGGTCACGGGTAGGTCCTAGGACTTAGTCTTCCTGCGTAGGTGCATCATTTTGCCCCTTCTCACAAACACACTTTCTGCCAGTAATTACTGATGAGCCCGAGAAGGCTGCACTGAAGGTCCAGCTCACCACCGAGGCAGACATTTACCTGTATACATACCTGGGAGAGGAACACACCTGGGAGAGGAACACACCTGGGAGAGGAACATGTGGTGAGGACATAGACTTTGTATCCAGAGGAACGTGGACTGAAAATCCAGGCTTTTCATTCTCTATAAATACAAATTCGTGTGAAACATTTAGCTTTGTTAAACTTCAGTATTCTAATCCACAAGCCGAAATAAGCTTTTGTGGAACGTTATTAAGATTATATGTGAGTCACCTGGGTGGGACTTCCCTGGCATTCCAGTGGTTAGGACTCCGTGCTTCCACTGCAGGGGGCACAGATTTGATCCCTGATCAAGGAACTAAGATCCCGCAAGCCACGTGGCCAAAAATATATATATATACATATATAAAATAAATATATATGATATAAAATCATGATATATATGATTTATCACATATTTTCCTGGAACATAGTAAGCACTTGATGAATGGTGGTTATTATTATTATTATTTTTTTCACGGTTAAAGATTTGATGAAAGTTCATAATAATGCAATTGACAAGGAAATTTAGTTATTTCTGAGATATACATTTTAAAGTAATAACTAGAATTATGACTTATAACATTATACCAGAACATATAAGATTTTTAGAAATTTCATGTAATGTCTGAAACATTTATATTAACATATTTCCATACAAATAACCCAATGAAAGTTTAGTATTAGTTGTTTTGTTTGTTTGTTTATACTGCAGGTTCTTATTAGTCATCAATTTTATACACATCAGTGTATACATGTCAATCCCAATCGCCCAATTCAGCACACCACCATCCCCACCCCACTGCAGTTTTCCCCCCTTGGTGTCCATATGTCTGTTCTCTATATCTGTGTCTCAACTTCTGCCCTGCAAACCGGCTCATCTATTATTATTATTATTATCATGATCATAACACCATGCAACTGAATTGAAAGGAGGTAAAATGAGAGAATACAAGAACACTGAAGAATTAAAAATAGGAGGCAGAGTGGCCTTAGGAGAGCTCATAGTTTTGGTAGGTTTGTTTTGAGTCTGGGTATTTTATGAAGTCCTTACTAGTTAAGGTAGTTTTATTGTTGTAGTTGCTGTTATTGTTGACTCTCTTGAATTTACTTAGCCTATAATCATACTAATATCTGAAAATAATAATACAATGTTCACTTTTTAACATGGATACTTGTTATTTCAACTTTAAGTATCATTGCATTCGTTAGAAGAGTGAATTTCAAGGGTGTAATCATCAACTTTGCTGAGAAGATATCCTATTTTAAGAAACATTCAATGATGATGCTACATAAGCTATTCCAGAGCACAGAACAAGATGAAAAGCTCTCTACTGCCTTTGTTTTAAGAGTTTTTAATGCTTTTTTTTACTATTACTTTAAAAATCCTTTTATTTTTATCTTCTGTTATTCAACATGTATATATCTGCAATTATTTTTACCTTTCAGCTTTTCTAAAACTCCTGTAAATCTGCATTTTTTCTGATTAAAAGAATCAAATGTTATATCTTGATTTCACCTACATCATATGTCCTCTTCCCTGACTTTTCACATCATATTTCCTTTAATTATATGATCTATTGTTTGAGACTGAAATCATTGTTGTTAATTTATAACCCAATGAAAACATGACCCAAGTGGTCCAGTCTCATAGAAGATTTGAGGTTCAAGGAAGGCATCCCACCAACAAAAAATTCATTTGAAAATAACCAAAATTCCTACTTAGACTTCTCAAATACCATGTTGAGGCTATATAGACAACAGCAATTCTTAAAAATCCCCCTTTCTTCTCCCATCTGCTTTCCTCTTTCCATCAGCTTCTTCAGTATCTCTTTTAAATTATTTAAAAATTCATTTTTTCATTCCTAACCTTCACATCTTTTTTCCTTCTTTCTCCCTTGGATTTGGTTTTACAAATACCACCCACCCACCAAAACCCAAACAGTCTAACAATGGAAGAACTTTCTTGGGAGGGAGAGGGAGGAAAATAAAAATTAATGAGCATAACCAGATTTGGTACCTTGGTTTCCTCCTTTGTTTTTCTGGAATATATTCCCAGTTTGTTTGCATTTTAAAAAAAGAGTACATCCAAGGTAAAGTTTCTTTGTATTTACATGTATATTCCCATTTGATTGTAGCTTAGCTAGATATACAAACCTAGTTTGAAAGAAACATACCATGGTTGACAATTTTGGCTCCATTGTCTTCTGGTATTTGGTGATTATAAGATAATGGGCAGCAGAAAGAAACAGTGGGGAATCTGTGTTTTTTTCCTGGAAGTTTTTAGGATCTTTTCTTTATCTTTGACATTCTGACACTTTACTCTCATTCTACTGGTATTTGGTGGGGGAATGTTCTTTCTGAAATGTTCTGAGATATTTTCTTTTATAATTTCTTGGACGATTTTCTGTAGCCTTCCTTTCTGGATCTATTTGTCTAATGTGGGTTAATCCTCATTTTTTTCTTTAGCTTTCTAGTGATGATTCTTTTTTCTATATCCTATTGTTCTATTTTCTAGAAGAATTCCAAAATTTTATCTCCTTGACTTTCTATATTAAATTTTCGCTTTTAAATTTGTTTTTGTTTTCACTTTTAAAGGCTCTTTCCTACTGTTCAGTATTTTCCTTTTAACATCCGTTTCCTTCCCCCTCCCCCCTCCATGGGCTCAGTCTTATACTGAATCTTTTTGAAAATAGAAAAATTTTAAAGTACTTTTTTTTTTTCTGAATGATCTGTATCCTCTGATATCTTGTTTTTCTTTGTCTTTGTCTAGTACTTTATCTTTTGTGTGGCTGTATCTCCTCAAATATTTGGTGATCTGTGGGTGTCTATGCGTACTTAAGAATGAAGCGCGAAACATCCATGGGAGCTCTGAGTGGCTGGGTTTTGCCGACTGGTGGACTTGACCTACTGGTGAGGGGACCGGGGGACCATCATTAAGCTGGGGGGCCACTAAGAGGCAGAACATGGAAATGTTCCATGGTTCATGTTTACTTTCTTTAAAGAGAAGTGCGGCGGGCAAACACCTGGCCGTGGTTTGTGCTCTGTGTGGAGCTGTGGAAGGGGGGGGGGCCAGTCCCCTCACAGGCTTCTCGTTCATCCTCACGTTGACCCCAGGTCTCACCCATGTTCTCCTTCAAGCCTGGTGCCTCTGGGCCCACACCTTCTCTGCTGATCTCTTAGGCAGAGTGACTTCCTCACTTTCCATGGTCCTAAAGTTTGTTGAAATCTCACGGTTCTTCATGGCTTTGCTTCCTTTCTCATTGTTATTGTAAATTTATACTTCTCCTCTGCATTCAGTTTAATAGGGTCTTGGAAGACAAAATACATCCTCCACCTTGGTCCAGAATGCTCAGATGGTCACTAGCGCATCAGTGAGGGCTCTGTAGAGAACCAGACCGAGAGAACCGTCTCTCTGTCCCCACCATCTCCATCACCTCTGTCTCTGTCTCTGTCTCCATAGAGAGGGGAAGGAGAGAAGTTTATTTTAAAGAACTGGCTCACATGATTATGCGACCTGGCAAGTCCACCATCTGTGGGGCGGCCAGCAGGCTGGACACTCAGGCCGTACTTCTGTATTGCAGCCTTGAGAATTCCTTCTTCAGGAAACCTCTGTCTCGTCTCTTAAAGCCTTCAATGGATTGGAAGGTCATCTGTTTTACTCAAAGTTTGTTGATTTAAATGTTAATCATATTTACAAAATACAGCAACATCTAGACTGAGTGCTCTGGCCTAGACAAGTTGACATAAAATTAACCATCACAAATAGAAACTAAAAAAGATGTAGCATGACTCCTGATGAAAATAGTTTCCTGGAGTAGAGGGTGAGATGCCTGCAGGGAGAAAGGTCGCCCACTCAGGTGGAATGCAGTTCTCCATAACTGACATCCTGGCAGCCACTGCCCCATGTACCCCAGGAGGGAAGTGGGCTTCAGGGAGCAGGTCAAACCAGAAGGAAAGAACTCAGACATCTCGTCCTCATAGCCCTCACCGAGCACCCATACCAGAGCAGGGTGCTGAGTCACGGGGAGGAATGTTTGTTTCCCAGGACAGTACTGGGCTCTGTGTCTTGAGGGTGACAGTTTTGAGGGGATGACCTTCCATGGGGGGATGACCTTGTATAGCATGCTTTGGGAGTCCTCCTCTTTAATTTTTCCTTTTGTGCTTTTAAAGCACCTTCATGGGAATCTCTTTTCTCCATGTGTTGGGTGCTCCAAAGGGTCCCAGGAGCATCTCCCGTGAAGCTTGGAGGATGCCCCCCTGCTTTCCTCCAGCTCTTGGACAACTGTGTGGGGACCCAAGAGGGACCCTGGGGAAGAGCAGGGATGAGCAGGGTGCACGGCTTACCTGTTTCCTCCTGTTTCAGGAAGGGTTGGGGTGGGGATATGTTTTTCCTTGGCCTGGTTTTCTCTTCCTTATCTCTTCTCACCCGTCCGAGTGGCAGATCTAGGACAGTGGCCCTCAATGGGGGCAACTCTGCCCCAGGGACACTTAGCAATATCCAGGGACATTTTGGGTTGTCACATCAGGGATGCTACTAAATGATGCAGACAGAGGCCAGGGATGCTGCTGAACACCCTGCAATGCACAGGAAAGCCCCCAACCAAGGACTATCTGGTCCCAAATGTCAATAGTGCAGACATTGAGAAACCCTGGTCTAGAGGATGGAGATCTTGGTTAAATCCTGGAGGAAGCAGGCCCGGAGGCTGCAGCCTGGTTTTAGTCTCCAGGCCAGAGGAGGGAGCATGCATCTGTCCAGTTCTCCAGGCCCAGAGGTCTGCAGAGGGACCGTTTCCAGGGATCGCTGTCACACACCCCTCCCCAAACCACCTCAGCTAGGTAGTCAGGTGACAGTATAGAAATCCCGAATTCCAGAAGCCTTGTTCAACCTCTCTGAAGAAAATTGGTAAGTGCAATAAGTTTTTATTGACCGCCTCTGAGCTCGACGTAGGAGTACAGCAGTGACCAGGGAGGGCGTGGCCCTTGTCCCACAGAGCATGGTGTCCATGTGGGGAGGACAGACGCTTATACAAGTGATGGTTCCTGTGCTATGTGTGACGCTGGGGGGGAGGTGGGGTGCTGAGAACACAGCAGGGAGACCCACAGTCCAGGCCCAGGGAAGGGGGATGGCGTCTGGAGAGGATGCTGGGATTCAGGAGCCTCATCACGGGGGGTGGGGGCCGACAGCCTGCTGGCTTGCTGAGGAAATCAGTGAGGCTGCAGACTCTGCCGTCCATCCTGGGGCGAGACGCCGGTCCTGGCAGCTCAGGATGGTGTCAGGCAAAGGGCAGGTGAGTGTACGGGGGGCCGGGAGGGGGTCTGGGGGACAGGTGGCCGGGAGGCTCAGCACCGCACGCCTCACCGCAGAACAGGACTCGCAACCCCACTTGGCTGACGGGGACACTGAGGCCCACGGCCAGGTCCTGCAGGAGCCAGGAGCTCCCCCCTCCCGCCACCCGGCCTCTCCAGGTGGTCCCGCCGCGCCGGGTGGGGGGTAGATAGAACAGGGGGCTTCCAGAGAGGCTGCGGCCAGGAGGCCAAGGCCAGACGCTCCCGCCCCTGCATCTCACGGGTTCCTAGTGGCTGGAGATGATGGACGAGCCACTTGGTGAGTTTTCACGTCTAACGGGCTTCCAGTTTCTGTCTCAGAGGCCAAAGCTTGTGTGGATGCGTGAGAAATCCCAAACCTTGGGAGGGCTGTGACCAGCCCGGAGCCCTCGTGGGACAGGACCAGGCCAGGCTGCCCCGGGGGTGACGGCTGAGGCAAAACACTGTCTCTGTCCAGTGCCCAGTGCTGGGACCGACTGCCCCGCACCCCCTTGCATCTGCTCAGGACAGACACTTCCCACGCCTGGGCTGGCTGCCGTCGTGGGTGGCCGGTCAGGCCACTGGGCTCCGGACAGAGACAGTGTTTTGCTCTGTGCTCTTCCCAGGGGGATGGTAAATCCTCCGAGAGCAGTGGAGGGTGTCTTTATTCTTTTGTGGGCTCCCCTCTAGCACTCAGCACAGTATTTTGTGTTTAGTCGACGCCTGAGACAAGGTGAGGGACTGTGACCCGGGCCCCCGGTGGGCAGAAGGGTCTGGGATCCCTCGGTCCAGGGCGTTGCTCTTCCCCTGGGTACCGGGCGGGCTCCGTCCCACCAGGAAGGGGCCCCTCATGCTCGGAGACCCCCACCGGCCAGTCCCTTGCTCTTCACGCGAGGGGCTCCCCGGTGCCCTCCGTGCAGCTGACCTGTGACCATGTGCCTGCAGCTGGCTCTCGTGCACCTCCTCCCCCCGCCCCCCGCCCCCCCGCTCCTCTCTCAAGACCCCCGAGCCCCACGTGCACTTGACTCGCCAGGTCCACTATGAGGCACCATCCGCCCGGTCTTCTGTACGCACCCTGGACTGTTTCACATGCTTGACTGCAAATGTGTGGTCCATGCCGTGTTACAGTTATTTATCCTTTGCTGGTGACACGATCGTGTTCTCTTCCCAGCGAATCCCCTGAGCCGCGGTGTCTACTTGTCCCATCGCAGCACACACACACATCTGCACGCCATGGCTGCCCCCAGCCGTCCGGGTTTAGGGACTCTTTCAAGGGCAGCCGAGGTGCCTCAGGACGGCAGACAGGCTGGGTTTCTACTGGTGCTGACCTCGGTCACAGACAGATCCCAGGAAATGCTCCTCTCGGAGGCTGGGACTGAGGTGTGTGTGGGCATCTGGCTTTTAAGACAACCTAAGAAATATCTGGGGACCTTTGAGGGGTCCTGGGCTGGTAAAACCCGGATACTTACAGGGTATTTGCATCATCCTGGACGATGTATTGTGGACGTGTATCTGTTCCATCACATGTGAACTGGGGGGATGACATCGCTTTGAGAGAAGAGAGACCAAGCAGAGGCGCACTTGGCAACCCACGGACTCCACCAGGTGGACCCCTCTGAGGCCAGAGCCGCCCCCGTTCGTCATACCCCAAGTGGGACTTCCCCACCACGGACACCTTTATTCCTGCAAGTGCCTGACCTTCCCCCAAACAGACGCCGCTCCTCAGAAGCTGTTTCTCTAACCAAAGCGACCAAATGTTTTCACACACACACAAAACACATGTGCAAACCCAGACATACAAATACACACAAATATACACATACACACACACAAAAGCTGTCATACACAAATAAGCACAAACACAGATACACACACACAATTACATATAAACACATACATGCAAACACATCTACCCATGCAAACTCACACACACATGCAAACATAGACTACACGCATAGAAACTTTCATGTACAAACACGCACAAACACAGATGCACATATACACACGTACACACATACATACAAACACACACATACACACAAATACACAGACATATATAAAATACATACATACACACACAGAAATTTTCATGCTCAAACACACATGCACATATACACGCAGATGCACACATACACACAAATACATACAAACCTCCCCCAACACACACCATGTCCAGTGCCTGACAGTAAGTGCTCCAAGAATCGTCTGTTGTTATTTTTATTATAATTCTTTCAGTTCTTCTGGAGCCAGACCCCAGGTAAATTTGGGAGTGGGATTCAGGGTGGGTGGGTAGCCCAGGCCTGTGGTGTGGCCGCCCGGAAGGGGTCTGCCTGACCGGGTGGGAGGTGGGCCGGTTCCTCGGGACGTCTCTGTTAGCGTAGGTGCGTCGGCTCTGCTCACCTTCTTTGTTAATCTCGGAATTGGATCTGAAGGAGGGGAAGGTTCTCCACGGCCCTGAAGAACTAATTGAATTTCTCGCTGCGTCTCCATAATATCCGAGTCATTTGTCTCGAAAAGACAGAGGACTTCTTTTGTGCATTCTGCTTCCAGCCCAGACACTAACTAACCTGTGTGCAAACAGAAAGAACTCTTCCTATTGTTGTATCAGAAACAACAAAGGTTCTGCCAGCAGACACCCAGCAACAGATCCAGAGGCCGCTTGGATTCTGTATTTTCTGGCATAAAAACCAACAGCACACATTCAGGCTTTGTTCTCTCTGGGCATCAGTTCCAGAATGTTTTATGTCTCAGCATTCAACAGCCCAGGAGCCGCTTGCCAATCTGTTACTCCCTGTTTGACCTTTAAAATGTGCAGTAGTTTCTCCAAAGACCAGTACGTACCTGACATCAGCTGTCTTATGTGGTAGCCAGGAACGGTAGGGTTCTGACCTTGAAGGACGTGGGACTGGATTTTCCCCAGGGAATGTTCTAGGACACAGTCTGGAAGGAGCAGTGTCTCTTCTCCAGCCATGGCCCTCCCCACACGGGCTGCTGGGGAGTCACACTGCAAATCTTTCTTGGGCTGCCAAGAGCCAGGCACGGGCCTGGGTTTGGGAGGTAAGAACCTGCGGGACACCGGTGAGGACTGCAAGTTAAAGCACACGCTGTCACCTGAATCAGCAGACCTGGCCTTGGCCGAGTCTCTTCGGGGCGGTGTGGGGAGAGTTCTCTAGGAACTCTGTCAGCCCTCTGAAGAACCACATTTGCAGTCGTGGAAAAGCTAATGGCGAGAGGAAGTTCTTCGTGAGCAGAGGCTACAGGGTTTCTATCGAAGTCAGCCCTGTGACTGTGGACTCTGCTGTACATCCCTTAAAACCATCCTGTCTTCTTTTCCCTCTGAGCTCCTTATGTCATGGGCCCTCAGAGCCAGAAAGGGTCTTAGAAAACACTGGTGCAGACTCACGGGCTGGGCGGTCCTCCATCAGTGGACAAGGGAGTCTGGACGGCTCTGGTGACAAGGCGCTCCCTGTGGTCTCCAGAGCTCTTTCCTCCTCTATCTCCCACCTGCTGGCCGTTCTGTTGCCCTGATTTTCTCGGGTCCAGTCCGGTCTCATACATAGGAGCACACGTATGTGAAGCCACCACCGGGTGTCTGAGCTGCCCCATTTCCAGGTTAAACGTGTGGGGCTCCTTCAGCTCGTGTTTATACACACACCAAGGTGTTTCGCCAGTGGCACCCCTTCAGATGTCTCCCTCTTGCTCACGTTTCTCCTAAAATTTGGGGCCTGGCTGGACGCCCTGCTCCAGACGTGGGAAAGGAGAGGAGGCTTGTCTGAGCCGTGGTTCACGGTCTGTGCTTCTCTTAACTTAGCCCAGAGCATCCTGTAATTTCTGTAGTCTTTACTGGTCTTTGACTTTTGGTCAGCAAGCCTAACGAGGTCTGTTTGATGAGAACTACTGTCAAGTAAGACGTTACCTGGGCTGAACACATGGAGTAGATTTTTGAACCTAACATCAGTATTTTATGTTTATTCCTAACAAACTTGATCTCCTGAATTTTGGATTATCATCCTTGTATATTGAAATGATTCTGAACCATGGCTCTGCATCCAGAATTTGAGCTGCCAGTCATCATTATGTGAATTATCTGTAACTTTCTCAGAGAATGTCTCCTTTGTCATGACTCGAGTCCCTTCAATACAGGACACGACAGTCGGGAAGAGAGTCGCCATCCGTGAGTTGATCCCAAGTCTGCACATGGTCACAACCCCCCTGCTCCCCCTTACCTGCCCAGGTTTCCCTCCAGCACCCGTTCAGAGTTGAGCAGTTCTCACAGCCCCTCCTCTTGGAACCCGTGAGAAGGCGACAGTCTGGGTGGCCTTGCTTCCCTCCCAACCCCTCCATTCTCACCCTGTAACTCCAGTGTTTGGATCAGTGGAAAACTTTGTTCCAACTTATCAAAGAATTTTTTTTAAACAAATTTTTTGAGGCTTGATCGATACATAATAAATTGTACATATATAAAGTGTATGCTTTGATAAGGTTTGACATATGTATAGAAATGGGAAACCATCAGCACAATGAAAAGAATTAATGTATCCATGGCCCTCCAAAGTTTCCCCATTGTAACGCTTCTCCCGCTCCCCTGACCCCTCACTAATGCTCTGTTGCTGTACATTAGTTTATATTTTCTAGGGTTTTATATAAATGGAATAGTACAGTGTAGATTCCTTTTAGTCTGGCTTCTTTCACTGAGATTCCAGTGGAATCTATAAAAACAGCTGTTAGAACTAATCAGTGAGTTTAGCAAGTCTGCAGAATACTAGATCAATATGCAAAAATATATTGAATTGCTATGTGCTAGAATGTAACACAGAAATTGACACCAAAAATACTATTTACAATAGCATCATATAATATGAAATATTTAGGGATAAATCTGACAACTGAAAATTATAAAATATAGATGAGAGAAATTTTAAAAGACCTAAATAATATGAAAGATATGCCACGCTCGTGAGTCAGAAGATTGACTGTTCCTAAGATGTCAGTTCTCCCCAAATTGATCTGAAGATTCAATATGATACCAATCAAAATTTGAGCAGGGTTTTTTTTTGGTAGTGATTGACAAGATGATTTCCATGAATCTGCATTCATAGTGCAAAGACCTAGAAGACACCAAAAAACTGAGAAAGAGGAACAAAGTTGGAGGCCTAACACTACCTGATTTCAAGACTAATTATAAAGCTACAGTGATCAAAACAGTATGGTTTTGGTGTACAGGTAGACAGATAAATACATTGAACAGAATAGAGAGTGCAGATATAGACCCACACATACACTGATAATTGATTTTTGAGAAAGGTGCAAAGGCAATTCAGTGGAGAAAGGATACTTTTTAAAACATGGTGCTAGAAAAATTGGATATCCACATGCAAAAAGGAAACTCAATCCATACCTCACATTGCAAATATGAACTCAAAATAGATACACATCTAAATGTAAAATAGAAAATTATAAAACTTCATGAAGAAGACGTAAGATAAAATCTTCATGATCTTGGATTAGGCAAAGATTGCTTTAGATACATCATCAAAAGCACAAATGTAAAGGAAAGAATTGATAAATTTGGCCTCATCAAAGTTAAGAATTTCTGTGTTTCAAAAATGCCTTTTTGGGTGGGGGGAAGCAGGGGGAGGGGAGGGAAGGAATGGGAGTTTGGAATTAGCAGAGGCAGACTATTATATATAGGATGGACAAACAATAAGGACCTACTGTATAGCACAGGGAACTATATTCAATATCCTGTGACACACCATAATGGAAAAGAATATGAAAAAGAATACATATATATATATATAAATGTATAACTGAGTCACTTTGCTGTACAGAAGAAATTAACACAACACTGTGAATCAACTATACTTCAAAAAAATTTTTTTAAATGTCAAGAACAGTCACAATAAAGCTCTTTACTATGAAAAAAAAAATGCCTTTCAGGAAATGAAAAGTCAAGCCACAACTTGGGAAAAAAACACATATCTGATAAAAAACTTGTCTCTAGAATACAAAAAGAACTCTTAAAGATGTGCAGATGGAAAACAGTTCCATAGTTTCTCAAAAGGTTAAATACATACCTACCATGTGGTCGAGCCATTGCACACCTAGGTGTTTACTCCAAATAAAAAATCATATGTCCGAAGACTTGGACATGAATGTTCATAGCATTTGTAATAACACCAAAGTGGAAGCAACACAACTGTCCCTCAGCAGGTGACTGGCTAAGCCCATTGTGTCACATGCACACAACGGAACTCCACTCAGCGATGAACAGGGAAAAGCTACTGATACATACAACATCCGGATGAATCGCAAAATCATCATGCTGCGTGAAAAAGGCCAGACGAAAGGGTACATCCTTTATGATTTCATTCAGATAAAATTCTGGAAAATGTAAGCTAATCTACAGTGATGTAGATTCAGAAAGTAGAACCACGGCTGCCTTGGGCCAGGGTGGGTGGGGAAGGTGGGAGAAAAGGGTTACAAAGGATCATGATGGAAGTTCCTGGGTGATGGATGCGCTCACTATATTCATGGCAGTGATGGCTTCACGGGTGTGTATTCGTGTGAAAACTCATCGTATTGTCGCTTTAAATATGTACAGTTCATTGTATGTCAGTGATACTTCAATAACAAACATACAAATGAACATGTCCTCTCCAAGAAAACCCCCAACCATATGTAAAGAAATGCCTTTAGGCAGAACGTCAGCGAGGCTGTGTGTTTCATGCATCCAGCCCAGCACCTGACAGAGTGTGTGCTCAAGGCATGTTAGTGTCCTTTCAGTCCTCTTCTCTACCCGTCATAAAAATTCAGATTACGTACAACTAGCTACCTCATCTGCTTGAAGGTTCTCCCATGTGGCTGATGGTGGGGCAGATATTTGCACAAAGACATTTGGGTCTGGGAAGATCACCTGATACTAAAAGTTTCAAATGCTTTCACGTTATTTGGAACAAGGCGTGGTTATCAGATAGACAGGTAGTTAAATACTGAAATTCCTGTCTTTGTGAGATGTACCCAGGTTTCTAAAGGTGTGGTTACATTTCTGGGACTCCAACAGGGAGGTAATCCCGACCCATGAAGTATTTATGGAGACTCACCCCGAGGTCCTCGTGATGCGTGGAGAAGGCATGAAAATGACAGCCGTGACCACCTGCGTGGACTGGCCTCTTGGCCTCTGTTGTCAGTGGAGACTCTGCTCTTCATCTGCCCTCCCAGCAGCCCCAGACCGGCCTCCGTGCAGTGTGCACTCTACGTCCTCCTCTTTCACTCCCATCACCGTCACCTTGTCTGTTATCTCCAGGCCGGGTCACCTTTGAAGGACACGTTCATCATTTTCATCATTTCCAGAGTCCCTCCCTCCAGGGGTGACACTGGAGGTGCCAAGAGCCTGCCCAGGGGGCCACACCCACGGGGGCTCTGGAGGAAAAGGATCGTCCTTGCACGCAGGCACAGGAAACGGTGCCACAGTCTAACCTCCACTTAACAGGGTGAGACAGGACACAAAATGTAGACGCGGGTGCGGGCCTGTCTGTGAGACTTGTGCTGGGAGGTCGTGCAGTTGTGACCACGACCCGGGCAAGGCTGCCTGTGCGAATCCACAGCATTTGCAGGTGAAGCTCCTGCAGCACGGTGGGTGGGGAGATTTCCCAGGAGGGAGCCCTTCTCCCCTGGAGACAAGTTGTGCCATGCCCCACCCTCACACTTGATTCAGCAGCTGGCACATCCTTCGTGATTTGGGGGCGAGTGAGCGGTTGACCTCGTTGAGAGAGGCTCAGGTCAAAAGACAGTTTCCTGTAAAAGGACAACCCTCTACAGAAACAGTCTGTATGTGTAAATGATCACTCATGAGAACATTCGAATGGTTTTTAGAAGTATATTTTTATAAAACTGAAATAAAAAGCAGGCTTAAAAATATTCAACTATTTGGGCACAAATGGAGTCTCACTTTGGTTCAAACCTTCATTTTACTAAATGCCGCCTAGTCTAATCCCGATTTACGCCACACGAATATTCAGGTTTAGTATTTGTATGAACCACAGCTCCCGAGAATGTTCTGGTTCCTGCGTTTGAATATGGCACCTGGAGTCCTTTTAGGAAACCAGGTACTTGTCTTCCTAGCATTCTTAACCTTCAGTATCTGTGAAATCACAGACTCTCAGGGTTTGGGGGGCAGGAATGTAGGTGTCCTTAGTCCTCCTTCACCTGGTTCTGATTCGCCGTCGACACAGCACTAGCAGAGCTGCCCCCCACCCCGACCCCAACATGGGGTTGCCCTTGACTCCCTGGGTGCAGGTTTAGCTGGGAAGGTCCCAGGGGCAAGCAGGAGGCGCGATCAACCAAGGCTGTTCTCCTGTCTTGCTGGCTCGCGGGCCTGCGTGGCCTGAGCTCTCCCCGGGGGTGTGGCTGGAGGCTGCATGGAGGGGAGGTCTGCAGGGGCGGCGGTGCCCTCGTCGGAGAGGATCGGACGTCTGCCAGCACCTGTCAGCGCATGCGGTTGGCTGGTGTTGGACACAGGACGGAACATTTTGTCTCAGTGGATAAAGTGGAGGGACCGGCCTTGATCTGTCCGGCCCCTTTCTTAGCCTCCCAAGTAAAGCCCGGGGTGGAGGGCAGTCAGGGGATCCCAGGAGGATTCCGGATGGAGAGGGCGGAGTGGGGAAGGGGTGACGGGAGCAAAGAGGAGGTATGACCACCACAGCCTCTGAAGACCCCCATACAGTCGACAGGCCTGACAACCGCGTACACACGAAGATGTTAACAGAGGTGACACTTGGAGTATTTTCAGGGTTAATATTATTTACAGAATATTCGAAATTACCAACTGTAAAAGTCATTCATGCTTTGTAATCCAGGTTTACTTGTCATGTCCAGACAATGGCACAAGAAACTAAGATCCTCAAATTTTGCGAATTCTATTGGGAAAAAACGTGCTTACATTCATAGAAGAAGTGGTGGGCAAAAAGTGATAGGGAAAAGTAAAAATAAAAGCACCCTATGTTCTCTGTTTTCTCCCGCTGTTCCTTGGTGAAATAACTCAGGAATGCTTCAGAGAGAAAGAAGAAGATGCTGTGAGAGAGAGAGAGAGGAGAAATGTTACTGGTTTGGGGTGAGCTAACCTATGAAGTCAGGTCTGTATCACAGGTGAAAACTGGTTTCCTGCACCTGGGCTGCCCCTATTGTTGTGAAATTAGCCTTAGGTTCTTCCTGCCTGGAGCTGCTCAGAGCGACTTGGAAGGGAGGGAGGGAGGGAGGGAGGGAGGGAGGGAGGCTCCTGCAACATTAGACTTGGTTTTCCTGACTCTGCTGGAAAACGGGGCGAAATACTGCGCTTCTGTTGCCAGGCAGACGGCACGGCTGCCTCTGCAGCGTCTCAGCCTCAGTGGCAACCACAGCCCGACGTGGTCCAAGCCACTCAGTATGTTTTTCCTAAGGAAACTGCTGGAAACCAGGGCTGGCTGGAGGCTGGGCCAGCAGCGCTGAGGAAGCCGTGAGGGTCGCGCCCTCTAGCGACGAGACGGGAGACCCGTTGCGTCTGGTGCGACGCGAGGGGCCGTCCTGGCCTCTGTTCTCAGACTCCTGCGCTGAGTGACATGGCCCCTGCCCGGTCCCGTCTCCTGTCCTTTGCCTCGCAGGGCGATGAAAAGAGTTGGGACAATTAATTGTCACCCTGTTAAGAATGGTCACTTCTGAGCCACACAGGAAGTCTAGAGCGTGTTTCCTTGCTTTTTCAGAAAGGAACATGCGAACACCGTTGACCACAGATAAGATAAGGGCGGGGATGCTTTTGAAGATGATCAGTCACTGTGAAAGGCTGGGTGACACCACAGACACTGGGGAGGGGGCTGAGGGCTGAGCTCACGGGGCCCCCCGTCTGCTGTGTGGGGCCCACAACCTGTGGGCCTTGATGATGGACGGTTCACATCATCATTAGAGGATTCAGGGCTCCGGGAAATGAGACAGAAAGAAAGATGCGTGGTGCTTCTGGGAACTGCAGGCGGAGGTGTCCACCTCCAGGGGGTCCCTGGAGAGCCTGGTGGGTCAGGGCACGAGGTCCGTGGGCAGTGGGCAGCACGTGCCCCTGGGCCCTGGCCATGTCCCCAGGCCCACAGAGCCCAGCCGGCAGTGGGGAGGGTGGGACAGCGACTGCCAGGCTGAGAGGAGGTCGGCGGGGGGACAGGACCGCCTGTGCACTGCTGCCCTTGGCTTTCTTTCTCCTGGGCTGTTTGGAAAATTTTCAACAATGAACAACCAACACCTAAATATCCTTCATGTAGATTCAACAGTGGCCTTGGCCACACCTGTTTTCTCTCTGTCCGTTTCTCTCTATGTATTTCTCTCTCTTTCTCTATCATATGTATGTATGTATCTCTATCTATCTGCCTACCTATATCCATCTATCCATCTATCTATCTATCCTCTATCTATATCTATCTATCTTTATAGAGTCATGCCTCTGGAGACTGGCTGGAAGGAGGATGGGGGTGGCTGGTGGTGGACATGGGCAGAGGCTCTGCTAAGACTCAGGGGCAGCATCCCTGACCTGAAGGGGGAGCGTGCTGGGAAGGGTGGGAAGAGAGCTTGGGTGCTGGGCTCTGGCTCTTTTCCACCGCGGCTGGTCCTTGGCTAAGTGGCTGGTCTGTGGCTGGTGCCGGTCACAGGAGCAGCCTCTGGCACCACCCATGGGAGAGGGACCCCACTTCCAGAGCCGGCCAGGCGGCAGGTGGGCTCGTGGCCCAGGACCTGCCCCACCCATCTGGGCGGCCCTGGTTCTGAGCAGCTGCTCCGCACCTGCCGGCATGTGAGTCACTTTCTGGTCCTGCTGCTGAGCAGACTTGTGTAAGGAGGGTCCATTTCAGGTGAAGCCAGCTGCCCTCGGTTACGCTGCCCTGGGTCCTTTATCTGCTGTGCATGTGGCGTGTTCTCAGCTCCACAGATGCACTGACTCATCTGATCAAAGAATCAAACACGGCCCTGGCATCTGCCCCGCACGGGCTGAGCACCTCCAGCACCCAGGAGCGTGTCTCTGCTCCCGGCAGGCTCGCCGGGCCCCTCTTACCGTCCCACGTGCGTGTGTATTTTCCGTGTGGGGAGGCTTTGCACTCCCCTCTTCTGGAGATTAAGCAGTGCGTTTGTGTGTTCTTGAAGCTCACATCTCTTGGGATGAGTGTCTGGGGGAGGGCGCCTCAATTCTCCCCGTAACTGTCCGAGCTCCCCCTCCCCGCCCTTGCTGGGACCCTGGGCCTCTCTGTCACATTTCTGGTGGTTGGACGGGTGGAAACACCAGCTGATGTGCTGTCCCCCCGGGGGTTGGGCACTTTGTCAAATCGGGGGCTCCTGATGCTTTGCGCTCACGTCGTGTTGTTCAATACCTCATCTTTCCCGAGGACCCGCCAGCCAGATTGCCTGTGCTCAGATACCATCCCTTCTCCTTCGGGCTGCTGTGACACTCCTGCTTTCCTGTCTGAAGGAAATATGGAGTGCTAAACTGTTTCTTTAGAGGAGGAGACTAGGAGAGAACCCCAGAGTTTTGGTCCTAAAGGACCCTGCCATCCCCTGGTCCAAAGCTGATACATTATAGATAAGGAAACAGAAGCTCAGAGAGGTAGAGCCACTCCCTGGAGTCACACAGCTCATCAGAGGCAGACTCTCAGTTCTTGAAGGGTCCAGACACCAGGCGCCTCCTTCCAGGCCTGTCCTGATGCCTGACCCACAGCTGGTGGGACTCGTGTGCTCGAACAGAGCCGACTTCATATTCTCATCCCAGTTTTTCGGTTTGAGCAGGTCACTGAGCCTCTCTGAACCCCGTTTCCCTCTCTGTCAGGTGGCGACGGTTGTCGCAGAGGCCTCGGGGGGGAAGTGGCAGCGGGAGAGGGGCTGCGGTGGGCCCGAGGCGCCAGCTCGGCCAGGGAGAAATCCAGGCGCCTGGGGCTGAGGTCTCCGTCCAGGCAGCCGCCCAGCGGCAGAGACACGGGGTGGGGCTGGGGCGCGGGGGACTGGCGACCATTTACTCCAGGCTCCCGCCGTGTGAAGACGAGGCGTCTGTCATCCGGTCTCACAGCCAGCAGCGCGAGATGAGGACTAATCTCGTTTTATCCTCGCCTCTGTGATTGATAGTCACGGAAACGGGGGTTCAGAGACAGGAAGGAATGTGCCCAAGGTCAGGGCCGGGTCCACCCAGGTGGACTGACCTCAATCCCGTGCTCCGGCAGTCAGTGTGCCCTTTCAGTACGCCGGTGTGTGTCAGTGAGACCTTTCAGTACGCCTGAGTGACCCCTGCTGTGATGCCAGGTTCACTCTTCAAGTCCCTTTTTATATGTTAGGAGAAGTTTAATTTCAGTTCTTAGGTGAAAAAAAATGCTTTCTCTTTACACACACACACACACATACTTCACTCAGTCTAAAGTACGTTTTCCTGTCCCTCGGCCTGGAGGCCGAGTGTGAAATAATGCATACAATGGCCTTGAGAGTGCACGGATTTGCAGTATGTCATCTGAAATATTTGAAAAATAAGACTTTAACTTTCACGTTTTGAATGGAAGAATGAAGCTGCTGAAAAAGGAAATCTGCTAAATTTTACAGAACCAAAGATTTGGATCTACAGATCAGATCTATTAATACCTGTGGGGTCCATGAAAAGCCCCATTTCTGCACTTCCTTGGGGATGGGGATGGGGCAGTGGGGTTCCCTGCTTGCTCTAAACGCCCAGAGTCCTTCCCAACAGGGACCTGTGAGAAGCTGGGTCCTGACACCCGAGTCACCCACGGGAGTCGGGAATCATGCAGCTGGCCGGCACAGGCTACGCACCATCCCTGGGGAATTGAGAAATGGGTCGCTTTGATCATTTTCTGTGGCTCAGACGAGGCACCCCATGGGGGTGGGCACCCAGAAGCTCGCCATTGCCACCGCATGGTCCCCAAGGCGCACACACTCAGCTCTGCCCCAGAAAGGCTGGTGCCCGGCTTGTTGGGAAGGGGATGCCCTGGCTGACAGGTAGACAGGTGTGTGCCAGGTGAACAGCACTAGTTAAGTGCCCCCTTCTCCTCCGACCCCAACACTGCCCAGGCATTCAGATGGGGGAGGTACGTGCACATGTGTACGTGTGTCAGTACGTTTATAAAGATCCCGCGTCCCGGTCTGTGTACGTGTCTGTACATCTATCCCTGGACCAGGTCCCTGTCTACGTATGTTTATGATGTCCTTGTGCTGGGAACTTCGACAGCAGGAGACTATTCCTCCAGCCCTGGCATGTCTGTCGCTCCTGGTCATTCTTGATGTCCAGGGGCGCCCACCCCCTCGGTGTAGGGTTGGGTCTACAGGTGCCCAGGACACAGACTCACTCCTGGGGTCCTGCAAGCGCAGTGTCCGCGCTATGTGACCCTGGGAGTAGTCCCTTCCTGAACTCTGCTCCCTGGTGCCTGTGATTCTCACTCCTGTGTAGGTGAATCTTGGGTGAATCCAGATCAGAACAAAGGTTATGGTTCACGGCCAAATTTTAAGCTGTAGTTGTTAAATTCTACCGCAGAGGCAGTGTCGAAATCTGCTATCTAAGACATTGACTTTCAAAAGCCAGAGTATTGAGAGAGAAGAGATTTAGGGGAAATTCTGCAGAATTTCCTGCAAATCCTGTCAAAGATGAGAGGCCACGGCAGCCGGGGATGGAGTGACCCCAGGGACTCCAGGGATTCGGGAATAACTGTCCAGCCCTCTTAGAGACCAGGGAGGGTCCTGCAGAGCTTAGGTGTGGCGGGTCTAGCAGTCCCGGGGCTGCAGAGCTGGGTGGGCTGATGTCCAGGGCAGGAGGTGGAGGACAGCAGCCTCGAGGAGCAGCCACTCGCTTAGCAGACAAGGGGTGACCGCGGGAGGGCCCAGGGCAGCCTGCCAACCCGGCCTTGAACCTGGAGCCCCACCGGAGCTGTGCCTCGCAGGCCACAGACCCAAAGGACTCCAAGCCAGGCTGCGAAGGACACAGGAACCTTCCACTGACTGGAGGCAGGAAGGGCGAGAGACGTGAGCCTGGGGGCCCCATGGCTGGGGAGCCTGATGACGTGACATTTACCCTGGCAGAGGCCAGTGGGGATGCCGGCCAGCCTAGGATTGGCTTTGGACACCATGGAAAGACATCATGGAGATCCTGGCACCAGGTGACCTCCTGGAGAAGGCGGTGGGCTCCAGTGACCAGTCAGGGAAGGACCACGTGATCTTTAATAGGCAAAATTAAGTTTTCTGCTATTGGGGCAAATGCGGCCAGTGTGACGTGTTTCTTTTCAGTTGTGGACGAATAGCATCCTCACGTTTCCACGCATCTTCGAGGCCGCGGCTGTGATATTTGCCCCACCTGCTACACTTGGCAAGGAGTTTGGACAAATGGGTTTTCCACCTGCCTGGTGCCCACCTCCCCATCGGAAATGGAAGGGGCCACTCGTAAGGCAGTCAGGTGTGTGGATCCCACTGTTAAACTCACACATGGTCCAAGTGGACCTAAGACGCAGGACCCCCAGGGCGCCCTGTGGCCATGGGCGTATTTTCCGGGGAGCTTCCCCGCAGAGAGCGAGCTCGTGAAAGGCAGCCCAGGGCCTTCTGGTGGAAGCAGCAGGGATGGAGGGAGCCCCAGAGTGGGGGCCAAGGCTGGGGGGACGGGTGTGAGGGTGGACCTAGGGGCGAGGGGAGGGAGCCACGTTCCCCGGAGGGGCTGTCGGGCCTGGAGCCCCAACCCCGTAAAAACACGAACGCCCATCGTGGCCAGCGCCTACTTCCTGCTGCGTTTGTCCGTTGTTTATGCTTTCACTCGAAAAGCGCTTCCCAGCGTCCACTCTGGTGCCGTGATGGTCGCGGGGCTGGTGGCACCGAGTCACGAGGCCCTCCTGGCAGCCACTGTGCTCAGGCAAGGCAGACCCAGGAGAGAGCAGCCTGCCTGGGCCGCGCTGGGGTCCACGCCGGGGTCCCGAGGAGACGGGCTCGGCTGGGAGCAGGGACTTTCAGCCACTTTATATGCGTGGGCAGCAAAGGAAAGCTCGCAGGGTGGAGCCCCGCTCTATGCAGGCAGGAAGGACGTGATGAGACATGCATTTCTCTCTGCTTGTTGCAGGGAGAACCGGGCCCTGGTGCAGGAAAGGGGCCAGTGGCGGCAGGAGCTGTCCTGCAACACAGGAAGGTATTGAAACCTGTTGTCCACACAGGCTTTGTTTCCTATTTTTGTTCTGATAAAAATAACATATCATCACTGCAGACGATCTGGAAAAACTATGAGTGTAGAAGGAGGAGAGTAATCACCTAAAGTGACACCTGCCAAACACGACTGCTAACATCTTCTGCATCTTCTTTGAGTGTCTGTGTCAAAATGTGTGTGAGCAGCTGTGTCTACTGTCTGCTGTTTGCACTGCCCTGTTTGTCAATTAGAAAGGAAATCTTTCACTTTGGACTGAAAATCCAAACTTTTATCCTTTTGTGCAACTGAGAACTCGTCTTAATTTATTAGGGGAGATTCTAATTGGTTAGTGTAGAGCAACATCCTGTACCAAGGCCTGGTCATCTTTTTAAAGCCAGTCATTGAGAAGCGACCGGTCCATGAAAATGACTTCTAATGACACAGATGACTTCTAAGTACTTTTCCCCATCACCCTGGTGTGGAACGGGAGGAGAATGGCATTTGGTACCTGCCCCGGGGCGGCCCGGTGTCCTGGCCATGTGGTTCCATTGCTCACACTTGCGCTGTGGGGTCCCCTACGTTTGTCCCTGTGATTTCATGCTGTGGGTGGTGGAGACCACCTGCGTGGGACTCCAGCCACCCCAGAGCTGTTGGGAGACCCTCTTGGCCGGAGGAAGAGTGAGAGAGACCAGCGGGCTCAGGTAAATGGCTCTGGGGATCCGGCCCAGGCCGTGGGGTTTGCAAAGGCTTTTGCTGTTAACCCTGGAAACGATCCCATTTTTGGATTATTTGTTTGTCAGGAGTGTGTTCAAATCCGTGCTCCTGGCTCCTGATTTATTGTCTTGACCCTGGGGCGCAGTGCCTGGGGAATAAGGACAGGGCTCCCTTTGGGAACACGGGGCCTCGCTGCTACTGGGATTCAACGTCCGGGCGAGGGCAGCAGGGCTCAGAACACGACATCTGTCCTTTTACTCCCCTTTATTCTGGAATCACAACCCCTAATGTAGGCAGATTAAATCTCTGTACTTGATTTTTCTAAAAGTGAATTTTCTTGAATTGCCACCAGATGTCAGTAAAATCCCTCCTAAAATAAACGGGCAGCTGGGCAGGTTGATCCCTGAGAAGGCGGCGACCTGGGGAAGCTGATCCTCGGTGAGGCGGGAGAAGGCTGGGGTTCTGCTTTCACGAGCTGCACAGCTGGCCCCAGGCCCTGGGGTGGGCCTGCCGTCCCGAAAGCTTCCCTGACTGGTGGGTTGCGGGGCTTTGGGTGGCCGGCCTGCTTGTGCAGAAGCCACAGCCTTCCGTGAGGCATAGTGACAGCCCTTCTACCAGGGTTCAGACCCTTTGCTTTCGGGAAGCCTGGGTCCTGTACCCCGGGCTCGGGGCTGCAGGGTGACGGACAGCGGCCCTGCCTTGGGGCCATGATGCTTGTTCATGCGACGGTGGAAACCACGCGGGGACCCGCCAGGACCACTCTGCATGCGGTGGGGACGGCGCTGGGGTGGAGGAAGGGGTTGGTGCCTGAGGAGGAGACGGAAGGACCCACACTCGGCGTCAGTGTTCTCCCTTTGCTTTGGAAACTGTGAGGGACTCCGGACCGCTCTGTATGGCTCTCAAGGCGTTTCCCCACACCAGCTCCATCGGGAGCATGTGGGTGGCATCGATGCCTCGATACTTTGTTGTTGACGCTGGTTCTAGAAGCTCCAATGTGGCCAGCGGTCGGCTGGGCTGCGTGGGTTAGGGGAGCGGGCAGCACGGTGGTCAGGCCCACGGGCTTTGCCGCAGCTCAGAGTCGGGGCCAAACCCTGGCTGCCAAAGTTTACTCGGTCGCCCAGGGCAGCTTAGGTATCCCCCCAGCTTCCCTGTGTCTGAAATGGCGACAGTGGTGCCTCCGTCATCGGGTTTGAGGCAAGCGTGAGCAGAAGTGCGGTGAGGACGAGAGTCCAGCGGGGAGGGCCTGAGGGGGGGGGAGCCGGAGGGGAGCCCGCGCTCCGCATCCCCGCCGGCATCTCTGCGGGCCCTGCGTCTCAGGGGCAGGTGAATCCATTCTGCGGAGACCTGCGGGCTTGCACCTGTGCATTCATCTCTGCAGCGAAGACTCCCCAGGAAGCGGGCAGTCCTGAGCGGCAGAGGCTCGGGGAAGGTGGCAACGGGAGAGAAGCTGCCTCAGCTCCACTGAGCATGTTTTGGAGGCCACCGCACAAGTCCTGCTTGAGACCTGCCCCCAGACCCGGACTCCACGTGGAGCGGGCACCTCCGGGGGGCACAGGAAGGAGGGCGCTGCTCGCAGGGCTGCGAGGATGGGATCCCAGGGGCCCAGGGAGGCCCCGTGACAGTTCTGGTGACAGGGGCGCTCACTACGAGGTCACAGGCCTGGGCTTCCCTGGCTGGCCGTCTGGGCCCGGGGATGCTGAGGAGAGACCTGGACGACCACCTGAACTGCAGGGTCAAAGTATTTTAGGAATAATGTAACGTATCTCACACACACACACACACACACACACACACACACACACTCCAAAGCCTTTTTTTCTCTTGCTTTTATCACATTTTGATTTCAAACCTGCAGAGTTTTCTTTTTGTTATTTTTTTTAGGAAGGGCAATCTTTGTGCCTCTGCTATTTTTTTCAATAAATTACAGTCAAGACTCCATTCTCGATTTTTTCCTTTCCTTTGGCGATTATAAGGCATTTTTTTGAGATGAGAGTAGATCTTCTCTTCCAGTTTTCTGTGAAGTTTCGGATTCTTGCGTGTGGGCCTTTGGTTTCCCAGGCCTGACTGCATCAGGATCACCATCAACCCTGGAGGCGAGGCCTGGGCGTTGGTGTTTGGAAGTGAACTGGGGTGACTGGGGCTGCTGCTGGGGCCGGGTCCCTGACCACGCGTGGCTGAGGGAACTGCGCCCCTGAGAAAAGACTGCGGCGAGCGTGGAAATCTATTTGCGAAGGCGGCCCAGAGTGAAGGGGGGCCCGTCAGCGTGTGGATTGAAGGTAAGCGGACTCTGCTGCTGTGCTGGTGGGTCACCTGCGCCACCTCTTTATCCCTGAAAACGTAAAAGCACCGGGTAACCAGTAGCCTCCAGAGTTCCCTCTTGTCTCCTGTTTCCTGATACAGAGACGACGACCCACATGTGACCCCCCCCCCCAGGGGCGTGTCTGTCTCTCTAAGCCTCATGCGTGGCTCCTAACAAGCCCAGGCTACACTTACATCTCTACCCATGCCAACATTCCAGGTGTCTTAGGGAAAGGTTTATTTCAGATTCTGGTCAAAAAAACAAAACCCCAAGCCATGTCCTTGTCACCTTCTGAAAAACTGTTTCTCCCATTCTTAGTTAATTTATTTTATGACAAATATTATTTATTTTCATTATAGAAAATTCACATTTTAAAGAGGGAAAATCACAAAAATAAAAATTTATCCCTCCTAATGATACCCACTTTTGGAGGCCATCTTTTAAGACTTTTTCCTATGTGCATAATGCTTTGTTTTCAATAATGGTGTACTTGCCAGTTTTTTTTTTTTTTTTTATACAGCAGGTTCTTATTAGTCATCCATTTTATACACATCAGTGTATACATGTCAATCCCAATCTCCCAGTTCATCCCACCACCACCCCCTCCCCCACCGCTTCCCCCCTTGGTGTCCATACATTTGTTCTCTACATCTGTGTCTATTTCTGCTCTGCAAACTGGTTCATCTGTACCATTTTTCTAGGTTCCACATATATGTGTTAATATACGATATTTGTTTTTCTCTTTCTGACTTACTTCACTCTGCATGACAGTCTCTAGAGCCATCCACGTCTCTACAAATGACCCAATTTCGTTCTTTTTTATGGCTGAGTAATATTCCATTGTATATATGTACCACATCTTCTTTATCCATTAGTCTGTCGATGGGCATTTAGGTTGCTTCCATGACCTGGCTATTGTAAATAGAGCTGCAATGAACATTTTGGTACATGACTCTTTTTGAATTATGGTTTTCTCAGGGTATATGCCCAGTAGTGGGATTGCTGCGTCAAATGGTAATTCTATTTTTAGTTTTTTAAGGAACCTCCATACTGTTCTCCATAGTGGCTGTATCAATTTACATTCCCACCAACAGTACAAGAGGGTTCCCTTTTCTCCACACCCTCTCCAGCATTTGTTGTTTGTAGATTTTCTGATGATGCCCATTCTAACTGGTGTGAGGTGATACCTCATTGTAGTTTTGATTTGCATTTCTCTAATAATTAGTGATGTTGAGCAGCTTTTCATGTGCTTCTTGGCCATCTGTATGTCTTCTTTGGAGAAATGTCTGTTTAGGTCTTCTGCCCATTTTTTGATTGGGTTATTTGTTTTTTTAATATTGAGTTGCACGAGCTGTTTATATATTTTGGAGTTTAATCCTTTGTCCATTGATTCGTTTGCAAATATTGTCTCCCATTCTGAGGGGTTGTCTTTTCATCTTGTTTGTAGTTTCCTTTGCTTTGCAAAAGCTTTTAAGTTTCATTAGATCCCATTTGTTTATTTTTGTTTTTATTTCCATTACTCTAGGAGGTGGATCAAGAAAGATCTTGTTGTGATTTATGTCAAAAAGTGTTCTTCCTATGTTTTCCTCTAAGAGTTTTATAGTGTCCAGTCTTACATTTAAGTCTCTAATCCATTTTGAGTTTATTGTTGTGTATGATGTTAGGGAGTGTTCTAATTTCATTCTTTTACAGGTGGCTGTCCAGTTGTCCCAGCACCACTTATTGAAGAGACTGTCTTTTCTCCATTGTACATCCTTGCCTCCTTTGTCATAGATTAGTTGACCATAGGTGTGTGGGTTTATCTCTGAGCTTTCTATCCTGTTCCATTGATCTATATTTCTGTTCTTGTGCCAGTACCATAGTGTCTTGATTACTGTAGCTTTGTAGTATAGTCTGAAGTCAGGGAGTCTGATTCCTCCAGCTCCATTTTTTCCCCTCAAGACTGCTTTGGCTATTCGGGGTCTTTTGTGTCTCCATACAAATTTTAAGATTTTTTGTTCTAGTTCTGTAAAAAATGCCACTGGTAATTTTACAGGGATTGCATTGAATCTGTAGATTGCTTTGGGTAGTATAGTCATCTTCACAATATTGATTCTTCCAATCCAAGAACATGGTATATCTCTCCATCTGTTTGTGTCATCTTTGATTTCTTTCATCAGTGTCATAGTTTTCTGAGTACAGGTCTTTTACCTCCTTAGATAGTTTTATTCCTAGGTATTTTATTCTTTTCGTTGCAGTGGTGAATGGAATTGTTTCCTTAATTTCTCTTTCTGATCTTTTGTTGTTAGTGTATAGGAATGCAAGAGATTTTTGTGCATTAATTTTGTATCCTGCAACTTTACCAAATTCATTGATTAGCTCTAGTAGTTTTCTGGTGGCATCTTTAGGATTATCTATGTATAGTATCATGTCATCTGCAAACAGTGACAGTTTTACTTCTTCTTTTCCAATTTGTACTTCTTTTTCTTCTCTGATTGCTATGGTTAGGACTTCCAAAACTATGTTGAATAATAGTGGTGGGAGTGGACATCCTTGTCTTGTTCCTGATCTTAGAGGAAATGCTTTCAGTTTTTCACCATTGAGAATGATGTTTGCTGTGGGTTTGTCATATATGGCCTTTATTATGTTGAGGTAGGTTCCCTCTATGCCCACTTTCTGGAGAGTTTTTATCATAAATTGGTGTTGAATTTTGTCAAAAGCTTTTTCTGCATCTACAGAGATGATCATATAGTTTTTATTCTTCAGTTTGTTAATATGGTGTATCACATTGATTGATTTGCATATATTGAAGAATCCTTGCATCCCTGGGATAAATCCCGCTTGATCATGGTGTATGATCCTTTTAATGTGTTGTTGGATTCTGTTTGCTAGTATTTTGTTGAGGATTTTTGCATCTATATTCATCAGTGATATTGGTCTGTAATTTTCTTTTTTTGTAGAATCTTTGTCTGGTTTTTGTATCAGGGTGATGGTGACTTGCCAGTCTTCTAAAAATTCGGTGATAATGATTTACAATGAGAAAAATTAAGCAAATTCCACATATAGTTTTTTGTTTTCCATAAGACGTAGATAGAAGTAGATTAAAAACACACAGAACCAAACAGTCCAGCAGTTCCTCAAATGATTAAACCTAGAGTTACTGTATGGCCCAGAAATTCTGCTCCTAGTTATACACCCAAGAGAAATGAAACCATTTGTCCACACAAAAAGATGTGCATTATTCATAATCACCAAAAGGTGAGAACAATCCAAGTCTCTATCAACTGTTGAATGGATAAAAAAAGTGGTCTGTCCCTACAGTGGAATATTACATGGCCACGAAAAAGCATGAAGCCCTGGTACACTCTACAATGTCGATAGACCATGAACAAATTCTAAGTGAAAGAAGCCAGTCGTGAAAGACCACATACATAGTTCTACTTATATGAAATTTCCAGAATGGGGTAATCTAGAGAGACAGAAAATAGACTAGTGATTGCTTTGGGCTTGGCGAGGAGGGGCAGATGGTGATGAAAATACTCAAAAATTGACTCTGTTAAGAGTTGCACATATGTGAATACATTAAAAACTATTGAATTGTACAATTTAAATGGAAGAATTATATAGTATGTGACTTGTATCTTAATAAAACTCTTAAAAAGAAAACCATAGACTGGAAAACCTGAAAGGATCTTATAGTTGAGAACCTCTGCATCAGACCATGTAATGGGTTAGATGACCTGAAAACTATCCTCTTACAAAACACACAGAAATGGTGCATAAAATATAATTGACATTTTAAATGCATAGTTAAATCCAAAAGAAAGTAAGAGAAATCCCCAAGGGCTCAGACTCAAAGAAGAAGCTGGAGATCGGAGTGGTCTGTGAATAAGTGGCACATTGGCAGCCCTAGGAGGCAGGGGGTGAGGCTGACATTGCTGGTCTCATGGACCCAGTGATCCAGAGACCTGCACTTTAATGCCTCCAAGCTAAACAGATGACTGGCCTGAGGAAAAGGCAATATTGAATGTGGTGTTACTTCTCCTGCACACCTGAAACCAGGATCCTTGCCAAGAGCTTGCATTCTTGGTAGAAGTGTATTCTAGAAACCATCCCCCCACCCGTACCAGCCGGGAAGGACCCTGGACCATTGGTGGAGAGAACGTCAAGAGACTCGTAGCCCTGGGACTTCCGTGGTGGTCCAGCAGTAAAGAATCCACCTTCCAACGCAGGGGACACGGGTTCGATCCCTGGTCAGGGAACTAAGATCCCACATGCCACGGGGCAACTAAGCCCGCACGCCACAACTACTGAGCTCGCGTGCCTCAATGAGAGAGCCCACGTGCCACAAACTACAGAGCCCATGCGCTCTGGAGCCTACACGCCACAATTGGAGAGAGAAGACCTCACACCACAACTAGAGAGAAGCCCAAGCAGACTGCACGCCATAACGAATAAACCCCGTATGCCTCAACAAAGATCCCGTGTGCCACAACTAAGACCTGAAGCAGCCCCCCAAAAAAAAAGAAAATAAGGAAAATAAATAAATATTAAAAAAAGAGAATCATAGCCCTGTTTCTGCTCCCATGCTGGTTTAATCCATGCTGTCAGCATAGCCTGGGTGCCCCTAGGTTGAGAAATCAACAGCGTCATCCTGGGAGCATGGCATCCATCTCCGAGCACTGTGGGTGCAAACCTGGAGCTTCTCAGCATTATGGGTGTTCCATAGATAGAGTCCTGCTGAAGACGTGCTGAAATCCCAAATCACCAACCCTGAAAGGAACCAGCTCACCACGAATGGAGGGCGCAGGAGCTTCACACAAGAGAACCGAGAGACGTGATAAATAAGACTATAAAACACTCAACAAGAAGGAGGTGAAGTGTAGGGAAATAGTGTCGATGAAAAATTAACCAATAAGTCAATCTAGAGGAGAAATAGAGAATTTTATTTCTGCCAACCTGAGGATTATAACCCGGGAGACAGTCTCTCAGAAGCTCTGAGAACAGTCCAGCCTATTAGAAGTCAAAGGCACAGTCATATACATTTTTGAGACAAAGGATCAGACTTGAAAACGACACACTGACATGTCACATAAAATTCACCAAAGGTATATAGGCCAGGAGAGCATGTACAAAGCAAGCAGTAAGTCATTACAGCCCCCTACAGAGCTGGGAAATATGCTAATCTTCTAAGAAGTTCCATTGCCAGGGTCAGAAGAAAGGGAAAAAACCCAGATCTTTATGGTCGAGCAGGCACGCCCAACTTTGAGGAGCTCTGGCTGATGCCCAAGGCAGATGCGCACCGCACACTGAATGGAGAAGAAGCCCAAACGGACAGAGAGAGAACTTTATACTTGAATTTTCTTGTCCTGCCTTAAAATATAAATTTTATTCCCTCAATAGCAAGACACCACGAAGACAGGAAGATGTGAAGAAGAACCAAGCTGAACTTCTAGGAATGAAGAACTGTCTTTAAAATGAAACCATTAATGAATTAAAGAGTTCACTGAATTCAGCTGAAGGGAGAATCTGCCGATGTTTGGAGAGACTGCTCCTGATGAAGCTGCGTGGAGAGAGGAGGCCCGTGAAAGGGCAGCTGATGGGAGCGAAGGCTGGGACGAGCTCCCCTGGCCCAACCTCCTTACTTGCACAGAGGCAGGGAGGTTCCGGGGCTGCAGGCAGAGCATCACACCACCTGCTTGGTCCTACATCCCTGAGGTTTGAGGCGGAGATGCAGGGCACTTAGCAGCGCAGGGGCAAACGTCAGGGAAGCGGTGGAGCAGCGCAGCGGTGGGGCAGCGTCCCTCCAAGGGCCCACACAAGCAGAGGGGTCAACACCACGAAGGTGCCTGGGAATCTCCAGAGCGTCTTCACAGGCTAATTCTCATTCCTGCCGCCCGCAGCTGCCGCCACCCAGGCCTCCCAGACGGAGAGGCTCCCACAGAGACGCTTGGTGTCACTCACTGGAAAGGGAGCACCGTTAGCAAACGAGGGATTTCCTTAATTTTCAGAGAAGATGGATTTTTTGGACCCATCACTTTTCCAGAGTTTGAGCAAAACAGTGTGTTATAATAACACGTGAGCAGAGAAGATTCGTGCTGAACATCAGAAGTGAAGCACATGCTGGTGACACATTTCGTTCTGTCCCCGCTTCCCTGGCCGCCTCTCCTCCCATCCCGTGGGTGCGTTAGTGCTGTTTTTCCCTGGCTCGTGCTCCCTGCCCTGACCTTTCACAGCATTATTCTGGGGGGGTCACCCGTGAGGGACCAGAGTGGGCTCGAGACAAGCCAGCAGAATGGTGACCGTGGGGAAGGCTCCTGGGGCCGCTCTCAGGAGGGAACATGTGACTCCACGCTGGGAACAGGGGGCCGGCTTCACACACGGGGCCACCACGTGTCACAGCCAGGAGCTGCAGGCGGGCCTGGGTGACGGGCGTCTGTAAGCGCAGCCGCAGAGAACCAGGCTGGCCGGGCCCCGTGTGACAGGTCTGGGCACCCTTCGCACCTGGGGACATACACCCTGGGGACATCGCAGGCAGTGCAAGCCCCAGAGGTACCAGGTAAACGGACAGCCAGCTGCTGAGACACAGGGTCACAGGCTGATCCAGGCCAGCTCTTCTGTACACCCGGCTGCACCTGGAAACAGAAGAGGTGATTGTTACTAGCGATGCTCTCGGGTTGCTTTTAAACCTTGTCAGGTAGAGTTTGAGGCACAGACGTGGAAACCGGCTGGAATGCGTAGTGGTGTGGGGAGAGTGATGGATTCCATTTGATCCACGCTGTCATCCAGGGTAGCTGATCTATGCCAGCCTGAACTGATGAACGCCAAGGAGAGCCTCGGGTCCTAATGAAGCCTCCGCCTGCTTCAGACCTTGCCTTCCTGTGCCCACGTCAGCATGACTTGAATGCTTACGTGCAAAACTATTTCATGTCTTTGCTTTTGTTTAGATGTGTGGAGATTTAAGTGCTATATAATGTTTATTTCAAACCTAGACTTTTTTTCTAAAAACTTGAAACATCCTTTCTAAACGCTCATGCCGCACACTTTGTGGTTTTTGGGGGGTCAATCAAATGTTACTATAGAACATCTAAAATATTTAAATTCTCAGAGATCTTTAATATCTTACGTGCTTCTTGTAACATTTGGCTTGGAGCACCTTGGCCTGCTGCGAGGTTACAGCGGTGAATCCTGATTCAGCTTGGGTGGCCCCTCAGCGGGGTGGGCACTCGCTACTGGGAGGGGGAACACTTATCCTTGGGGAGCCGGGGAGGCTAGAAGCCATCGCCATCACCCGAGGGACGCTGGGCGAATTCCATAACTTGTTAGCCTCAGGCTCCTCATTAGTTAGGAGGGGATAATATTACCCATCTGGTGGTGTTGCAGGAGAATTAAGTGAGATACTGCAAGAAAAGCGCCTAGGAGGGCACCTAGATTGAGCAATAAATGTAGCAACTAATTAGTAATGGATCAGCTTTAGGAAATTGCAAGACTTAAGATCCACCTCTGATTCTTTAGTTCTCATCGCGCGTGTGCTGTATCACATCACCTCACTTCACATCACCTCATTTCACCTCACTTCACATCACCTCATTTCACTCCACTTCACATCGTTTCACATCACATCCCTGCCCCATAACAAGGAAGTCATCTGTCTCTGTGGAGGTCCTTCTCCTGCTCTCCTTCAGGTCACAGATCCAGCTGTGCAGAGTGTTCTCTACCCAGCCTCACCTGAAGCGCCTGTTCTTTGCTAAGGAAAGCAAAAAAGCGGTTCTGCAGGACTGGCCCCCCTGCCATGAAAGCCACTAGTGAGATGTGCTATGTTCTTTCCCCACGTTAAGTCCTGGAGACCTGGTGTGCTCTACCCGTGCGGCCCATCCCTGTTTGGACTGGCCTCATCACACGCACTCGGAGCCGGGTGGGGCCGGTGGCCACCACCCCAGACATGGGACAGCAAGGCTCTGACCAGCCTCCTACTGTCTCAGATGCCTCTGCGTGGTTCTTGACCCCACGAAGCCCATGATGGTTAGGGGGTGGCCCCTCCCTTCTCTAAGCTTTGTACGTGGACAGACAGCTGCCCTCCCCCCATCAGTGGACGTGCCTGGTGTGCTGACCAGTGGCCCATTCTAGTGGGTGTTTCTGTGGGAAGCACTGGGGGGCCATGAAGAAGGGGTAAACCTGCTCCACTCCGGGAGTTTAGGATTTGGCTGAGAGGGGGTAATGCAAGAAGGGTTTAGAGAAGGAAGGGATGACTTCTGTCCCCTCTGGAGGCAGGGAGGCTCCAGGGGGATGTGGAAGGCTGTGCAGGCTCTGAGGGCCACCTGAGGACCGGCCAGCCCCTGGCATCACTGGCTGCCCGTTTAGAGCCTGGGTGGGGCAGCTCCTGAGGCCGAGGCCTTGCTCATCGCCGCTCAGGTCCGGGAGAGTGAACTTGGGGAGATGCTCTGCTCCATCCAGACGTGAGACGGGGGGTGGAGGCATGGAGCTGCCTCCCTCTCGGCACCCAGAGCTGCGGGGGAAGGGATGCAGGGGCTCCCTCCACACAGGCCGGCTTCCCCCCTCCCGGCAGCAGCTCAGGGCCAGCTCGCCGCAGACAAAGCTGAGGTCTGCTCACGGTGGCTTCCAAAGGCCTTGCTGTTCCTCCCCCAGGTGCCCAGCCTGGCAGCTCCTGTGACCCCCACCCCCATAAGGCCCCGGGTGGGCCTATTACTGCTGTTTGTCATGTTGGGACTCTGCTCGGACCCCCGAGAGGTGGCCTGTGTCTCAGGGGAGCGTGTCCTCCCCTCCTCGGGGCCCTGCTGCTGGCGGGTGGCGTCTGGCTGAGCGGAAGGTCCAAGCACAGCCCGCAGAGCACAGTCCAAGGGGGCTAACGGGCTATTTGTTCCTGAGCTACTACCCGTCAGATACCGCCTGCCTTTTCATGGTGCTGCGGGCCATTGGCATGGTCAGCCGATACGTGATAGGGAAGCTTATTCATTGAATTCTTGGGGGGAAACCCCCAACTTTTCAAGGATCCCAATTTGGGAGGAACGGACCACATATATTGTCACTCAGCATTTCTCTTCTGTTTTTGGATCCAGCGGGGAAAGGGATTCAGGAGTGTTCACAGGGCCTCCAACCAGGGAGAGGGCAGGGGTTCCTGGTCGGCAGGTGTGTGGCGGCCTGAGGGACACACAGGCCGAGGTGGCACCAGCCGCGTCCTGTCACTTTCCTATCGTAGTGTTTCCGAACCTCATGACATGTTTTTGAGGACCCGCTGTGTGCTTGGGGATACTTACCTGCGACGTGACTGCGTTAAACTTTCCTTCCTTTCGTAAATCCCGTTGTAATTTAAATCAACTCTAGGAATGTTATCATCTACAAAAGGAACCACACTCATTCTCTTTGTGTAATGAATACTCATCTCCTAATAATCTGGTTTCAGAGTTTACATTTTTAACAGGTTGGGTATTCATTTCGATATCAACTCCTCCCCAAGCCCCACGGACATCCTTACAAAAGGCGTTATTTTCAGACTCTAAACAGAAATACATAATCACGCGGTGACTTGGAGCCTCGGCGGACAGTGGAGTTAGGCAGTGAAGCAGGCGGGCTCGTTCTCATGGCTCAGGGTATTTCTTATTACAAGTTAAACTATTTTAAATGATGGCTTAATAGGCGCTACCTGGGATGTGGGTGAGATAATGAGGATGAGACGCTTAACTTCTGCATTTCCTGACTTCTTTGTGTTGAAATTAGTAAATGCACTATCATCGGAAAATGGCTTTTTGAATTTAATTTTCATTCTTTCTACGCCCTCTGCCCGAGAGATAAATGGGGAAGAGGTGCATTCTGAAGCGTCCTGTTTTAAATCAGCCTTGGTGGCTCTCAGAGGCCCTGCTGCCTTGAGGGAGGAGCCGGGGCCTGAGGAGGGATGGACGCCGAGAGGTGAATCAAGCTCAGAGATGATGACTTAGCCATCGGTGAGCACTCAGCTGGGACCTTGATGACATGAGGAGGACGTATTCACTCTCCCAGACAGGAGCTTATGATCCGCCATAAGGTGGAGACTTGGGGGAAGGAGATTCATGAGAACTACGGGCACGTGGGCGGCCAGGGGCTGCGAGGCTGGCAGCAGAAAGGGCGGGGGAGGGACGTCCACCCCTAGACTCTCCCCTGGGGCGGCTGGGCCAGGCCATTGAGGTCACTCTGTGTTAGGGTGACTCAGTTTTTACAGGATAGCAGAGTTCTGTTAGCACCAGAGAGCATGGCTGCTGATTTGCCCACTGATTTTATTTCATCTGCCACCAGGTTTTCTTGATTAAGAAAAGAGTTGTCCCAGGTTTGACTTACCCCATCCGAGCCTTCAGTGCCTTTTTTGGGAGCTGCTTCAGTGGCTTTCCGGGTCTGCCTGCTTCTGTGTGGCCACTGGGAGCGTTGCCCCTCTGGGACCTCCTCTCTCAGGCATCTGCTGGGGTTCTCCACTCTGGTGGCCAAACCCGTGGCCTAGCATGGTGGACCGTGGGCGTTGTGAGCTTCCGGAAGTTGCCTCTCTGCCCCCGGGTCGTGGGAGCACTCAGTGTCGTGGCCTGCCTTCCCCAGGAGGGCCTTCTCTCTGCCTCCTGGCCCGTCTCCATCCACAAAGTCTCAGGGCCCAGCTCTGCTCAGAAGCCTCTGTTTCTGAGCCAACCCTTAACAATGGCTCTGGGGCCAGAGCTGATGTTGGAACCGTCTCTGCTGGTTCCTTGTGGCACATCCTTGGACACGCCACCTAAGTTCTGTGAGACTTGGTCTTCTCATCAGGGAGATGGGCCCCTGATGGCCGTCAGGGCACTCCTGCAGGAATTCAGTGAAGTAGCACATTTAGCAGTTCAAGCCGACGGAGCCCTACCATGTGCCAGGCATTCTCTTGGCGCCGGGCATCCTCATGCTGCCTGGTTGGAGGGGTGTCTGCACCAGACGGGGACACAGGGAGCGCCTGGCATTTACAGAAGGCAGTTTACCAGCACAGACAGTCTCTCGAGGAGCTGTCCCATGGGCCGTTCTGCTCTGGTGGCACTGGTGTTTACCGGAGGTGTGTCACACCAGAGCAGGACAGCGGGAGTGTGATGGCGTCGGGGGGGTCCTTGTTTCGGCCCCACAGGGGATGCGTTCAGTGATGGCGCAACCCAGGCACCCACTGACCCGGCTATTGAACATAGTGTGGTCCCTCACAGAAGGGTTGTCCTTGTCCTTGGTGCTGTCGTACCAGCTGGAGCCCAGGATGCGGAGAGAGGAGAGACTAAAGGTGTTAAATAGGAGCTGGGGGCACGGACTGTCCCTGCAGGCCTGTCTGTTTGCACTCGTAGCATGTTTGTGGTTAAGGAGCCTTTGTAGAGCAATAAAGTCAAAAGAAGATCATATGTGTAACATCCTCCCTCCGTCCCTTCCTTCTCCTCTCCTTCCTTCCTTCCTTCCTCCCTCCCTTCCTCCCTCTCTTCCTTCCTTCCTTTCTTTTTCTTTCTTTCTTTCTTTCCTCCTCTTTTTCTTTCTTTTCTTTCCTCCTTTCTTTCCTCCTTTCTTTCTTCTTTCTTTCTTTCTTTCTGTCTTTACTCTCCCTCTCTCTCCACCTTCCTTCCTTCCTTCCTTCCTTCCTTCCTTCCTTCCTTCCTTCCTTTCTTTCTTTCTTTCTTTCTTTCTTTCTCCCTCTCTCTCCACCCGCCTCTCTCCCTTCCTTCCTTCCTCTCTTTCTTTCTTCTTTCCTTCCTTCCTTCCTTTCTTTCTCTCTCTCTCTCTCTCTCTCTCTCTCTCTTTCTTTCTTTCCTCTCCCTCTCTCCCCCTCCTCTCTCTTCCTTCCTTCCTTCCTTCCTTCTGGGTTCCTGCTATAGGAAAAAAGACAAATTGGGGGGAACTGCTTGGCTTCTACACACCTAACTCTTCAAACTTTGCACTAATATATGTTTTTCTTTATATTTAATTTTTGTGACAGCCAAATTGCATGCCCTTAATTGAATTAACACAAATTAGACCTGAAAGGAATTGAAGAATGAAAATCTGGGATGTTTCTTGAAAGCTTCTTATTGCTTGAAGCACTCTGAAAAATCTCTCTTCCTTAGGGACGACACCAGTTAAAGACATATTAGAGCTAAATCCGGCAGCGTCTTTCCAAAGTGGGGCTGATTCATGACTGCTTCCGATCCTATTATTTCAGAACTCAAATGTCAATATTTAAAAGTAGGACTAGTTTCAGGCAGGCTCCTGGGTCTGAAAGGACGGATGGAGCCTGGTGAGCTAGGAGCTGACCGTTACTGGAGGCTGACCAAGAGCTTGATGGACAAATCAGCATGTCAGGAGACGGTGTGGGAATTGTAACCTCACAGACTCTCAGGGGTGGAAAGATCTTCCAGGACGTCCAGCTCAAACCTCCCCTTTCCCCTCCCAGCCCCTAACTTAAATTCTTCATCCTGTTTGCAAATGACCGTTGCACATCTCCAGTGGGTTGTGTTTACCTCCCGAGAACCCAGGCGCCTGTCAACAGCTGAGCCTCTAAGTAAACGCTTCCTTAGATGAAGCAGGACCCATCTTCCCGTGGCTCCCACCCATTGGTCTCGGCCACACTCCAGAAAGCTTTCATCCTGTTTCCCCACTTGCAGGTCTCCAAGTGTTTGAAGGTGCGGCCCCTCCATCTCTTTAGCCACCACCCCCGTGTTACGGGTTTCTGCTCCTTCACCAGCCTGCCCCTTTTCTCTAATTCTGAGACACAGATGGCTTCTTGGAGGCGCTGGTCCCCAGGTGGGGTCCCCAGGCCAGCAGTGTCAGCAGCACGTGGGAACTTCTTAGAAACGCAGATTCTCTAGCCCCACTCGGACCTACTGAATCAGAAACTAGGGCGTGGGCTGGGCTCAGGCTCTGTGTTTCAACAAGACGTCCAGATGGTTCCTTCTCTTCTGGAAGCTCGGGAATCACTGGTCTAGTTTCCTGACTGGTCTGATGCAAACGCATCACAAGTAGCCAGAAATACCGCCCCCTCGGGGTGCAGGCTGTGGCTCAGGAGGGCCCCGGGGAGAGACTGTGCATCCTCTGTGCAGGAGGGCCATTTTTAATATTAATCTCAGAAAAAATGCTCTGGGAGACTTGCTTCTGGCTACAAAGGACCTCCTGTGGGCAGCCGTGGCGCCTTCCTTCATGAGGTTGTAATTACCCTTTGGCTCCACTGGAAAATTCAACTTTCCATTTTTCTGGAGGCGGCAAAGATTGAATGGAAGCGGTGACTGTGGGGTGTAAGCCAGACCTCGGCATTGCGTGGCTTAGGGGGAGGAGAGCTTGAAATTCTGGGGGGTTGGGGCGGGGGTGGAGAAATTATATCCAGAGCAGACTGGGCTAAGTGCTGCTGTGCAGCTCGCAAGTGGTGCCATCAGCAAACTGCACCTGTGCCCTCTCCTTGCAGGTGTGACCGGGGTGCCCCCAAATCCCCAAATGGAAGTTTGACGGGTGATTCCTATACAATGACATATAAATAAGGGAATCCAGGTCAATAACAAAGGAGAAAATACAATCTCCTTTCTTCCTCTTGCTCTCTAGAGGGCACATCGGGTAAGTGGTCTCTTTATGCTTCAAAGATACCTAGGCAGGCAGATGGATTCCCCTCTTAAACCTGCTTCCCAGGTACCCGCCCATCTGCTGGCCCATCTCCTCCACGTGCACAGAGAGAAAGCAAAACTGTAACCACTGGATTTCTTGACGGTAGAGGCTGGTGTGTTTAACAGGGACTTGGGAAACCTCTGCCAGAATATCGTCTTAAAGATGTTCTTTGTATTCTAATAGATAAAAGTATGTTGATTCCCAAACTCCTAATCTTGGGACTGACATATACACACCACTATGTTTAAAATGGAAAACCAACAAGGGCCTACTGCATAGCACAAGGAACTCTGCTCAATACTCTGTAATGACCTATAGGGGAATAGAATCTAAAAAAGAGTGGCTACATGTATACGTATAACTGATTCATTTTGCTGTACAGAAGAAACTAACACAACATTGTAAATCGACTATACTCCAATATAAAATAAAAAAATTTTTTAAAGTACATTGACTGCAATGTGAGGCTGGTCCCCCCATGGAGCCGGTTTTGGTGGTGTTAAGATGTGGTCCTTGGGGTCTGTGATTTGACCTCCCACCTGCCCCACTGGGCCATGCTTCAAGGCCACTGGGCCTTTCCCTCACCTGCTGTCTGGGGAAGCTGGCTGCTTCTTAAGTGTGTCTCTGGCTTGTTGGAGAAGCCCCTACACCGTCCTCTTGCTTCCCTCATCACCAGGCAGTATTAATCTCTGCCTTCCTCACTGTCCCTTGGGGATTTGCTAGAATGTGGCTCACATCGGGCTATGCTACCTGCTCCATCTCCCCGGGTGCTGTCAACGCGTGGAAGGATGGACAGCCAAAGCCCCGGGCTTCGCACAGTGACTGGCGCATAGCCAACGCCCTGGAAAGAGAGAGAACAAGGGCTGCGTGTGCATCACATCACTCCTGCCGGGACAGCCAGGTCTTGGGACGCCTGACTCACCCTTCTGCCCCTTTTCCACTTTCCAAAGGAAGGACACCTTTTTCCGGAGTCTCTGTGCTGTGTAAAATACAGAGCTGAATGGCCATGGCTCCCTTCCACTGTGCCTTCCTCAGCAGACGGCCGCGATCATTCTGGGCGGCAGGAAAGACGGCCGCCCTCGTCTTGCTTGCAAGAGCATGGCTCTCAGTGCTGCAGCAGAAGTCCCCAAAAATAAACCGGAGCCTTAGCCAGGCAGCTGTGCCGGGTGATTTTTCATTCGTCGGAGGGACTGTCAAAACTCACGGTCCTGGGAGAGTGCTTTTCTCACTGTCACGGTTGAGATAAATTCCCCCAAACGCTACCACGGCCAAGCTGCCAATTCCACATTTGCATTTAGTAGTTTAGTTACAAATTAAAGATGTTGCCAGAACGCTTTAGTTTGGTTTGGGAAGGTAAATTGTAGTAATTATACTGGGACACAGAAAGGCATACTAAATTTGAAGAAAAACACACTGCCAAGACTCGAATCTGTCGTTCAGGGATGATTTTGCACGTGTGTATTGCACCGAAAGAGGTGTGTTTGCAAATTGGTCCTGTCTTCCTCAAGGCGAACATGCTGAAATTAACCAGCTCACTGTTGATCCGAAGCATCTCGAGGATGGTGGGGAACTTTAACACAGTAATTAAATGTTGAAAACCACAGAAAGTTCTCCAGGTCTTGCTGGGGATGTTATCGAGTGTCACCAAGTCTACACCAGAGGAAACGCAATCTGCTTGAGGGCCCTGCATTCACCCCAACGGTCGATACCGGGACAAAGAAGCCCCAAGCTGGGCTTTGTCTAGTTACCGTTCAATAAAAGTGCTTTGCTCGGAGAAGACAGTGCAGCTCCCAGTTTTGAGGGCTTGATATATATGGATATTAAGCTCCTCATCAGAACTGAGGGCCCACTGCTTCTGTTTCCTTTGAGAGACGGGCGAGGTAATTGGAAAGCCCTGGCCGGGTCCTTGCGCTGAAGCAGCATAAATCTCCAGGGGCTGACGGGCAGACAATGGTCACCCTCCTTCACTATCAGGGTGGCCCGTGTCTGAACTATTTATTAACCGAGATGTGAATGGGCCAATGAAGGGCCAATTTATATGTTACCCAGAGAGATGTATTACAACTGCCTTAAACATCGATTTCCCTCCTTCGTTTGTTCTTGGTGGCGACATAGACGCAGAGATCTGCAATAATGTGGGCGTGTCCTTATCAGATCTTGGATATTTCCCCAGACTGTCTGCAACCATTAACCTTGCGTATTATCTGACTTTGGTGATTAGTACAAGGCACATAAACCCGTATTGATGGCCAGTCTTGGTGGAGAATGGTGAGCTGAGTTATTGGAGGCTGGATTTTGCTGACTCTGTGATACAAACGATAGTATTATGCTGGTGCCACAAAATTGCTAATCTGTCACTTCTTTCATGGTGTCGTCCTCGAAGTGGTACCTAAGTGTGTGGTGTGGCTGCCCCAGGGCTGTGCTAAGAGGAGAAGTTCATCAAGATGCACTGATACCAACTCACAGCCCTTCCCAGAGCTGTGCTGGGGAAGCCGCGTGTGCCGATTCTCGTGAAGACCAAGCCACTGCACTCTTGTTTTCCAATCCTAACTCCGTTCCTCCTGCCTTATCTGCCATCTCCAGTGGGCAGACTAGTGGAGTTACACCTTGGTCATGTGCACTCAGACTCAGAGGCTTCCTGCCCTGGTGACAACAGTCTGAGCGGCAGCTTCCTGTGTGGTCCTTCTTTGTCTCCAGCAACTCAGGTCTCCAGACCCCTGTGAAAGTGGGCTCCCTAAGCTTGCTCATACAAGGGAGCCCCAGACAGTGGCCCCTCACCTAAAAGACAAACGATCCCATGTCCTTGTAGTGTGGGATGGATGCTGAGCCAGGACCAAATTCCCAACCTGCATAAGGCATCAATGAAGGCAACTTAGGGTCATAGCACTTTAAAAGTTGGAAAGGGCTGGAATGACTGTTTTGCCCAGAGAAGCATGACATCAACAGGTGGCTAGTGGACCAACCAGCACACATCACGTCTTCACACTTCTAGCCCAGAGCCTTCCCATCCCTGGGTCATCATCCATAGATGCTAAAGGCAGCAATTTGAGTGCCTGCGAGCCTTGTTCAAAGCTTGGGTTTGCCCAGATGTTGCTGGACGTGGCCAGCTCCCCCCTGTTCCGTGCCTGTAAGTATGGTAGGTGCCACCGGTGAACAGCAGCTCGTGAAATTGGGGTGGGTGGACGGGCTCGTTCCCGCAGGCAGTGAGAGAGAGAGCCTCCATTAAGGGACATTTTCTTCTAAGAAATTTTCAGTTAAAATAGGCATTGACTGTGCTTTATAAGGTATTAATAAACTCTGAAGTATGAATGATAGCAACATATAAATTAAATATAATTATCTAGGCACAGGGTAAGGCTTCTGAAGAGATTAACATTGATCATAGTTTGATATTTTAAACTTTGGCTTGGGCACCCACGTCGGGCCTATTCTTGAAGTCAGAAGCCTTCTCTGGACCCGCGTGAAGCTTCTGGGCTCTCTCTATGTGGCTTGCTTCCCTCTGGCCTCATTCATTCATTCACTCACTGAGCTCCGACCCTGGGCCACTACCTGAGGTGAAGAGGTAAATGGGACAAGCACGGACCTCCCACCTTCAGGGAGCTTCCCAGCAGGTCAGACAGCAGGTAGCCAGTGGGCAGTCACCTGAAGGCGAGAGGTGTGGCCTAAGTGGGGGTGGGCGTGAAGAACCCCCCAGGGTTGTTTCCCCCTTGGGACGGTCGGCCTGAGGGTCTTCTGGTCTCCTCTTCCAAGTCTTTTCCATGGCTGCCTTGCATAGATGTAAAGGAGCACGGTATGGATCCCCTTTTTGGTTCCATCTGGTCACATGCTGAAGTGTATGGACCCGATCTGCTCATGTGAATCACTGCTTTCTTCCTGGGACGTCCATCCCTGGAATGGGTGTTAGAAATCCTTCCTGAGTGGCTATCAGAGGTCAGGCATCAGTAAACGAAGCCTGACCATCCATCCAACACCCACTCTCGGCAAGGTGTATGTGATGCTGGCACCAAGGTGTGGCAGCCTTCAGGGCAGATTTTCCAGGGCGGTTTTTATGGTTAAACATCCTCCTAATTAAAAAAAAAAATTTCTGACAGAAAATTTCAAATATATGAAAAAGAATATGACAGTATAGTGAACCTGGTTTTGGGTATCACTCAGTTCCTGTAATTAACCATTTGTGGCCAATCTTGTTTCATCCATATTCCTTCCCACTTATCCCATCTCATATTTTTTAAACAAATCCAAGATGTTATTTTATTTGTAAGCATTTCAGTATGTATTTCTAAAATATAAGCACAAACTTTAATATAATAATAATAATGACATTATCACACCTGAAAGGCTACCAATGTTCCCTTAATATCACCAAACATCCAGTGTTCAAATTTCCAGTAGTCTCCAACTATCATTTTGGACAGTTTTTGTTTGAATCAAAATCCAAATAAGATCTGTAGGTTGGAATTCAGCCTCTTTTAATCTGTATGTTTTCTCCACCATCGTGTTTTTCCCTTTTGCAATTCATGTGTTGAGAAAATGGGGTCGTTTGTTCTACAGAGTTTCCTTCAGTTTGGATTTGGTTGATTGCACCTCCATGGTGGGTTTAACCTGTTCTTCTATCCCCTGCATTTCCTCCAAATTGCTGGTTGGATGGGAAGGTTCTCAGTGGGGTGTGTCACTACTACACAGGGACATGTGGCCATGTCTAGAGACATTTTTGTTGTCACAACTGGAGGGGGATCCTACTGATATCTAGTGGGTAGAGACTGGGGATGCCGCTCACCACCCTAAAATACACAGGACAGCTCCCACCACAAAGAATTATCCACCCAAAATGTCCGTAGGGCTGAGGCTGAGAAACCCTGAAAGCTTGAACAGTTAGGTGAAGACTCAGTAAGACCGTTTCATAGGTGGTTGTGCAGTCTTCCATCAGTGGGTGGTGCCCTCTGGCTGCCCCGTTGCAGTCTTTCTTCCCAAGGCCTTTAGGAGTTACAAGATGATGATGCACCAAGTCTGTCGGTGTTGTCTCATGGCTGGAACACTTCTATAAAGAATAACCTCCTTAACCTCTGAAATGCTCTCTTAATTGTATATTTCTCCATTCAAGCTACATCTCCAGGGCCGGCCCTTATAGCCAGAAGTGGAGTAAGAATCCTTTGCCAGATTATCTGTTCTCAATATTGGTCTATAACTAGAGTCATTATAACTATGGAACTATGAGGGACTCTCTTTCCTCGCCTTCAAGGTGATTTCTAATAAAAATAAGGCGATGAGGTCGACACAGTCAGTGGGCAGCCATAATGTGTTTAACAACGCAAAGCAATAAGATAGACATCACTGACAGCACAGATGAACTGCAGTGTGGTTGTACCATCCTGGAGGTGGGTGTTTAAAAAAGAAGCATCAGTTTGGTCTGAGGACATGAAGCCAGGGAGGGGCGGGAAGGGGTGTTGTCTGGAGACCTGGGTTCTAAACCATAGCTTGTCTGGTTGGTGACAGGGAAAGAGTGTAGATTCAGGAATGAACTCTCTGGATTAGAATAGTGTCTCTTTGATGGCCTGGATGTGCGGCCTTAGCTGAATCCACTTAGTTAATCTCTCTGAGCCTTATTTCCTCGTTGGTACACGGGGATAGTACTAGTACTGATCTCCTAGGGGTTCTGATGGTTCCACGAGTTATCCTACACACAGCAAACACTGCCAGCTTGTATGATTTGTGAAATGGGAGAGGTGAGTGGAGTGCTTTCTACTGTCCCTTCTCATTCTAGCATTCCACGATGGTGACCAGAGAAAGCTCGATGGGAGACATGGGATTTGAGCTGGGCCCTCAAGGGTGGGTGGGTTGGGAAGCTGGGAGGTGTGAGGAAGGCCCCCGATGGCCGGAAGGCCAGGCATCACCCAACATGGCGGCCTTTGGATGGAAAGAGCCCAGGTCGCAGGGGAAGAACACCTCAGAGATGCTCCCCTGCGGTTTCTGTATAAGTTGGAGGTGGCACCAGGCAGACTCCAGTGTCTCGGATGTTCTGTTTGGGCTTGTAGGAGCGTCTTCTTTGTTATGCCTGCCCAGGTCTCTCCTTCCGGCCCCGGAAGAAAGCTTGGACTGTGACATCTGATCGTCGGGATGAAGGAGGGAGCTGTGATGCTGCTGCCTCGCCCTAGACCACAGGTGTGGACCCCAGACCCTCCCAGGGGGCAGGGGCCGGCCCTGCAGTCAGAGCAGGCACAGCCAGGACTCGCCTTCATCGCCACGTACTGAGTGTGTCATTCAGGGGTGAACAGGCACTGAGGTTCTGTTGTATTAGAGACTTGACTTGGGGAAACGCCTTCCTGATTTTACATGTGCTGTGAGCCAACCTCATTCCATCGGGGAAGAAACAGAGGCCTGAGTGGTGAAACTACTTAGCCCTTTCCGAGAAGCTAGTTAGTGTCAGAGCCTCTGCTTTGTCTTCCAATTCTGAGATGGTAACATCAGAGTCAGTCCAGAAAACTCTGTTTTCCAACTCATTTCCTTTCCAGCCACCCTATTGCCAATGAAGTATCCCGTATGTCCCTTTGCTAAGACGACTCATCTCTTTTGCAGACCGTGGTTTCCTGCCTGCCTCTCTCCGCGGCTGCTCCGGGTGGAGCACTTAGCAACACGGCACCTATTTTAGGCAGAGTCGGCGCAGGTGCAAATCAGTCATTGTTCAGCTTCCTCCTCTTACCTTCATTAGTGGCTTCTCTTCCTGCGCCCGCTCAGCCCCACACTCCCACTTGCCCGAGCTCATTTAGAGTAAGATGTACTTTCTTTTATTTTCACTTCAATCAATCCCCAAGAGTTCAAGATTTTTGGAAGTGCAGGAGGTGTATAGTGTTTTCTAGAAAATGTTGAAATTTAAAAATATTCATCATTCATTAATTTTCTGTTTAATAGTATGTGTATTTGCACCAAAAATGCTCAATGCCGCACGTAATGCAGGTAGGGCCAATCACGAACACACATTTCTTTGAGGATGCTTGGTCCCTGGAGATGCTTGGGCTGGAGGAGCTCTCACGTCCACTCCTGAATTGCGAGCTTGCTGAAGACCTGGTTTGCCAAGGGAGCCTCAAATGCACCATGAGACCCATGTAAAGTTGAGCAGGCTGTTTCACGCCTCTGTGAGATTGATCCTCCGAGCTCGGAGCCTGTGCAATGGTGTGCTGCATTTTGGGGGTTAACCTTCTGGAATTGTCTTCAATTTGGGCTTACCAGCACCAAGAACTTAATTTCCTGATCATGTAGGACCCCAAATGTCCTGGTTTGGCTTCCTTACCTCACTCATCCTTTTTTTTTTTTTTAAGGTTTCTTTTTTTTTGGTTGCGTTGGGTCTTCATTGCTGCACACAGGCTTTCTCTAGTTGCGGTGAGCAGGGGCTACTCTTTGTTGTGGTGCGCGGGCTTCTCGTTTTGGTGGCTTCTCTTGTGGAGCACGGGCTCTAGGTGTGCAGGCTTTAGTAGTTGTGGCATGCGGGCTCAGTAGTTGTGGCTCACGAGCTCAGTAGTTGTGGCTCATGGGCTCTAGAGTGCAGGCTCAGTCGTTGTGGTGCACGGGCTTAGTTGCTCCGCGGCATGTGGGATCTTCCCAGACCAGGGCTCGAACCCGTGTCCCCTGCACTGGCAGGCGGATTCTTAACCACTGCGCCACCAGGGAAGCCCCCTCATCCTGTCTTGATTTGGAATGAAAATGCTTCAACATGCTTATTTAATGTTAGAATTTAAGAGGATAAAAACCTACTTGATGGGGAGAACTGAATTTCAATGATGGAATGAACCACAAGGAATTTATTAACACATCTTAGGTACAGATATTAGGCTGGGGATATTAGTTGGCCATATTTGACCACTTTTGACCTATGAAAACGACGGCTCTATCAGTCTGATACCTGTAAGTATGTGGTCACTGTAGATTTTCTTTCTCTCTGGTTAGAGTGAAGTTCTGCTTTGCTCTCATCACTAAGATACAGGGAAAGCTCGAGCCAGGACTAGTGGGCAAAAATGGTCCCTGGTGGACCAGATCCTGTTTCTTTCCTTGGTCCACTGATGGGATTCTGGTTTCTTTTCTGGTCCATGTCTCAGGCTGCCCACCTGCCCACGAGCCAATTACGCCTTGTTTCAGGGCTGATGTCTGAACTGTGAAGAGCCTCCTCAGGCAGCCAACCTGCCCAATGCCTGGCTTCACCTCCCACTGGCCCGGGGATGATGGGTCTATCTTAATATCCCTATGACCCCATTTCCTCGCAGCTCAAAGGGGGTTACGAGTGCTTCCAACCTCGGGACGACTGCTGTGAGCAGACAGAGAGATTAACATATGGACCTTTTCGTGGTACCGGCCACCCTGATGAGGACTCGGTCTGCGTTAGCTGCTATTACTTTTATTATTAGTGAGGTCAGTACTTGAAAGTGATCCCAGGCAGGTTTGTGACCTGCCTGGGGAAGGTGAAGAGAGCTCAGGAATCCTGCCAGGAGTTTCCAGGCTCCTTACTTCATCTGGATGCCGAGCTAAAGGAACTGGGGCCCAGAGAGGCTGAAAATGGAAAGAGCCACGAATGCTAATAGCGGCTGTGCTGTGTGTCACTCACCTGCGGCCGGGCTCTGTTCCAAACGTATTTCTCCAACAACCGTGAGGGAACCACTGCCATCACCCCCATTCGTCGGATTTGGAAGTCGAAGCATGGAGAAGTTACGGAGCTTGTCCGAGGTCACACGGATGCTAAACGGCAAAGTGAGGGTCTGCATACAGAGTGGTCTGACTCCAAATCCAGCGCTGTTACCTTTCTCACGTCCTCACGTCCACCACGCTCTTCTCTGAGGCTGAGTTTGTTCTGCCCAGCGGCCCCCAAATCTGGGACATGTCATCAGAGGGGCTCTTTTATCTTTGATGACACACCTCACAACTCCACGGGGATGCATCTGAACACCTCTGTGCTCAGGGCAGTGACTGGGGAGGTGGCCACGGTTCTCCTTTGCTTTTGCTGAGAAAAGGTTGACTGGAGTCTGCACCATCCCTGACGGCCGCACCCTTCTACCCACGACTCAGAGCTTTGACTCAGAGCTTCTTCCTCTGTGTGTTTCCTCCCCACAGACTGTCAGGATTTAAACACCTAGATCCTTGCTTCTCCTGGGCGCTTAATTTACATGAATGCCAGCAGGTGTCATTGAATATGATGGCTACCTGTAGAAGCATTGCCAACCTAGAGGCATGCAAATTCAAAGGGTTAAAAATATTATAGCAGCCACATGGAGAACAATATGGAGGTTCCTTAAAAAACTAAAAATAGAGTTGCCCTATGATCCAGCAATCCCACTCCTGGGCATACATCCCCAAAAGACAAAAACTCTAATTCGAAAAGATACATGCACCTCAATGTTCATTGCAGCAGTATTTACAACAGCCAGGACATGCAAGCAACCTAAATGTCCATGAACAGATGAATGGACAAAGAAGATGTGGTATATACATACAGTGGAATACTACTCAGTCATAAAAAAGAGTGAAATAATGCCATTTGCAGCAACATGGAGGGACCTAGAGATTATCATACTAAGTGAAGTAAACCAGAAAGAGGAAGGCAAATACCATATGACATCACTTACTTGTGGAATCTAAAAAATGATACAAATGAACTTATCAAACAGAAATAGACTCACAGACATAGAAAATAATCTTATGGTTACTGAAGGAGAAAGCAGTGGGGAGGGATAAATTAGGAGCTTGGGATGAACATATACACACTACTATATATAAAATAGATAACCAACAAGGACCTACTGTATAGCACATGGAACTATATTCAATATCTTGTAATAAGCTATAATGCAAAAGAATCTGAAAGAGTGTGTGTGTGTGTGTGTGTAACTGAATCACTTTGCTGTACACTTGAAACTAATGCAACGTTATGAATTAACTATACTTCAATTAAAAAAAAATTACAGAGGTCAGTTAAAACAGAGCACACGAACAGTGAAGCCTGCCTCTGTGGTCTCCAGTTTCAGGGCGTTGGGAAGCGGCCCTGCAGGCTGGCCCTGGCTTGTCCGCGATGTGGGCTGGAGCTCTGCAGAGCGTCCCTTCCCTGAGGTGCATGGAGCCGCGGGCCCCTCGCTTAGAGCACGTGCAGCTGTTACCTGAACAGAGCCTCCCTGGTGACTGTGTCCTTGGGGCGCGACTGTCCCTCCGCTGTCGCGGGAAGCCCTTGGTGCACATGTTCTATTTGTGTCGGGACCTCCCCGACCCCCTTCACCCCTGCTGCCTCCTTGAGGACCCGCCTGTGTTGCGCAAGTTCAGGGCGTCCCCACCTCGGATGCAGAGCTGCCGGCTCCCTGCCTTCCAGCTGCCCCTCCACCCGCCGTCCTCCGTCCTCCGTCAGAAGTCAGAGCGTTCTGTTCAAATGAAACATGCACGCCCCCCCCCCAGCTCCCTCCCCGACACACCCCGTTCAGACGCCACTGGCTCTCCTGCCCGCCAGAGGTCCACAGGCTCTGCCGTTTTAACTGCGGTTAAACACACAGAACGTAAAGTTTACCGTCCTAGCCATTTATAAGCATGCATTTCAGTGACATTAAGTACATTCACAGTGTTGTGCCATCATCACTGCCAGAACTTCTTCCATCCTCCCAAACTGAAGCTCTGTCCCCGTGAAACGCCGGCTCCCCATGCCCTCCCCCAGCCCCCGTGACCACCATCTACCCTCTGTCTCTGTGGATTTGACGACGCCAAGTCCCTCGTATGAGTGGAGTCAGTCCCTGTCCTGTTGTGTCTGGCTTATTTCACTCAGCATATTGTCCTCAAGGTTCATCCATGGCGTAGCATGAGTTGTAATACCCGCTGTACGGATGGACCACGCTTTTTATCCATCATCTGTTGGCGGACACTGGGTTGTCTCCACTTTCGACTGGTGTGGATGCTGCTGCCAGGAGTATCTGTTTGAGTCCCTGCCCGTGGGTCCTCGAAGGCCATGCCCCTCCCCCAGGCTCTCTCAGCTGCCGTCCCACACGGGAGCCAACTCCACCACCTGCCTAACCTCCACCTCCCTTCCAAGGCTCCACACAAGTTTCTCCATCCACGGGGGCTCCTGGACCACCTGGTGAGTGTGTGCGCCCCATGAGTTACCATCACGCCGTACCCCATCGCTGTACGCTTCTTACTTGCTTAGCCCCACGTCCCAACCTCAGGTCACTGAAAGATAGGATTCGGTGTGAACCCTTTGTGACCCCAACGGATAGCTTGGCCTTGACTGGATTAACAAAGAGAGAATCAGACGCTGCGGACAACTTAGTGATGCCTCATCTTTAAATTCATTTTAACCTCTACTCTCACCGCGTGCCTCCTCAATATCCATCCCTCTTTTCTCTTCGGGGCCCCAACATCTATGACACCCTTGTTCAGGAGGAATCCTTGGGGTGCTCCAGCTCCCAACCACGGCTCCCTTCTGCAGACGCTGAAAATATTACCCGAAGTCCAGCGGTTGGGTGGGCGAGCTGAGGGCATGGGGCTCCACGGGCGGGGAACTTGCCCTGGGATGACCGTGATGCCTTTGTTTGAAGAAATTCCAGGCTTTTATTTTCATACAATAGAATGTGAACCCATTCACATTGGGAGAAATTATGGCAAAATAAATAACAGAAACCACTTTTCATTGACTTCTCAGGTCATTTGACCTGACCCCTCATCTCAGTGGTCAGCTCTTTGGCTAACTACTGATGGTACAAAGAGATTAGTTTTGCAGTTTCATGCTGATTTCCTTACTCGTCAATTTCTTGGTTTTATGTTCTCAAGTTTGCCCTGGACCCACAACAAAAGCTTGATCCATCAGGACAAAGGCACCTATTTGTCACTAGCCAAACCACATACCCAGGAGAGAAGCAGTCACAGGTCAGCTTCTTTGAGGACCACAGCCAATCAAACAGATATTTGTTTGACCAGCACTCTTCCTGGCGGCCCCCATCCATCTGCAAATCCTGCCATCCCACGCAAAACAGTATCTGCGGCACCAAGGCTGGAAGGATATTGCCAACCGTTATGAGAAATCTACCCCGGATGGTTAACAACTGTCACTCCGATTACCACCTCCCACCTTCCGCCCCCATCTCTCTGTCCCTATTTTTAAACCGATGAAAGCAAATGGAGAGTACTCTGATTTTCCTTCAGTGCATCTGTGGGTGGTAGCTAAGGTGACATATTAAATGACCTCCCTGGGAGCCAGTTTTGCAATAAACCATTTAGCGACTCTCAAATCTGTGTGTCTGTGCTGGGTAGTTATTTGTTTCACTGAGATTAAAGAACTCTGAACTTTCAGTGTGTGCTATTTATTGCATTGAGCTGTGTTTAAAGGACATCTACTGCTTTTCCATTGACGGGAGTCTCTAGCTAACAGCACTTTAAAGAAGTGGAAAATGCTCAGTTATCACCCAATGTGAGCGGGATCAATAGTAGTTTAGTAGCGTCTGATAATTGCAGGAGCTGTTATACACAAGAGCTTGTGTCTCCTTGAGTGACTCTCTGTTGTCCGTCATCATCTGATAATCAGACCGAAAATATGGTGGGGAATTTTCCTTTTTTAAATGAAGCTTGTGAAAAACATTTGAAATAATGATGAAAAAAAATCCTCATTGTTCAACTCAGCAGGGAGGAAAATCCAGGAGCTGGGTAGCTTTCTGCTAGACAGACGAAAAGCAGTAGGTATGTACAGCATCAGGAGATGCAGCCAGAAAAGATTATGTATTGGGAGGGCATCTGAGAAATTTGGTGTCAGAGCCTGCAGTTGCCACTGTTCTCCGGCCCTCCCCCCATCCCTCCCCCATCCCTCCCCCCTATCCTGGGCAGGGGTCACGGCACATGAGGAGCTGTGGTCAGAGCCCGGCAGTGGTCACTCCGCCGTTCTGACCATATCATGGGGTTTCTGCGAACACTCTGCCTGGGTCTAGGAAGGCCGTCAAAGAGAAGAGTTCTATGGCGTAGTCAGGAGGCATTAGAATTCCATGTGAAAGCACATCCTAGCCTGTGGTTGTGGTGAAAACTCTGGAAATTTCCAAGTTCTTCTCTTGGTTAATCCTTCACCCAGTCAAGGGTACCTCAAGCCCTGCCCTAGGGGAGACCCTATTTGGGGGGAGATCTCAGCTGTGATCCTCCACCATCTGGGGCCCTCATGTCTGGTCATGCACGCCTTTTGTTCTAGAAAAGCAAGGAGGAAGAAGTATATGATGCAGGCTCGCTCTCCAGGCCTATGGGGTGGAAGCCGTGTCTGGGCTGTCTCAACCTGGGGGCCCACGGGGGCTCTAGGGGCCTGTCTGCCCTTATAGATCGACCTTGTCCAGTTACCTCCGGTCACACCAGGCCGGGGTGAGACAGGCTGGCTGTGCCAGACCCCGTCCAGCTCGGTTTCTGCCAGACTCCATGAGGTCTCTGAGCGTTTCAGAGTCCCGCCTCCTCGGGACCAAACGCCCAGTGCCCCCGGGATTTGAGAGCCTGATCAGCAGGCCCGTCTGCATCAGCCCCCGCTGGATCGTGAGCTGGTGGGGGACCAGGACCGCGGTCCAAGCTCGTGTGCTCAGGACGCCATGTGCTTTGGGTGCAGGGTGCGTGGATACCCAGCGAGCTCTAGGGCGATAGAACTGTTCTCTAGAATTGCTATTTTCTAGAGTATACACATTCGTATTACTAAATAACTTCATGATTGAATACCTGTCCATTTGTGCTGGGGTTTCTGCAAGGATATTTTAGATGGTGACCCCCAGAAGACATGCCAGAGCTTCACTTGATAACCTAGGTATTGACTCTAAGGACAGACCCCATGAAGTTTGTGTTCAAAAAGATGCCAATCATCTGCTTCCTAGCCCCAAATCCATTATGACAGGATTTGCTGAGAATTTTACCCGAAGGGCTGTCCTAACCTAGAGCCCTTCAAGACGATTAAGTTGCTGAAGTTCTAATAAGACTTTCTAACAAGTCAGATGCCCATAAAGAAACCCAAGACCCCACAATATACAGCATGATTTTCAGAAGAGGAAGCGTCCCTCATCTTTTCAGTTGGCAGCAAAGAGGTGCACATTTACTTTTCCTTTGACATGTTATTCTATACTTTTGAAGGTGGGAAGGCATTCAGTAATAAGAGCCTGTGCTTTTTCTACACCATCCCCTCCTTTGGGGCTCCCTTCTCCCCGATTCCACACTGACGTTTCCTCTTGAGCCTGAATTAATCTCTCCCTTGTGGTCTCTTGATAATTGCTAACACAAAATGCCTTCCATTCACCTCTGGTCTGTGTCTCACAGGATGACCACTCTAGGGGTCCTTAGCCCAGTGCCATGCAAATAAGGCACCCCATCACAGGGTCGATGAAGTAATCAGTAAGGCTTCCCAACCTGCTGCATTCAAATGGGGGGCTGAAAGGCCCCACTCAACTAGGGTTTTCACGTAGAGAGTTGTACTTCTGACTACTCTTGGTTTCCTGTCCCCTCCATGGCTAGCAGGAGGGTGGGAAGTTGTGAAGGATACGAGTGTGATGGAGGTTAGGAAGACTATTGTGAGGGGAGCCAGTGTGAGGGTACCAGTGTTAGATACTATTGGGAGGGGTACTGGTTGAGGGGTACTAGTGTTAAATCCTACTGTGAGAGGTAGTGATGTCAGGGGTACTAGAGTGAAGGACACTAGTGTGAGGTATGATCGTGTGTGCCGGTAGCAGTATGAGGGGTACTGGTGTGAGGAGTACCAGTGTGAGGGATACTATTTTGAGGGGTACCAGTGTGAGGGTACCAATGTGAGGGTACCAGTGTGAGAGGTACTAGTGTGAGGGGTACTAGTGTGAGGGTACCAGTGTGAGGGTACCAGTGTGAGGGGTACAAGTGTGAGGGGTACCAGTGTGAGGGTACCAATGTGAGGGTACCAGTGTGAGGGATACTAGTGTGAGGGATACTAGTTTGAGGGGTACCAGTGTGAGGGGTACTAGTGTGAGGGATACTAGTGTGAGGGATACTAGTTTGAGGGGTACTAGTGTGAGGGGTACCAGTGTGAGGGTACCAGCGTGAGGGTACCAATGTGAGGGTACCAGTGTGAGGGGTACTAGTGTGAGGGATACTAGTTTGAGGGGTACCAGTGTGAGAGATACTAGTGTGAGGGATACTAGTTTGAGGGGTACCAGTGTGAGGGTACCAGTGTGAGGGATACTAGTGTGAGGGATACTAGTGTGAGGGGTACCAGTGTGAGGGGTACCAGTGTGAGGGATACTAGTGTGAGGGATACCAGTGTGAGGGATACTAGTTTGAGGGGTACCAGTGTGAGGGGTACTAGTGTGAGGGGTACCAGTGTGAGGGTACCAGTGTGAGGGGTACTAGTGTGAGGGATGCTAGTGTGAGGGATACTAGTGTGAGGGATACTAGTTTGAGGGGTACCAGTGTGAGGGGTACCAGTGTGAGGGTACCGGTGTGAGGGGTACCGGTGTGAGGGATAGTAGTGTGAGGGGTACTAGTGTGAGGGGTACCAGTGTGAGGGGTACTGGTGTGAGGGGTACCAGTGTGAGGGGTACTGGTGTGAGGGATACTGGTGTGAGGGATACTGGTGTGAGGGGTACTAGTTCAAGGGATACTGGTATGAGGGATACTGGTGTGAGGAGTACTAGCATGAGGGATATGGTGTGAGGGGTACCAGTGTGAGGGGTACACATGTGAGGGATATTAGTGTGAGTGGTCTCAGTAATGACAGTTCATTCTCTGGTGTTAGTTGTCCAGTCAGAGTCATAAAAACAGCCAATGGCCGTTTTCAGGTGTGTATTACTAAAAGGAAGGATATTTCCCAGTCTCTGACTTTGTATCCCTTGCCACAGAAAATCTCAATTTTTTCATGCATATATGAACAGGTATAATGCAGTTCCTTTTATGGGTAACTTTTAATCTTAGGTCAATTCTGTTTGTTTTTTCTCTTTTCTCTGCTTTTCTTGGAAGAAATGCATATATTTATGTATTTTGGAACAACAATAGAATAACATACTTCCAATGAATCTCGTGTTCAGGAACTATTTACATCCGGTAGAATCATTCTTTTGTGATCCCATCTTAGGATTATTAGTATGAATTGCTTTTACAAGATTTTACATAGTTTGCCAATTACTGCCTTCAACAACAATCCGGCGGGCCTGTCCCTTAGTAATATTTCAAGGAGAGAAGGATGCCGAGGAGGGCGGCGGGAGCGCCCAGGTGGGGTGTTCATTGTAGGGCCTGCCACGCTCTGGACCCTCCTTCCTGGGAGGGGTCTCGCCAGCTGTTCGCTCACTGCGTGGCCGCCACCATTGCAGGAGACCCTCTGGAATCGCCTGGTTTCACGCGGAAGCCTCAGCTTTGAAAGCTCAGGACTGGTGTTAAAGGTGATCGTGTAATCCACTTGACGAGAGTTTCCTGAATTTCACCGACTGGGGCTCTGACAGCCGGGCAGCTTCCGGGAAGCGGCATCCAGGGGGCGGATACGATGCGAGTGAGCGCGCCCGGTCTGGCCTCTTTGGGAAATTCGGTAACAACTGGCAAAGAGTTTCTTAACATGCATCTCACAAACAGGAGCCTCCTCCGGAGCCGGTCCAGATGCAGGAATAGATGAATAATTAGGTGGTTTGGAGACAGTGGGGCAAAGCTGACTCTGGAGGCGTGAGTAATTAGGGGGATTAGGAAAGGTACCGCATCATAAATGGGGATTCGGCAGAGTCAGTGTCATAGGTGTTAAAAGGCAGTTGAATGAAGATTGATCTGCACGGCCCAGCCTTGCATGCAGGGCCCACGTTCTGTCGGCCGTCATCCTGAGCGCACCTTCCGCACCGTCGCCTAGGTGTTCTCACTCACGCTGCCGGATTCTTAGCTGAAGTGCTCAGCGGCTCACACCGTACCTGTGAAGTGAGTGTATGAACGATTCCATGTCCTGTTGCACTTGAAACTAGTGTTAAACCTCCTGGCACGGAGGAGGGTCTGTAGCAAGCGCCCTACCTGTGACTGGGCTCCGTCCTCACCTGGGGCATCTCCCTGTGGGGTGAGTGTCTCCTCTGTTCTCCCTGAGTGACTCAAGGGTTTCCGATGGTTCATTAGGTGGAATCAGTGTCTGTGTTTATGGGATCAAACTGGGGAAGCATGTACACATGAGTGAGTGGCTATCATTTTACAGACATAAGGTACAAGGAGGTAGAACATCGCTACCTAAAAGGAAACCATTAGCCCCAGGAAACTGACACGGCAGCACACGGAAAATTCCTTTCCCTTCTCACCCTCCCTGTCTCCCTCTCACCCCTTCCCCCAGTCACCTCCATCCTCCCAGCCCATGTCAGCCCCGGCCTCGTCCTCTGAGAAGGCTCAGACTCCTTGGGCTGGGCGTGACTGGACCATCGCTTTGTGCCTTCACTGTGCCCTTCTCCTCTCCTTCAGCACACGTCACAGCTGTAATTCTGCATTTGTCTGTGGGAATATGGTTATTTTCTGGCTCTCCTACTGGATGGCAAACTCTATGAAGACAAGGGCTCTGCCTACTTTTTTGCTTTACGTCCCCGTTCTGAGCACAGGCCCTGGCAATTGGGGGCTGCTCACTAAATGTTTGTTGGATGGATAGGTGGATGGATGGATGGATGGTTGGATAGGTGGGGGAATGGATGAATAGATAGTAGGTAAATGGATGGATGAATGGGTGGGTGGATGGGTGGATGGATGGATAGATGGATGGATGCATGCATGCATGCATGCGTGAATGGGTAGATAGATGGATACATGGGTAGATGGGTGGATGGATGATTGAAAATGAATGAAGAGGAGACTACTCTATGATGACTTTCTCAACACATCACTAAATGTAATTCTCTTTTCCTCTGTGCAGCTCAAGCACACCAGGTTCTCAAGGGCTTTCTTTGAAACCTTGAAAGAGATTCTATCTAGCTTTTGCACATAGTTCCCAGAGGAAGCCTGTAAATTGTGTGCTGCCTCCATTTTACAGATGCGAACACTGAGACTGAGTGTGACCTGCCCACAGTCACGTCCGGGCTTCTGTCCATGCCCTTCACACCCACGGCCATACCCACTCCCCAGCGCCCGGCCACGGGAAGGTGCCCACACTGAGAGGGCAGTTGTGGCGGGGGGCGTGGTGGTGGTAGGGTCTGGGCAGCATCTGGAATCCTCAGTGTCTGTGTCCTGCCTGATGCTGAAGGCCTGTTGGAGGGCTCGGTTGCCCCACTGGAATGTTCTCCCCGCTCCTCACACCCTGTGAAAGCGTCCCCCTTCTGGCCTCCTCTCTGCAGCAGATCCGTGGAGAATGGGTTTAGCAAGACTACCTGTCTCTCATTGTCCTGGAATCCTCCCCAGGGATTTAGCTGCGAAGCTGCGTGCTTGGCTGTTGCTCCCTCTGTAGCCTGATAATAAACAGCGACTTTATTTCTTGGGCCTGTCATGACCCACTTAGACTTTGCAAAATGCTTTGAGAACCGATCTTTACCCAGACCCCTAGATATCTTTCTGTATTCTTTGGTGGCATTTTTCCAGAAGTGAGCAGAAATTTACGAGCGTGTCTGTAGAGAATGGAACTTCCAGATGGCGCTAGCCAAGTGAAGCCGCCAGTGTCCGCGCGAGGTCTCGGCGGCGGGCGCATAGTCAGAACCCAGCTGGGCCTGATGTGACTGTGGGTTCACGGGCAGGGCCACCATCTTCCTCCCAAAGACTGCCCTGGCGGTGCGGCCCTGAGGAAGGCATGCTTTTGCTGGGCCCCCGGGATAATAATACACCTCCTACTTGTGTGAAATAAACTAGGCATAAGGACTGAGATTAACGATATGTCCAGTCCCGGCGTAATCACTAAAATTAGCAGAAGCAAGTTGCATAATGCAAGTAGTAAAAGTCCTTTTTCTGGTGCCCCTGAGGTGAACTGAATGGTCCGGTTAATGAATGATGCCAAGCCTGTTAATGAGAACAAGGATGCTGAAATGGGGAGGCTGGAGGTTGTCTGCTGAGCATTACCCAGCACTTGCGGATGAATGGCGTTTGGGGGGAAATGTGAGAAACGGCTCTCCGCCTCCTTCTTTCTTGTCCTCCTTCCTCTCTCTCTGCTACTTCACTGGGCATTTTACAAAGCGTGATCGGCATCGAGGGACTTAGAAAAATATAACTCTCAACAGAAAATAAGAACGGCGACGGCGCCTAGAAGAACATGCCGTAGGCCCAAGGTCCCACGTGGAAGGGGAGGCGGCCTTGTTTCTTTTCTCTGCAGTGGCCGCAGGCACCTGGCACAGGTACAGAGTCGACCAGCCCAGCTGCACCGGCCTGGCGCTTCCTTCATCTGGGCTTGGTGTCCCCATCAGTTGCATGGCAGATCATCAAAATCAATTCCTTGCCGATGTTTGCGACAGCCAAGTGGGTCAGCTAGCGAATGACAGGCACCATTCACAGCAAGGTGGTTGTTATGTTACATGTGCGATTTTGTAGGGATTTAACACCAACCAAAATAACAGGGCTTCCCTTGCGGCGCAGTGGTTAAGAATCCGCCTGCCAAGGCAGGGCACGTGGGTTCGAGCCCTGGCCCAGGAAGATCCCACATGCTGTGGAACAAGTAAGCCCATGTGCCACAACTACTGAGCCTGCGCTCGAGAGCCTGTGGGCCACAACTACTGAGCCTGTGCGCCTAGAGCCCGTGCTCTGCAACAAGAGAAGCCACGGCAATGAGAAGCCCACGCACTGCAATGAAGAGTAGCCCCCGCTCGCCGCAACTAGAGAAAGCCCGTGCATAGCAACGAAGACCCAATGTGGTCAAAAATAAATAAATAAATAAATTTATAAAAACAAACCAACTCCTAACCAAGAATACGATTTTCCTGCGTTAGTTTTACGAACTCTCCTGATGCAGCATCCTCTTGAGTGCTATAGAACCCAGCCCTGAGTCTGTCTTCAGAGGAGATGACCATCTCCCCAAAGCAGCATCCATGCCCATGCCCAGCAGGACAGGTGCATTTCCAGCTGTTGCACGGAAAGCTTCCAGCTTCCTTCCACCGCCCTCCCCTCCCTTGTTGTCTTGGCCCCTGAACAACTGTGTCAGAGTCACATCTGTGGAGTGGCCTTTGTTGCTCTCATCTGTCTTTCCTTCCCTCATCCCTGCTCTCCTTCCACATGGGAAGCAGGTGGGGCAGGTGGAGGTGGGGGACCAGTGTCAACAGCCCGCGACCTATTGGTGCCGCTGTCCTCCTGGCCTGTCTGTAGGGCCAATGCGACCAAAAGTGCAAAGCTTAGGATGAACTTTGAAATCTGCTCTACGGAATGGGAGATTTTTAAAAATTAAATTTTATTTTTCGTAATTATCTTCCAAATCTATAGAAAGTGAATCAAGAGGATATCACACATCTTTATATTTTTCTTTCAATTCTCTCCAATCTTAATAACATCGCTGATGGGGGCAATGCCACCTTACTTGTACTTCATTTATTCTAAAATAGATATTTTTCACATTTGACAGTTTAAAAATCAGATGCATCTGACCATCCATGGCACCTCGTAATGACAACAGGCTGCATTTTTCTTCCTAGCGGTGCACAAGATATTGGTGTATCTTGTAACTGATGAGGTCCTACGTTTAATTTAAAATATTTTTATGGGTGTGTCGTCTCGTGTCCCTGGAGACAAAGTTGGTTCCTGCCACTCCACCCTGCCCTGAGCTTCTGGTGCCACCTTCCCGGGATAGAGACAGGGCAGTGGCACAGAGCAGCCTGATCTGTAATCCCTGAGGCTCGCGGTCAAGGACCGCGTGGTGGTAAAACACCACCGTCCTGATTTTCTAGGATTCAGTATTTTTCTGCAGTGAGTGTGTGTGTGTGTGTGTGTGTGTGTGTGAGAGAGAGAGAGAGATATTGGGGTCGATGGTGAGTGAGTAGATCTAAAATTCTTTTTTGGAAGCCAAACAGGTTTATCTTTTAATTTTATACTCCGTTTGCTATTTTGAACAGATTCTGGTCATTTCTGGCTTTAATGCACTGGACGCCTTCCCCCTCCCTCCCTCCTCCCGCTTCATTTCTTGTCTTTCCCCTCCTCCCCCTCTCTTCCCGGCTCTTTGCCTGCATCAGCTGCGCTGTCGCTTCTTCTTAAGCTCACTGCCCAAAACAGCTCTCTCCTGCCCCTATTTGGTCAGAATAAAATGTGCGTCTTCCTGGTGTTTGATTTGGAAATCTGACTGAAGCTCTTAGCTGCTTCCCCTTGAAGTTCAGCTGCCTTTGCTGCTGGGTTGTTGTCCGAGAAGGTCTTGCAGGCACCCTGACTTCCTGTCTCCTTCGAGTCACAGCCACTTGTCACGCAGGGTCCTTGCTCCTTGGGCACCAGGCTCCTACTTACAAAAGTAACTTCAGCCCCAGTTCTTTTGGGAGCTCCCTGGGCAGTCATCTTGGGCCAGTATTTCTCTTGAGGGGTGTGGTAAATGAACACTACCCGACCCTTGCAAGCCCTCCCGGCTGTGTCCTGCCCCTAAATCCCCTTCCTTAGCTGGGGTGGACAATGAAGGCAGGAAAGAGCCAGGTTCTATTTCTGCTAAAGTAGCAGAGAGTAAGCCAGGGCAGGAAAATGCACCCTGGTGAGTTCTAGGGGCTCTCGTATTAGCAGCTGAGATAGCTCGCCCTTGGTTGAGCTGGCGGTGGACCAAAGGCCCACTCGAGATCCCGCCTGGCCCCATGGACATCTGGGCGGTACAGAACACATTTGCCCGGTGACTGGCACAGCGGGCCCACCTGTCTTCAGCTCTCCCGGCTTCTCTCAGTAGAGAAGAAGCCCACCGCACCTTTCAGGAAGGCACTCCCGCCCACCAGGTGAGGCAGAGGACCAGGGAGGAGGGCTCCTTGGCCCGCAGGGTACGTGTGGGAGACGGGGTAGGGGTCTCTGCTTCCCCACGACGGGCAGATTCTGCCCCCAGCTCGGCAGGAGTCCCTGCACACATAGCTGCATTCAGTAGTGTACTGAACGCAACGCTGTATTCTCCCAGCGTTGATTTCTGACAGATTGGCCACTGGTGGTTTTCCTGCAGACCCCCTAGTGTGCATTGACTGGCATAACTGCTTGCACAGACCTGCAGAGGAAGTTGGAAACCTGTGTCCAGGTTTACTTTAGAACCATTACTGGCGATGACAAGTTGACCTAAAATTTGAGCCTGCTTTTACACACCTGGTTGAAGGTGGTCAGGTCTGCTCCTGGGCCACGCCGCTGGGCCAGGCAGCTTCGGTGGAGGTGGGCTACCACGCTGTTGCACGACTAGGGATTGGGTCTGCCCGCCTCGCCTCTCAACACGCCTCGCCTCTCAACACGCCTCCTCCTACGTGTGTGGACACTGGTTCTGTGCTTGATGCTACTTACAGAGAAAACCATTTTTAGGGATGTGGCTTCCATCCTGCTTCTGGGCCTTAATTTTATGTAGGTGGAATATTAGTGTTTGGGATTCACTGGGGGAGATCTTGTATCTTGCAACAGAAGGAAAAATGTGAGGTTAAATAACAATAGAAAGATTTGGAAGAATTTCAGCTCCATAAAAGGGACTTCTGCTTTCCATTCCCAGGAGAAAGAGGTTTCCTTTCTCTTCAGAATATTCAAAATCAGAAAGCATTAGAGTTGGGGGCTTCCCTGGGGGCGCAGTGGTTGGGAGTCCGCCTGCCAGCGCAGGGGACACGGGTTCGGTCTCTGGTCCAGGAGGATCCCGTGCGCCGCGCCTCCCGCGCCTGCGCTCTGGAGCCCGCGAGCCACGGCTGCTGGGCCCGCGTGCCTGGAGCCCGTGCTCCGCGGCCGGGGAGGCCACCGCAGTGAGAGGCCAGCACACCGGGACGGCGAGTGGCCCGACTCGCCGCGGCTGGAGAAGGCCCACGCGCGGCAGCCGGGACGCAACACAGCCCAAAATAAAAACATATATAAACAAATAAATAAAATTTAAAAAAGACTGCATTAGAGTTGTAATTTTGATTTTACCTCTTTTCTTATTGTTTTTTCTCCAGCAACGGCTGGAGGATTTCTACTATTAGTTTTTTGTTCGAGACGTAATTTCTCCTATTACTTAAAAGATTATTAAATAATGTTTTAAAAATCTAAAGGTAAAATACATTCACTCTTAGGTAATGGTTTACATGACACATTTTTTTGGAACTGGATACCGCTCTTGTTTTTACTAAAAAATTCATAGAAACAGCTTTAAAGAGTCTTGGCACCAGCCTTGTGAAATATTTTACTGTGTGCACAGGATAGGAGTGCATTTTCCTTTACGTATTTCAGTGTGGTAGTTTTTCTTCCCCTGCCAAGCCCATCCACTTCTGGGTCTGTTGTTAGCAATGTCAGAAGCTGCAGGGCTGGAACTGGGTGGGGGTGGAGGGATTTTTCCATTCTGAGTTCCGTTGCACTTCCAGCTTTTGCAAATAGATGGCACTTTTGACTTACCCAAGAACAGCCTGACCAGAGCTTCGCACAAGGAGCACTCACAATAGTCTCTGTATAAGTCACACACGTATTTGCTATTATTCACATGGAGGCTGGAGAGATTAAAATTAAGCCTCTCCGAAGACAGCAGTATTGCATCTCTCTTAACTGCTAAAACCTTAAACACACAACAACCCCAGGTATGAAAATTAGCACATTTTATTATCTGTTTCTATGATTTTTATTCTGCATTGGTGCATGGCGATCTTTGATCCGGAAAAGCAAAAGAAAATGGTGTAATGAAAGTTTGATTGGAAATAGCATTGTCTGTGGCTGTGAATGTTTTTAGTGACTAATTTCTTACAAAAGGCCCTTGTGAATATCTTGGTTTCCTCTCCTTTTCTACCATCTGCACACGTGTGTGCAGGCACGTGCGCACGTGCGTGTACACACACACACACACACACACACACACACACACGAGGAGGTTTACAGCCCCTCACACATACACAGAGGGGAAAAAAATCCGGCTGTTGTCTTGCAAGTGTTACTTATCATATTAATTAAAATCTGGTGACACGATAACACCACCAGCTGTGTGGGAAAGCGAGGGAAATTAACAAACGTTTGATTTGTTGTCTTGCTAATGTGACACTTATTATACAGGTCAGAGTAAAACAATACCTCAGCCAAAATATGCTAATGTGTGCAGAACTGTTGCAGTTGTAAAAACATTGGTGTTTATTATAATGAAGCAAAATAGCACATTACCTTTAAGAGAATGAAGTGATCTTTGAATCTAATGGCATAACTAAAATTTTAAACATTAAGTTGTTGGAAGTAAAAAAATGCATTTAAAAACTTTTCCTTCGTAAGTTTTGAAAAAACAATATGAGAACTTGTTTTAAGTAGTTTGAGTTCCAATAAAACACATTTGCTGTTTCATGTTGAAAGTAGTTTTATTAGGGTAAGAGACAGTGAATTCTATGGAACATGAGCAAATTGCAAATGCTGTTGGTGCTTTATCATCAATTAGTCAAATGCATAAAGATGGGGGTGGTTTAAAATTGGGTATGACTTATGGAGAAATAGTAAATTCACTTATTCATCATGGAGTTTATAAATGCTCCTACTAAGAATAACAGTTGAAATTTAAAAAAATAGTATAAAAGAGTATAGTAAAAAAGAGTATAATTTTAAAGGAATTTGTTACTGCTACATGCCCCCTGCTTCCTCATTTGGCTCCACCCACCCCCAACCTGCAATTAAAAAAAAAAAAGCACACTTTTTCAAAAAACTAGGCAAACTTTTTCCCTCCTCCATCACATTCTGAACCAGCAGTTAGAACCCGTGTCTATATGTCCGGGCTGGGGTGGGGGGTGGAAAAAAGGAAAGATAATTCATATCATACATTCCTTGGAGATCATATTCAGCATTTTGCATCTACATTCTCACAAGAATATCTGATTTTTACCTTCCTCAGCACTTTCTCATCCCAGTACTGTATCTTTTCCTTCCTTTCTTCCTTCCTCCCCTTCCGGTGTTTGATCATGGGGTATACGAAGTCAAACATTTGACAGTCTTTGACGGCAGATTATGTAGATTTTGCCCGAGAGAACACCAGTCATTGGGAACTGAATTTTGAACGAGCCATGTAGATCAAGGGTCAGTCAGATGGCGGGGTCAGACGGTGTGGGGACCACTTCCCAGGTGGGAGCATGATGGTGGGAGACCAGGAAAGGTCAGGTGCTCCCAGAACAGCCAAGCTTGTGTGCAGATTCAGAACCTCTTGCTTCCCTTGGAGCCCTGTCCTTTGAAGTGTGAATACTTTCCATAAAATGGGTCTAGAAGCCACGTGAGGTGTTCTGCGGCTCCCTGCGAGGCCACCTTGAGTCTCAGCACACCCTGTGGGTCTCCACCGTGATGAATACAGTTTCTAACTTGCGTCACTGTAGCTTCCTTTGGCAGGGGAAAAATTGTTTTGTATCTGTTTATCACAATATCCTGAATAATTTCATTCAAAAGCAAAGGGTTGATAATTAAGTCAAAATGGCAATTTCCGAATGCCGAAGGCTCTGGTACGGTTTGGGCTCTAAGTTGTAACTTTAGAAATGCTGCAGTAACACTTGGCTTTCGAGCTACGTATTCGAGCTCCACTGAGAGGGACCCTTGTCACTGATTAAATCTATATAAATAAACACGTCTGCTTCTGTGGAGAGCACAGCGCGATTAGGTTCAAAATATGATACTGTGTACACATATTCTCAGCCATTAGGAGGTAATTTTCAGCTCTGTTCAAATTGACAGAGCACAGAGAGGTTAGCTCGCCAACAAAACTTCCTTTTCTCTAAATCCAGTAGCTTTAATTAAGCCTGCACGACAGAACGGTCATTTCAAAATACAAAGACGTTTAACTCTGGCAGAAAAAAATAGTTTATTTAGCTTTGAATGGATTTTTTTTGTGCTTTGAAGAGCTTGTTTTTTCCCAAACATTAAATTATTAATGAAAGAGCAAAAGCAATAAATCGGGGACAATAATAAATGTTAGAGTCATGGCTGCCAGATACACATTGGAAGCAGAAGAAAATTTCCAGTATTCTTTAGGTTTTTTCCCTCGCGCCCTGGGAGATACGTATAGATTCAGCGAGCAAGCTTTTGTGTAAACTTCCCACCTCGGGCTAACCTGGAGCAGACCCAGAATACGTTCAGTCACATTGAGGAGAACCAAATCAATAACAGAGATATCCAGAGGACGATTTGAATCTATTACATAAATGTCATCCAAACACCATTATATATATTAAAGAAAACACTTAACGCTGATGAAAAATCAAGGTATGTTATTCTATTAGGGTAAGATGATTGAACTGGGAAATACAGCATTCAGGCAGCATTATTAAATAGTTTCCGAGTCTGATCTCGTCAGCAGGCCCCTCGCCTACCCCCACGAGGAAGCCAAAGAAAAGAAAAACCTATTTGCAGTGGTCATCGGAGTAAGGTGAGTCCCCGGCATCATAAGACAGGCTGATCTGTCGAGGCTGTGTTAGAATTTACGAATGTATGTGAAAGCCAATGGCTGGTTAATATTATCTACTTTAAAAAAAATTGCAAATCACCCGGAGGACGGCTGTTGAGACTTTGGATGTCTCTCTGCTCACCTTACGCGTGTGCTTTTCTCAAGGTGCCCAGCCAGAAACCCTCGGGAATATTCCAGGGCAGGAAGTGTGCAGATTCACCTTAGAAAGGAAGGACCTGGCACGTTTTTGACCACATCTTGTGACCGATTAACACCGTCGTGGCCGAATGTGTGGAGCTACCAATAATAGCTGTAACCAGCATATTTGCATCATGTGTTTTACACTCTTTCTCCATCTCGGGAGGGAAAACAAGCAGCCTCAGGCTGATGTATGCCCCGATCTGAAAGAATTTTGTCAACTGGAGAGAGCCCTTGCTTTTGCGCGTGTGTCTGTCTTCTTTTCTAACATTCTCCCCGTCTTGTTATTCACCCTCCCTCGGCTTTCCAGGCCCCCTCTTTGACCCAACTCAATTAACTGCAGCGAAGGCCGCCCGCTTTTAGACAGCATTGTTCTGCACTCCACCTTGCTTCTCAGGGAGGTGTTAAGATCCGGCTACGGTACCTCCTTCTAATTACACGAATCTGTGTAATTGTGCTCACATTCATTTGAATTGTTCTTTGCATGAGACCTAAAACACTTCCTTCTCATGACACAGCGGATTGTGTTGTGGTTTTCAATCTGCCTAAAGACTTGGGAAAACTATGATGTGAAAATGGACACTGTCCCAAGCTCTGGTCCTTGCCGTGGTAGCCATTCGTCTCACAGGGCAGCTACATCCTACAGTTCTTGGAGCTACAGTGTGCTATTTTGCTTTGATCCCATTTAAAACTGTATAGAACAGACGAGCAGGTGACACAAACCTGCTTTGGTGGAAATATACCTCTTGTATAATTGAGAAACGTGTAATTCTGTCGTTCCCTTACCCAGAAGTGAGATAAGGAAACATTTCTGACTTTCTGAATGTTAACTTTTGCTATTTTGTCTGCCTTGGTAACTGCCTAGCCCTGAACTAACCTCCTTGTGTTTCAACGGTAGTTAAAATAAGCATTATCCCGGTGGCCCTGCTCCTGTGCCGTGGCAATGTGGCATTAATATTTATTTCCTCTAATTCTCCACAAATACTGGGGAGGGTGTGGTGTAAAGAAAAGAAATTCAAAATATACCATTTGGATTTTAAAGACAGTTTTTGAAAAAGAGCAATTTCCATGTATCAACACTTTTTGGTGTGATCCATGAAACATTTTGATATGATTTAGCAAAAACAGTTTTTGCATCAGGAACGTTCTAGCTACCTCATCTGCATATGTAAAGAATGCAAAATGGAATCACATTAGGTATAAATTCAATGCAAAAAAAGACGCGCTTCGTTAATGCAACATTACGGTAGGAAATTCAAATGCCCCAAAGTCATAAAAGCCAGCGTTCCGGTTCTCACAGCAATTACAGCTGGGTGGCTTTGCATGGTTGGCATTGTGTGTGTGCTGTGAGGTTTCCACCTTGAGAGGGAAGCTTTGGCTCTTTGCTCAGCCCAACAATCGCAGGAAGGAAGGACTGGGGACAATGAATAAATTGCAAAATGTGATTTTTCTCAGTTGAATCATAGTTTGTATTTCCAAACTGAAACTGTGGGTAGATGGATCTTTCCTTATGAGAAGAGATGCCCGTTATGACAGTGGGTAGAATATAAGTCACAGGACAAAATGGACGAGTCCCTCTCTGTCCAATAGAAAACGCAGACTCTGGTTGGGGTGTGATGCCTGGCCTTGATTCTCTGTCCAAACTGAGTGAATGTTGTGATTCTCTGGTAAGGTCCTTGAGGAAGGCTGTTGCCTTGTTAATAGATGGTTTGTAAACAGGTTCACCAGGCCCCCTGAGGTCACGCGTCGCCTACAGCACAGCCCCTTTGGGTGCTGTCCCTGCCCTAGAATTGAAACTTATGAGACGCTCAGGTGGGGCGGAGCAGTGGACCGTTAGGACAATCTGTGCCATCTCATGTGGTCTTCATCCTACTCACGTTTCCATTTCAAATCTGGGGAAACTGAGACCTAGGGGCTGTGGAATGTTTCGGGGACATTATCCAGCGGGCCAGGATTTGATCTCAGGGCTATCACGTCTCCTTTGTGCTGCAAGATTCTCCCTCCCTTTCCTCCTCCTCCCCTTCCCCCCTCCTCTCCCATCATCCTCTTCCTCCTCCTCCCCCTCCCCCCCTCCTCTCCCATCATCCTCTTCCTCCTCCTCCTCATACATTCAGACGGTGCTTTTTGAAAGCATCATAAAAGGCTTTCTGCTCCAACTCCGTGGTAACTAGAAGGTATTGTTACTCTCATTTTTGACTTATCCAAGATCACGGCTGAACCAGCCTTGAATGTCTGAGTTCTGACTCTAAATTCCTCCTGCTTTCAGCCTCCTGCTTGCAGGTGACAAATGGTACCTTTGTTTTGCAGAGGTGGGATCTGGAAGGCTCATGGCAGATTCGGGTGGGAGCAAGGGTAAGGGAACCGCAGTGTTTAAACACCTGGCTCACGTGGACTTGAGCCCAGCTGCTCAGAAGGGACCTCGCAACGGCTCTGGAGAATTCCATCTTCTTTTACAACTTCTCCGAGGTGCCGAGAGGGAAAGGCCTGCACGCCCCCATCAGGGAGAAGCTAGGGGGCCCCTGGAGCTTGCAGGTGATTGAAATCCTCCAGAGAGCCCTGCAACCTCACGTTCGGATGCTCGGACAGTTCTTTCCCTGGAGGGAAACCACGCTCCCCACTAGCAGATTAAGGGCAGGTGGGGATCCAGAGGCTGATGCCAGCAGTTCCTCATGCTGCCCGGTGAACTGCTTGCAGCTCCCGCTGAGCCGAGCTGCCGGCTACCGGAATCCTGGCCTCTCTCCCCACTTCCCCTGCATCCCGGCCGTTCTAGCCCATTCCGCTCAGCCCTCCACACCGAGCCCTGGTTCTGTGCTCAGTTCCGAGGGGCGTGGGGAATGCCTGCTGCCAGTGTGTGCAGGGTTACTCTCTCAGATTCTTCACGGTGCCGGATTTCACGAGCAGACTTCCCTTTGCTGACTCCAACCACCGGGCACAGCATCTTGGCTGTATTTTTACGGTGGCAGAGACTCACTTCTGGGTGGAAGAGGACGGAGTCGAGGGTCAGAAAACCCTCACCTTCTCCAAAACCAGCAGCCAACGAGCCACAAGACCCTGATACCCTCCCTGGTGCTGGGCTTCTAAACATGGAGCCCGAAGGCCACCTCCTTCACCTCATGGCCCACGTAACCTCTGCTACCTCTGCAGCCACTAAAAAACGTTTTAAAAAGTGTGTGCAGCTCAGGGGAACCGAGGAAAGACAAGCATCCCTGCGTGACCCTGAGTGAGCAGGTAACCTCTCCCTGCACCTGGTCTCCAGCGGAAGAGAACACAGGGAGATTGAGACCAGAGATCTCCCTGAGGACCCACCCAGATGGGTGTCATTTGGGGAGGGATTCAGGCCTCTGACTGGGGGTGAGGCAAAATCATGGGGAAGCTGTGGGAATTTGGGGGCGTGAATAACGGAAGTGTAAAGTCAGTTGGTCTGGGTGACATCCGAGAAGCACAGGGGGCCTTAGAGGCAGGCTGGTATTTACAAAGCGAGCCTTTCATTCCTTCTCTTCCTTCCACCCTCCCGGGAAGCCACGAAGATATGGAGATCCCACTCCACCCCATCCCACCCCTGGAAGAGATGCTATATGAGCATTTTTGTGTTCTTTTGTTTTAAAAATTATCATGCCAAAAAGTTAGTTCCTCCCCCCCCTTTTGGTGTACAGAGCTATGAATTTTAACACAGGGGTGGATTCCCATGACCACCAGCACAGCCAGGTGTAGGACCATTCCACTCCTCCAGGCTCCCTCATGCTGGCCTCGGCAGTCACACCGATAGCATCCAGTGTCCCGGTGTTCCCGGGATGTGGGACTTTCAGCGCTGAAACTGGGAAAGTCCCAGGGAAACCAAAACAGGCGGTCACCCTACCACATTACCCCTGACTCTGGGAAGCACTGGTCTGTTTTCCATCGTTAGTGATTTTTGGACAAGTTAAAATAAATTGGCTCGTCCAGTAACCTCTGGGGCTGTGTCTCTCAGCGTAGAGCCTCTGAGCTTCATCCAAGTTGTCCTGTCCCTTGGCGGGTGGCTCTCTGACCACGGACAGTATTATTCCCTGGTGTGGATGCACCGCACTTTGGTCGTCCACTCACCTGCTGAAGGACATGTGGATCGTTTCCAGCGTTTGGGTTTCACGGGTACAGCTAGCTGCTCAGAACACGAGGGCAGGTGGACGTGAGCGTTTGTTCTCGGGCATCACATGGGAAGCGTGCTCAGCTTCCTAAGATCGGCCGCACCAGCCCACTTTCCCACCAGCCCTGCAGCAGCATCCGGAGGCTCTGTTCCTGTGCTTTAAGCCCAAGGGGCCGCGCAGCGCTCCTTCCTTCGGTGGCGCTCAGCTTGGGGCCACTGCCCCCGGGACACGGCCGTTGCGGTTATCACGACTTGGACCGTGCTCCCGGCACCTTGCGGGTAGAGGCCTGGGGTGCTGCTGAAACCCTGCAGCGCACAGCACGGCCCGCCGACAGGCCGTGTCCACCTGAACCGCGAGGGATGCCCCGGTTAAGGCAACCTCCACTCAGCCGAGCCCGCGGCCCCGCCGCTTGCCCACGATGAAACGGACACTTGCTCGGCCGGCCCTGCACGGTGTCGAAGGACAACGACCCCGTCAGCGCAGAGTGCCTGGCCCCCACCTGTGGGCCCCGTGAGGAGGACACGGGAGCCCCGCTGGGGCCTTCGGAGGCTCCAGTGTGTCCTCAGCACCCTGGGAAGCTGCCCTTTCCACCTGCAGCCAACCAACCGCGGATGGAAAATATTAGAAAGATAAATCCCGGAAAACTCCCCCAAGCAAACCCTGAATTTCGCACACGCATGTTATCGACCCATTCGAGTGGGGCCTCAACAAGGGTCCTGCTGCCGGTGTCGTTGGAGCCAACAGGACGAGGCCAGGCTGGGTTCAGAAGCAAAGGGAAGCTTCCCTCTGTGCTCAGAGAATGGACGGGGGCCAGCAGGCTCTGGAGCACACACTCCCCGCCGAAAGGCTCGCCTCGGGGCTGCTTTACCGCCCCGGGCCCCAGCGGTGGGCGGGGCGGGGCGGGGCGGGGTTCTCGCGGGGCGGGGCGGGGTTCTCGCGGGGCGGGGCGGGACGGGCGCAGGCGCGGTGCTCACGCCCCAGCGCGGGGCGGGGCCCAGGTCTCTGCACGCGGCCCGCCGCCGCCATCTTGAGTCGCGGTGTGCGGCGCCGGCTGGGAACCGAGGGGTGGGCGCCGCCCTTCCACACCCGGAACTGAGGTCGCGGGGTGAGCCGGAAAGCTGCGCTAAGCACAGAAGAGGACAAAAAGGTTAGACTTTATCTTATTGCCCAGATTCTGCTTTTATTCCCCGGGAATGGGCTTTGCAGGTGACAACTGGGCAAGTGTGTCTGTAGAATTTACATTGTATTTACAACTATTTACGGAGCGCTCACTTTGTATTAGGAATTGTAAGTAAGGCAGAGATGATTTCACGTCTGGTGGGGGGAGCGGGATGTGCTAGGTTCTCTGCAAATACTACGTGTTATACCAGGGCCTAGAGCGTCCGCGGATTTTGGTGTTTGCGGGGCTCCTGGACCCAGTCGCGCTCGGCCGCCGAGGGCCGACTGTGGACACACGCGGTGCTGTCCTGGGGCTGAAGGAAACGTGTGATCAGGGTCCTATCCCAGGCTGCTCTCTCCCCACTACTGCCCCGTTCACATCACTGCGGATGCTGGGCTCTGGGGCCCGGCCTCCTCCCGCTGCCCTGTCCACCGGCTGCTGGTGGGGACACTCGCGCCCACACCCGGAGTGCTACCACCTCCCGACGCCGGGGGACTGTCCCGCCCACCCCGTCTTCTTATCTTCGAGGCTCCCACGTTCTACCAGCTTCTTCAAGTGCCAGACATGCCATAAACCTTCCGTGTGGTCCCCTTTCTGCATCCCGCGCCCCGCCCAGGGCCCGCAGGGTCTCCCCCCCACCCCCCGCGCCCCCTCCCATCCCTGGGCCTGGGCGGCCTCCTGGAGCCTCTCCTTCCTTCTCCCTCCGCCAGGCCTCGTGGCCGATGCTCCCGGGAGCGGAGAGGTCGCTTCTCTCTCGGATTCTGTCCGCTGCCGTCTCTGGAGCCCCCGTGCCGGGGGGCCCCCGGCGGAGAGATGGCAGCGCCGGCAGCGGGGGGTAGGGGGGTGGGGTAGGGCTCCAGTGTCCGAGGAGACAGAGCTCTTTTGTCAAGTGACAGTGGGGTGACGCGGTTCCTGTTTCATCTATTATTGATACCATATAATCTTTAAAATAAATTCTAACTGACAAAAGTGGACAGGAGGCTGGGAGTCGGGTTTAGCCTCTGAAGGACCAGTCAGCTGGGTTGGGAGGGGGCTTCGGGGGAAGGGGCGGGCGAGCCGTGGAGCAGAATCCCTTTCCCGGTGGTGGCTGAGAAAGAAGAGGAAACCATAATAAAATAGCAAAAGCAGACGCTTACCTAGACGGAGCAGGGCTGGGAGGAGCCTCCAGGCTTAACTTCAAAAAAAAATTCAATTATAATTTTTAAACAAAAATTAATTCAAATTTTAATCTAAGTAAAGTGGATGGAATACTGCGAGACAAACATTTTGAGGACACGTAGTAAAATAGACTTTGGCAGATCAATCCCTGCAAAGGCCCAGGATGGGAGGCATTTTGAGGCGATGCGGGGGTTTTGTGTTAATATGTGGAATAGTCTGGATTTCTCAGATCCTCTTCACTCTCCAGCCAGGGATCCCATGGATATGGAAAGTGGCCCAGGGGCTTCTTTTTTTGTTGTTGTTGCGTTGGGTCTTCTTCGTTGCTGCGCGCAGGCTTTCTCTAAGTTGCTGCGAGCGGGGGCTACTCTTTGTTGCGGTGCGTGGGCTTCTCATTGCGATGGCTTCTCTTGTTGCGGAGCAGGAGCTCTAGGCGCGCGGGCTTCAGTACTTGTGGCTCGCAGGCTCAGTAGTTGTGAAGCACGGGCTTAGCTGCTCTGCGGCATGTGGGATCTTCCCGGACCAGGGCTTGAACCCGTGTCCCCTGCACTGGCAGGCGGATTCTTAACCACTGCGCCACCAGGGAAGTCCCTCAGTGGCTTCTTAACTGTTGTGTAAAACGTAGCCAAAAATTAACAAAAGTAGCCAAAGGAAAAAAAAAAAAGATGGGGTATCTCAATGTTCTTCCCTAAAATGAAATTGATTCCCTGCATTTTTAGTCAGCGTAACGTGGGCATTGGAAAGAAAAGCAAGTCTATTTCTCTTTTAGAGGCTGATCACTGGTAAAATAATTCACTTAAGGATTTTGAACCAGAGGAGTGCACAGAAACAACAGGTATTATATTTACTAAACATGTAGGCGAGAGCTGATTAAATCAGCAAGGAAGAGAAAATTTTTTGGAGGAGATAAACACAGGTCAGGAATCTCCTCCAAGTCCCCTTGGTTCGGCTAAAATGTATGCGCTTGAATGTCTGGTAGGATCAGTTCGAGCCGGTTTCTGAAACAGCCGGTACACACTCACCAGGCCGCAGCACTCGTGTTTTCAGACACGGGTAACTGAGAAAACAGGACTCACCGTTTGGTGCCTAAGGCTTTACGTACTGAATCCAATCACTTATGTTTTTTTCCTTGAAAAATGTAATTTTTAAATAACAGCATATTTATTCATTTGATTCTAATTTCCAGTGATAACCAAAGCGACATCCAATTTAGAAGGCCATGCCAAGTGATCCAAATACCTAAGTGCCCTTGTAATTAAATTTACTTTATCAAGCGCTGCTTAATTGACCGTTGACTCTCTCTCAGCTGCCGGGGGGCACCCGCGGCTTCCAGCTGGCTGTGCAGCCCCTTATCAAGGGCGGCTGGTGGGGGTCTCTACCTCCGCCTGCTGTGCTCAGGTCCCCTCGGGGGCTCCCCAGGCGCGGGGGAGCAGTGGGCGGGGCGCCATCTGACCGGCCGTGGTGGGCTGCACGTGGGGGCCCGTCCTCGTGGAAGCTGGCGCGTCTGGTCCTGGGGAGGCCGGGTGGTGGGACGTCCAGCAGGACAGGAGGAGCATGCGGGGGTGCGGGGGACAGACAGGCCCTGAGCCGTGGTAAGAATTTTTATTTTATCTGAGAGCAGCGGCCGCCACTGACACGTTTTGGGGTTGGGAAGGCCCTGGTGAGGTACGCTTTCCTTCTTTCTTTTTTTTTTCTGAGAGATTGCGTTGGCCAGTTGTGGAAATTGAATTGGAGGACACCAAAAGCGGATGCTTGTTTCTGGGTCCTTCTTTGGATTTTGCAAGCATGGCTGAGCACCATGCTTCTCTCTGGCCTCAGTCTTTGACTTACGGCTCAAAGAAAACTCAACATCCCTTCATGAGCCAGGGAGTCCCTAAAACCGTGCGTCTGTGGCTCAAACTTCAATGCATGTCGGGCATCCTGGGTGCACGTGGGCCCTGGACCAGCCCCGGGGTCTGCTGGTCAGTGGCTCTCGCGTGGAGGCCTGGACAAGGGGGCTGTTCTGTTCTCGACGAGGTGTCCTGGAGCCTTACTTTAGACTGGACAAGGGAGCTTGGGAAAATAGGTTGACAGAAATAAAGCCACCTGTCCCCCCATCACCACAGCCTCAGAACCACTGCCACGTCTGGGCGGAAAGCAGGGAGGCCACAGGCCCCAGTACCGCACGGTGGTCCCCTGGCACTAGAAGGATCCAGGGTCAGCCCGTGCTGTGCCGCTGTGAGACCCTTGGAGGTCAGGCCTCTTTGCTGGCTCTCTGCTGGCTAACAGTTCCTAGAGCAACTAAAATCATTGCCTCATCTACACACAGGGTTCAGTGAAAGGTCTGACGTAATCTCGAGAGCAAGTATTCAACGTTCAAAACAGATTAATCATATTATGTCCAGGATACCTTAGTAACTTCTTGAGAGAAAGATTTGGTTTGAGAGGGGAATGGAAATACGTGTCTGCACATGTGTGTACATGCATGTGTATAAACATGCATGTGCACAATATGTGTGCAAGCGTGTGCATACATTTATGCGCTCGTGTGTACGTACGTGCACGAGTGTGTACACATGTAAGTGTGGGCATATGCATACACATACGTGTATGTGTGCTGTGTGCAGCATGTGTGTATTCACATGTGATTATAGATGAAGAAATAACGGGAGGGACCCAGGCCGGGGCTGTGGTGGTGAGTCTGGTAATTTCTTAGCGTCTGCCTTGCAAGGAGCCCAGTGCTTTGACGATGTTGTTTTGGACCCGAGTGTAGCTGCTGATGGATGACGGTTTGCTATCAATTGTCCTCGTGGTGATTTTGGCAGGTGGTAAAGCCAGGGACTGGGCAGGTTAAGTGGCCCGACTGGGGCGAGGCCCGAGGCCGAGACGGTGCGGTGGTGCCCTCCTGCTCTGGCCCTCTCTGCAGAGCCCTGTGCCACCAGCATGTGACCTTGCTGTCTGAAGGGCAGCGTTTACTCACTCGTCACAACGCTTGAGGATAACTGCCATCGACTCGGCAGTTAGCCTCATGGCACTCGGCTGTGGGGAGCACATGAGACCCGGTTCCTGTGGGGACCACGCTCTCTGTGAAGGAGACAGACACGCTCAGAGCAGGCCATGGCAGCAGACCCACGGCTGTGGGTAAACTTCTGGACCTTCAGGGATGGTTTCCCAAAATGACATTAGGTCAGGGGAGGTGAGTTCGTGAAGCAGAAAGTGGTAGATTCATGGAAAGTAATTGCTCTTTAATTTCTGGAATGTGGATTAGAATTAGGTCCTCTCTTTTAAATGACGCTTGGCATTTTATGTTGAAATATTTTGGGCAGACATACAAAAAGAAGACATTATGCTACAAATGCCATGTGCCCGTCACCAACCATAACAAGTAAACCACCACAGACGGTCCCTCTGAGTCTCTGCTCTCCTTCCCCAGAGGTAACTGCTATCCTGAATTGGATGTTTTTAAGATCAAAATGCAGTATTAACGTGCAGTTAGGAAATATTATGTAAATAGAAGCACAGATATTTTTGTGCTTCTTGGTGGTGCTCAGCGTCATGTTTTAGAGACTCACTCATTGTGGCAGGTAGTTTTAGCTTGCTCATTTCACTGGTCTAGTTTTCCATCCTACGAATGGGCCACAGCTTGTTTCTCAATCAGCTAATTGATGGACATATAGGTAGTTCCAACTTTTTGCCAGTATCAGCAGTGCTGTTGTGAGTAGCTTTGTATGTACAAGTGAGTTTTGCTGGGTATAAAACTACACGAATTGCCAGGTCTTGGGGATGTACCTCTTCACCTTTTCTGAATATCACCTCTGTTCTCTAAATCCTTGGGAGAACTTCACTGCTGGACAGTTTGCTACACATCCTCACTGGAGTGTCCCGTATGTCTTACCCTGTCAGATGAGTAATCTCACCAGCTGTGGGCACCAGGGACCCTATTCCCAGTCAACACCGAAGGCTGGTGGCTCGTGAAAACCGAACTCACAACAAACAATATGATACTCAACTTTCAAACCAATGAAAGATCCTGGGCCACATCACTGCCACTCTCTCTCTTCCAAAGTGGTTCACGTGGGTGGGAAAGAATGCGAGTGCAAAATGGAAATTAGGACTGTAATCCCTCAGAGTTCATAATCGTTTGTTGGAAACATCCTAGTAGAAAGCTGTCTTCATTGTAAATATTCTTAAATACAGTCACATGTGGGGATGTTACTGTTAATCAGGTTAAAGGGGGCTCCATAGACCCATCATCCCCTTGGTGGATGGACATTTTTCTGTGAACAAAAAAAAAAAATACCACTCCTGGGTATATACCGGGAAAAGACAAACACTCTAATTCAAAAAGATACATGCATCCCAGTGTTCACAGCAGCTCTATTCACAATAGCCAAGACATGGAAGCAACCTAAGTGTCCATTGGCAGATGAATGGATAAAGAAGATGTGGTACATATACACAGTGGAATACTACTCAGCCATAAAAAAGAAGGAAATAATGCTATTTGCAGCAACATGGACGGACCTAGAGATTATCATACCAAGTGAAGTAAGTCAGACAGAAAAAGACAAATATCATATGATGTCACTTATATGTGGAATCTAAAAAATAATACAAATGAACGTATTTACAAAATAGAAATAAACTTACAGACATAGAGAACAGACTTGTGGTTACCAAAGGGGAAAGGGGGGTAGGGATAAATTAGGAGTTTGAGATTAACATATACACACTGCTATATATAAAATAGATGAACAAGGACCTACTATATAGCACAGGGACTATACTCAATATCTTACAACCTATAATGGAAAGGAATCTGAAAAAGAACGTATAAAATATTTTTTAAAAAATATATATATATAAAACTGAATTATTTTGCTGTACACCTGAAACTAACACAACATTGTAAATCAACTATACTTCAATTAAAAAACACAAAAAAAGAAAAAGCCTAGTGTTTTGATGTAGTTTAGTAAGATCAATACCCTCGTTAACATGAAAGTGCCTCTCCAATAACGTAGCTTCCGGCTGAAATCTTGAAAATATGGTTTGACCAGTGGTGCCACCTGGAGGTCGTGAAAACAGGCGAGTTTGGGAAGAGCCCATGGAAGGCGGCCTGTGTGCGAGCTCGGATTTCCGCTTTGCTCTTTCAGTGCCGTGGTCTCCGTCCCATTCTTGTTCCCTGTTGCCCACGTTAACGAAGGGCTTTCCTCTACGGCTTTCCTGGGCAGAACCCAGACGACGTCCACTCAGCACTGACTGAGCGCTTTTTGTATGCCTGGCGTCAGTACGTGCAAAGCTGTGGTGAATGTCAGAGCATCAGCTCCGGCTGGGGTGAGGAGAGACTGAGACGGTGCTGGCTTGCGACACCCACAGGCAGGGGCAGCGGGAGGTCAGGTGCCGGAGCAGGTTGCTGGCCGAGCTGGGTCACAGCCAGGGAAGAAGAGGGGGCAGTACAGCCATGGTGGTGGGGTGGACGGGGAAGGGAGGGGACATGGTTGGGGAACGGGCTTGCCTGGAGCAGAGGGCCTGTTTTGGAAGTAAAAATAAAAATCTAAAAATGAGGAACATAAAACTGAGGATGACTGTGGATGGGTGAAGGAGTGGTCATACCTTTGGTCTTTGGTTTCCAGTCTGATATTTACCTCTTGGTGAAGAAGTTAATTTTTTGCTTTCATGGATGCCACCCTCTGAGCAAGAGGTGGGTCTGTGTCCCCTCCCCTTGCCCTGGGTGGACCCCTGTGACTTCCTTGGCCAGCAGAGTAAGGTGCAGCGATGCCCGGGACTCCCAGGGATACATCATAGAAATGGTAAGCACTTCTGCCTTGCTCTTTCGGGATGCTCGCTCTTGGAAGCCCAAGCAAGTGTGGACGGGGCCATGTAGGGAAATGGGGTCCCTGCCCACGGCCCCAGCTGAGCCCTGGGCCTGCAGCAGCACCGCTTGCAGGCCATGCAGTTGAGCCACCTTTTTTTTTTTTAAAAAAAATTTATTTATTTATTTATTTATTTTCGGCTGTGTTGGGTCTTCGTTTCTGTGCGAAGGCTTTCTCCAGTTGCGGCGAGCGGGGGCCACTCTTCATCGCGGTGCGCGGGCCTCTCACTGTCGCGGCCTCTCTTGTTGCGGAGCACCGGCTCCAGACGCGCAGGCTCGGTAGTTGTGGCTCACGGGCTTCGTTGCTCCGCGGCATGTGGGATCTTCCCAGACCAGGGCTCGAACCCGTGTCCCCTGCATTGGCAGGCGGATTCTCAACCACTGCGCCACCAGGGAAGCCCTGAGCCACCTTTGAAGTGAAGCATCCAGTCGCAGTCGGGCCGTCCCAGCTAAGGCCACACGGAGCAGGGGGCTGCCCCCCTCCACGAGCTGCCCAAATGACAGGTTAATTAGCAAGGAAATTACTGTCGTCTTAGTAAATGTTGGGGTGGTTTTATCACGTTGCAATAGATAACTGACAAGATACCCTCCACTTTGCCCACCTCTGCTGACCTGTCCAGAGGTGGAGGAGGCGTGTGACCTCAGAGGCTTGTCCTGGTGGTGGCTGCTGTGCCATCGGCGTGTCCACAGGAACCTCTGGGGTGGGGACCTGAGCACCGGCCGGGTGGTACTGACCCGGGGACTCACAGCTCAGCCCAGATATCACTCTCTTCTAAGACCTGGAGCCCAGGGCTCACCAGCTTCAGTCTCTCTAAACCCCAGCACATCTCAGAGAAAAACTCGTGATAGTGTCAGTAACAAACTGCCAAGACTCAGAGGCAGTCTCGGGGCTGGTTCGAGCGGCCCCTCCCTCTCCCACTGTAAAGGGGGGATCCCTCCCCTGCTGTTGCCTCCGTGACAGCTGAGCCATCCCCACCCTGGGAGCCAGGAGTTTCCTTAGATCCAGTGCAAGACCACCAGGTGCTTCCCTGGGTGTAGGGAGTGGAGGTGGCTGGTATTCAGGACTGGGCTGGCTATGTTCTGAGCAAAAGTCGGGGCTCATTAGCTATGAGGCAGTTGGTGGAGTTCAGGGCTTCTTGCCCCAGCAGAGGAGGACACTCCAGCATAGAGCCTTGGTCTCATACTGGTCCAGCCGCATCGGACTCACTGGGAGCCGTCAGAGATGCAGAATATCAGGCCCTCTGCCCTGAGAAACCAGGCCGTGGGTGTACAGGACCCCTGGTGACTCACAGTGGGAAGCTCGGAGGGGCCTGGCCTAGAGCAGTGATCCCAAATGTTCATGTGCAGTGGGGTCACCTGAGGGCTTGATAACGCACAGATTGCTGGGCCCACCTGAGAGTTTCTGATCTGGAAGGTTTGCGTGTCTAACAGGGTCTTGAGCGATGCTGATGTGGCTGGTAACACCTGGGGAGCCCCCGTTCTGTAGAGAGAGGCTCCCTAGTCTCAGCTCACCTGGGGACCACCTGGGGGCTTCTAAGGCACCGGGCCTGGGTCCCACCCGAGAGGTTCAGAGCTAGTCAGGTGGGCTGAGGCCTGGGCATCAGGAGACGGGAACGCTCCCCAGGGGGGTCTAACGTGCAGCCCACACTGAGAACGTGGTTTAATGTAGTGGTTCTACACGTGGTCCCCAGACGCATCGCTCCTAATGCTGCCAGCCACCACTGACACGGCACTTCAAGCATATTCATTGTCTCCCAGGGTCTGTGGGTCAGAAGTCCAGGCAGTTGGGCCCGCTGCTTGGCTGGGGGTCTCTCTCACCGGGCTGAAATCTCCATGTGGGTCGAGCGCCATCCCACTTGGAGCTCAGGTCTTCTCCAAACTTGCTCTGAGTGTTGGGAGAGTTCAGCTCCTTAAGGCTGTGGACTGAGGTTCCTTTTCTTGCTGGTCGTCTGCCCTTGCGGGGCAGTGGGGAAACCTCTCTTGCTCTGAATCCCCCTCCTCACCCAAGGCCTGGATCCTTAAGGGGCTCATCTGATCAGGTCAGGACTGCCCGAGATAAACTTCTTGATTAGCTCAGTGCCAACTGATCAGGGCCCTTGATTTCATCTGCAAAATACCTTTCCCTGACCTAAGGTAATCTGGTCACAGGAGAGAAATCTTGTATCTGTGAATCCTGCCCCTGCTCCCTGGGAGGTTATACAGGTTCCTTCCCCAGGGGCAGGGGGTCTTGGGGGCCATTCTGCCGACCACACCAGGCCTGCAGCCTCAGCATCACCTGGGAACTTGTTGGAAATGCCGACTCTTGGTCCCACCCCGGACCTACTGCATCAGGACCCCTGGGGCGGGGCCCTGTGGTTTGCTTTCCCCAGCCGTCCAGGTGGCTCTGATGGGCGTCCCCAGCACGGTCAAGGTGGAGGCTGCACAGACGTTGGCAGTGGGGCTGAGAGGCAGCGGTTTGTGCCAGTGTACTTACACGTGGCATCTTGGAGCAGCCTTAGGAAGAGAGTAACTTAATTAGTGACATTTCATGTCACTTCGAGACAGGCGAAGACAGGTTGTGTCACAAGCTGATATTTGACAGAGCTGGGGTGTCCCCGCCTGTCTGATTCCCGACAGTGAGCTCCTAATGGCTCACCTGCTTCCCCAGACCCTGGGTCTGACCCCGCAGCTGAGTTACTCTGCAGGGGTGGTCACCAGCCTTTCCCTGGGGCTGGCGTTGAGGCTCTGCCAGCCTGGCCCTGCCCTTCTCCCGGGGCCTGGCCCTCTGCAGAGGTGAGCAGCTAGCAGAGGGAGCTGAGCCCACGCCAGACCCCACCGTGGGGAGACTGAGACGGCCCCGGAGCAAGGCCTTGTGTTTGCTGCTCTCGTCTGTGTGTTTACACGGGCTGCGTGCTGTTCTGGGTCGAGTCCTAGCCTGGTTACTCGCTCTGTGAGCACAGGAGTCACTGGCTGTTTCTCAGCCTGTTGCCTCAGCTGTGGAACGGGGCCAATAACAGCATCTCTCTTGGTCATTTTTGTAGAGAGTAATTGAGATAACCGACCTCAGCACTTAGTAGAGGGCCACCAAGTATGCTGTCACTACATTTCAGCTGTTACTGTGATAATACTCAAATTGGAGGAGACTTTAGAACAGCCTGTCCCGTCCTTTTATGGGGAAGGAAAATGAGAAGATTAAGAGGCTAGCCCGCGACTATAGAGTTAGTGGTGGAGCCTCAACCAGCCTTTTAACGCCATCCCTCCACGCTTCATCCACCATCCAGCCATCTCCCCACCCACTCTACCCATCCCTCCATCTATCCGTCACGCATCCGTCCCTACATCCCTCCATTCAAGAAACATTTATTAAACATCTGGGTGTCAAGTGTTGTCACTGGTAATTCCTAGATGAAAAACTCGTGGTTCCCATGTTCGGGATTCTCTTGGCTTAGTGGGGTGGGAGCTGATAAACAGCTAATCGTAATGCCATGTGGGAACGACACTGACACAGGCACAAGCTGGACCCCAAGGAAAGAGGTAGGCTACTTGTCCAGCTGGTGTGGGGTGGGTTAGGAAAGGTCTTCTGGCTCTGAGAGGATGGATGGGTGTTAACTGGGGCCAGGAGAGTGTGTGCATTTGTCAGGCAGCGGCAGCATCCTTGGGAGGCTTTTAGAAATGCAGAGTCTCAGGCTCCATCCCAGGTCCCCTGCCTCAGGATCTGTATTTTCACAAGACACCCAGAAGATTCGTGTGCACATTCAAATTCAAGAGTGTCTGCTTCACACTGTGTGCCGTGCTCCCTCTTGCTCCCGGCTAGACCTGCTAAATATGAGGGCTTTGCAGGATTCTGATACAAATACTTGTTTCCTCCATGTTTATTGGGGGGTGCACGCATGGTCTCCCCGCTAGTCTAACGTCTTGCCTAAAGCATCACAGGCCCCGGGGGGCAGCTGAGGGGCTTCCTCCGCGTGCTGCATGTCCATTAGAAGCAGCACCGTGAGCAGAGCAAGGGCTTCGTTCTCATGAAAAACGGTGTGACTGATAGACAGCCAAAATGGCCTCTAGTTCCTTCATCGAGGCGCGAGAACCCCCCTCAAGGGAGGGAATGTGCAAACACGTTTTTTCTGCAGCCGCATGGTGAGGAGGTCTTCTCAGCCCGGCCTCGCCTTCGGGCTGTGTTGGGCGCATTCAGAGAAGCCTGGCGGGATGGCCAGCGAGTGGGCTGGGATCTGCGACCTCAGGCCTTGCAGACCTGCCGGCTCGGGGCTGACGTGCTCCCGGGTACCTCACCCGGGGCGCTTCCAGGCTGCAGGCGGAAGCGATTTAATTAGAGGGCGACCAGGGCTTAGCTGAGCCGAGCTGTGTGACCGAAGACACGTTCCCATCTCTGACTCACTTGGCTGCGGTGACAAATGCACACCCCAGGGTGTGGGCGGCCCGTATGCCCTTCCCCCACCCTGCCCGCTCTCCCGTCCTCACCCCGCCCCGCGGTGACTGCACCACAGGAGCCAAGAAGCGCGGGGAGTGAGGGCAGGCAGCTTACAGTGTGAAGGCGTGTCTATAGTGACGTTCCGTTTTTATCAAAAAATATGAAGTCATTAATTAAATAAAAAACAAAGCAAAAATCACTAGAGAAACTCCATTAAACCCAACTTCTGTTTCCACTGCATGTACTTTATAGAATCTTCATCCCAGACCTCACTCTTGAATTACAGACACATTTCTGTTACCTAATTGACGACTTGCTGTCACCCCAAAATCAATTCAAAGCAAATTCATAACTTTCTACTGCAAAACCCTGCTTTGTCTCGTCCCGGTTTCACCTGCTGGCATTTCTATTCTAGCCACTGCTGGAAGACATCTTAAACGCCTCTTCTTCCTTGTACTAACCCACCGAAAAGTCATTGTCAACTCTTGTCAACTGTACTATCTCCATATGTATTAAAATCCAAAAAATGTGTTTTATGTACTATTTTCTCCTTGTTATAAATGGAACACGGGTGTACTGTATGTAGAACAGTTAGAAAATAGAAAAATCATAGGAAGATGAAAATCACCCCAAGCCCTGTTTGCTGTTGTTTTGTTTCCTTCTAGTCCGTTTTCTGCCAGGAGACATTTCCCCGCTCGTCTGTTTCTGTGTGGGAAACGCCCTCTGAGTGTCTGCGCTTCCCCAGTCCTTTCCTGGGTGGGGTTCCTGCTCCGGCCAGCGCACCGGCCGCCCTGTCTGTGGTCTTGTCCCTTCCCAGTGCAGGCTCTGCCGTGCTCTCAGGGCGGGCTTTTGAAAGTGCAGTCCCCATCCTGTCGGTCCCTGGTGAAAATTGTACCCCTTCGTCCTCCACGAGACGGTGTCCGTGTGTCTTGTCACAGCAGGGAGATGGTTTTGAGCCAATTCCCTCGTCTCTCGGCCTCCGCCCAGCACCTTCTGACACGTACCTTCTGCTCCGGGGGGGGCCGAATCACTCGCCGCTCCCCGGTGAGTCAGTGCCTTCTCCAAGTGCCCAGTCATCGCATTTCCTCCGTCTGGAGGGCCATCCCCTGAAATCCACCCGCCTGCCCCTCCCACCTCCGTCTGCAGGAGGTGCCCCCGGAGCCTTGCAGCCCCCTTCTGCCTGGTCCGCTGAGGACCCCTTCCTCACGCCGCGCCTGCAGCCCTTGGCGCCCAGCGCCTCCCCACGGGCCGCGTTCTGTATTTGTTGCTGTGCTGCCAGCACCTGGCTCTGTGCCTCCACATTATGGAGCCTCAACGAGCGCTACAGATGCGGGAAGGAATGAATGGGTGGAATCCGAGGCTTGTCGGCACTAGTTCTCACCAGACGTAACACATTTTCTGTTGCTTGAAGCTTCAGTCACCCGTCATCCTGGGGCACCTTCTCTCCGTTCCCCATCTCCTTTCTCAGAACAACACTCTGATTCCTAAACTGTATCTTAACGAGTGGCTTGGCAAACTGGCTAGGATTCCAGGTCGTGTAGGAACTGGCTGATGATCCAGGGCCCTGCTCCTCTGTCAGCTCAGCTCAGGTGCACTTGCAAACCTCTCACAGCAATGGAACGAGGCCTTGAGGAATAAGACATTATTGACTTCTGCTGAGAACACACATCAGATGCATTGACCTGAAAACTAAATGTTGACCAATGAAAGGCTGTGGTCAATATTTCACCTTGAAGGACAACACGCTTGGATGGTTCCCAGAAATATGTACGCTTCCACACATTTTGAAGGTATTTGTTAGCGATCCCTGAGAAATAGTTCGTGTGCTTGTGACCTCACAGCGAGAGTTGTCATTTCTGTGCTTAAATCCTCTGGGAAGGGAAGTCGGAAGACTCTTCCGATGATGACCGCTCACTGGGGCCAGGCACTGTCCAGCTGTGCTGTGCTAATCACCCTGGGGAGACGCCTGTGCTCTGATTCAAGGACACAGAGCCAGGTTCTAGGGAAACCAGGACGGGCCAGCTGACCCAGAGCCTCTAGGGTGAACATTCAAGTGGGTCATTTCAAGTTCAAGTTGACACTACATCCGAATTACTTACACGTAAGTATCATTCAGGTGACGATTTGGCAGCATGTGATACCGCATCTGCACACATGGAGTCGGAGGGACCAGGTACCTGACCCGGAGGACCAACGCTGGGCCCGAGGAGGACGTGGCGGTGGGCGCTGCAGAGCTTCCCTGGGGCCGGCTTGTGCCTTCCGTGGCTTCTCAGGTGCCCAGGGTGACGTGTCTCAGACTAAGCTGAAGTCTGTGTCTCGGCAGCGATGTGTAGGGTAGAGGTGGCCTCTGTTTTTCACAGGGCCCCAGAAACCAGGGGGCTGTAGCCCCTGGGAAGGGCTTTCATGTGTCTCCGCTCACCCCTCTGTCCTGAATTCATTCCTTCGCTTTGCCTTTTTCGACTCCAGCTTTCCCAGCAGGACCAGAACCAGATCAGTCAACGCCCTGCCTTCAGTGGAGGGGCTTCTGAGGAGCGTTTCAGCCGCTACGCGGGAGGGGAGGTTGCCGTGGGCAGTCACTAGACATCCCGCACAGCCAGCTCCCCGTCACACATGGCTTTCCCGTTCCTTGGTGAAAACCCTGCTTCTAAGTATCTGGGCCTTGGACCCGCTTCTTTTTCCACAGCATTTTCACATAGTTCTAGTTCATGCCAAAATTTCCAGAAACATACACGTGCTTAAAAAGAGGGAACGTTATTCTTGATGTTATTTGGAGCTTTACCAAGAGCTGGTCACCGTTTCGGAAGTTCACCTCTGAGTCACCACGTGCCTCTCTGTCTCTGTGGCTGTCGCGTTCTCAACAACCTGAACGTCAGCACAAATGTGGGGTGACCTCACTATGCCTTTGGGTAGGTCACACCCAGGAACTTACATGTTGAAGTACATAGTATTTACATGATTATTATCTTCTTTTTCATTCTATTAGGGCATTATGTTGATTTTTGAAACTATGACTAATCAGGGTGGATTTTATTATTTATTATTTCTTTTTAAGATAGCACAGGAGATTGTAAAACGTTTTAATAAAATAGGGCCTGGGGTCTGATTGGGCTGAGACCCTCTGTGTCAGGTGCCCTCTCGCGCAGGCAGGCAGTTCTCCTCTGCTTCCTAATGTCCTGCCCTCGGCCCACCTCCGTCTGGAAATCAGAATCTGTCCAGGGCGTTAGTCAGGGTCAGACATCCCCTCCCACTGGGATTTAATTCATTTTTAGGTCCTTCTGACTTTGCTCTGCTCTTGCCTAAGCCTCTTTCTTCTCTTTCACATTTCTACCGTCACTCTCATTCAAATATATGATGAAACGGTTTTTCGTATTATTATGTCATGTATCAACGATATCACGTAACAGTCATATTCTCCTCCTTTTAGGTCTGTGTGGTCACATACGTTATTACAGAATATATGTGTATGGTTCTTCTGTTATTTATAGTTTCAGGCATTTATTGTCCTCATTGACCTTATCATTCAGATTATGTCCATCCTAGGAAACATATAAGTAAGCATTTAGTTTATGACCTAAATCAGAATTTAAAATCGTACTTTACACTAAAGTGGCAAAAATGTAATCTGGCTGACTCATTATAAAATTGCCTTTGATTTTACTCTTATATGTAGCAGTAGATATTTTTAACTTAAAAGGCTTGCTTTGATTCATTTTTTTCTTTCAAAGCACATAACGTCTTTAAAATGGATCTCCTATAATTATCGAGACAGTAGGCTGTTTTGGTTCCTTGAATTCCAGTTGTCAGTAAATAGTACCCTCTTCAACCTCCAAGCCTGCGCTTCCATGTTTGTGGTGATGGGGAGAAAACAGCACTGTAAATAAAACAAAATGGCATGGAGAAAGCACGTAGGAAGCATTTTCTCCAAGAAGAGAATCGCTGCCCCACCGCCTACTTGTTTGAAAATTCGGTTCCTGTCGCTTTGTCCTCTATCATCAAAAAAGAGGACCCCTCCTCTCACCCCCTCTGCCTTCCTGGGCCGGGTCGTCTCGGATGAGGGAGGAGCGGGTGGAGAGTGGTAGGTTAGGATGGCCTCCTGTGGTGTAGAAGCCCTGGGGGTCTGACTCTGGGCCCCTCATTAGCCTGTAATAACCTCCACCCCGTCTGTGCAGGGCAGGCGGGAGCAGAGTAGAGTCAGATGATTCTCCCCAAGCCTCTGGCCCAGACTGCGAGGTGTGGTAACCATGGCGTCAAGAAGGGCTCAGGAGCCCGGGAGGAGCACCCAGAGCTGGGCGAGTCAGGAGATGCACCACGTGTGTGGCTGATTTTAAAGATAAGCAAGCCTTTTCAGGCAGAGAAGGCGTGGGGAGGCACACAGGCGGGAGGCGGAGCGGCCAGTGCAAAGGCCCGGCGTCCTGATCAGGGCAGCCACCTGGTGAGCGGCGAGAAGGAGCTGGTGCGAGGCGGTGGGGGACGGTGTGGACGGGCGGGGACCCAGTAGGAGGGAGTCTGCGTGTCAGGAGGAGAGTTCAGGCGACCTGGGGACCTTGGAGCAGGAACACATCCACATGGGTTTGTGTTCATTAGATGGTGACTCTGGCCCCTGTGCCGCGGGGCGGGGAGAGCCCTTAGGAGGGGCAGGAGTTGGCCGAGAGGACGGCGAGACCAGGGCTGCTGGGGTCGGTGGGGAGAGAGGTGGGTTTGGAGATATTTGTCACTCGGGATCTGCAGGTCAAACTGGGGAGACAGGGGAGAGAAGGGGGGAAGGGAGGCAGAGAAGGGGGAGATGTGAATGTTCTCAGATTTCTGGGTTGGCCGACCAAGGAGGGAAACTCGAGACAACACGTTTAACTTAGTCTTTGCACTGCCTTTCAGGTTCTGGTTGATTCTGTGGTTTCTAAAGACTCAGTAGGAAATGAATCATCGATCAACGATAACCCCACTGCTGAGCTCGTAGGAGGAATGGGTTCTCTGTGGAGGGCGGGTCTGCTGACGGGGGGCCAGAGCTCTGCAGGGCGGGGAGAGTCAGCGACAGATGCCAGCAAACCTGTTCTCTGCAGGTCAGACGTCCCACGGGCCTTAAAAGACATTAGATCGTAAACGTACCACGACTGACGTGGAGGAGAACAGTAGATGGTGGATGCACTAGGGGTGGTAGGCATCCTCACACTCTTCTAGTCTAATCTGCCCATTGTGTAGATGAGAATATTGGCCCCAAGAGGTTAAGTAATGCAGCTACTAAGTTAAGAAGGTCACGCAGCTAGTTAAGGCTCAGGAATGAGTTTGGGTCCCTTGGTGGTGGGCCCCGAGTTTTACATTGTTTTCACTCTTCCAAACTGCTGCTTCTTGCGTTATTCAGGACTGTTGTGTTTAAAAGTGCACACAGATTCCTCAATATGAGAACTTTAATGTCAGAGAAGATCCTTGTTCTTAGGAGACAGACGTTCAAGAATTATGAGGCAATAGGGCATAATGTATGCAACCTGTATCCAGTGGCTCAGGGGTAAAATATATGTTTATACATGTGTATTTCTCTCTATGTATATCTATCTATACACATACATCTCTAGAAATATATGTATATATATGCATACATCTCTACTGATGAATCATCTCTCTCTCTATATCTATCTATCTATCTATCTATCTATCTATCTATCTATCTATCTATCTATCTATCTATCTATCTATCTATCTGCCTACCTACCTATGTGCCTGCCCATGTTTTGAGAGAGAGGGAGAAACAGAGGACTATGTGGTCACATTCTGGTTTTTATATATATATTTTTTATATACATATATAATATATATATATACATGAAATCTAGTTGTATCTATAAAGCCAGGTAGTCTGGTCCAGAGCCCGCACTCTTAACCTCCGTGTTGCACTGTGCCTTTAATGTGGACATGCGCTACCATTTATAGCCTGGAAGCAGTTCATGGTAAAGCCTCCTGCCCCGTCTTCACGGTGGATCAGAGATGATCACGCGGTGGTTACCCACCGTAGCATTCAGCACTTTTCAGATTGCCCTGACAGACGTGACCTCCTCTGTTCTTCCAACAAACCTTCTCAGGTGGGTAGGACAGGGTTGCTATCTCTTTCCTCTGTGAGGAAATTGGAGAAGCTGCTTGAGACGTTGCTGAGACACACACAGCTAACAGGAGACAGAACCAGCTGTTAAACAAGGTCCCTCGTGATTTGTCCTGCTCCGCACGCTCTCCCTACAGAAGCCTGTTCTGCGCCCTTTCAGGGGAAACCTGCAGTGGGATCTGTTTGGCTGCCCCGTTTGACAGTGTTCTGTAACAGGCGTCTCAACAACAGTGCCTGGGGGTGGGGGAGAGTCTCAGCCCTGGGGGAGTGCTGTGTCAAGATGGAAAATGCCGCACCTTCCACCAAGGACACAGCCCTATGGGGTCTGGCTCAAATAGCCACCCTTTATTTTGTACCCAGCTTCCCTCAACAGACATCATGGGGTCACAGTGAACAAGGTGCTTGACGCCAACCTTCCTGGTCTTCCTTCTGGAGAAGAACTTGGATGCCGTTGCCAATTTCGGTTCTCTAACCAGAGAGAAACCTGCCCCATCTGAAATTCAAGAATTATTTGTTCAGAAGCATTAGAAAATCTGGAAGACAGGGGAGTGAGGGTGTTTTTCCGGCTGGGCTTTGTTCGTTTGCGCACTTTGAGAAAATCTCGACAAGTTGGGGAGGATACTTGCTCCCGGTCACTTATTCCTGGCGGACCTAATTCAACGTCAGAGCTTTTTCCTGTGGTAACTTGATATCAACATTTTCTGAACTGTGTTCTGAGGAACATACTTCTATAGTAAATCAGTGTTCTATAAAAAGAGTTTTGAGGGCACATAAACTTATTAACTGGTCTGCCTTACTCTTGGAAAATCACAGGCTCTCCAGCTCACCTGGGTTCAGGAAACATAGTAAATAGAAAGATCGGCTGGACTTTGTTGAGCTTGGTGATTTCCAAATTCATGGACCACAGAACTCCCTTTTTTCATGTAATAATTACTAACATCTACAGCGGCAAATGTCTGTGTACTTTTAGGGTAATATTTGCAATAACACTTAGTTTGATCAGTTGGAAAAACAAAGTTACCAACTCCATTTTCTACTTGGGAATATTCTTTCTGAGCTTTTTTCCAAAAAAGATTCCAAGGGCATATGTGTCGTTTGCAGAGGTACACATTTAGAAATGCAAAATGCTTTTAAAGTGTTGATTTTTTAAAAAAAGCCTAAACTACTTGCTGGGGAGCGCGAATCTGCGCGGTTCCCTTCAGGCCGGCCTCTGATGCTCCTAGAGGGGCAGCCGGGCTGCGGGGTGAGGGGTGGGCTTGCCCTTCTCTCCCCACGTCTACAGGGGCCTGCTCTCAGCTGCGCTTTGTTCACCTTCGCTGGCTGCTCCCTGCATGGTGTGTCACCTGGGTGTCTGCCTCTGTCCCCTGCTGTTGGCTTCTTTAAACCCACGTCCTCTTTCTGCATTTGATCTCTCGTCCACGTAGTCATTTCTCCCTTTTGCATTGCCCGCCCACCATGTGCACAAAGCTGGGGACAGAAGACTCAGTGCTATTCAGGGACAATAGCCCTGCACTCCAGGACCTCGGAGTCGAGCTGAGAAACAGGCTGTGGAAGGACGTATTCAAACCCGACTCACCTTCAAGGCTGCTCTACCCAGTGTTCTCCAGGAAGCGAAATTCCCTTGACTGTTTAAGCTACCGTGATCTTCCTGCCACCGGAATATTTTATGTCAGTATAGTCAGTTCTTACTTTTTTTTTTTTTTTTATATTTTTAATGGAAGTGACTTAATTTTCTTCACCTCCATGGTAGGTTGAGAACCAAGATCACACCTTAGAATTCCCCACAGTGCCAGGCATGTACTCAGTGAATAATTATTGATTTTCTCTGTAACTCAGCATCCATTGAGCATTGCACGGACCCCAGGACCAGAGACAGGGGCATAAGAATGACAGAAAATGAGATCCTTTCTCAGATTTTTATCATATACTAGGTGAGATTCTTAACATGGGATAAAAATACCTTAATTCCCTTCCCTGTAGAGCAGAGGTTTCTCAGCCCTTGTGACGAAAACCCAGTACAGAGTGAATTTTAAATCAGTACTTGGTGTACACCTACCTACACACACAACTGAAACAAAAGTTTCACTAAACTTTGCAGGTGTAATCAAATTAAGATGGGGTCGCAGCAAAGTAGAGCGGGTCCTGACGCCATATGACCAATGTCCGCATGAGAAGAGGGAGCTTTGGACACAGACACACGGAGGAAAGGCCGCGTGAAGATGGAGACAGAGAATGGAGCGATGCGTCTATAGACCGAGGGACCCCAAGGACTGCAGACACACACCAGAAGCTAGGGAGCAGCAGGGAAGGGCCCTGCCCGGAGCCATCCGAGAGAGCACAGCCCTGCTGATACCTTGATTTCGGACTTCTGGCCTCCAGAAGAGGATGGGAAAATAAATTCCTGTTGTTCTAAGCCACCAGTTCGTGGCAATTTGTTCCGATAATGCTACGGACTTAATGCACCATTGTAGAGTCTTGAAGAGGATGATAAATGTGATTCCATCTCTTTTTTGGAAAAGACCTCAGCTGGCGTGAAAAATCCAGGGGAGGAGCAAGCCCAGGGGCAGGAGGCCTGTGACGGGTCCTGGGTGTGCGTCTCCCCTGCACCTCACTGGGCCTGTGGTCTCCCTTGGCCCAGTTGGCTCAGCCAGTCCCTGAGCTGGCACCGAGTATGGTGGCCAGATGAGCTTCCAGGTCATCTCATCACATTCTTCTCCTTAAAACCTTTCCAGTGGTTCTCCCCTGTCCCCAGGAAAAGCCAGAAACTGCTGAACATGGTTTGCTGATCTCCCTGTGATCTCATCTTTGCTTGGTCTCTGCTTCTGCCTGTGCTCTCCCCCACCTCCTCCCTCCCTCCCTTATTTCACTAAAACTGTACTTCTTGAGCACCTGAGGGCACGGCCCTGAGACAGACTGCTTTTGCCGAGGTTGAATCTGGCTTTTCCAGTTGAGTAATCTGGTGGTTCTTGCCTGGGGCGCGTTTGAGCCCCCTGAGAAGTTTGCACTGTCTGGAGACACTGTGGTTGTCACAAGTGGGCGCCGGTGGCATCTCGTAGGTAGAGCCTAGGGGCACTACATGTCCCACAGGGCGCAGGCTTGCCCCAGGAACAAAGAACTTTCAGCTTGCAAATGTCCATAGTGCTGAGGTTGAGAAGCCCAGACTTAATCTGAGATCCGGGTAATTTGTTTCACCTCGCGAATCTGGAGTTTTCTAATCTGTCATAGTACTCGTCTCAGAGGCCCGTGTGAGGGTGGAGTGAGTCAGTACCATAGAGGACGTAGAAGACCCCAGGCTCAGGGTGAGCACTGTTAAGGCCCCTCCTCGTGACCCTGTGTTGGGCACAGACTAGACCCCTGTGAGTAACACACCCTCAGACACTTCTGTCCTGCCACTCTCCTCGCCTCTGCACCTCCCATGGAATGCTTGCCCTGGTCATGCTCAGATTCTTTCATTTATCAGGATGGACTGACATCTCTCTCCTCCAGGCCGTGGCAAACCACTGCCCCCTTTCCCTCTGACCAGGCTCTACTGATGCTTCAGGGTTAGCTCAGCTGTCACCTCCCCTCGGGACCTTCCCTGACACTCTCGCCTCCACACCTTGGCACAGTTCCCCACACCCATCATGATCTCCATTGCTGTGGACATGTCCCCCATCATAGCCCCCATCCACCATGTGTCCATTGCCCAATTAACCCCCTGTCCTGCTTGGTAGTGAGCTCTCTGGGGGGCAGATTCTGTGGCTGTTTTGTGCATCACTTGGTGACCTGCCTGGCACATAGTAGACTCTCAGCAAACGGCTCCATGAATGAAAGGATGAATGACAGCCACAAGCTGTCCACAGGGGGGTAGTTTAGGGATGGCTGCCCTCAGATGGGAGAGGGGGTAGGAAAATGTCAAGACCTGGAGTGGGCAGGGCAGAGGGTCACCCATCCTTACACCTTCCCACACCGTCCAAGTGTCCTGACACCAAATAGGTGTGTTTGTTGTGTCTGAGGTGCGAGACGGTTTTCTCTTCTCATCTCTAACCACCTAGGAGATTGTTTTCTTTAATTCTATTGACTGGTAGTTGTGTTACTTTGACCAGTTCATTAGACATTACTGAATGCTAATATTCTGACACACCTGTGCTAAAGGCAAAGAATTCCTGTCCTCAGAAAACTCAGGTACTGGGGAGAGAGACAGAATATGAACCTTAATAGTAACGGGAAAGAGGTGACCACAAGCTCAAAGTCAGGGAAGGCTTCCCAAGGGAGATGTTACTTGAACTTGGCTTTGAAGGACACCTGGGAGGATGAGGAAAGATCTTTTTGGCAAAGAGAAGGGCAGGGATTAAGGCAGAGAGGCACGGGAGCATGCGGGGGTGTGAGGAAACCCAGAGGCTGGTGCCAGAAGTGTGTTTGGGTATGAGCTGGGGTGGCATTGGCTACAGGTGAGAGAAAAGCTAAATAAGGTTGAGTTTGCTCACAGGATCAGAAGTCTGGAAGCAGGCAGCTCCTGCTCTGGTTTAGCTGTTTGAATGTCCAACATGGACCTAGACTTTTTCTGTCTTTCTGCTCCATCTTTAGCCTGTTGACCTTCGTCCCCAGGCCTGGCTACCTTGTGGTTGTAAGAAGACCCCGGTGTTCAGTATCATATTTGCTGTCAAGCCAGAAGGGGGTGAAGGGGGTAGGACCAGCCACATGAGTCCTATTGGGCTGCAAGGCATTGGAAAGCACTGCCCAAAGTCAGAGTTCTGTTAGCAAGAGGAGCAACGTCCACCATCACATTTGAACTGCAAAAAGTGGACTGAAAATGCAGACTAAGGCCAGGTGGTGAAGAGCTTTAGATGTCCCACCAAGACATCAGATTTTAGAGAGAAAGCACTGGGAAACCATTGAAGGATTTTCATCTGGGGAGTGATGTGATTCGATTTGTGTTTTAGAAAGGAGATGATAGCAGCAAGTTGGGGACTAGAATGAAAGGGCACAGGGCCAGAGATGGAGAGGGATTTAGGAAGCCATTGCAGGAACCCAGTGAATAAATGATGAGGGTCTGCCTTCGCAGAGTGGGGTAGAAATTGAGAGAAAAGGACAGATGTGTGAGACACCTGGGAGGTGGAGTTGGGGGTTTATGGTGATTCATTTGAGGAGGGAGTGTCTAGGGTGTGGTTCAGGTTGGCACCCAGGATTTTGCCAGGGGGTCAAATGAATTCCCAAGTGTCCCCCCAACTTCAAGTTCTTTCCTCAGTTTGCAATGCATTCAAACATGCAGGGATTATTGTTTACAACTTCATCTCAAATTTTTGGTTCTCTTTTGGAATTTGAAGACACCCTTTCTCCTTTTTTTCACCCACAGTTTGGGGGTGGTTAAAGAGATCAGCTGTCCTCCAGAGTCTTAGCGAGTCTCAGAAGTGGCATCTAACTTGCTTTGAAGAAGTACATCCTCCATAAATAGCAAATTTGGCAGAAAAGCTGGGTAAGGTCCCATGATTATATAAAAACTAGTGTTCATTTTACATAAAATGTCAAGTTGGTCTTTAAATAGCAGTCTCAGAAGCACAAGCCATTTCATTATCCATTAAGTCATTTAGCATCCACTATACAATTTTTCAAAGTTATTTTCCCCAGAGGGATTGCTGATATACAGTATTCTTGCAAAAAGGGTGGCAGGAGGAGGGGGAAGAAATTGTTGAGAATATCCTGCAAGCAGTCTCTTATTGCATTTGCTTTATCATTTAGGGAAAATGCAGACATCAAATTTGAGACAAGAAGCCAAAAAGAAAACCTTTAGATACTGTTGTAAACTCAGGGCTGTGTTTGGTGCAGTTCAATGAGAGTTTTCTGCTTTGCTGCCATAGTTGTTTCTACCCGTGGCACCTGGCATCATAAGTCCATTACCCTGTCCCCATTCTGAATAGGACCCTGAATTAAGCACAAACGCAGGTCAGAAAGAAGCCATGATTTCCACGCTGGCTAGAGCCCTGTTTGGTTGGGGAGACTGAGCCCACACACTTAAAGTAACTTACAAACCCTCCAAACAGCATGTAGGAGGCCCTAATTACTTGCGCTGCTTGGACCTGGAGACCTTGCTGTTTATAATCTTAAAAGGCCGCAGCGGCAGGGGCCCTTCAGCAGCATAGTTTTCAGAAGGTCTTCAAACACCCTAAAAGCCACACGAAAAATTGACTATATATCTTCACAGACTTTTTATTTCCTGTGGAAGATTCCAGTATTTATCAGATTTTCAAAAAGGTCAGTTCTTCCCACCAGAGATGGGAAGAGCACAATACCAGTGTTACAGTCCCCCAAGACGGTAAATAAACTAGTGAAAAGCTATAGGTCATCTTGACGACCCCTAATCAAGTTGCTGCCCCACAATGGGGGAGGGGGCAGGGGTCACGTGCATCCCTGAATAGCAGGGCTGGGCTCACCTCGGGTGGGGGTTATCTCCCTCCGGAAAACTCCCTCCCAGGTGGTCATCTGAAGCTGAGCTTCAGCAAGTTTAAAATGTGCATGTGTCACAGACCATGGACCATCTGTGGATGGTGTGCCCTGAAAGGACCAGGGTCCCCTGACGCAGAGAGGAGGCCCGTGTGTGTTCCAGGCTGTCTCGGGGTCATGGACATTCAGGTTTGGATGAGGCTGCAGGGAAGGCTCCTTCCACCCCTATCCCTGCCTCAGGGCCCTTCTTTTCTGGGGTGTGGATCACTGGGGATTGCGTGTGACTTGTGATGAGGTGGAGTGCTGTGCATTCCTTTGGTTGAGGATCAAACACCGAGGTAACTCCTCGAGGTCAAGCAGGACATGTGCGAATTTCATCGGTTGTGCCCTTCCCACCCAGTGGGCCCCGATGGCCCAGAGCGTCCGCCTGTCCCGTCTGGGCTCAGTGCTGTCCTAACCTTTCATGCAGGCATCCAGGGCTCTGAATTCCTAACATTGCTTCTGGAGTTGCTCCTCCTCTTTCTTCTGCTGACACACCCCTCGTGGCAGATGCTGGGTCACTGAGGTCCTACTTGGCACTAAAAGTTAGCCTTGTTATTAGGGGCACTTCCTTGGACCACTCAAGCCTGGGATTTTTCCAGAGAGTCTTAGTCAGCCTGGACTGTTATAACAAAATACCACAGACCGGGGGGCTTACGGACAGCAGAAAAGTATTTCTCAGCGTTCTGGAGGCTGGAAATCCAATGCCAAGGCTCTGGCTGATTTGCTGTCTGGGGGGGTGGGTTTCTTTTCCTTGTTCAGATGGCTATGCTCTCGCTGTGTCCTCACTTGGTAGAGAGAGAAAGCGATGGTCTCTCTCCAGGTCTCTTCTTATAAGGGCACTAATTCCATCATGAGGGCTCCACCCGTGTGTCATAATAAATACCATCACATTGGCAATTAGATTTCAACATACGAAATTTGGGGAACACAAATGCAGGGATAAAATTCAAAATGTTCAATAGCAGCTATGCCATGGAGACAACCGGACAGAATAAGCATCTGCCATAACACAAGGGCATGTCCAGAGCACCTGCCGGCCAGGGATCAACCTTTTATGGGGTTTGTGGGTGGTGTGGACGGTGGGACACCCACGGGATTAAGGCTGTAGCTATTTACCAAGCAGGGTGGGAGTGTTTCAAGATTACATCTGGCACAGCTGTACCCACTGCTTACTGGCTGATGATCAGCTTAATTAGCTAGAAGTTTATGACTCTGTCTTGGCCCCCTTCCTCCCGGGTTTCTCTGAAATTCTACAATTCCATGATCATCTTATTCGAGTCTGGGACTTGAGTGCAGATGTGTGCCTAGGGTAGCACACTAACAGTTTCCCGAAAGACAGTGTCTAAAATGTCATCAGTTCCCTTTGACCTCCCTCTTCTCTGCAAACTTCCCAACTTCATATCACTTTCCCGATAAATATTACACTTTTCGTTTCTCTTAAGTCCTGAAATTCAGCGGCTTTTCTTATGTGCTCAAAGAGATGGCAGCTGTGAAGCTCTTGGGCTGCAGCCAGATACGGGAGCCTGGCGAGTCCTAGTGCATTTGGTCCCGGGGAGGAAGTGGCGTTCCCTGAAGTGCGACCCAAAAGGCTGTCAGCAGGAGGGGACAGCCTCCAAGGGCCGGTGCTTCCCAGCAGGGGTGGTCATCTGTCCACGTGCTGTGTGCCGTTCTGTGTCTTTGCTCGGCCGTTTCCCCCACATGGAATGCCCTCAGCCTACTTGCAAGGTACACGTACTATTGATACTTACTGTTTAAGGCTAAGTTTAAACGACCCCCCTTTCTCACCTCCACCCCCTTGAATTCTCTGTCGGCCCCTCTCGTGGACGCATCACTTCCCACCTGACTCCAGTTTATCCCCTGCACCTTCCATCCCTGATGTGCTGTGATGCTCTGAGCCTAAGACACTTGTGCGGATCTTAACGTTTCCTGAGCGCCTCTGGGAATGCAGATGTTTTATGTGGTGGGAAACCAGGGGAGGGACAAGCCGATAAGAGTTCCTGCCATTTGCAGGTGATAGAGGATTTACTGACATTTTGTGCCTTGTGAGTTCACTTGATTTTTACAACAACCTGTGAGCCAGGTTGATTACGGGGTTTTTGTATTGGATAAACTTTGTAATCTAAGCAGATTGTGGGATTACGTTTCAGAACCCAACAGAAGCTGCCATTATCAGTGGCTGAATGAGTCTTTGATAAACCTGAAGATTCATGTCAACGGTGATCCTGGTTTATATTTGACAGATTGTGAAATGAACAGGTCTTTTAGCATTTCTCCTAGTGAATCACTCTAGGCCGACTGGGCTTGGCCTTGCATTGGCCCGGGTACCATCCACCTGTGAGTCGAGGACACAGCTGCAGGGATGCACCACTGGCCCAGGTCCCCAAGGAGTTTTTGGATTATTGGGGGGACGGGGGAGTAGATGTCGGAGTTACGGAGTGTTGTGGTTGTCTTGCTGTGTAACCCACCCAAACAGCAGCATCCGTCATGGTCCTGCAGGTGGACTGAGCTACAGCGGCTGTCTGCAGGCTGACATGGAGGCTGGGATGTGGGGTCTCTTCTCTCCTTGTGGGCGCCCCCTCCATGGTCTCTCTGGTCTTTCTAGTAGGAGGTCCCACTGTTCACACAGGGGTTCAGAACTTCCCCAAACCGTGTTCCAAGAAGAGGGCACAGAGGGTGTGGTCCTCTTAGCAGCTGGGCCCAAGGCTGGCAAGCAGCATCCTGGCACATTCTGCAAGTTCATGGGACCTGGGTCCAGCCAGAGTCAGCCTGGGGGACACGCCAGGAGGTGTGGCTTTGGGCCACCTTTGGAGATGAGCAACCACAGCGAGATGAGTGGATTTTAGGGGCGTGCAGGCTGTACTGGGAGTGCAGAGAAGCCCAGAATTGGGACGGAGAAGCCTTTTGGGAGATTATGAACCCAGAGCTGTGGGGTTTTTTTCAATAAATAAGATTTAGCCAAATGAAGAAAAAGGAATGTTTGATAAGTGAGTGAACTGATAAATGAACGATTTGAGTCAGAGGTAGAGTATTGGGCCATACTATAAAAGCTTTTGGTGATAGGCATGGAGGTGACATGCTAAGTATTTTGGACACGTACAGACCTGGGCTCAAATCCTGGCTTCACGTTTGTAGGCTTGGCGACCTCAGGCCAGTTACTCCATTCCCTGAGCTTAATTAGGCTAACGAGAGGATGACCTTATAGGTTTGCTGTGAAGAGTAAACCAAAACCCCTACCCTCGTGCCTGACGAACTGTGCTCTGCTCAGCAACTGTGTCTAATTTTCAAGAGAGACAAGACACCTCTCAGTGCACCTGGATAGAAAAATCATCATCAACATGAAAAAATTCCCTCTTCTAAACCCAGCCAGCGGGAGTTCCCTGGTGGCGCAGTGGTTAAAATCCTCCTGCCAAAGCAGGAGGCACAGGTTCGAGCCCTAGTCCGGGAAGATCCCACATGCCGTGGAGCAACTAAGCCCGTGTGCTACAACTACTGAGCCTGCTCTCTAGAGCCTGCGAGCCACAACTACTGAGCCTGTGTGCCACAACTACTGAAGCCCGCACGCCTACAGCCCGTGCTCCGCAACAAGAGAAGCCACCACAATGAGAAGCCCGTGCTCCGCAACAAGAGAAGCCACCGCAATGAGAAGCCCGCGCACCGCAACTAGAGAGAGCCCACGTGCAGCAACGAAGACCCAACACAGCCAAATAAATAAATTAATTAATTAAAAAAACAAAAACAAAAACCCAGCCAGCATCGCATCGTTGCTGAGATCACAGAGCTGCCCCCTTTATGTGTGACCATGTACGAGCACCATGCCTGTTTGACCTTTTTCTAGGGGTGCCAGCCAGTGAAACAGGACAGGAGAAGGGAAGGAGCAAGCATTTTTAGAAGAAAGAAGATAATATTGTTGTTTTCAGATTAAGATTTCCTAGCTTGAAAATTTGAGAGGATCAACTGAAAAACTATTAGGATAATAACAGAGTAGGGTAGGTCAAAGATGCTCAAAGATGGGTAGCTTTCTTATATACCAACGATAGTCAGAAAATATAATTAAGGAAGCGTTCCACTCATATAGCAGCAACTGCAGAAGTTTACCTGAGAATTAACTTGACAAAAGTTGTTTAAGACCTAACTGAAGAAAATGATAAAACTCTACTGTAAGACAAAAGAAAAAAAAGATTTGAAAGATTGGAGAGATATACCCTGTCCCCAGTTGGAAAAACCTAATACTATAGAGGGATGCTTTTACAATTCCTTTATAATTCCTATAAAAAGTGATGGGACTTTTCTTGAAACATGAGAAAAGTATTCTAAATTTTATATGTAATAAACTGATAATAAAAAGCTTATAAAAACCCATGAAATATCTACATGAGATATTCAAAGTATGAAGCGAAAATAATTAAGATGCTGTTTTGCTGCTCTGAGAGCAGACGGACATGTCAATAGGCCTGAAGAGAAAAAACCCCACACGCCTCAAACGTATACTTAGTGCGTGACAGATGTAATGCTTCCACCAGTGAGGAAGGGCTACTCTATTAAGAGAAGAGAAAACCCCACACGCCTCAAACGTATACTTAGTGCGTGACAGACGTAATGCTTCCACCAGTGAGGAAGGGCTACTCTATTAAGAGAAGAGAAAACCCCACACGCCTCCAATGTGTACTTAGTGCGTGACAGACGTAATGCTTCCACCAGTGAGGAAGGGCTACTCTATTAAGAGAAGAGAAAACCCCACACGCCTCCAATGTGTACTTAGTGCGTGACAGACGTAATGCTTCCACCAGTGAGGAAGGGCTACTCTATTAAGAGAAGAGAAAACCCCACACGCCTCCAATGTGTACTTAGTGCGTGACAGACGTAATGCTTCCACCAGTGAGGAAGGGCTACTCTATACTAAATGCTGGAATAATTGGTTGACTATTTGGAAGAAAAAAGTTAATTACCTAACTCCATCTATCATAAATAAACAATAATGGATTAAAAGATTAGATGTAAAAAATGAAATCAAACAGTAAGCAAAAGAGAAAACAGATGAATATTTATATAATCTTAGGGGTGTGGAGACTTTTTTTTTTTAACACTAAAGGGAACACACATAAATTTGAGAGCTTTGACAACAACGACAAAATATTTTTTTGTCTGCTCAAAATATATACAAATTAACATAAAATGGCAAACTAGGTGAAAATGTTTGCAACAAAGATATCAGCCATGGCATATCTGACCCTCTACATAGAGGGATTATAAGGTGATGAAGTAAGGACAAATAACCTGGTAGATAACTCAAAGGCAATGCAGAAAAGCAGAAATACAAATGGCTGGTATTTGGGCCAAATAAAATGGCCCTTTTAATGTTCAGCATCTCCAGCAGATAATGAAACACTGGTTAAAATGAGATGTCATTTTCATCTGTTAAACTGGTAAAGGAAAAATAGGAGCATCCCCAGTGCAGGGAGGGTAGAGGAAATGCATTAAGGATACAAGTAAAGGCAGCTATGAATATTTTGGAGTATAAGTTGAAGTTAAGAGTTTTATAAAGTATAAATATGTGTTACCGTTCAACCTAGCAATTTCTTGTCTTGGAAATTATTTTAAGAAGAGAATCAAGAATATGCACAAGATTTATATTGTAATATATTCACAGTGTTATTTATAATTGTTAAAATTTAACGACAGCCTGTTTATTTAAAAGATGTAAAGTATGAGAAATCCATAAAGTGCTATACTGTTCAGCTATGAGAAATTACTGTTTAGAATCTAAGAAGATGTAAAAGAATGTGTACAACAAATTTCAAGCAGAAACAAATGCTCTATCCCAAATAATCATCTCTCTCTTTGTTCATTTACCTCTCTAGAGAAAGAGCAAAAGTTATATGCAGATGATGGAATTTTGAATAATTTTGTTTTCCTCTTTGGGCTTTTTAGAACTTTCCAAATTTTCTACAGTGAAACTGTGTCCTTTGTGATCTAAGTGGAAAATGTTGCTTGAAAACTAAATGAACAAATGTCAGTTATGTGTTGAATTCCCTGAGTTGCTTAGATGTGACTTTTAAACCAGATTTGGTGAGTCCCCACTTGCCGTCTGCCACGTCTCTTCCAGGGACCTCAGGGGCTATAACAAAAGTATTAGGACAAAATTAGTTTTACTTGATGTCTTAGTCCGTTTGGGCTGCTTTAACAAAACACCACAGACTAGATGGCTTATGCAGCAGAAATTTATTTCTCACGGTTCTAGAGGCTGGAGGTTCTGGAGATCGGGGTGCTGGCACGGTGAGGTTCTGGTGAAGTCATCTCTTCCTGGCTTGCAGACGGTGACTTCTCGTGTCCTCACGTGGAGGAAGTGGCGAGGAATCTCTCTGGGGCCTCTTGTACAAGGGCGCTAATCCCCTCATGGGCTCTACCCTAGTGGCCTAAGCACCTCCCCACCTCCTTGTGGGTTAGGATTTCAACACATGGATTTGAGGGGGACACAAACAGGCCACAGCGCTTGACTTTAATGTTATAGAGTATTTGGGGGAAGGACTTGGAGGAAGATTCAAACTCATCATGACCAGATAGATGGGCGTTGCAGCATAGCTGTTTCTTCGGGCATTTCTACCACGAAAAGCCCAAAGCGCTGTGATTTTTGCTGCCTGTCAGCATCTGCGGCTTGTTCTGGAAGCACCTCTGCTGGGAAAGCCCATGTGAGCTGAGGGAACTTCTTCCCGGTCCCCTTATTTCTGAAAAGTGGCTTCTCCCAAAGGCCAGCTCTGAAATCGTTTACATTGTTGGTGGAAAATCATCCTGGGGAGGAACCCCAAGCTCTTGATCTAAATAACAATTTCGCTTTCTCTATTTAGAATCCTGGGTGGTGATGCTGAGTGAGGCCAACATGTCTTTTTCCCTTCAGGTTCCCCTCTTCATGCTGCCAGGGGGGAGTGCCTCTCGGCGGCAGGCCCCGTGCAGAAGGTGCTGAGCGGTGCATCTGCTTTAAATGCTCTGTGTGCACATCAGCGGCTGATTATATATTATTTACCAACGCACTAAACACAAAGGAGGAGAGGCTCAGCACTTGATAGGTTAATTTAGAATGTTTTTTGTTAACAAACAAATCTTTTAAAAGTACCAAAAAAAAAAAAAAAAAAAGAGGAAGGAAGAAAGAAGGAAATCTCCGACAATCCGAGTTGTCTTTGCATTGTCTTCGCAGTGGAGTTGCCCGTCTCCTGCTCAAGAATTCAAATGAATTTTGAGAATCCCCTTACAAGTGACAGCCCAAAGTGTAGGAATGATAAACGGCTTTGGCCTTGATAATTTTTATTAAGCACTAAATGTCACATTTAACCTGCATTACTGAAAGCAATTACCCGTGTATCAACAGTCAAGCAGCTCAGAGCGATGCCTGGAGCAGCCCATTTGCCTCCATCTGGGAGTAAGGATTTTCAATTAGGCGGCAAATAGCTGCCGAGGGGCTGGGGTCCTCCATGGCTCCCAGAGGAGGCCCGCCAAGTGGGGCTTCGAACGCGTCATCCATGCGGTGTCAACAGATCAGCCCCAGCCATCTGCTGCCAGAGCAGCGCTTACTTTATCAAATCTCAATATTTACAGACGCTGATCAGCTCGGGGGACCAGGATGGCTCCCTGCCAGGGAGTTCTGGGAAATTCATTTTAAGGTGTGTTTCAGTAGGCTAATTAATTTACAAGCACCTGTTTCATCGCTGGGAGCTGTTAGCACAGCAGATGAGCCTCAGCCTGGGAGGGAGACTTTATTCCGGCTAAATTGATTTCAATTGATTTTAATTTGCTGATGGCACAGTTGTAGGTTTAACGTGAGCATAGCCTGGAGCCCCATTTTTTTCCCTTTTTGGAGTAAGCCTGTGGCTGGCTTATTTATTTCTTGGCCCCGTTGTGGTGGGGAAGTGGCCTCGGCAGGAGGTTTGCATGACAGACACAGGCTGCAGTGGCCTCTTGAAAGAGATATTTACTGGGTCTAATCAGACGTTAGGGTCGGGTTGCCAGTTAATGTTAGATTTGGATTTCTGATAAACCAAGAGTAATTTTTTAGTGCATGTGTGTCCTTTGGGGACGTAGTCATTGGTTTATCTGACATTCAGATTTAACCAGGTGTCCTGGATTTTACCTGCTGACCCTGGCCACCCCAGTTGGGGGCCACTGAGTTGTCCAGGAGCAAGTTTCCCCCTATCTGGGTGGTCTCCTCTGCTGCAGAGGAGGTCTTGTCATGGAAACATGATTTTCACATGTACCTCAGGGTCTGGATCAGGATTTCTACCCCTGGGCCAGATGTTACGCTTATAACTGGTACAACTACGTCCTCTAAGAGCTGCTCGCATTGCCGGAGTGAGTGTGCTGTGCACGGACTGCGTCCCCCTAAATTCATATGTGACACCCTAGCCTCCAGGATTAGGAGGTGAGGCCTTTGGGAGGTGATGAGGTCGTGAGCGTGGAGCCTCATGATGGGATTGGTGCCCTCACGAGAAAAGACATGAGAAAGCTTCCTCTGTCTCTCCCACCCACCTCTCTCCCCTCCTTCTCCCACGTGAGGACACAAACGAGAAGGTGGCCATCTGCTAACCAGGAAGAGGGCCCTCACCAGACCCCAACCATGCCAGCACCCAGATCTCCGACTTCCAGCCTCCAGGACTGTGAGAAATAAATGCCTGTTTGTAAGCCTCCCAGTCTGGGGTGCTTTGCTGTCGCAGCCCTCGCTGACTAAGACAGAATCTGACAGATTAGGTCTTGTTCAGTGTTGCACAACTAATTAGGGTGAGGACCAGCTCCTTGACTGGCATTATCTTTTGGTGACAAGCAAGGCTTTTCTTCATGTAATTATCGTGCCCCATGGGCACCACCTGCACTGCCTTCTCCCCGGGACTCCTCGCTCATGGAAACAGGCACCAGAAGTTATGATCCTCTGGCCTCACCCTGTTCTAGGTCTTCCTTACATCACAGGATGGTCCTACTTCTCCATTGGTATCATCCACATCTTAATGGAAAGTTCTCTGTTTATTTTTAAAATATGTTTAAAATATTTAAACATATTTTAATAGGTTTTTATCATTTATTCAGGACATTTTCATTGCATACCTATGTGTACAGAATGCTGTGCTACACTCTGAGGGATCCACACTGAACGTGGGGTCTAGAGCCATGCCATCTGGAAGTGTATAACAAATACGTGTTTACCTGTGGCGCTCAGCGGGATTTCATCCTTGTATTAAGACTTAAGAGAAAATGCCCCTGTGTGCCCTCATGGGAAGAGGGCTTCCTGGAGAGCCGAACGCCATCCTGACAGTGGCCACGAGGACAGCTTTCAAGAGCCGTTTCTTATGGTGCCCTTTCAGATGGGCCACCACCGGTAAACCCAAATCCAGTACAGTAACAGTCCTACAAAGGAGGTCCCAAAATAATTCTAGACACGCTCTTGGTCTGACTGGTGCTGAGCAGAGCAGTGGATGACCATGTCCTTCACTAGCCCTCCTAGTGGTGACTTCTCTAGAGGAAGTGTTGACAAATACCTGACAAATACCAGTAGCCCTGACTGTCAGACAGTGGGTCGGGCGACTTTCTGCTGCCTGAACAGAGCCTGCCGTGCAGCTACGTAGTGTGGCTTGAAATGGAGAGCCAGAATCAGCCATTTCCACAAATGTCTTTATTTCTGTACTACCTTCCTGGAGTTTTCGCTAACCAAGTGCCACTGGCATATAATTAGCACTTTATTCAACCTAATTTCTGTTTAAAAACTTAAATTTCTATTTTTGAAGTTAATATTTTAACTTAGAAGTAAGCAGTACCATGCATGAAATCATGGGTTTGACTCTCGTTCACTTTTCTTGTCTTGTTACTTGGTCATCCACGCATCACTGAAATCACCACGTGTGCCCTGAAGACAGCATAATCCCAGAGTAGAAGGGTCATCGGAGTCCTTCAGAGAAAATGAGAGGCCTGGGTTCCCTGGGAAGCCAGCTCTAGGGGAGGGGCCGCGTGCAGGACGTTTGTGCTGGGAGAGCTCTGGGCACCTACAGCTGAGGACAGGAAGGGCGGAAGTGGGATTGGGCCTGGGCGAAATTGGGCCGGGCACAGTCTCAGTGAAGACCCCAGCTGGCTCCGCAGGGTACCCTGAACCAGGATGGTTTCCTGAGTTGGGGCAAGGGGACCGCCACTTTCTACCCTGTGTAGTGCAGCCTTGGTATGCGGGCTGCACCGGGAGGGGTGCCCTTGGGCGAGGCAGCTCTCTCCAGCCAGGCAGTTCCTGAGGAGGGCTGAGAGCCGAGGACTGTCTGTCAGTGGCCCCTCCTGTGTCTGGGGAGCATCTTCCCTCTGGAGGTGGGCTTGGTGGGGACCACAGCATCTGCCGTGCTGATGGGGAGACAGGCAGGTTTGATGGCTGATGTTTATTTACCACTCACAATATGCCACAGGCCCTTTAGACGCATCATCATAAATCCTCACAAAAGACTTACGAGGAAGGCGTTTTTATTACTCCTGTTTAGTATCTGACACAACTTTCATCCAGAAATGGCAGAGAGCTTAGCCCAAGGCCCCACCCACTGGGGAGTGGACGAGCCAAAATGTGAAACCCGGTGGGCTGACTCCAGAGCCCGTCCCACTCTGAGAAGTGGAGCTCTGTGTCTACATATGTGTACACACGTGTATGTATTTTACACATACACGTGTGTGATTGCACACGTGTATGTGCGTGTGTACACGACGCGGGCATAGGTATGTGGATGTATTTGTGGATACGTCTAACCCTCCCCTTGTATGCTAGTTCAGATGCTGTCAGAGGAGGTGTTGCCTGAAAACGTGCCTCGGTTGCTGGATGACACAGAAAAATCACTCTATTGCGAGTGGAGAACCGTCCATAAAGGAGGGGGCCCAGGGTGCAGAGAACGTGGGCGAGTCGGCCCGTGAAGACGAGGAGGCTGGGCTCCCGCCGGCTCCCGGGGCCTGGACTCAGGTCCACATCACAACCCCGGGGCTAGCGAAGGAGCACTTCGCACATCCAGTGGCTCGGCGCACGTGGCTCGGTGACCACCCCGTTCATGGAGGAGAGACTCAGGGCCCACCTGGTGAAAGAGGCCGGGCTTGCCGGCAAGCTCTGCCTCCGAGGCTCCTCCCCTCTCTTGCCGTCTCCCACCTGGCCTCGGGCTCACAGGGCGGGTCCTGGAAGCAGAGCGGTGGGAGCTGCCTGCAGACGTGATGAGGCGTGTCTCTGTTTGCACCGCTTGCAAGGCTGACTCGCCGTGGATCAAGGCTTTGAAATGCAAATGCATGTCAGCTTGGCTGCAATGATTTTAGCCTGGGAAAGACCCCAAGCCACTTTGGTAACAGGTGCTCATCTCGGCCATTCGGCAAAAATATAAGTGAATTACCTGTACAGCAACTTAAAAGATGCCATATTGTGAACCTTCCAAGATAAGCAGGTGGCCAGACGCTCTCCATGATAACGGAAGGAGTTAAGTTGCTGCATGAGATCATTAATTATAAACCAGCTGAATAATGGTGATTGGTACCAATAATGTGGAACTTAATTTTGGAATATATCAGGTCCTTGTTGGTAACATTAAAGCTGTGCCATATGCAGCGGGAAGTACTTGCGTTTTAATTTTCTAGGGGATGGAGTGGGGAGCAAGCATATGGGTGGCTCATCCAAAAATATATGAGGTTAAAAATATTCCTGTGTTTACCATAGTAGAAATTATCATGTGATTTATCAAAAGAGTTTTGCTACCCATGTTGACACTGAGGTAGCATTAAGGGGCAGATTTTGAATATGTGTTAATCATCAGCATTTCTAAATTGAGCACATAATTTAGCCCAGATTGGATTACTCTCACATATGCAAAGGTTGAGGATAAATCAATAAAAGCCGTAAATATGTTTGTTTTATTCCACTGCTAGTTCTACAAAACGATGAGGAAAACAGGAGTCATCTACGGATGGGATCTTGCATGTTCTTCATGGACATTGCTGTCCCAAGAGGCAGGACTTTTCTTAGAAGAGCAAATGGATGACTACAGAAATTGTATGACTAGTGTTGTGAAAGGTCCACAGTTGAAGAGGGATGTGTGATTTCCATTTAACAAAGCCTGGGATCCCACCAGACAGGGCTCATTAATTTAAGACAGTTGGACCCACAAGCATCAGAGGTCACAATTCAATTATGGACGGAGATAATCTTCCTGGCTGGTTTATTTAGCTTGTGATTTTTAATTAATTCTCCTCCATGAGGGAATGCTGCTGCGAGCAGCCGGGCCGGTAATCTCAGGGCTGTAGATCTCATTTTCGCAAGCTGCGACCAGACGCACGCACAGCATAAAATGCTCCATCCCGTCTCTGCCGCATGTGGCTGATTCACAGGAGTCAATGTGGGCATAAACACTCTTTTAATTGAGCAGGAAGCACTTTCTAGAAACTGTTGTGACCTCACCGTACAGAACCTGCTCGTGGCACGTGTCCCTGCTCCCCTCCACCAGTGTGGACACTGAAACTAACTAATAACAGAACTTCGCAGTTTCATTTCATGTTCATCAGGAGCATCAGACAGTTTATTAGGACTTGGCTTTTTGAGTTTTATTTGGTTTTATTTTTCATTTTAGACAATGTTTCTATTCATAATTTAGTTGTGGAAAAGCAGTACTTGGGTTTAATACTTAATTCAGCAAGTTAACATGGTTCGTTGCAGTTTCAGTTTGTGGGGTTTTGGTCCATAGTTTCAGTTTGAGTTAATTCCTCTGGGAAGGCATATGCTTAATTTACAATACTTTAATTCAAAATGTATGGTTATTGAAACAAAAGTAGGTAGAAAACTACCTTTTCTACATATGAAGGAAAAACTCCATTAAACTGAATTTGCAGGTGAATATTTAATCTGTTATGAGGCAAATAAAAATGTTTTCAGTCACTTAAAATACATGATCTGTAGAGAAACACGCACCCCAAGTGGTTGGGAGAAGCTAACTTGTGCGAAGGAAACAAACAGCCCCCAGATTTCAGAAGACCAGACAGCAGGGCTTATCTCTCATTCCCATGATGTATGTACGCCCAAGGTCCAGGTGGGCTCTGGCCTGGGTCTTCTCCCTCAAGGACCCACTCTCTGGAATTGCCAGCTGCGGTGGAAGAGGGATTGGGTTAGGGTTAGGGTCAGGGAAGGCCTTTTCCCAGCAATTCAGTGCTTTGGGCCAGAATGGACCTGCATCGTTCCCACTCACGTCCACTGGCTGGAACTGGTCAGGGGCCTCCCAGACATGGGGTCAGGAAGGGCACCCGCATCAGGCACCCAGAGCGCCGGGGCTGGCGGGGCGGGGCTGGAACTGGTGACTGCACACGTGCTGGGGAAGACAGGCCCCTCCCTCCAAGCCTGGTGCAGCCAGGCATCAAGCAGACGATTCCAGAAGTAGCTGGTGCAGCCCTGGCGCCCGCTCTGGATGAGCATGAGGTACAGTGTGCTGTCCTGGGGCATCACTATCCACTCATGGGTGTGATTTCTTATCAGATGTTTTTCATTCATACAGTGGAATAAATCATGAATCATGACTGTTTAGAAGTTGCAGAGACTTGACAGGTGATAAGTTTTGGTGGTTTTTAAGGCCTATTCAGTAGGTCTCTTGGGTTGTGTTGAGGTGCTTGATTTGACCAGACAAGTTCTGACTTGGCCCATTTCGATTAGTCTGATCTGCATGAAACTGCCATGGTCAACCATCCTTGGCACAGAACAAAGGCAAAGGCAACCTGCTATTTGGGTGTGTGTTTCAGATTTCACAAGAAAATAGATTCTGCTGCTTTAAAATATACATAATACAAACTACTTGTCTCAAAGTCTCACATGTGAGCAATCTGAGACCCGAGGAAGTCAGTGGCTTCTTAAGGTTACATCTGAAGCTACTGTCAGGGCAGAGTCGCTGCTCTGATTTTTTAAAATCATTTCTTTTACTGTGGTAAGATATACATATCATACAATTTGCCATTTTAACTATTTTTAGGTGTACAGTTCAGTGGTGTAAAGCGCATTCACATTTGTCAGCCATCCCCACCATCCGCCTCTGGAATTTTTTCATCTTGTGAATTTGAAACCCTGTCCCCATTAAATGCTAACTCCCCCCTTCCCCTCCCCCCGCCCCTGCCACCCATCATCTGCTTTCTTCTCTGTGATTTGACTCTTCTAGGGACCTCCTGTCGGTGGAATCAGATGGTATTTGTGTCTGGTTTGTGTCACTGAGCACAGTGCCCTCAGGGCTCTTCCGTGCTGTAGAAGGTGTCAGAATTCCTGTCCTTTTCAAGGCCGAATGATATTCCACTGCATGAATGGATCACGATGCGTTTACCCATCATCTATGTAAGGCATACAATTAATACAGAATTCTGCTCTTGTAAAAAAATAAAAGTAAAAATGCAGGGTAGGGGACAAATGCACAGAGAAGTTGGCCAGGCCTGCAGCCAGGTGGCTCAGGTGAAGGGTCGTTTTCGAGGCCCTGCTCTGCATCCCCCAACTCAGGCAAAGGTCTCAAAGGCTTTTTGAGGGCTGAGCTTTGCAAACCCAAGCTTATGAAATGACAGTAAAATTGCAACCCTTAGCAAGATCGACGTTTGTATTTCCGTAGTCCCATTTAGAACTCCTCCTCGTTTCCTGCCGTGAGTAATGGGGGCTGATGGACCACACTGCAGGCTTCCTCAGACGGCCTCCTTACCCGAGGGCTATTGTCCTCATCTGTGGCTTAGTGAGGAGAGAGTTGCAGGACCGCCGCTCTGACCGCGCTGCACCTCCTCCTGGATGGCATGATGGGCAGGCCGAGCTCTGCCTTCCTCCCCGGGAGCCTGGAGTTGTGTTTGCCCACCCGGGCTTTGCTTTCCCAAGCGCGAGCGCGGTGACTGGAGCTGTGAGGCGTGGTCTTAGAAAGACGTTGTTATGACAGTGTTAGCCTCTGAGCACATTGCAGGGCCTCGAGGATTGCCTCGGAGGCATCAGGCAAACACTTCTGGGAGCTGATAATGTAGTTCCGTGTGCAAAGTTAGAAAAGTTATTTAAATAGGTAGCATTTGAAGGAATAAAACAATTGGAAGGCTTTTGGGGGATGATGAAGATAACTCTGAATTGTTTAAACTGGGCGTACAACTTTTAAAACAAACCCTGTGCCTTAGGCATCTTCTGGCTTCCCTATTCAGCTGGTTTATTTATGTGGTCAGGATGCATTTTCAGCATTTGTATTTTATAGATTAAACGAGATCTCTAGGTAACATTGTTGAAGAAACATTCCCTCTATTTTATCTGGAAACCATAGGCTTTCTGATTAATAATATTAACTTGAGAAATAATATTCCTTTAAATGCAGGGAGTGAAAAATCTAATGGAGTCTAGGGCAGGGACGGGGAGCTTGTCAGGAGGTAACTTCAGTGCTAAGCTCTTAGGTGGTTGTCCGGTTTCTTTTTTACTTTCTGGTTGCTTCCAAGTTTTTGCTCTTTGTGTATGGAGTCCATGGCTGGAATAAGGGGGTGACACAGCCGTTGTCACCTCCACCCTCCACTGTGTGGGATACAGAGACGTCTTGCACTTTCATGTTTAAGGCCCTTTAACATTGCAAAGCACGTCGTGTTATTGGTGACCAGCCCACACCTTGGCCACGAGGAGCAGCACAGCTTCACCAGCCTGTTTTCCTCTGTATCGGTCACCACTCTTCAAAAGCAGCAGAGTCCAGAAGCACCGCAGGCTTTGGAGGCAGACGTGTCTTTGCCGTCCACGCTTTTGCCTGGAGGTGCTGTGCTGCTTCTTGAGAACGTCCGCTGCGTTCATCAAGCGTTCGCTTCCAGCCCTGGGTCGCCTTTGCTGTCAGGGTGGGGGGACGTGAGCGGCAGCTGTAATGCGACATGAGACAGAATCGTACGCACACTGATTCTGTGCAGTCTCGGGCTGCGTGTGCGCACACGTGTGTGCTTGAGTGCCTGTGATGAGAGCAAACTACACCCCCTGAAACTCAGGGTTAGAAACGGCGGATGCAAAGATCAGTTCCCGGAGTTGGTGGCGTTCACTGGGAAACCCTGCTACTCGGGGTGCAGGGGAATCTCGGACCACCTCATCAGAGGTGGCTCCGCCTAGAATCGTGACCTACAGAGTCCCTTCGTGGTTCACGTGCCTCCTGCCACGCTTGCGGGTTCGCGGGATCCCCGACACCTTTTCCTACCCTCCACAGCCCGCCTCCATCCCTGGGGTCAGAGTTCATTCCTCCTTCTCCATTTCTCATCCCTTCATTAAACACCTAGTCGTGTCCTGCCTCTGTCCTGTTTGGGCTCATATCTGCTCCCTCTACTCTGTCGATCCCTTCTGGTCAGAGGTTCTTGAAATCAGCTTTGAATCTCTCTCTTCCTGGCCGAGGCCCTGTGCACACAGAGGCTCTCGAAATACGTGTGACATTGACTCGGTGAGTAAAATCGCCTGCCTTGGGTAACCGCTGGAGGTTGTACCCTCTCTCTCCTCTCCTCGCTTTGAGCCTAGACTGATACCACGTGTCACGGGCAAGTGGACAGAAGGCTCGAGCGAGTGGTGACTGGAGCCACACCGGCTTTGCTCGGCAGCTGGACTGCTCTAGGCCCTGAGGTTTGCTGTTCTGATCTCAGCACCTCCATCCGGTTCCATTCAAGGTTTCAGAGAAGTAGAATCTGGGTTTCTCACAAACGTTTCCAACATGAAACGTGTTCCCAGACTTGAGGCAAAGCGGAGCCGCGGTTCTCCTTCGCTATGTGAGAAGTGTCTTTGTGAGAGCGCGTCCTTGTTCAGGAGGGGAAGAAGAATGAGATCGACCGTAGGGTGCTCGGCAGACGCCGCCGCTCCAGGAACATGTGTATGACTGCGTATCATGTAACGGTACGCTGTGGGGAATAGTAATGAATAGTTTGGACCACAATAATGTGCATTGTTGATGTTTGTTAAAATAAAGATATTCAATTTATAATAAAGGGGATTAAAAGCTTAATTCGTGACTATGTTAATATTTGCCTGCAAGTACACAGATAAATGGGGATGCACCTTATCACGTCGAACACCTGCGCACACAAGTTCCTCCACCGAGATCTCCATGGGATTGTATGTTTCGCAGAGCTTAAACTTTCATTTCCCAAAATAATGATATCATTCATTTACAGATATAGATAGGCTCTCCGTGCTCCAACTCCATCCTGAAATGAGCATTGTGACTTCAGCTACAAAAATACAGGATTAATTGCAGCAGCGATACGCACGATTTTCCTGCTGCAAGAGCAGCTGGCTGAACACACGGCAGCCAGCAGCACCTGTGCCTTCACGTCTGTGGGTCTCCAGGACTCACGCGCACCCACAGGGCCATTCCTCCCTCAGAGGGATACAGGTGCACCTGGCTTGGTGGAAAGTGGCCGTCACAGATGCTTGTAAATCAAATCCTACTTTTAAGTGTTCTAGGGGAGTTTGCCCTTTGAAAGAGGTTTACGATGAATTCTTTGGATAACGTGTCCTGAGGGGAAATTAAAAAATGTTTATGAGCATCTCTGACTTGATCATCCCTGGGCTAATTACCTGGAAGATGCAAAGATAAGATCAGGTGGTGCTTTCATCTGGCTTCAGAAAAAAGCAAACATGAATAAACAACCAGAGGTGCTAAGTTGCATGCTCCATTCCTCAGGAAATGTGCTACGTAGATGGTGGATTACTGATACCTTTAAAGCTCTTGGTTGTATTTGCTTCCTAGGGCTGCTGTAACAAAGTACCACAGACTGGGCAGCTTCATTCTATCACACCCTGGGGGCAGAAGTCCAGGATGGCGGTGTGGGCAGAGCCGCCCCCTCTGCAGGGGTTGGGAGGGTCTGTCCCTCCTGGTGTCCCTCTCCAAGGCCTCTGGTGGCTCCTGGCTTGGGGCAGCACGAGTCCAGTCTTCCCACAGTGTCACTGGGGTCTCTTCTGTGTCCAGACTCCCCTTTTATAAGGACACCAGTCGTTGGATTAGGCCTCCTCCCCCCAGTGGGATCTTAACTAATTATGTCTGCAATGACCCTGTTTCCAAGGTCACCTTCTGAAGTACAGGGGTTAGGGCTTCAAGATATGAGTTATCCAGGACGCGACTGAGCCCGTCCACGCTGGTGTTAGCAGTTATAGTTTGGGGTGAGGCAGATGGCAGAGACCAGCACGAGGCCAGTGGGCAGAGCAGAGCTGCCACGTCCAGGGAGGTGGCCTGGAGGAGCTGGGCCCTCAGCCAGGGCTAAGCTGTGATCACCTGGCCGGCTTCATGCTCCCGGACTTCCATGAACCTGGGGGAAGAGGGGAAGTGTAGGCTGGCCCCCTGGTCACTTGTGGGGTGAGTGGCCCCTATGGCTGGGCTACCCCAGGAATTCCCAACATCTTGGTGTACGCAGCGGGGTGGGCTTGGGGTGGCAAACTGTGCACCTGCTAGAGTCAGAGGAGGCCTTCTGCCGGCGGGTTTGGCGTCGGCTCGGGTGCTGGTGGGCCTGCAGCCCAGACTGGCAGCTTGTGGCCCCAGGGTGTCTTGTTCAGGACCTGACGGGAAGGGGTGAGGCTCTGAGAGGTAACGGTTACAGCCACACGATTGTTCAGGAGGGGAGATTCCCCTCACCCTTATGTCCTGCCCGGAACTGGGCCAGGCCTGTCGCTTTCATCGTGGACTTTGACCCTCTCCCAGGAGGCAGCCCTGATCCCACTGTCAGGGTAAAATGGGGGTTGAGTAATTTTTCCTACGGGTTTCAGCTGTGTGCTGGGCTTTGCCCCATCTGTTTGGGTCCAGAGGGCATGGTCTCACGTGCTGTAAACTCCCTCCACCAAAACCGCAAAAGGACTCAGCAGGATGCCTTAGAGAAGGCCTTGCAGAGAAGGGGAAATAGGACTGGGCTGTAAGAGCTGGCTAAGGTCTGGGGTCTGGGGGTGGGTGAGGTGTGCCTTCAGGACGTGGGAAGGCTGGCTTTCGTGGGCACTTAGCTGTGGGTACAGAGGGAGGGAAGTAAGCTGGGTAGGGAAGATTGGAGCAGCCAGATTTTGGAAGGTTTTAAAAGCAAGCAGGGGTGTTCAAAACCGATGCTGCTTGCTGTGAGCAGATGCCATGAGTTCTTAAGAAAGGGGTTAACATGATGAAGGAGGATAAGGGGCAGCTGACCAAAGAGGGACCACAGGCAGAGACTGGGGGCCCGGCTCCCCACGGAGGACAGTGGCAGTGACCCAGTTGCAAAATGATGAGCTTTGCAGGGTGGATAGAGAGGAAGAAACACTTTTAATGGAAGACACTAAATTAGGAGGAGATCTGCTGTAAAGAGCAGGCACTGTACATCCCTGATTATCCACAGCTATCGTCATTTCACATCATTTAATATTTCCTGCAAAGAATCTATTGCATATGCACTTAAAGGTGATTGTAAAAAATAAACATTATACGACTTTGCGTACGAATAGATTCACACATCTGAGAAAAGTTGTCAGATCATGTGTCCCGTATGTATTACAGTTTGTAGCTGAGAAAACATAAGCACAGGAGAAGATGGATGGGGCAGCTCTGAGCCAGCGTCGAGCGGCTGGTGGGCGAGCCTGGGGACAGACAGACTCGGCAAGGCGAGGCCAGGTCTGGGAGCACAGCCTCAGGCAGACACCTGCCCACCGGCCAGCCAGGGGGTGACCTTGAGATCAGGGAACTCGGGCAACACGGCTTGGGCGGCTGTGGAGCCCGGAGCTCAAGAGATTGGAGAGGCCAGGAATAGCAAGTGAGGGACAGGTGAGCCCCCAGCCAAGGTCAGAAGTTGTGCTTGTTTCGCTTTGTTCGGCTAGACCTGGACGAGTCCGGATGCCCAGGTGCCGACTCCGGCCCATAGGATGCGGGAGGGCGGGCAGGCACGCTGCCGTACCTGCTGACTGAGAACGCGGCGGCCAGTCCGGAGGGGCTGCAGAGGCTCTGCTTGCGGGCGAGGCTCAAAGCTGCCCCCCGTATGTCTGAAACGTGTAACAGGACACGGGGTCTGTCAGCGCTGCTCAGAGGTGTGAACTTCCTCATATGCAGAGTCGCACAATGTTTATTTTTTTAAAATCACCTTTAAATGCAGATGCACATGGATATTTTGCAGAAAATAATAAACGACGTGCAGTTAGGATATCTGAACAACCCAGGATGCCCCGCGGCTGTTCTTCACGGTAGATTTGTTTATAGGAAGGCAGGCAGGGGCGCCGGAGTGGGCAGCTTTTGGACGACATGTGGCCAACAGCTAGGACAGCCAACGGGACTTGCCCTCTAGGCACCAGAAGATCGTGTCTGCAGCTTGGGAACTTCCACCCAGAGGCTGGCGTGTGCGTCCCTCACCCCATGTCCCGCCACGCCGCTGCTGCCCTGGGGTTCTCCTTGCTCTGCTCCCAGGGCACCCTCCTTACCCGCCAGCCACGCTCACCACGCTGAGCATCTGCTGGTCCTTTACGAACCCACTGTCCCCCAGACTGGGCACCCCCGGCAGGCAGGGGTCCACGGGTACCGCCTGGCAACCTGGGAGGTCCTGGTGACCCTGCACCCCGTCTCTCTTTTTCCTTTGTTCTTTTATTTCTTACTTGTTTTCCTGTTTCCTTTTTTGTTGATTTCTTTTCTCAATTCTCAGCCTCCTGTAGCTTCCGTCTCAGCACCTCTCAGTGGACCAGGATGTCCTTAGAGCAGAGCAAAGGTCCGCCTTTAAGCAGAAGGACAGAGGATGTTCACAGACATCTGTTATCATATTTGTTGTTTGAGATTATGTTTTAAGGACGTAGACAAAGCAGCCATGTGGTTGGGTAGATGCTGTCGCACACCAGCACCGAATGAGATGATTTTGCATCTTACAGAGCTGCACCGTCCAGTGTGTTAGTACCTGGCTACACGTGCTGTCAAATCCACATTCGTTCCAATTAAATAAATTAAACTTTAGTTCCTCAGTCACACTCACCACCTTTCAGGTGTTCAGCAAGCCACAGGTGGCTCCTGGCTGCTGCCCTGGATGGAGTAGACGTGAAACCTTTTCCCCATCACGGGAATCGATGCTGAGCCTGGCTCCAGAGGAGCACGTTTGCTTGCCAGGGACCCAGAAACGCCCTTTTACATAAATGTTACGGTTAGCTGGTTGTGTCGTGAAGTAGAATCAGCCTCGCTGCACTGATCTTACCCCTCTTTTCTGTGTTCACTCTTCAGGTAGGAAAGGTCAATTCTTGGGTCTATTTTAGGTAGAAAAATATCAACTTAGATTTTTAGTCTATTTTAGTCTATTTTTAGCCTATTTTAACTGTTTAGATAGAAAAAGGCCAAAGTGGAATATGGAACTGTGGTGGGACGGGACACCGGGTAATTTCAACAGGAGTAAAGTGACCGCTGACAAACTGTACGATGTAAACGCAGCAGTGCAGGTGGTTTCCTCCTTTTCCATGGGGGAGAAACACGGGTCCACGGGTACTGCCCATGGGTGGAGTTAAGTGACCTTCAGGCTCACCCAGTGGATGTGAGGACGCTCCCTGGCTCTTACGCCACAGGAGGGCTTGCTGGCCAGACCGCTGATAGCCTCTCTGTTGTCCTTGGTCATGGAGCCTTGAATTCTGGCAGAGCCGACCCAGATGGGGATGACATCTCCCTGCCTTCTCTGCAGCCCACGTTGCCACGTCCCTACATTCTCGCTAATAATATCAAACAGAAGTGTGCGTGTGATGTACCAAACTTGGGTCCCCTGGCCCGACGTGCAGCAAAGCCGATCTACTGACACCGGGTTTGGTGAAGGAAGGTAAGGTGTTAGTTCATTTCAGGCGCTGAGCGAGGAGTATGGCCAGCTAACGCTCAAGTGACCCGCACTCCCTGATGGCTTTTGAGGAAGGGCTTTTAAAGACAGCATGAGGTAGGGGGTGGCGCGGTGCCTGATCAGCTTGTGGACATTCTGATTGGTCAGTGGTGAGGTAACAGGGTGGTATTTTGGGGATGAGCAGTTTTTTCCGGCTCCAGCGGGTCTGGGGTCTTCGTGCTGGTGGTCAGCATGCAGTTAACTTCCTCCACCTGGTGGGAGTCTGGTTTCTGTAAAAACAGCTCAAAGCTATGGCTCAGGATATTATCTATAGCTCTTGAGGAGGAACTAAAGGTCCTTGACTCTGTTTTATGGCTAAACTATTATTTTGTTTTGCTTCACTGCTTTCCTTTGTTTCTGCATCTTCTCAGTTCTCTGATTAAGTTTGCTTTTTGGAACTCGGGGAAGGCCTAGGAGGCTAAAGCTTTTCTACAAACAAGAGGAAGGGGACAAGGGTTGGGGGGGGGGTCTGTCCCTGGGAAGGCCCTGCCGGGTCCTGCTTGGTTTCAGTGACTTCCTGAACCACCTGTAAGAGGTACAAAGAGTGGGCTCTTCTTCATCCCTCACCTCTGCTGCCAGCAGGAGGGATGCTGAGATGGCCAGAGTGACAGCAGCCATCACAGGCCAGGAGGCATCCCTCGAGGAAGCAGCTGTGTCTCTGTAGCTCGGGGACGTCCTGCTTGGGACTCCTCATGTGAGGGGAAATAAACTCTTATTGTAAAGTCACTCTTCTCTCAGGTTTTTGTTGCTGTTACTCTCAGTTAGTCTTAACCCTGACTCATACTCAGGGCTGGAGCTTTCCCACACCAGCCAGAAGCAGTGCTTCTGTGAAAAGGAAGGGGTGACCCGTATCGACCAGTGGGAGGCCTGAGGCTCACTGTGGAAATAGGAGCCTTTGCCTCATCTCTGCTTCTAGAAAAAGCCAGAACTTACCTTGAATATAAAATTCTCATTGAATTTATCTCTACGTAAGGCAGCAAAGTATTTGTCTTTGGGTGAAGCACTCTTTTTGACAAGAGTTTGGGCCAGTTGATCTGTTAAACAAATTACTTAATTTCCATGAACCTCGGTTTCCCTGTCTGTGGAGTGGGCGTAATAATATCGCTTCGCGAGTTGGTTGTGAAAATTGCCTGGCAGAGTGCCTGGCACATAGAATAGACTCAGTACACGATGGTTATAGGCATAGCAGCATTATTATGGAACTTCAAGTATAGTTTAGAATTAAAACGGAATGAGGGATGTTTGCTTTCCTAACAAAGATCTAATTCTAATTCCTATTTTGCTTTGGTTTTTATATGGCTGCTCATTCTAGTAATTTATAATAGATTTAAATAATAACAAAAATAATCAACATTTTTTGATAAATGGGACTAATGTCTAAATCCCTGGTATAAAGTAAATTCCCAAATGTGTCCAGTATTGTCTTTATCTGAATTACTGTACTTTTGAATTTTGGTTAGTAAAGTATGCTAAGCTTGCCTCTGGTATTCTGTAAAGTAGGGAAAAAAATATGTGTGTGTGTGTGTGTGTGTGTGTGTGTCCACTATGCAGTTTTAAATAGCTGGTCAGTCCCCATCCTAATGAAAGAGTAGTGAATGCGTTGAGAGGGGCTGTTTCTACAGGGTGTTGTTTACTACACTGTCCAGATCTATATTGGGCTGAACATTTAAACGGTAGCTATGTTTGTAGGAAGATGGGCTTCTTTTTCCTCCCTCTTTCATTTACACAGGGTGACTCTTTTCTTTAAACACTGAAACTTTTGTTATGCTAATCAGGCAGGGACCATTTCCAATTCAATTTCACCTGGGCCTGGTCAGCCAGTTCCTTCTGTGGCTGCCTCTGGGGACCTTCCTTGTCTTCTAAGCTGCCGTCAGTTGCCTGTGCTCATTCCATTTGGGGCGACATCGCAGATATTTCATCCTGAGATGTTGCTGGGCCTGGAGGAGTGTGTGCCCCCAGGCTGGCTGCTCACCGGCCTCAGTCTTCCCGGCCATGCAGCCCGAGCCTCTTCCAGACGCCCTGTTCTCTGGCTGGTTTGCATCGAATCTTGGGCTGGAAGCTTGGCTCTGTTAGAGGCCCGTCAAGAGGCACCGCTGCTCGGAAGTTAATTAGTGATTTCACCAGGTGACCGGGCCAGGGTCACCCCCGCCACCGCTCTCACTCTGACCCATCTTGGGAGAAATGAGATTCTAAACCCACTACTTTTAAACTCTGCTAAGAGTGTTTTACGATTAGTTTTTAATCACAATTACCAGCTGTCGTGGAAATCAACAAACAGGCACCTTCCTGCTCCTGGTCCTGCATCTGGTGCCTGGTGGTGGGAAAGAGGAGAACACGAGCCCCGGGATGGCACCAGGCTACGTAACCAATGAGCCGCCATGAACAAGCAAGGGAGCCAGAGAGCAGACCCACCGGGCAGCTGGGCATCTGGGAGGTTTCTCTCCTGCTTGAGGGAAAAACCAGAATCTTTGCAGCAGGCCTAAGGGGATCATATCGGTCTCATAATCAAGGATGACTAGCCATGGTGGAATTTAAAAATCTACCTTCCGGGAACGTGTGAAGGGGACGTTCACAAAAACAGAAGAGACAGAGAGACACACACACAGAGAAGAGAGGGGCCTGACGTATGCATCTCTAGAGCACCCCCTTCCTCTGCCTGTCCGTCCTCAGATGCTGGTGTTTGTTTTCTGTGCTGCTCCTCCTGGACCGCCTGCAGCCGCTAAGCCGGTCCTAACGTTGGGGAGGTAACTTCAGGTTCCCACGTTGGGCCTTGGTTTCCTCATCTGTAAGATGGGACTGAGGAAGCCGCCTCCTGGGGAGGTGTCATGAGAACGCTGGACCGTCAGCCGTCGGTCTGGGGAGATGACACGAGGCACAGTCCTAAATGCTCCGTTTTCCCTGAGCTCCACTCCAGGGGTCCCAGGTGGTCTGGTCCTGGAGGATGCATGGCTCTGTGCCCGCAAGGCCTGTCAGCCCCCATAGTTAGGGGACGATTCTCCCGACTTTCCAGGGAGCCCTGTGCATTTCCTTCCGTCGTCACCAGCATAGGGAGCCTCCGTCTTACTCCCCCTCTGCGTTCCCTTTCCTCTCACCCTCTTGGGCTTTGACCCTTCATTTCTTTGTGTTTTACTCTCAGTCTTGATTTCCAGTTCCTCTTAGAATCGTCCTTGTCCCCGTTAGCACTTAACGGTGAGAACAGGATCAATGCACTAACAAGCAGAACCCCTGAAGTTCAGATGTCCTGAAAGCATCCTAAGAATGCGGCCAAAGCATCAGTGATGAACCCATGTCATCGAATATTTCTGACATGCTCCCGGGTGCGATCCTGTTAACTCTTCCAGGACTCAAATGACAGCATCTTCTGTACACGTTCGCAGCTGCCAGCTGCCTGGAGAGGGGCGGGTCAGCCTTTCACGTCGCGTGTGAGGAGCGGCCCTCGAGGGGCCCGGGTGGGCCGAGCAGCGGCACGAGTGGCAGAGGGGCCCGGACCCTCACGTCCTGCCACCTGAGTCTGCGGGAGCGGGGTGACGGAGGGAGCACCCGGCCTCCTGTCGCACTCCTCCTTGTTTCTGTGGCAAAGGACACATAGGCTAGGCGCAGCTGTCGCTCAGATTTGACCTCTGTGCTGTGTCTGAGGATATCGGGTTGACAGAGACGCTTGTGTGCAAGGCCCTGCCTGGCTCAGTCCCAGGCAGCATACAGACTGCCCACCTGGCCTGTGGGCGACTGCTGTCCGTGTCCTCATGTCCCGCCTGTGGCCATGTTTCCCACCCCCAGCCTGGAGCTCTGAAGCCGAAACCTTCTGCCTGCCTGTCTGCTGGATGGAAATCGTAGTGACAGCTCTGCCAGGGATAGTGCCGCACAAGGTCTTGGGAAAACAGACAGTCAACAGGGGCTGCGTGAAATCGTGTGTCCTGCAGTGCCACTGAGTTCCCTGGACACAGCGGTGGGCAGTGGAGGGCGCACCACCTGCGGCTGGAACGTGTCTCTGAGCACCAGCTTTGCCGCTTGGAGGTGCAGTGGCCCCCAGGAGCTTCCTCAGCTTCTCGGGGCTTCCGTTTCCTTATTTGTAAGCTGAAGGATATAATATCAAGTAAAATGGTAAATGGAAAACAGCCTGTGAACTGCTTTAGGAGCAACCAGATGGCAGATATGATTATACTGAGGAAAGAAGGTACCATAATACTTTTATCACTGCATACTAAGGGTACAGCCTATTAATTTGACCTAAGTATTACCTACTTTTTAGGAGAATGTGTCTGTGGCTTGGTCAAAATTATGGCTGTGAAGCCACCATCCAAGTGAAAGGGTAGTCAAAATCTCAGAGTTAATTTATTTCTATGCAAGTCCTACCTAATGTTTAATTAAGTAATTAAGTAAATGGTAGGGAATTGGTTTTTTTGGTGGTGGGGGGCGGTGTCATGCTCTGGCAGCTGCCTTTGAATTATTTTTGATTCCTTGCCAATCAGAAAGTTGAGATCTGTAAGCACCTTTCAAAATGTAACAAGCAGGAAAGGTGAGGAGTGGCCCTTCCTGCAGTCCATTACCTGAAAAAATGCTTTCCTTACTCGCATCCTTTGACGGTCTCCTCCAGAACGGATCCAGACATGGGTGCATCCTTAGATGGGTCTCGGCCTTTGCTTTGTCCCTTTTCATCACTGATAGTAACAGAGCCCCTTCTGTGTTCTGGGCACCGAGTAGGCCACCTGTGGTGTCAGTATCTCGCGAGTCTCATATGTTTGTGTTGGGGATGCAATGTGGCTTGTTGCCGTTGCCGGACGGGATGTGGTCGGCCTCAGAAGGAGCCCAGCGCCCACAGCACAGCAGAGGGCGGGAGGCGGAGGCGAGGAAGGCCGCCGCGGCGTTCCCGGAGGGCTGTGGAGGAGGTGGGCCCGGACTGTGCCATGGCTGACGCGGGAGGGACTTCCTAGGAGGGGAGAAGGCCTCCACGGGGTTGTCCTGTGCCTGTGTGTCCAAGGGCACTGAGAAGCTCTGAGACAGTGAAGAAACAGGGAGTCTGGAGAGGTGGGCAGGTGAGTGACGGAGGGCAGAGCAGGCGGGACCGGGCAGGGGACGTCGGCAACGTGACAGGTGGTAAGGCTGCCACGGTCAACTTTCGAACAGAGGATGGGCATAAAGATTCTATTTCGGTGAAATGGCTTCGAGGGAGAGGAAGTGGCCGGGACCGAGAGAAAGGCTGGGAGCGAGAAACACGTGGGCGGGGACAGGACGCGTGACTCGCTGGGTGCAGGAGGGAAAGACAGAGAAGAGCGGGACTGAGAGGCCGTTTCTCCTGCCTTGCCTGCCCCTTGGCCTGGGCAGTATAGGTCAGTTGCTGCTGATCTTCTTGAGGCGGGAAGCATTGTGAACCACCGGAGAGAAGGCCAGGCAAACCAGGGAGGGACCACCGGCTGGGCAGGAAACGTCTCAGAAATGCTTGCAGAGGACGGGGCACCTGGGGTAGGACGCTGCAGACTGGCACACACCCTGCCGTGCATCCTGCTTAGGGGAAAATACGGTGCCTTAAACGAGCAGTGACCTCGGTGGTGGTCAGCGTGCGTGCGCAGATGGGAGGTTAGCTGGGCGCAGCCCGCGCCTGGGGACCCTGTAGATGTGCGGCAGTATGCTCACTGTGTTTGGGGATAACGTGAACGACCTGTGGCCAGTGAAGAGTCACTCATCCCGTTTCGAATATTTAATTTGCCTTTTGCGTTACGTTAGCAATTCCTTTTATTTACAGATAATCAGGCTGTTACACATGGCTGGTGTCTTTCTGTGAAGGGTCCCTCCTGGGGTCCCCTCTTTGACCTCCTTGCTGGTGCTTTACAGGAACCCTTCAGCACAACAAGTCTAGGTGAGCAGGCAGATGGAGCTGGGCTGTGGCCCAGGCCAGTGTGGTCCTCACACAGAGCAGCAACTCCTGCGTCCGTGCAGCGTGACGCTGGGGCAGGACGCACCTCGCCCTGCCTGGCACACCAGGCTGCAACCCCTGTTTTGTGTCTGGAAACCTTTACTTTTGCTCTAAAGTTGTAAATAGCGTCACGAAGTCATATATCAGTCACACATCTTTCGGGAAAGAAACATGGAAAGTGTGAAAACGCACAGAGCGTCGTGTTTCCAGGATACTCATCTTGTACTACAGACAGGCTTTCCCTCTGGTCACTGTAAAATGTGACTGGCCGTGGGGAGAGAAAACAGAGATGACTGCCTAGTTCAACGTTCCAACTTTCTCTCTGGGAAAGCCCTGCTGCCCTTTTCTTGTAGACTCACGCATGGATGTTTGCAAGGACTCTTTTAATTCAAACCCGGTTCAAATGTCGATCGTTTCAATGAACTATAATTACTATACTATTTGAAAACAAGGATTATTCCATCATTTCGAGTGTATTTGAGTACTGAATTGTTTTCAAAGTTAAATCTACTTTGGGGGCTTGAGGAGATCAAATCAGATATAGTGGTGATGAAAAAGAGAGCAAAATGTTAGAGAAACCAATGCTAACTGTTGGGTCAGCGGACTCCTTAGACCTATGTGCTCACTTTGACAGTCTGCTAGGGAGGATGAATTTCTGGCTTCAACACTGTCTCTGGAGCAAAATCACATTGTAGTAGGGTCAAATAAAATTAAACTGAAGTTAAAATGTAATCTAAAAGTCGATGGGTCTCAGTCATTAACAGCAGCACTCAGAATACTCCAGATAAGCACTCTGTCCGGACAGACTTGTTCTTTCACGAGTCTCACCATCCACAGCTGGTAACTGGGGATGTTGGTGGCCGTGGACACCGGGCGAGCTCTGCCAGGGCTGTAGCCACTGACGGCAGAGAGAAGTCCTGGAGATGCAGAAACCCGTCTCTCTGGGGCCACCTTCTCAGACGAGGAATCTCTCAGTAAAAAAATTGCAATAAAGATTTGCTCTTCTCTTATCTGAATAATGGCTCCATTTAATAATCATGGATTAATTAATTTTCTTTCTCATTCTAAAATAATTCTGAGGAAGCTCGGTCACTAACCCAGGGGGTGATTTCTGTCATTGCCGTTAGGGTTTTGCAGAAAGTTTGGAACCAGTCATGCCAGCTTTTCTCAGGAAGCAGACTCGTTTTCTCATCCAAGGCTTAGAAGGGAGCACCCAGCCTCCGAGAGGAGAGATGCGTGCGGATGCCTGCCCCTTCCCGCCAAAGACTCGGCTTTCCTCCCTCCCCCAAATCCTTCTCCTCACCAGCAGTGTTGCACCCTAAGAAAGAAGGTTCTAGCACCCAAACTCCTTCAGTGTTCCCTTCAAACCCAGGTCTCATGCAGGAGGTATCTTAACAGCTGAAAAACGGAAACCAAACCCGTTTTTTTAATGGCCCACTGAAGCACATTAATTGCTTTTTACTACTTCCTCCAAGATATACCTACAAATGAAAATGGAGGCAGGGGCTAAATGACCTTGGCCAAGGTCACTTGGCAAGTGGGCATCGGACCCCTGAGTATCCCGACCCTCCAGAGCTCTGGGCTGGCTGGTGGGTTGGCCCCCTGGTGTGCTGGCAGGGGAGACGGGGAGGACCCCAAAGAGGCAGAAAGGCTGGACACAGAATCGGACACTGCACTGTGATGTCTGCATATCCCGTGATGACACACTGCAGGGACACAGCCTCACAGTGGGGATGTCACGTGGAGTGGGAGATTGTCCCTGGGGCTGGGGCTCCCTGGGAGGCCTTTCAGGGGGGTGTTTTCATTTTGCAGGCTTCTTAAAATCTTGTTTCAGAAAGGCAGCGTTGATGGTATTTCTTTCCCAGCATTTCGTTTGCAGGATTGCTAGTTTTATCACCTTATTTTGATGCTGGTGAAATACCATGTGCTGGCCCCCAACCCTTGGGTCCGTTTTGGAAGTCACTTGGTAGCGTTCATTTGTTTTTAAATGAGGAAAAGCAAGCATGGTCTTTCTCTGACTACAGAGGATACAGACGTGGTGCTGAGGCTGGATCTAACGTTGAGGATGGACACCCAGTTGGCAGACTTGCTCTCTGTATCTTCTGCACTCCTCAAAAATATCTCGAAGGATTCACGGTGCCTTGTATGTCACCAAAAGAAATGTGTTTGTTTAATGACGGTTCTTTGACTCTGTGGAAAGGCCCCAGATAGGCACCACCCCTGGACGTTCAAGACCTTGTTAGGCACTACTGGGCATATACCCTGAGAAAACCATATTTCAAAAAGAGTCATGTACCACAATGTTCATTGCAGCTCTATTTACAATAGCCAGGACATGGAAGCAACCTAAGTGTCCATCGACAGATGAATGGATAAAGAAGATGTGGCACATATATACAATGGAATATTACACAGCCATAAAAAGAATATGCTAACACATATATGTGGAATCTTAAAAAAAAAAAAAAAGAAAAGGTTCTGAAGAACCTAGGGGCAGGACAGGAATAAAGACGCAGACGTAGAGAATGGACTTGAGGACACGGGGAGGGGGAAGGGTAAGCTGGGACGAAGTAAGAGAGTGGCATGGACTTATATATACACTACCAAATGTGAAATAGATAGCTAGTGGGAAGCAGCCGCATAGCACAGGGAGATCAGCTCGGTGCTTTGTGACCACCTAGAGGGGTGGGATAGGGAGGGTGGGAGGGAGATGCAAGAGGAAAGAGATATGGGAACATATGTATATGTATAGCTGATTCACTTTGTTAAAAAGCAGAAACTAACACACCATTGTAAAGCAATTATACTCCACTAAAGATGTTAAAAAAAAATTAAAAAAAAAAAAAAGAACCTTGTTAGGGAAACAGGGCTGAGTAACCTGTGCCGTTCGAGTGTGTCTGGGGACTTTTCGGTGAAACCAGGAGCGCGTGGATTGTCGGTGACTTGTGAACTGGGTCAGCAGGACTATCCTGTGCCTGTCTACACGGCCCTGGACATGGTGACCACTGCAGCAATGAGCTCACCCTGTTCCGTCTGCCACGGGGTCTCAGCAGGGGGTGAGGGTGTCCTTCATGGCGCCCACGCCCTGGAGGCAGCCGCTCCCCACTCTCCCAGTTGTTCCTCTGGTATTTGCTCCGTATCTCTAAACAGAGTGCTTACATTGCTAGTTCTTGGTTTTTCAGTTTCAGATAATGACTCACTGACCCACTAAGGATAAGGAAGATGTAACTTCCTTGCACCTGCCCGGAAACACACTTTCTCTCCCCCATCCTTTCCGTGAAGGGATCTTTTAACTTCCGGCTGCATTGATACCCAGTGTCCGTATTAACCTGCCAGACCACCACCACTCGTGCTGAGTCTTGTAGTGTACAGATATTGAGCTGTTTGCGTATACTTTGTCTTTTCTGGAGTTGTTTTGTTCCATTTGCATAATTTCCTACGTACTTCCCATGAATCCGTCCCCTACGATTTAAATACCAAACATTAGACTGACTTTGTCCCATCGGGACTGACTGCCATCCAACCTGCCATCTCGCCGGTTTTCTGGACTCTTCTGCCCTGGACACGCTGGGGTGGCTTGACCACTCCACTGGCTGGATCCCATATCGATCACTCATGGTTGGCCTTCCTTCTGGGGGTCACATCGTCCCCTGAGTTTAGTCTAGAGGGAGTGTGTGTGGAAGATACAGATTGAGATCACTGTCTTACATTCTACACCCACCTTAGCTGGTGTTTTGTCTGGGGAGAGGCGTCTGGATTGGCTGTGATGGTTCCTCAGGCTTTCAAGTTGTTGCCGCGTTGTCCTCCGGATGCCGCTGCTCAGAGCCCTGAGGCTGTTCTGATTCTCCATCCTTTGTAAGCGGCTCCTTTTATCCCCATCCCTAGCAGCGTTTGAAAAGGATCTTCTTTTGACCTAAGTATACTGGGCTCCCAGAGTATGGTCCTTTAATTTACATTATTTGTATGTGGGTGTTTGTCCGTCCCTTCTGTGATGGGTCCTCCCAGCCCAAATACTCACGTTCTTCAGTCCTGGAAATTTCTTTAATTCTCTTATAATTTCTTCCTCTACATTTTCTTTATTTGCTCTTTCTGGAATTGTACTAGTCACATAGTCTATCTCCTGTACAGATCATTTAATTTTTCTTATTTTGGCTCTATTTTCCATCTTGTTGATTTTTCTAATTTCTGAATCATTTCATACTTTTCTATTAAATTTTTAATTTTAATCATATTTTAATTCCTAAGAACTCTTAGTTTTTCTTGAGTGTGACTCAGATCTCCTTGTTATGAGGATGCCATATCTTCTCTTTCCTCTGTGATATTATTGTTTTTTTTTTAAAGATTTTTATTTTATTTATTTACTTTTTGGCTGCGTTGGGTCTTTGTTGCTACGCACAGGCCTTCTCTAGTTGAGATGCATGGGCTTCTCATTGCGGTGGCTTCTCTGGTTGCGGAGCACGGGCTCTAGAGCGCGGCCTCGGTAGTTGTGGCTCTCGGGCTCTAGAGCGCAGGCTCAGTAGTTGTGGCGCACGGGTTTAGTTGCTCCGCGGCATGTGGGATCTTCCCGGACCAGGGCTTGAACCCGTGTCCCCTGCGTTGGCAGGTGGATTCTTAACCACTGCGCCACCAGGGAAGCCCCCTCTGTGATATTATTAGTGATTAGCCGTTTTATTTTTAAATTTTCTCTGATCCCTGCCAAGTTCCTCTTCACTGTTTGTTCATTTGTTTTCTTCGGCCTCTGTCTTTCTCACATGTCTGGTGACTTGTGGTTCCAGGCATGTTTAAGGAGAGGCAGTAACTAAGAGCAGTGCAGAGCTGGCTCAGAATGGCTCAGGAGAACCAGCTGTTAACTTTCAGGAATTTTGTGAGCCCATTGGTATACACAGCCATTGTTAAAAATTAAATTATATAAACTCACAATTATACATTATGTGAAAAAGAGAAGTAATAAATACTCCAAACATTGCTCTAATTCCATTTAGTGTATTTTACTATTGTCCATACTCTTGTGGTTACTTATGTCTATTTTATGGTGGACATACCATACGGTGGCGTGTACTGCACTCCCGTTCCCAACTCTGCATTCAGTAACATCACAACGGCAGCCCGAAACCAGCCGAGGTGGTGGTGTTCACACCATGGAAGTGGGTCAACCCTGTAGAGCCGGGCTGTCCCGACCCTCCACCCCTGGAGAGCCCGTTGTTACTCACCTACCAGCACACCACCGCAGGAACCCTGGTGTGTGTAGTAGAGCTGGGGCTAACCTACCCAGAAGATACCCATTTGGTTTCCCACTGTGGGCCTGGATTTGCACTGATGGGTACCACGACCCCAGCCTCAGCCCAGGGCTCCAGGACTCACAAACTTCCCTCCCCAGCAGGCAGAAATTCTTTTTCTCCTCAGTCAATAATACTCAGTTTCCTCCAGTGTTAGGTCTGAACAAAGACCAGCGTTTGGCTAATAGTCTTTCTAAATTTCACAAAACATTTTATAAAAATGTTCACATTGCAGTTTTGAAACGACTGCTTTCCAAAGAACAAGGCTGTTCCAATGCAGCTTTTACTTCTCAGTAGGACTGTGGATTTCAGTTCCTTTGTATGTTTAAGAAACTGTAGTTTTTGTGGACTATGCATATTTTATTCTTTTATTTGAAAATATTTATAATAGTAATTAACACTATGTTCTGCAAAAAAGTGTTTAATGTTTGCTATAAATGGAGCTATAGCTGTAAATGCACATTGCATTGTGATATTTTAAAGCATTGAAAATGGAGAGTCCTATAGTTAAGACACAAGACATCTTTGGATTACAGTTTGATTTTCTTAAAAGTTAAAGTAAACATTAAATCATATACATATATCATTTATAACAAAACTAATATTATCTAAGCTCAATATTTTAGTCTGAAAATTATGACATTGTGAATAGGAAAATATGTAAACAGCTAGAAGAAGACAATCATGAAGAAATGAGATAATAGTCTTCAGATGAAACAATTAAATATGAATTATGACATAATTACAGACCCCCCGATGGGTAAAGAAGAAAGCTACTGATGATATAATAGTGTTTTCTGTAATGTCTACTGCTATTTAGGCTAAAAAGATACTTATTCCATTGCAAATTCTTCTATTTTGTTGTCTTAAACTTTCTCAAATGTTCCTTTAGACTGGGGGTTTATGTGCTTCAATTGAATCAAAAGTAATAATATTGAAAAAGTTTAGTCAGAGCCCTAGTGGATTTGTACATAGAATGCTGTTCCCTAACTGCTCCACTGACAGACATGGAAACACGTAATCCTCCCATAGTAATTAGTTTGGCCATCATTTCAAAATATCAATAGTATAAACTTCAAGGAACTCATTTTCTAAGCACTTAGGTATAAAATTTACTTAAGGGACTTCCCTGGTGGCGCAGTCGTTAAGAATCCGCCTGCCAATGCAGGGGACACAGGTTCGAGCCCTGGTCCGGGAAGATCCCACATGCTGCGGAGCAACTAAGCCCGTGCGCCACAACTACTGAGCCTGTGCTCTAGAGCCCTTGAGCCACAACTACTGAGCCCACGTGCCACAACTACTGAAACCCACGTGCCTAGAGCCCGTGCTCCGCAACAAGAGAAGCCACCACAATGAGAAGCCCGCACACTGCGAGAAGAGTAACCCCCACTCGCCACAACTAGAGAAAGCCCGCGCGCAGCAACGAAGACCCAACGCAGCCAAAAATCAATAAATAAATAAATTTATTAAAAAAAATTTACTTAAAAGTTGAAAATAATTAAATAGACTATATCAACTTCTACAGGACTAATATAATTATCCTGGTCTTAAGGTTTAAAATTTTTTTTGTCTTAGATGCATTCGTTCAATACAGACATTTCATTCAGATGATTGTCGTCATCCAATCAAAGTCCTCACTTTAAAAGGAAAGCTTGGTTTCTGGAATTACGTAGCTGGAAGCTGAGGGGTGAATTCGTTATGTGTACATACAAACATAAACATATGCACATTCACATTCATATACGTAAGCACACGTGTATAAACATATACAGGTTCATACACATACGCATATTTGCATATCTATTGAAGAAACATTGGTGTATATATACATAATCATAAACATAAACACAAATATAGTCTATTCATATATGTATTCATGTGCATGCACATATACATATAAACATACACACAATCATTTACATATACATACATATTCATATACCTACCACATATGCAAATACATGTATAAATATTCATATAAACAGCCATATGCATACAGACCTATCCATCAACATGTACATATTCATAAACATATGCACATTCATGGACATATTCATGAAAATAGATGATGGTTGGATGGACAAGTTGGTGTGTTTTACGACGTGCTATTAGACTCAGGTTACAGTGTGTTTGGAGAAATCAAATTCCACTGTAGCAGCTATTCAGATTTGTATTCCTTTTACTTTTAAGTTAGTGTTAGATTATAGTTATGACTTGTTGACACACCCTGGCACCTGTACGCAATTTGATTTGTCAATGGCCTGTTAGTAAATTTATCTATGACTGTGTTCTGCTTTCCATTGACTTCAAAAGATCACGGGTAAAAATGATCCATGATGGCTCATTCTGGAGCTTCCATTTGTAAAATTACATCATCCCTTTTAAAATAAAACTTATTTTCTTATATTTAATGTAATTCATGTTTATTATAAAAAATGTGGAAAATACGGCAGAGTATGGATCAGCAGGAGGTATTGAGCTGCAACAGTGGTTATTGCAGCCGTGGCACATCCGGAATAACGGTGTGCTTCTCTTCCCGTGAATGCTCTTTTACGGTGCTGAGGTCCTCATGTAATGTGGTCTTGTATTCTGGCTTTCTTCTAGCTGCATTATAGCATAAGCATTTCCCCATGTCATTAAAATTCTTTGCTGATACTTTTCAACAATTGTAAAACTTGCTAGATCTGGCTGCCATCTAACTCACCCTTCCCTGGCTCTACTATCTGGCATTTAGTCTCTTTCCCTGTTTTGTGGTATTGAGATTATCTCACAGTGAACATCTTTGAACTAAGGATTATTTTCTCAGAACAGACCTTCAGAAGTGAAGTTACTGTGACAAGAGATATGAGCCCATCTCAGGCTCCTGATATGTTGCCAAATTGCTTTCCCCCCAAAAGGTCTTAATCTGCACGTCCGCTGTTGATGTGTGAGCCCATGTCTCACGCACGCTTCTGCTGAACTTGTTCAGTTTGGGGATTTTGTTCATCATTCAGCCTTTGTTCTGATCCATATTGACCCCAGTGTGAAACCCAAGCCCTCTGTTGGCTTGCTAAAAACAAGCACACAAGAACCCAGTCCCTTCTTGGGAAGAGGAGACCGGCTGGAAGATCTGGAGTGGCTCCAGGTCCGGCAAATTCCAGTTGGATACGGACACAGCTCAGGGCAGACCACTGGGCCCAGCCCGGCCCTCTTCTCTGGTCCTGCTGCCCTTTCCCCTCCCCCCTCTCCTCTGGGGCCCTTGACCTCCAAATCCCTCTCACTCTTATGCACCTCCTCCTCTCACCCACTCCCCAAATGGTCTCCAGGTCAGGCCTTTCTGTCCAAAGTCAAGGTGCTCTGCAGGACAAAGGCCCTTCTCCTGCACAAGCTCCACCCTCTTGAGAAGGGAGTTGAGACCGCAGCAGTAGTATGCCCCCTGGTTACGCTAACGGTAATGGTAACGTTTGATGAATAGGACAGTGCCCCTTCCAGCCCGAGGGAAATGATTTGCAGATAATTATAGACAGAGGGCAGTGTTGGGCACTGGCCACTAAATGTTTGTTTTTCCTTCCGTCCCTCTCCGTGTAGAATTTAAATCTCTCAGGGTAGCGCCTGCTTCATGGGGCTGTAAAATGTTCTGCTTTTGACTTCGTTGTTTCGCAAGTAAATACAAAGTATAAATAAAAGTTCTGCACGTGGAGATGGGGACGGAGGACTGAAGCTGCTGAAGGGACACGCCCGCTGGCTTTCCTCCCCTCGGTTTGCAGTGAGGGTCACAGCTGAAGACCAGGGTCTTGGAAAAGGTGGAGGGAAGACGCTGCAAAATCATGGGGGATAAAACGAGAGCAGTGAGGAGACCCCACCCTCTCATGAGACATGAAGCAGGTCGTCCTAGGAGCTGTTTCCACGTTTGTCGGCTGTGGGTTAAAACGGTGGTTCTCATGGGGAACTTGTCAGAAATGCGCTGTCTCAGGCCCCAGGGGCAGGCCCAGGAATCTGAATTTTAACCAAGGTTCCCGGCGCTGCTGCTGATCCCTTGTCAGCACCACGGGGCTAACGGACAGCAGCCCTACCCCTCCTGAAAGATGGGGCTTCGGGCTTTGCCTGGAGTCTGTGTTGGATCCTGGCTACAACGTGTGGATCGAGTGGGTTCCCCTGTCTTGCTGCCTTCCTGTGGTTTCCATGACGTTAGTTAAGATGTTCAGCGGGGTTAGGATGCTGGGGACAGTGCACTCCAAGGGCGCGTCACTCATAATGGTTTATGATAACAGAGCTGGCACCTTTTTATGTAATTACAGTCTGTACTTATTATTTTCTACTTAGCTAGATCTATACTCCAAGTCAATGTAGGACATAATATGGGAATACTGTGTTCGTATAATGCATATGTGTGTATTCACCCACATTCAATACCTGTGCAGACAATACTTTTAATAATGTGGTGTACCAGATTTTTAATCAAAGCATCCCTTTGTCAGGGTGCAAAACTAATTGCGTTGTTGTGTGTTGGGGGTCAAAGTTGTTGTAATAAAACATCCATCTTGGAGCTTTTTAGAGGAACCTGTTTAAAAAGGTTAAAGTGGGTAATTATCACACCCTAATTTACAACTACTTGGCAATAAGAGTTGCTTTTCAATGAACCATTTATTCATGATCCGCTGCTCCACACTGCAGGATTCTTCTTGACTAGGTTAGGAAATGTAATTAATAAATGATAGGATTATTTATGGTTCATGGTGCCGGATTGGGAAATACAATGATACACAGAATGAGCTAAAAATGATTCTCGCAAGCAGCCAGCACACTTTAATCCATGGATTGAATTGTCATATCACTTGACATAATGAAGTGTATTCTGGATGGAATTCATGGGACGTTTCTGCGTGCTGACCTTCCTCTTTTGGCGGCTGAGGGAAAGCAGTCATGGTCCTTCCAAAACGGAGTTGAAGTACAACATGTCCATCTTGGTCTGGGTATGTCTAGATGGGTTTTTGGGGGGTGGGGTGGTAAGGGACGTTCATATGACTGCCTGTAACAGGAGTTCTCTCTACGTGGTGGCTTCCAAACATACAGTAGGACTCAGATTAGAATCATCACAAGAAAATAAATCTGACGTCCTCAACAAATGTGACTTCATATGATCAAATCAACACACGTTCAGCCTGTGCTACTAGGTTTTTACAAAGGTGACTTGTTTTTGCATAAAGACAAACGTTTGTAATGTTTGTTTTCCAAGCCTGTCATGACTCTGAACAGAGGACGCATTTAGTAAACGGCACGGGCCTTTGAACACGGAGCCCAGGGCGCCCGCCCGTCTCCTGCGGGCTCTGAAGGGGCGTCTGCACACCCGCCCGCGGCCAGGGCCGATGCAGGGCCCGCCCGGGGGGACCGTGACTACGGCTGTGACCTGACTTTAGGGGCTTTTGTGGGGCCCCCACGGTGCCCTGTACTCGAGGATGTGCCGTCCGTGCTCCCCACACCCGCGGTCACGGCTGCCCTTCCAGTCCCGGACGAGGATTTCCGGGCCCCAGTTAACGCGGAGTGTCCGGGGCGGCACAGTTTGTGTGGGTCAGACGCCGCCTCGGGACCCAGCCGGGGACACAGCACAACGTGCCTCATCCGTGAGCCGCTTGCAGCGCTAAGCGCTTCCTGCACGTCTGCTGTGCCACCCGCACGTTACCCCAGGAGAGAGGCCTGTGGTGTTTATGTTTATATTTTGTCAGCAGTCGAAAGGGGGGCGGGGGAAGGGCCGGGACTGCGAAGGAGAAGCAGCCGCAGCGCAAGTGCTGCCCCCGCAGACGCCGCCGAGGCGGGGCCCACGGGAGGGCGCTTTGGCCTGCGGAGGGGCTGATGGGAAGGCGCCCGAGTGCCGACGGGAGGGCGCCGCGGGGGCCGATGGGAAGGCACTGCCGGCGTCGGAGGGGCTGATGGGAAGGTGCCGCGGGGGCTAATGGGACGGCGCCTCAGGGTCAGATGGGAAGACGTCGCACCTGCTTTGGAAAGGGCTTCGTGTAGGTGGATGGTTCTCAGCCTTTTTGGACCTGCACTTCCCCTCTCCTTACAAAGGGCTTGGATGTCCCTCCTGCACTTGCACTGGGTGGAATAGTGCCTTCCCTCCACTCATGTCCATCAGGACCGTGTGTGACTTTGCTTGGAAACTGAGGCTTTGCAGGTGCGGTGAGTTGAGTTGAAGTCATGCTGGTGGCCCTGACCCGATGACAGGCGTCCTTATCAGTAGAGGGACGTTTTCCTGACCGTCCCGCTGAGTGTTGGAAAGTCACTCAAGGATGGGGCGGCTCTGCCTCGGGCGGGGCTCTGAGGACGCCCAGGACAGTCCGCATCCCTGTCTCTATCGCAGAGGCCACGGCGGGCTCACCGTGGCGGTCAGACCAGCGCGCTCGCCTCCCAGCGCTCCCGAGCTTCACCGGCTTCCCTGAGAACCACCGGCCTAGGTACCGTTGACGGCGCCTGGATGCACTCAGGCCCCGTCTGCTTGGGCAGAATGCGTGGGAGGGTGGCGGGCACGCCATGGCTTCCTTTTGTTTCGGGCACAACTTCACATTCTTTTGTCAGGTACAGGTGGTGGTAGGCGACTGTGCAGCCTAAACGTGGGAGCGTTTTCCTGGCTCCGAAAAGGCCTGCTCAGGCCGGGCAAGGGGCTGCCCAGAGCGCCAGGCACGGCCTCTCCGCGGACGGGGCTCCTGAGATGCATTCGTGGAACTTGGGGTGTTGAGCTGTGTAGGGTTAGGTGACTGTCTGAGTTTTAAATTGATTCTTGCAAAATCCTGTTCTGAGAGGAGAGTCTAGACACATACATTTTTCTCCTGTTGGTCTGGGTACGGTCTTGGTAGGAGGCCGAAGAGCAGCCGCATTGAACAGGGGAGTCAGCCTCTCAGCAGCAGCACCTGCCGCGTGCCGAGTCCCCCCAGTGGGACACACGGTGCCTTTATGGGTTTTCTGATCTTTCCCGCAAGCTGGGGTATGACTATCATCTCCTTTTTCCAGTTGAAGCTGAGACACAGAAGTTAAATATTTACCAATTCAAGGCTAAAAATTTCTAAGTATCTAAGACAGTACCTGCGCTTGGCTACCGTGCCATTTCCACGGTGCTGCAGAATTTTCTGGCTCCTTTCTTGTGCTTAACAAACAAAACTATTCTGCTCTGACAGAGCTAAGAAGCACAAGTGCTTTTATGTCAGAAAAAGTTACACTTAATTTCAAATTGTTCAGGTATAAATTGTACAGTTTGTGAATCAGACATAGATTTCCATTCCTTCCTGACCTGTCAGTATTTTCCCCAGTTTATCCATTAGCAACTTTACCCAAATAGGAACAGCAGCTGGAGAAATAAAATTAGAGTAGTTAATGACATCATTTTTTAAAGTTCTGGTAAAATGGTTGATGGGTGATGAAGCATACATTTGATAAAAATGGATGATTGGGATTTCATTTAGCCATGCCTTTCCTGTTCTTAGAGAATTGATGGTTTAGATGCCCTAAGTACTATTTTATGTAATGAAATAACTTGTAGCTTTTTTGTGAGAGCAAGATTTCTTTACCCCAAAGTCTATCATGACGGCTTTTAAGCTTCACTTAATGTTTTGAAGAATGAAATAGAAGGATCTTTGTTTGGCAGCTTGAGAGTGGAACATCCCAGAAAGATGAAAGTGCTGGAGTTAATCAGGCTGAATAGCACTGACATTTGCAAGGAGAGATTGCCAGTGAATTAGGATAGGGAAGATGTTCTTAAAGTTGAACAGATTCTTCTGTGAATTTAAAGGGAGAAAAAAACTTAAAAGCACAATTAAGTTTTCCTGGAAGTATTTTCCTCCATGGAAGAGAATTTGTGCATCTGATTCCAGAACGAGTACATTACAACACCGTGTGCACAAGCAGCTTAGATGGGACTGAGCAGAGGGGAACAGTTTGCAAGTCTTTCGATACAGGTTTTTTTACTGAATTCTTTTTTTTACGTGTAGAAGGGTTATTTGAGTTTCATTTCTGACCTGTCCAACATCCAGTTGTTACTTACGTTTAAAAAAATCTCACAGAGAGGCATCTGTCTGGTCACCCCCCCAGTGAGCTTCAGTGCTGGGGCGGGAGACTCCATTTCCTCCGACGTTGGCCAGTGCTTTGGTGGAGCCTCTGTCTTGATTTGAATGCTTGTTTTCAGGTAGGAGATTCAAATCTGCCAATTAAGGTAGAACACCTGCTCTTTCTCTGATTTTTCAGTAGATTTACATTTTGAAAAGCAAAGCAGGTGCTTGAATTTTGTGGCATTATAATGAAATGGAAAATTGTCGATGTCACCAAAGTGACTGAAAAATTTCCAAAACGAAGTTGAATTCATGAAATGTTATGAGGCTATGAGACCAAAATTCCAAGATGGCTTTAAAGTTGAGATTCAGCCAGGGATCTAGGTGGAAGAATCTGGAGAGACTGAGTCTTCATGCATCATCACCCTAGGACTTCATGGATTCCCAGAAAGAGTCTGGGGGAAAAAAAAAGGTGTGTCAGGATGCAATTTTATGTAGTATGTTTAATAACAGCATTTTAAACATACTGTGAATAGCAAATTGTCAGGAACTCTTAGGAGCGCTATTATATCTGTGATTCTGGAGCCAGGAAGAGAGATACATGGGAAATTGCAGCAATTACAGTCCCATCTCATTGATTAACGCCGATTGCAAAATAGTCACGAAAATATTGGCATTGCAGCTTCAGTCTGTTTTACCTAATAACGTTCATGCCAATCAAACCACATTTTTCAAAGGAAAGCATTAAAACAACAGAGGCAGCACCATTTACCATCTCAGTGTATGCAACTTAATGTATGTAAGGCAAACACTGGCAAATCTCTCCTGAACTAATCTTTTCCCAATTCTGATATTGAATTTGCAATCACTGTTTCTTAGCTTAATCACAGGACACAAAAATAGTTAACTTTAAAATGCTGCATGTTTTGATATGTAAAAAAGATGTCAAATTGGATAGTCCTATTACATGTCACATGGCAAGTCACTGGAAAGACAAAACCAGAAACCAGATAATTTCTTCCTCAGAAAAAATTAGTTCAGGAATTATGTTTCTATTTATACGTCTTTTCACCAAAAGTGAGAGGTGGTACTTTTGATGAAGTTCCCGAGCATATGAAAGTTGTTTACATTTCCCAGTTTCATGTTTTATTTTTCTAAGTCATTTCTTTCCAAGAGATCATCTCGTTCTGTGTGTTATGTCGGAACACGGGCTTCATCTCATTATGTTCTTCACCTTGTCCTACATCTTGTTCCTTATTTGTTCTGTAACTTGGCCATGTCTTTAAGCAGGGACACCTTTCGTCAAAACAAATACTGTAGATGTCAAATTCAAAGCATTTTGCAAAGGTTTCCTCATTTTTCTTGTTTTTCTGCCTCAGCCCTTGGCCTTGTATTAATGTAAATACAGATTTATGTTGAACGAAGAGTGACGTGTTTGGGAAGATATGAGACCCCTTTCTTCTGGACCTTTAAATGGTAATTGTAGGACACCATTAGCTCTCTGGAAAGACTCCTCCTGAAGTTGTAAATCTCCTAGATGTGTTTGGTTGGGATGCAGGAAGAATGAAAGTTCTTGAAAACATGGTGGTATCCAGACCTAGAGAAAGCTTATTAAAACCCGCTTACTTATTTTGTTGTTGACTGAAAGCTAAGAAAAGAGTAATTGTGAACAAGAATTAAGCCAGTCTTGTAACTGTGAATTCATAAATTGCCAGTGCCCCCCAAAGAGGAGAGAAAGCTAACGTCACTCAAGAGCATCCTTGACAAAAGGATCCTCCTTTGCCAAAGAGGATTGGATATAAATGAAATCAGCAGCCTTCATTTCTTTCTCAGCAGTGACAGCACAAGGAATCCATCCACCAAGCTTTGGCACCAGGGAGGCTAGCAGAAACGCAGAAAGTAAGCGACTGGGCTCCCTCCACCCTTCAGCCTGCCCCTGGCCCCTTTCCCGCTTGGACAGGCGTTCCCTGCAGCACTGTTCAGGTTCACAGGTGCCGGGAACTGGTTCAGGTTCTTTGCACAGGCTAATCTGATGCTCACAGCAGCCCTGGGAGGGAGATGCTCTGATGTTCCTGTTAGGGATGAGCACACTGAGACTAAGAGAGGGTTAATAACTCTTTAAGGCCCCACAGCAAGTAAGAGGCAGGTCTGGGATTCAGAGGAAGGCAGTGTGGATCCAGCATCCATAATATACCAGTGAACTGTTGGCTACCTATGTGATGTGTTCTAGGCTGTACATGTCATCGTCAGCAGTGCTGGAGGTACACAGTTTATTAGGATTCAGGGCCAAGTGCTTTCATCAGAGATTAAGTCAAGCAGGTTGAGCTGTTCTGAAAGATTTTGCTGGGTTATAATAAGGTTCGTTTTCAGAACGAGTCTGGTCCAGAGAATGAAATAATGTATGTTAGCTGTTCTCAGATATTTTTGTATCAAGATCCTGTTCACTCCTAAAAATTATTGGGGACTGCAAAAAGCTTTTGTTTCTGTGGGTTCTATCCACTGATATTGACCATGTGATAAATTTAAAGGAATATTTAAAATATTAAGTTATTTAAAAATTATAACGATAAACCCATTTCATCAAACAAGAAACATCAGTGAGTAGGGTGGCATTGTTTTACATTTTTGCAAATTTCTTTGATGTCTGGCTTAAGGAAGACAGCTGTATTTTCGTACTTCTTCTGCCTCTGATCTGTTACAGTATGTTGTTTTGGTTGAAACAGATGAAAAAAATCCAGCCTCACACAGCGAGGCAGTTGGAAAAGGAGTATTTTAATAGCCTTTTCAGATATTTTCAGATATTCTTCTTTGATACAACACCAAAACTCAACAAGCTGAAGTGTTGTAAAGGTTAGTTGCAGTGTGGAATCTGAAACCATATCCATGAACTTTCCATGCTCTGTTATGCTAACATCCATTACTCTTTGAATGGATCTGCTTTACCCAAACATGGTTTTAAAATATCATGCATTGGTCATTTGAAAAAAAAATGATTCCCTCAGTTATGTAGGTCTTCCGTATGTTCACACATTTCATCATCCAACATCAAAAGGTCACATTCGTTAAAAGTATCATCAGCCATGTCTTCTGAGACATCTCTAAGTACCGCCAAGGTGGCAGACTCACCAAGGCCAAAACGAATCTTACAAAGTTTGAAGTTTCCTTTGAAAGCTCAAATTTTATCTTTGGCAACAGATACCCTCATTGCTTTCCTTGAAGTAATGGGGTCTCTTCTTTGTGCATTTTCGAGACAACATCTGCTGATTACCCAAGTCTGAAGAGACACCCTTGGTCTGGGAGTCTTTCCTTCCAGGAAAAAGAGCGGCCGGTGAGCTTACAGTTCCAGCTCTTCCTCAGACACTGCTCACACCTACAGTGGGGCTGGGAGTGCCAGAAGCACCCGGGCTTCAGGGCTGAGCTTTCATTAGAGTCATACGCTTCACTGCTTTGTCAAGGATGCTCTTGAGTGATGCTAGCTTTCTCTCCATTTTTATCTCTCTGACTCTAATCGCCTCACCTGACACGTTGTCCTCAGTACCGTGTGGCTTGAAAATGCCCCACCCAGATTCCCACGTTGAAGCCCTAACCCCCGGAACCTCAGAACATGACCTTATTTGGAAATAGGATGATTGCAGGTGGAATCAGTTGAGGTCATCCTGGGGGAGGGAGGCCCTAATCCAGTGACTGGTGTCCTTATAAAAGGGGAGTTTGGACACAGAAGAGACCCCAGGAGATGCCGTGGGAAGACTGGACTCGTGCTCCCACAAGCAGGGAGGCCAGGACAGACCCTCCCCACCCCTGCAGAGGGGGCGGCCCTGCCCACACCGCCATCCGGGACTCGTGCCCCCAGGGTGTGAGAGAATGAAGCTCAGTGTTGAAGCGCCAGCCTGTGGGTCTTCGTTCCGGCAACCCCAGGACGTTACTGCACGTAATGTATTTATTCATATAGTGATACGTAATGTTTGACAATCTTGCAGATAGAGTCAACACATCTAATTTTTGGTTTTGCTTGTATGCATTTTCACTTCTTTCACAAACTTTTCTTAATGGAATGTGCTTACTGGCATAAAATAAAAAGTGCGTACTGAATTCACTAGTGATTCTCAGCTTTTCCACCTTCGCTTTCTTTAAGAAGTTTTGTTAAAACTTTTTAAGAAATAAACTTTATCAAACTTCTGTATCTTGTCCTGGAGAGAATAAACCCATCTCTGATTCCTGAGGTGACTGCCTTCAGGACACGGATTCTTTGAAGTTTGAGGCAGTTTATGGTCATCATTGCTGTTACCGTCTTCGGTGCTTCCCAGCTTCTGTTTATGTACAACTGTGTGGCTGCGTTAGTTCAGGAACACAGAGAAGGGTTGGACGCAGAGCAGGTCTGGGCCTGTGCTCTTCGCGCTCCCGCCAGCCCCTGCGAGGAGGGAGGAAAGGAGGGAGGAGAGGGCTCGGGCTTCCAGACTGGTTCCTTTGAAAGCTGCACGTGTCCCAAATACAGAAACAGAATCATACTCAGTCTGCAAACATCCTGCTAAGCTTTCTAATGACGTCCCACTGCAAACCCAGGAAAGCCAGAAGGGCCAGCGTAGCTTCGTCTTGGCACGTTGTTCAGGGTTTTTGAAATTTTTTTTCCTGACTTTGCTTTGCTGCCTGATATCGTAGACAGTCTCTTAGAAGCATGAATCCTGAAACCTGCTGGCTCACCTGCCAGCATCCAGGTGCAGTTGCAGTTGCAGTTTTGATTCTTCTTCCCTTTTGAGTTGGTGTGGCTGCATTGGCCAACATTTGGTAGTAGGAGTATTTGGAGGGACTATTAAAGTGATTTGATGCTACTTTACCTTCTGGAGCTACTCGGGGAAACTCTCTGTACAGGAGCTGGAGTGGTTAATTAAAATGTTAATAGGATTTATAGGAGGATTAAAGAGGAAATGCATGCAGGAATTTGGAGTGAAGGGAGAGTAGGAGACTGGGAGCTGTCAGGAGTCCTTGAAGAGGCCGCTCTGAGGAGGGGGAATCGGCCCCTCCCTCTGCCCAGGCCTGTGGCTCAGTTTGGCTCACTGAGAAGCGGCTGTAGAAATACCCCTACAGCCTTCCCACCAGCCCCACCCATCAGTGGTGCTCCTGTCGGGTCCAGCTGCTAAGCTGCCTGCACGTTTTGCCTCCCTTTCCACCTGAATTTGACATTTAAAACACTTGCCCTCCATGCCCTAACGTTTATATGTTGTGCAATGTGCTTTCCCGAGAAATAAACATGACACTCAGCAAACCTGCAGATACACACTCTTGGCTGCAGCTCAAGATGCCTCAGAAGTTACGTAAGTTTCTTTTTTTCTGGGAAACATTTGGTGCTGCTTTGACTTCTGGCATAACTGAGACAACATCTTGATGTGCCTCAACTCCAAGGCCGTATTAGGTCACGTAGGTGAAAATGTCACTTGGGCCTAATTAAACCATTGATTTAAAGCAGTGCTCATCAGAAAGCAGGTCCAAAGATGATGTGACCCCTAAGTGGAAGTGAGTCTGTCCGAGGCTAAGACTGGCCCCCACAGGGCTCCCCCGCCTCCCCAGGCACTTGAATGGCTGACCGTCAGGGCACCAACCTGTAGGAACTTGTCCCTTTTCCTCGGGGAGCGTGGCTCTGACTGTTGAGAATCCAGGATAAGGTGCATCAGAATGTGCTCGCCTGGGAGTTTGAAACGGCTCTTGGTGTTACGTTTGTTGGTGAAATGAGTCGCCATCCCCCAAAGGCTGTGACGCTCACCCTGATGGCCCAGGGGCCAGCTCTGAAGGCAGCAGGGAGAGGCATTAAGTCAGGATCGCCAGGACGCTCGCCTCTGAGCAACAGAAAAAGTGCAGCGCAGCGTCGGAGCTGGCGTCTGTCCGGTGCGGACACATTGTAGCCCGTGCTCCGGGAAGTCTTCTGTCCCAGCTCCCTCATTTTGAATACGGGGGTAACGACACATCCTCCACCCCCGCCACCTTCACAGGGTCGTCGTACGGAACAGTGACGGATGAATAGAAAGAGGCTGTGTGTTGTGCAGTCGGGGGGGTTTGGGAGCTCTACCCTTGGCCTTTACCCGCAGTGGGTGTCCATCGATGTAGTGATCCCATCCACGCCCCGCACACCCACCTCTCCATGTGACTCCATCTCTCTGCCTGGGTCGCCTGACAGCGGTGAAGGGAGGCCACAGTCTACTCAAGTTCTCCATGGCTGTGGGATTTCCGTAAATGTTCCCCAGAACCACCACTCTCTTCTGTCCAGACCCTCATGTGTAGTTGTCCCCAGCCTGCAATCCCTTTTCTGGTCGGAGAGTCAGGTGAAGTTTTTAATGCTGAGAACTCTCTGTCTTTGTGTCGCTTAAGAGTTGCATCAGCTCAGTCAGTGTGGACCTCCTCGGGTGCGTTACCTGCTCGTACCCTCTTCCCAAGGGTCCCTCTGGGGGAGCCTCCTCCCCGCTGCATCCCTGCCCTCCCTTTGCTGCTCTGAAGTCTTCAGACGGGCCTTGATCTGGAGCCTCCCTTCTGCACTGGTGCCTTGGCCCCGTGAAGCTCACAGCTCACACGAGTCCATGAAAGAAATGCCACTGACCCAGAAGTTCACTCTGGGAGCTGTAAAACTGACTCCAAAGAGCTGAGAGAAGCCATGAAGAAGACTGTTTTTAGCAGTAAAAGTCCTGGAAAAGCAAGCACAGTGAGCGTTTCCATCTCAAAGATGGAGCACCGTGCGGTGAAGGGAGTAGCAGAGAGTCGTGCATATTCTCTTCAGAAAGGTGTTCAGTGTTCAAACCTTTTTATTAATATATGAAAACAGCCTTTGTGTTAAATGCTGCCATTTTCAGAACAGTAGTTTCTGCCCGTGCACGGATGCACAATAAGTACACTGCCCGCTCTACACACAGGTGGGAATACGTGCCATCTGGTATTTTCCAGTGTGGGACTGAGCTTGCCCCACAGGACGAGGGCCACCTCGTCAACCCTCTGCCTGGAACAAGAATCCGAAGGGGGCGGGAAGGAACACAGGCCCTCCCAGCTGTGCCATTTAGCTGTTGTGACCTGGGCTGGCAGCCTGCCTTCTAGCTACCTCATTTGCATCGCAACCTGGCAGGCCCTAGTGAGATGAACAGAGACAGCAAGTCCTCAGCAAGAGTCCCATCTTCCTCCCAGCCCCCTCCAGGCGACACCCAGGCACCCACTCTTTCCCAGGCATTTCCGGTGGTGGAAGTGTCTCCAGATCCTGGTAAAGCCCTTTCCCTTTTTCACAGTTGCCATCGGAACTGAGGCAGCTCCAGTACTTTTAGATGTAAGGTTATTAAGTTCAAATCCCATCATCCTTGGAAAATTGATGCTTTAGGGAAGGCCACAGAATTCCTGAAATTATGTGCAATTTTGATATGTAGATGTATTTCTGGGGAGAAAATCCAAACTATCAACAAATTCTCCAAAATGTTCAGAACATGCTTTCATGGTGCAGGTTCTCTCTGGAAGAAATGTGCAGCAGATTCACGTGGGAGGAGTTTTGTGAATCCATGTGGTGCCAAACCTAGGATCCCAAGGTTTGGGGTCAAAGTTTTCTGGATCTAGGGAAGAATGGTAGGCAGGAAGGAAGAGATGCTGGGTATGGTCTGTGATGGTTAATTTTATGTGTCAACTTGGCCAGGCCATGGTTCCCGGAAATTTGGATAAACACCAGTATGGATGTTGCTATGGAAGGTTGTTTTTGGACATGATTAACATTTAAATCTATAGACTTTGAGGAAAGCAGATTGCCCTCCCTGATGTGGGAGGGCCTCTTCTAATCAGTGGAAGATTTTAGGAGAAAAAGACTGAGGTCCCCCTTGAAAGGGTTCTGCCCCCAGGTCTTCCTGAGGCCTCTAGCCTGTGGCCTGCCCTGCATACTTTAGACTTGCCAGTCTTGATACTCACATGAGCCAAGTCCTTAAACCAAACCCCTCTCCCTGTCTCTCTCCCCCCCCTTCCCCTTCTCTCCACACGCGCACACAGCCCTTGTTGGTTCTGCGTCTCTGAAGAATCCTAATAAATAGTCCCGCTTTTCCAATGAATGTGTATTGGTAGTTACTAAGTGCTAAATAATTCATATACACTGTTTAATTCTCAAAATAACCTAATGAGGTGGTAATGGCCCAGTTCTGGTGCCAGGAAGAGAGTTGTTGTCAGTCTGCCCCCTCCTTTCCTGTAGTTCCTGATGGGGTAGGGATGGGCTGCATGCCTCGTTTCTGGGCGGTACTGTCCCCTTCCTTAGGGCAGAACGTGTATGGTCTGAAGCTCTAGAAGGCCAGCGTGTGCCCAGTGCCTGTTTGTATCAGCACGCGTTCCCTTCTTGGGCATTCCTTAGCTCCATCTCGAGGCTGCTTTTCTTTTCTTTCTTTCTTTTTTTTTCTTAATTAATTTATTTTTGGCTGTGTTGGGTCTTTGTTGCTGCGTGCGGGCTTTCTCTAGTTGCGGCGAGCTGGGGCCACTCTTCGTTGTGGTGCGCGGGCTTCTCATTGCGGTGGCTTCTCTTGTTTTGGAGCATAGGCTCTGGGCGCACGGGCTTCAGTAGTTGTGGCACGCGGGCTCAGTAGCTCCGCGGCGTGTGGGATCTTCCCGGACCAGGGCTGGAACCCATGTCCCCTGCATTGCCAGGCGGATTCTTAATCTCTGAGCCACCAGGGAAGTCCCGAGGCTGCTTTTCTGCTTCACCCTCAAAAGTGAGGAAGCGTGAGCTTGGCTGGACTGGTGGGGAGCCCATCTCCTCTGCAGCTCCGCCTCCACGGGGCTCCCTTCCTCTCCCATCTCCGTCCTGGCAGGACGCAGCGCTTCCCAGGACATGGAGCCCGGCTCTCCCGGCTTGTGAGAGACACAGATGGACTTGGCGTGAGCCCCGCTAAGCGGGTCACTCCCACTGGGACACGCGAGTTCGCTTTTGTGGCCGACGGACTTGGCAGGGCCTGGCCCCCACGGGGAGGTGAGCAGGCCCCTCCAGCACCGCTCTCCTCGTCGACCGCCCTTCCCTCGTCATCCAGTTCCTCCCGGGGTGAGGAGGGGAGGGTCATAGCCGCTCACAGACAGGAGGGACCGGGCGCTCCCAGCCCCTCCCGCTGCCGCCGCCGGGCAGCCCTCCCAGCCCCGCAAAGCGGCCCCTCTCCCGTCTACTCGTGGGCTGTCTCCTTTCAGAAACCCCGGGCCTGCGAGCAGGGTCTGGCGGCCTCTTGGCTCGAGGCTTGTTCTGAACCCTGGATTTGGCTGCCCGGCGGCCCGCGCTTCATCCGGTCAGAGGAAGGACAGGCGCGCGACGCCGGCTCCGGGCTGGAGCTTTCAAGGGCGCGCAGGTGGTGCTGGAGTTGTCACTAGCAGCCCAGACCCACTGGAGGTGGCTGCTTGACTCCTTCAGGAGAGAGGCTGGGAGGGGAAGGGGAGGGGCCGGGTCAGCGGGGGAGAGTGCTTCCCGCGGGCCGGGCTCCTCGGTGCCACCTCTCACTCCATGTCAACAACCACCTTCTGACACACCTTGTGCCGTTATGTTTCTTTGGCCCCAAAGGAAAGGTCACACAGAAGGCGAGACTTTGTCCTCTGCCACCAGCAGCTGCCTTTCGCACACTCCTGTCTCCTTGCCTTCCTGAAGGGGCCTTTGCCGCAGACGCTGGGTCTGCTCCATGGATGGGGTTTGGGGGTTCCCACCTCGCCCCTTCCGGTCCACCAGCCCTGCATCTGTGTCAGCCTGCACCTCCAGGTCCGGGTCACGTCTCCGGTCCTCCCCCAGCCTTCTCTGGCCAGATTAGGCAGGACTGTCTCTTCTGAGTCCTTTCTCCGTGGCATCTGATGCCGCAGTGCACACCCGCAGGGCTTACAGCCTCCAGCGGACCCCTCCTCCCGCCTGCACGCTCTTGGAGGCCCGTGACTGTGGCGTGTGTTTCTTTGCAGGGCCTGGCACAAGCGGGGTGCTCAGTGAACAGTGAGTACTGACTGACACAGCAGTAGCATGGCAACAGAGGGATCAAAAAAATGACAGCCCCAGAGAGCAGGGCCACGCCAGCACAGCCAGCCACCGCAGTGGCACGAGCGCCGCTGGGCCCTGGACCCGCCCCTTGGGTCAGCGGCACCCACATCACACTTTACATGTGGCTCCCAACATGCAGTTGACGTCAGAAGGTGGTTGTCTACCTCACGAGAAATACGTGGTTTCAAAAAGGAACCAGTCAGACACTCTGACAACATACGAGTTACTGACCAAAAGTAAACTTTCATTCCAGTGACGCAGGATGCAGTTTGCTCCTCTGATGGGCTTCGAAGCAGAGGGAAGCGGTGGTTCAGGGGTAGCGCGGTGGGTCTGTGGGTGGTCAGCATCATTAGGCCCCTCACTCTGAATGTAGAGGTGCCAAGTAAGTCTCAATCCTGGCCCCAAGTCCAGAGGGGAAGTTACACACAAACGGCTTCTTGAGGCAAACTCGGCCTAGAAGATGCTGGTGGGCTCAAGTGTAGAATGAACACGCGGCAGCCTGTGTGGGCCCTGCCCTGGCCCTGTTCCATCCCGCCAGGTTCCTCCTGGGACAGTTCCTCCATCACAGTCTCTGCTAGTCAGGGCTCTTGTACTGCAAGTAACAAAACCCAAATCCGGCTAGCTTACGCAGAAAAGGATTTTTATCTTGGACTGAATCAAAGGGAAGAGTCAGGAGCCGGCTTCTGGTAGAGACAGAAGCCGTAGCCGCTCTGGGAGCGTGAGAGGGCGGAAGCGGACGCTCCTGCAGCTGCTGCTGGGAGGATCCAGGGGCCCCTCCTGGGTGCTGCCTGCTTCCAGTCGCCACACCCTGCCCAGAGCCCGGAGCCCTGGGGGAGAGGCCTGGGATGAGCCGGCCTTGATAGGTGTCCACCCCTGGCCCGCGGAGAGGCGTCACCTTGATTTTCCATGACTTGGTGACTTTCTGAGCCCGTGGCAGGGGGAGGATCTGGAAAAGTCTGAGGTCTCAGTCCTAGATTGCTTCATGGAGGATGGAGAGAGAGCAGCCGGTTTAGTGGATGGGGCGGGGCGGGGGTGCGATAAGAAAGTGTTGAGCTGGGGTGGAACATCCAGGTGGGGAAGACCAGGGAGCAGTTAGCCTAGAGACCACGAGAGGTTCTGCGCATTTGGGCATCATGTTCGAGGATGGCTGACCTTGAGAAAATGGACAGGATTGTACAGGGAAAGGAAACAGGATGAGGGTAGAGCTCTGGGAGAGCTCTGACACTGCCCTGGACAGAGTAGAAATAGAGTGGGTGAAGGTCGGAGAGAGTTACTAGGAGGAATGAGTGGTGGCAGCCGACTGACCAGTGCTGCCAGGAAGTCACGCGTACCATCCTGCTTTGGCCCTTCATCGCCCCTACCCTTCCTCTCCCGCTATCCCATCAGGGGTGCCATATTGAAAACGGTTACAGGCATTTCTCAGGTCTTTGGCTAGAACCAGTTTAGGAGTAATTTAGTAGCAGGTGTCTTTGATGGAAGCTCGTGGAAATAGCTACCGTTTTTGTAAAAATTAAATATTGACTTTGGAGAAAAGCAAAACTCTCCCCCCTCCCCTAGTGATTTTAGCACAGGATTTTAGAACTGCTCCTTGCCACCTTTGCTGTGGCAGAGCGCACACCTCACATTGTTTAACAAGCCGCCTCGCCTAAAGAAATTGTACAGTCTGTTCCACGGAGGGGAAGGGCTGACAAGGAGACCGATCATGACATGTTCAAGGTTATTCTTGCCAGCGCCCCAGGTGCCACAGCCGTGGAAGTATAAAACAATTGTCACTGATGTGGCTTCCCATCTCTGAAGAAATAACGTAACTAACATGGTGAATCGTCTGCACTATCTTTTATCCCTTTCTTTTTCTGTGCATGATAAAAGGATAACGATCGTGGCCACTGCACCCCTCGGTGGCTCTGTACCTCCTCATTGGCTGTTCAGCCAGGATTCTTCAGTTCTGCCCGTGTTACTTGGACCGGGGACTTCTGTGCCTAGTGAGTGAGCATAAAAGCCCTACGGTGCATTCGGCCATCTTGGCATTGTCGTTTGAGATTTTTTTTCTAATTAAAAGTCTGCTTCGGAGTATGTCAAGTACTCCTGTATTTTTGCCATTCTTCTTATCTCTATGGCAACGAAAATATCTCAACATTTACATGGACATCATATTCTTTGCTAATGTACTATCTGAACTGTGTGTATGCCGGGAAGGGGGCTGGCGAGGCTGCTTCTGCCGGCTGGGATGCTGGAGTTGCCAAGACAACCAGGGGGCCCAAAGATGTCCTCACTGGGAGCATTAAATGGAAGCTTTAAATTAATTCACCCTCGTGTGTTTTTGTAGCTTACGTTGTTAATTGAAATAATAGGAATGACCTTCCATGTACATTCAAAGCACCTGTCTTATGAAAATTGTCTGTGCTATTTACTTAAGTACACTCATCTCGCAGGTAAATCTAGCGTGAAATAGGGGAATGGAAGACACTTAGCTGCGCACTGCTGCGTATTGACTTGTAGGGGCGGGGGAAGTGGCTTTTCTCATGTCAGGCTTGAAATACTGACGATACATTTTTTTATTTTAAAACTTCATTGGTTTCTGCTGTCTCCTTTGCCGGCTCCGAATCCGAGGAGCGCTGCAGGCAGTCACGTCCGGGTGCTTGGTTAAGGAGAGCCGCGCTTGCCGTCCCGCTGGCGCGTTCGGGCAAGCGAAGGCACGGGCGTGCTCGCGCTGTCTGCCCCGCTCTGGAAGCCGGGGCTGCCCCGTTTGCTGGAGACTTGATGACCTGTGTGGCCCGGCTCGCCGCTGCCTCGCCAGCTCGCCTCTTCTCAGGACTCTTCTAGTGGAGCAAAGCGTAACTTTGGGATCCTCGCTGATTTTCCCTCCGAAAAGAAAGCCATGGGGCTCAGTGCCGAGCACTTGAGGACAGAGAGTTTTCTCATCCACGTAAACGAGGAAACCGAGGCCCAGGGTTGCTTGACATACTTTGCCTCAGAAGAATATTTTATTTGCAACTATGGATTAGATTTAGAAGCTGAGTATGCAAAGTTCGGAGTCGAGAGGGAGGAATAAAAGCGTACGTTTACGTGTTCCACGGTTTAAGATCACCACCAGCTGTAGAAACGGTTAATTGGCAGGTGTCGACTGAAAGCGAGCTGACACTGAGAGTCACCGGCAAGAACTTGGCCACCTTCCGTGAAATTCCCTTTTCGTTTAATTCTCGTCGTTCAGGAATGGTGAATACATTTGCCATCATTGCCTAGTAATGGCTTTCAAGTGTCTGATCACCAGAATAGGAAAGCCAGTCAAGGGAGGAAGCCCAGGGCAGGCGCGCACCCACCCGACGGAGTGCCCGGGAGACAGGCCAGGCGAGCCCCCGGGGCACCTGCAGGCTTGCCGAGGCCTCAGGCTTTGAGAGGAGCGGGGAGGGGAGATGAGAAATTAGCAAGAGGTGAACTTCAAACGTTTCTACTTCCTATCTTTGTATGAGACCAGTTTGCACATACGTGAGCGAACTTATATCTTTTCCTTTAATCCCTTGCTTCTAGTATGATCAGGATTTGGGATTGTAATCCAGTTGTCAACATCTGTAAGTATAGAACAAAACAAGAGACAAAACAACTCATGGCGAGTGAGCAAGTGTGCAGAACTCTCTACTTTATTTGGAGTGAAAGTCCGCCTTTCCTGGATGTTTTAGTAACACTATTTTAGAATGTAAAATATGTCAGGTAGGAGTCAAACCCAGGGAGGGTGTCTCAGTCATCATTGTTAACTGTGATTACAGAGTAAGAGCCAGCAGGCCAGGAGGGAGGACGCAGACCTGGGGGGCTTCAAGGTCAGCAGCCTGCAGACCCTCCCGCCACCCTGCACCCCTGAGCTTGCCCCCCACTCTAAGTCAGCCTGGGCGATGGGCTCCCTGTGAGATTCCACTGGCAAAGCTGAGCTCCCCCGCTGCGTCTGCCGGGTGCAGCTCAGCCCCAGCCATAGAGCCCCTGGCTGCTGGTGGCAGGGGGCTGCAGGAGGGTGGCCTGTCTGCTGCAGAGGGTCCTGCTCCAAAGTGATTAAGCTCCAGGTTTCTGGGGGTCGGTAATTACTCTGATGGGTGTCTGACTGCTGATTGTAAAGGCATTACTAGGAGGGCTTTTAAAATGATGACTTTTACTTTATAGCTGCAATATGCACTGTCTTGTCATGCTTTGGACTAGACAGGGAGCTGACCTAAGCAAGGTTCAAGCAAACTCACCAATGAAAAGTCATGAATGCTGCTTTTTTAAATGGGGGCACATTTTATTTTACTGGGGGTATGACTTTCACTACTGGGGTCTAGCTTTTCTTCACAGTTCAGAAAATAATTGTAAAATGTTACTTTGTTTGAGGAGATAAGATATTTTTCTCCCCAATTTAAAACTTTTCTCCTTCCTTTCAAAAGAATAAGTCATTGTGGCCATACTTTAAGTAATTAATTGACTTAGTTTAATTGACTTCAATGAAATGGCAATTTTAGGCAGATTTGCCGCCAGAAATAATTAAATAATAAAAGAAAACCCCACCTTATATTATGGGTAACATACATGAGCGAATCACTCACACTCATAGCATCATTATCGCTGCTGAAGGACAGCGCTCTTCAGTTCTCCTCCAAAAAATTTAAAAGTTTGAATGTCAACATGTGGCTGGTTTTAAAACAAGAATGCATTGCTAAGCATACCTTTGACTGCATCCACACCTGATAGTTCCGTGTTACACTGTTCTGTGCATTTTCAAAGAGAAAAAGTCCAGGAGATCAGGTGGAACTTCTCAGGAGGGTGAGTCTTACTGTTTAAGAAAATATAATCATCGGACTGTAGGCTGCATGAATGATTCAAGTTGGAAACGGGATTGTGAATTGAAAACTAATTTGGGGAGATATTTTAAAGTAAATAATTGGGAACTAGGAATAATCAGAGAGGATGCATCCCATAAAGGTACAAAATTCCTTCTCCAGAAGCTCAGCTCTGCTCCGAGAGTTCACCCACATTTACACGGCTCCCTCTGTGTCCAGCACGTGACCAGTCAGGGTCTGTGCGCGTGTGGATGCGAGGAGGGCCCTCCAGCCACATTTCTGTGACAAGTGATGAATCATGAGAAACCGAAAGGGAAGTAAGTGTAGGCTTCACACAAGTCATCTTTCATTTTCCTTCTTGAATGTGCTAAGTTCATTATTGCCTTACAGTGATTTTTCCCATACCTTTGTATATTTAATTTCCTCTTTAATAGACAAACTGTCATGGGAGGTTACGCAAGCATTATTATTCAAAGGAATGTTTATACTCCTCAGATAAATATCATAGAGAATTATGGATGGGGAGTATATTTATTACATATACAGCTGAGAAAAATGCCTGTGTGTTATCAACTAAATACATGCTGTGTTTAAATAATACGATAGCAATCACCAATCACCAAGTTTTTCCTTGGTGTTCTGGAATTAGAATCTATAGAAAGGCAAATTAATATTTAAACCCTGTGTATAACTTTGAGAATCCATAATATGCATAACAAAGAGAGACGACTTTGGGCCATGCTGGGGGTAAGATGATATCATAAATGGATTTACCTGGGGAGGCACCCGGGGCCCGAGGGGCAGGCGGTGATGCCTCCACACTGAAGATGATTCCATTATTATTAAGACTTTGACCTCCCGTGGCTCCTGGTGGGCACCATATATAGTACTTGAAACAAAACAACTTACGATCTTTGCGAGCTCAGAAATCAAGGCTGCAGATAGGGTACAGGAGCTGAAACTAACTGGCTGATTATCAGGCATGCATAGGCATGTACGTTGTTTCTTCTCAAGCCAAAGGTGGTAGCTGAGAAGTGGAATGAGCCGAGTGGGGTTCCTGCAGGGCAGCATGCAATCCTGTCTCAGTGACTTGCAAGGCGTTAGAAGTGGTTTCAGGCGGGATGGTCCCGTCGGAACAAGTTCCCAGCATCTGCACCGCTGGGCTCCTCTTCACTCGGGTTTCCGCCCTTGGTCTCGTCCAGCACAATTTCCTATCTACCCTGGAGGAGTTCAAGGTGAGGCTCTAAGTTCAAATCCAGCCTTTAAATCCTGTGAGCTGTAGTGAACTTAGTCCAGGACGCCCCACTCTGAAAAATGCAGCGATGCAGCATTTGACGTGATGCCCTTCAGCTGCCCAAAGAATGTATTTGTCCTCGTCTCTTGCTTTTCCTCAGCAGGAAAACAAGAATCAAGAAGCAATTGGTACCAGCATATGCATCACAAGAGACCAAGTAGTAGGGACTACCTCAGTGTGCCTACCTGTAGGAAAAGGACAAAGTTAGGGCTACTGAATGCAGGTGAGACGCCTCGCTGTGTTCTTTGTGCATCTTTAAGAGCGGAGACGCCAAGTCAGTCGTAGTTGTTTACCCCTGGGTTGCATCGTCCTAGCAGCCAAGGTAGTTGTTCTTCAGGCCAGCCACAATCCCAGTTCAGCCATTTTGGAATGGTGGGACTGGCCAAAACTTTAGAAACTACCAAGTGCATCCCTTTATTTCCTAAGTAACTGGAGTCCTGGAAAGCTGACGTTCCCTGCCCGGGATTCCCTGCGAGGTCACGGTGGGACAGGGGGCCTCTAATTTGGTCTCTGCGTGGGCAGACCTCCTGGAAGCCACTTGACATCGCTAAACCAGTCCCATCTGGATTAGCAGCCCTGCGTCCTTGAAAATTTCCCACGATATCATCTCTTCTTTCTAATTTTTAATCAGTAACAGTCTGAACATTATGTGTGACATGTAAATATATAATATATGCTACAACACAATATATGATATATAAAGATATAATATCTAGTCTTTAATAACTACCTGTAGGTTCCAGAAACTATGTGAGATTCTTTAAGACAGTATCCTATATAATCCTCAGAAAAATCCTCCCAGGTAAATATTATTATTTATATTTTAAAATGCAAGGAAAGGGGCCTCACAAAGGTTAAACATTTGACCTTGGCAGGGATAAGAAGTCGTGACAGAAATGTGCCCCATGCTCTGGTCTGTCAATGTCTGATTCCAGGCTGTTGTGTATCATAATGACGTTGACCTTTCCTACTCCTGCCTTCTCTAAACTTGGGTTGAAACTTAGGTGCCCTCCTAAGGCTTTGAGTAAGGAGAGGCCCCGGGGAACAGCCTCTCTCCTGTCTCGCCCAGTGTTCACCTTTTAAGCCCTGCCGTGGGAGCCCGTATCACTGACTGCTCCTCTCCCGGCCCTGATCTCCCTGCTGATCTCACTTAACGCTTCCAAATCCATGCTCCGCGAGACTAAGGACCATGCGTAGAGGATCAGGGTTTGCACTGTAATCAAATAAAACTTACCCACCACACATGAATGCCCAGTGCAGCAGTCATTTGCATACGGGAATGAGCGTAAACGGTAAGCAGCTCTCGTAAATGACAGTGATGAGTTTACTGCTACAGAGCCAAAGCGCTTCTCCCCTTTTTCCTTTCCTTTCCTTTCCTTTATTCGCGTCCATAAGCAGCACCGATGTGACGGTTTCCCCTAGCTTCCCTACAACTTACTCCTCGCCCTCTGGGTGCCCCCCGGCTCCCCATCCCCTCCCTCCCTCCCTCCGTCTCCATCGCCCACACCACACCCTGGAGGACAAACTTCAGGATCCCTCTGTGTCCACCCCCTGCCCCACAGCACTGAGACTTGCCCTTTTCTCAGCCCCTCGCTTGGGGGGGTCCTTCCAGGGGTCCCTTCACCCCGTCCAGGTCCTGATGTCCTGGAGCGGAAGGAAGGAGAGAACACGGGCCAGCAGAGGGGCCGGGTCCTGGGTCTGTGCCTGACCCCTCCCTGGGGAGCCCTGGTCAGGCTGGGGGCAACCGTGGAGGGCAGGGCGGCCGAGGACCCACGAGTCTAAAGGGAGCAGTCGCATCAGCGCACCTTGTAAATCATGAGACACCGCTGAGCCCCTCGGAGGAAATAACCATCTTCCGACTGTATTTATTCATTCAACCACAGTTTACTGAGCATTGATGACTACACTATTCTGTATTTCTGAGAAGAAAAGTCTTAAGTGGCTCTTCAGAGAGCTAAAAGAGGGCTAAATCATTTGTTTGGCCTCAAAATATCCTTTGCTGTGGCTTAGACTCAACAGGAGATGGAAACTGAGTGAAAGGCCCCTACGTGGTCAGGAGCCACAAAGCGAGAGAGTCCGCGTTTGGCGTGTGAGTCTAGGGTTTGCGGTTTGTGCTGAGCTGAGGCTCAGGGAATGACAGTGATGAGGGCCAGGCCAGGATGCTCACCTCGATACAGTCTGGTCCCGCGGGGTGCCGAGGGTCTTGTGTACCCTGTGCGTGTCCTTAGCGCGATCTTGTTGCCTCACGGTCTCTGGAGGGCAGGTCCGCTGTCAGCATCGACTGCATTGCAGGCAGGAACAGAAACACACACGAGGATGTGCTGCCCGAGGTGCCCCCGAAAGCGTCCCTGGAAGTGCCCTCAGCAACTGCTCTGCAGCCCACCGGCCAGAGCCCTGCTGTGGGACAGCCCTAGGAAAACTGCGGGTGGAGCTTTTACTGGGTGCATGGCCGCCAGATAAGCCCGTTTGGTTAGTGAGGGAGAGGGGAGAATGCTCTTCCACAGCTGACTCTGCACTGGGTGAGGAAGGGTCTTTGGAAGTTGACTCAGGAGAGAGAAGGATGGCAGAAGACAGTGGGCTGATCTATCCGTATTGTAGATGTCGGTATTGTAGACGTCGGGTGGCCCGTGTGGGCTGGGGTGCAGGGCGTGGACTTAGCTTGAGGCTGGGCTTGTTTACCAGGTGCCTGTTATGTTCTAGAAGCTGCATTTTATACACAATAACTATATCCATTTAATCACTATAACTGGGAGGCAGTGTAGTATAGTGGTTATGGGTGTGGGTCCTTGACTTAGAAAAGACCTGGATTGAAATTCTGCTCTGAGTTCCTCAGTGTTGGAATGGGAGGTTACAGACAAGCAGGCAAGGTGCTCGAATGGTCCATGTGATGAGGGACTAGAGTCGGAGATGTCAGTGTAAACTCACCTTGAACTTACATAGATGCGGGTGGTTACACACAGAAATCTCGGAGCTGTGGTGCGTACACAGGCTAGTTTCTCTGTCAGCTAGGAGGGCCTAGAAGCAGTGCATCAGGCACGCTAGCACCTAGATCGTGGCTTCTAATTCCAGTCTCCAGTCACAGGAACCAGTTCTCCTAAGAGAAGGGGCTGATGCCAAGACTGGGAACTTGCCTAAGAAACACACAAGATGAGCCAGCAGGTAAGGACTGCCCACAAACCCCACACAAGGACGACGGGGTGGCACAGGGGCACAGGGGCACTGGAGAGCTTCCGGTGGTCAACGCTGGAACAACCTGAGCAACAGGATAAGTAGAGTCGTGTTGGATTGCAGCTCAAAGCACAGAATAAACACTCTCAAGTCCATGTGGATAGAGATGAGTGATCGACTGCATCAGCGCACAGGTGCGGAGGAGAGGCAGATCTCCCACGCAGAATTCCAAGTAATGTATGTAGGGGCTACCCCCTCAAGGAGGTGGAACATTACGCCCATTTCTGAAGTGTGGGCTGCACAGAGCACGGCATGGGATTGTGGAGGGGGAGAGTCACCATGCCGTGCGGGACCTGACAAACATACCTGCCCCAGGTGACGGAGGCCAAGATCCAGAGTCAACGGTGGAGAGTGGGCACCCCAGTTTAACCATGACATCCTGGGGCGTCCTGCAAATACCTGACCAGTCCCTCTCAAAGCTGTCCAGGTCATTAAAACAGGGTGGGTGTGAGAGGCCATCACAGCTGAGAGGACCCTGAGGAGACCTGGTGACTAAGTGTCATGTGGTGTCAGGATGGGACCCTCTAACAGAACAAGGACAGTAGGTAAAAACTAAGGCAATCTGAATAAAGTGTGGACTGTAGTTAATGATGTATTGATATTGGTTTATTAACTGTAGCAGATGTCCCATACAGTATAAGATGTTAAGAGTAGGAGAGCCTCGGTGCAGGGCACGTGTTAATTCTGTGCTATTTTCACATTTTTTTCTGTAAATCTAAGACCTGGTGCTGCCTCTTCCCTTGCGGTCTCAGGACGTGGTTCCCTTTGCTGCGCCGCACTTCCTTGTGTGTAGATGGCCTCATCACCACGCCCGTGCAGGCTTGAGAGAGGCGTGAAAAGCTAGCACGGTGCCCGGCGTGTGCCCGGCGTGTTGCAGTTATGCCCTGCCAGCCTGCAGAGTTGGGATTCCTACCCCAGTTCTACAGCTGGTGCCCCAGCGGCTGTGTCCGGTTCAACCCGTGGGGGGACCATGTGACACGGGGAACAGAGGGGTCACCCAGACAGGTGTGACCTCGAAGGGGCCCCTCACCTCCTCTTCGTTGTGGTTTGAAGGTGTCGAGGAGTCTGATGTCAGAAGACCAAGAAAATGCAGAGAGGGTTCGAGGAATCTGTCCCCTCCCACTTCCTCACGTGAGCTGCCCTCCATCGCGAGAATGGGGAGTCCACACGGGCTCCTCGGAAACTGACCTCCCGAGCCCGTCCCCTCTGCTCTCCTTACACGTCCAGGTGCAAGGCTACGCCGCACTCTTTACCACGTAAATGCACGGAGTCCCTTGTCGTGTTAGGGTCATCCCAGAATCTCGGCATTCGTGTGGCCCCGGCATCCATTCAGCCTCCCCTCGCGAAGAGGGAACCGAGGCCCCGGAGGTTGGGTCATTTGCTCAGACTCATACAGACACCTGGTGACAGCTGCTCCTAACTCACTGCTTGTGTCCTCAGAATATTATGCTACCGTCTTGTGCTACTGTTTTCCTTCCTAAGAAACATACCACTTCTCTCCAGTTAGAGGAAGGGAAGTAGAAACCAGGGACAATCTCAAGAAGGTTTCGTGGAGCTGGTGTTTGTAGAGGTTGGGTTTGGGAGGGCGTCTGGGAGGTTGCAGGAAATCCTACCGAAGAGAACGTTCTGGACTGAAGTGTTAGAATCGTGTGTACGGCATTGACCACTGTGAGCGGGCTTGGGGAAGTGGCTGGGGAGGATTGGAGGGGCAGGAGCGCAGTGTGTGGTCTCTGTGGGCTGTGAAGGACGTGGCCTGCCGTTGCCTACAGAGCTCTGCAGAGACACTGCCGGGTGACAAAGCAATCGTTCTCTTCTGCAGAACGGTGCGTCTACTCGTGACTTCACGGCAGGACTTCTTCAAATGTGGGGCATGAATGGGCAGAGACACCTTGAATAATATTCTCAGATGCAGGACAGACCCAGTGACTGCGGGCACTCCTGCTACAAACTGCTGTCCCCCAGGTGTCACCGTCATGCCATCGCATCAGTTCTCTTGGGAATGGAAGCTCCTTGGGGCTGGCTGCGGACAGCCTTAGATGGCCCCGGTCCTGAGGACATGAGGTGTCCTGGTGGCAGCACCTGGCCTCTCAGCTCATCCTCCACACGACAGCGTGTGGCTCTTCCTCTCTTTGTTCTGTCCTCCAGATCCGTGACCCCTGCTTTAGGGATGCAAGGCCACTGCAGATGGGAGAAAGGGCTCCTGAAGGATCAAATGAGGCGAAACTTTGGACATTATGTAATTACTTTCAGATGGATGGATGGGTAGATGGATGGACAGATGGATAGGTGATAGACAGATGGCATGTGAATTGTTCCCTACCTCAGCCGACTGCTAGACATGCATGTGGTTCTGTTGCCAGGTCCCCTGCTGCCCTGCTGTGCGTTCACCTCAGAATGTAAGTTCTGGACGGGAGGGTCGTGGTCCCTCTGACTGGCCTCCGCGCCAAAGTTCCCATTCCCAGCAGGAGGCCACAGGATTCTCCGGGAACCTGGAGCCTGGAGCAGGAGGGACGGTCAGACGTGCACAAACACGGGCTTGCTGGCGTTCCAGCTCAGACGCGCACGCACATCTCCATTCACGCGCCCACATCACGACCTGGGAGAACCCTGGAAGAACAGGGGAGGCGTGTGCCCTCGGGACTCAGGGTGATGAAGCTGAGGCCCGAGTCACCGTCACTGAAGGAATCAAGTCATGAGAAACTGCTCTTTGGGGTGGGCTGAGAAAACTCCGTTCTTTGTAAATGCTCCCCACTTCCGGGGAACCTTGAGATCCCTCCCGCCTGGGCGAGGACTGCTGTGGGCTGGAAAGTCATCGACATCACTGAGCAGTGGCTCAGGAAGGCACAGGGTCAGGTAGGTGAGGGGCTCTTTGCTGGGCGGCCACCGCGGGGGGACAGCCTGGGGTGCGCGACCAGAGGTGGAGTCTGGATGCCTGTGGGACGGATGTTTATTTGAAGAGCTAACATCAGGGCGTCGGCGTCTCCCCATTGACTTGGCTTAATACACCGGCGTCCCGTGGGGGTTGAAGGCCCATTTGCTGCCGTGCTTTTTTGTGCATTAGTGTCCATTTTAAGGTAATGGGTGTCTATCAGTGTCAACATGTCTGCAACCAATTAATTCAGCTCGCTACTTCTTCCCAGTAATCGCGAATCGCTGGGCCGTCCGGTGCCACATGATATTAAGTGCCCTTTTGACCCCTGCGAGCCACATTCACAGCAGGACGTGAGGGAAAGTGACGTGTAGTGTCTCAGAGCCGCAAACTGACAGGCAGTATCGCTTACGAGAGAAAAAGATTTTTATAGGAGGACTTTTTAAAAGGAGGACTTATATTTAGTATTATATACATTTTAGGATTTATATTAAGTATTAATGTATTGTAGGTTATGTATTAAGGATTATATGTTAAGTATTAGACATAGAATGTATTTTGTAAAAGATCTCATAAAAATAAAGGATGACTGCACAGTAAATTTTTAGTTGTTTCTTTTGAAGTTTTACAAGTAGTTAGAAGAAATCATATATGTGAAGTGATTGGTTGCATTTGGAAGAACATACATCAGCCAACAGGATAGAGAGATGCAGTCAAAATAAAGAGGCTGTAAGCTTCCCCAGAGGATGGGAGGGCAGCACATCTGAGCTGAGACGGACCAGATGAAGACGAAGCCACGGGCACTGCACGAGTCACCCCTGCCTTCACGATCCTTTGTAGAGAGGAAACCTCCTGCACCGGGACTTCAGGAGCTCATGGAGCCCTGGAGCCTCTGGACTTCCAGGTCCTGCCCCGCCGTCTCTGCCCCTGTACTGACTGTGCTTGCTGCCTAGTCCCACAGGCGATGTGGCTCGGTGCCTCCCTAGATGCTCTGGGTGCAGGGACCACTAGCTGCTCAGAAACCCATGAGGATGTTCGTAAATCTGTGAAGAATTCTGAAACAGAAGCAGTGAGTGACTCTAAAATAGGAAAAGAAGACTACACAACTGAAATTTAAACTTTTTAATGAAATGGTTTAAAAGCATGTCAAGTTCTTTAATGGTTAAATTTAGTTTTCACTAACACTGTATTAGCTTTGGAAGTAATTTAGAAGCTAACGTTTCTTACACAAGAATCCCTGAGTGTGCACAATAACTGCCCAGACAGCAGAGCCAGTTGCTGATCAAGTGAGTTATTTGTTGCCCAGTGAAACAACAGTGGCACAAAGGAGCGTTCGCATCGGGCTCATTTCGTGCGAGGCACGTTTCTACCTCCAAAGGCATGTTAGTTAATTTACTCATCATGATAACCGGTGATAAGAGCACTATTGTTATTTCTGTTTTATAAATGAGGCAGAGACGTGTTAAGTAACTTCTTCCAGGTCACACAGAACTGGGGTTTTAGCATAGCCCTTAACCACCGTTCCATGCCTTCTCTTAGAGGAACAATTATAAAATACTTCTAAGACTTTATAACAAAACATTAGGTTAGATGTGGGATGTTCGGGCATGTGTGTCTTTGAGATTGCTTGGGCTGAGGTCTTTAAAAGTGAGGGTGTCCGGGGCCTGCAGACATGTCCCCTGGCTTTAACGACGGTCAGGTAGGAAAGCGCCTTGGTTCCATGGGCCCGAGGCTTTGCTGGCCGGAAGGAGTCCCGGCCTGGGAGTGATGGGCACATTCCACCAGTGGAGCGAAGGACGAGGGGTCCTCTTGGTCAGGGTGACCTTCCTTAGCTCTTCATGGAATTAGAGTTGCATCTTCTCTGAATATGCAACCTGTGAATGAATTGGGGTTGTTGCTATTTGTCATTTTATTAGCAACTCATTAGAGCCATTTCTTTGGGATTAAAAAGAGAAGAAAGAAGGAAGGTAAGAAAAGGAGCAAGCTAATGGTTTACCCTGAATACTGCAGCAATTTACGGGGGCCTGAATGAAATGACAGAATTGCCATAATGTTAGATTTAACACATTTTATTTTAGCAATGTGATTATCTGATCGTATCTCCAAGTGCAGCCAGCATTACAAAAGTAATTTTTATAATTGTGGAGTCATTCACTCTCAGATGGTTTAGAATGACTTTTGAGGTCATATTACCAAATTTTCAGCTTTAAAACAACTTTATCCTGTCATGAACGTAACTGCAGCAATATGAACAAAACTGGAATTTCTCATGCACATGGCGAGACAGAGAATTAAAGTCCTTTGTGCTTTGAGAGCATGACTTGTCGTGTTGCCTTTTCCTATTAAATGTGTTTGCCAATATTTGTTTTTTTCGCTCCCGCCTTGAGCACCGAGGATTTCCCCATGTCACTCTGTCCTTCTCCCCCGACATTTCCGCCAGAATTTAGACAGGGCGGGGGGAGGTGACCATGACATACCCTCTGGGAAGCAAGGGGTCACATCTGCGGAATGCTGGGTGGTGTGGTAGGTCCCCGGGATGGGCCTCCTGCTGGGTCTTTGGCGTCAGCCTTAGGTGAGCGCCTGTTTCCATGAACAGAGATCAAATAAAATTCCCAGCTCCTAATACACTAGTTGCTGTACTCAGTCACTCGTAGTAACTCTTAATTAGTAGCGCTCGTCACAGCCACACCCAGGGCACTTCTTTGCACTGAGAGTCCCTTAAGCTGAGAAGGAGCATCCGTGCGGGAAGAGGCGGACCCGGGTATGACTCCTGCTACCTGGTCCCTCTGCTTCAGAAGTTGTGCACGAGTGTGTTCTCTGTGTCTGTGAGTCTATTTCTGTTTTGTAGGTAAGTTCATTTGTGTCATATTTTAGATTCCACATATAAGTGATATCATGTGGTGTTTGTCTTTCCCTTTCTGACTTACTTCACTTAGTATGATCATCTCTAGTTGCATCCATGTTGCTGCAAATGGCGTTAGTACAGCAGAGACTGGCACAACAGTGTAAATCAACTATATTTCAATTCAAAAAAGAAAATAAAATTTAAAAAGTTGTGCACGGCCTGATCCAACTATTGGTCCTGGCTTTCAGGGCAGCTTCTTGAGAAAATGGTGCAAAATTCTGGAGATTAAAAAAAGTTTTAGAAGACAACGACAGGTTGCCAGTGTGCTTCATCTCGCTGCCTCTCCGGTGTTCCCTGTCCTGCCACCTGCCCAGGGGAGAAGCTGTGTCCTCTTCCTGACTCTCACCAGCCACGTGTGCCCTCCAGGCCTCCGTTGTGTCCACGGCCCAGGGGTGTGACAACCTCCTCCCACAGGGGCTGTCACAGAACTGTAGTCGACAGTTGGCAGGGTGCCCGGGATGATGACAATTTAATAAACGTTGGGTGTCCTGCTCTAGGTATTCTGGCACAGCTTGGTGATGGCAGGTGGCCTAAGGGGAAAAGTGAACCGTCTGTTTGGGACTTTGCTCTAGAAGATTCTGTTACTGGACAACCCTCTAGGTCCCCCACCAGATCCCTTGGTTCCTCCAGGCCAGCCCTTTCCTGACCTGGGGTTGAGACGCCAGAGGACAGACTCGGCGACGGGGGACCGTGGACCTCCACTTGGGACTTGGGAAGCTGTTGTCGCCGACACAGCCCGTGGGACCCATCCCACAGTGGAGAAGGCACGTGGACGCGGACATAGCTCACGGCCTCGTCCCCTCGGACCATGACCCGTTAGTTTTTACTACGGTCGTTTCTTGAGTGTCCGTTTATTGAACTCTCAGCGCAGACAGAGCACCCACGTGCCCAGCCGAGGGCCCAGACGCCGTCACACAAAGACATGGTCTCTGCCCTCATTTCAGTCGGCTGCTGCTTTTCAACTAAAAGAAAAACGTTTAAACCAAGTGACGATTAGTTTTCTGATCCAGATGTACACTTCTGGGCTGGGTCTGTGCTTGCCGTTTCTGCCTCTGGTTTTCCAAATCTGTAGAGCTGGGGCGCGTTCAGCATGACAGTGAGGGATGTTGGCTAAGGGGGGGAAACAACACACCTGCCGGGCTGGTCTCGGTGCTCGGGTGGGCGCCGGTGAGCTCAGAGTGACCGGAGACAGAGCGTGCTGGATGTGACCAAGTGAAAAGCACACGGACTTTTTACCATCTCTTCCCTTTAGAGGAACATCATGATTGCCAATTCTTTTTTTTTTTTTTTAATTTTATTGAAGTATAGTTGATTTATGATGTTATGTTCATTTCTGCTGTATAGTAAAGTGATTCAGTTATACATATGCATATATATTCTTTTTCATATTCTTTTCCATTATGGTTGATCACAAGATTTTGGATGGAGTTCCCTGTGCTCTACAGTAGGACCTTGTTGTTTATCCATTCTTTATAGAATAGTTTGCATCTGCTCATCCCAAACTCCCAACCCATCCCTCCCCCACCTCCTCCCACTTTTTATTGCCATTTCTTGAGGCTATATTTTTAGTGAGCTCCTTATGATTTCAACATGTAGAAATGCTTCCATGATTTCATAAATCAAATTTAATGATACCTTTTAACCAGCCCCCCCAAGTGCCAAAGTGGTCTGCATAAGATGACAAATAGCATAAAAGAATAAAATAATCAGCTGGAGAAAACTTGCAGTGCATCGGGTAAAAAAATTTTGTTGTCAACCCTATTTTATTGTATTTCTGAACGCACTAGAGAGTTGTTTTGCTTCATTGCCCATTTATCTTTGGTCTTAGAGATGAAGACACCCAGGTTTTATTCCTCATCTGAAGTTAGTGTTACAGACGTCGTAGCGATGTTAGTGATACTAAGAGCAGCTGTCATCTGTGAGTCTCTACTGTAGACGGAGAACTTCTGATACGGGATTGTATAAGCAGTCACTTTGAGCCCCATCAACAGAGGAAGGAGACGAGGTGCTGAGAGCTTAAGTAAGAACTGGTGCCAGGCCCACAGCTCATGACGGAGGAGCTGGACACCCTGGACCTGGGGAAAGCGCCTCCACCTCCAGAGGCCTCCATGCTCTCTGCTCTGGAACCCAAGTGTGCGCCAGAGAGTTTCCAGGCCCACAGCTCATGACGAAGGAGCTGGACACCCTGGACCTGGGGAAAGCGCCTCCGCCTCCAGAGGCCTCCATGCTCTCTGCTCTGGAACCCAGGTGTACGCCAGAGAGTTTCCAGGCCCACAGCTCATGACGGAGGAGCTGGACACCCTGGACCTGGGGAAAGCGCCTCCGCCTCCAGAGGCCTCCATGCTCTCTGCTCTGGAACCCAGGTGTCCGCCAGAGAGTTTCCAGTCCCTAAGTGCTGGATCTGTGTAGGCAGGACGATCTGCATAACAACACCCCAGAGCCACAAAGAGGTCTGTGATGAAACGACTGAGAGAAACTCACAGATTAAGGCCAGCACAGCAAAGTAATAAAACTATGACTTTTGGTTGTTATATTGTTTTATTACTATAAGATGCTTGATTATAACAATTCAAAAGAAGATGCTCATGCTATATTAAAAATATTAAAATGTATGAGAGTAAAAACTATGGTGTAAAGTAAATCTTGTGTAATTCTCCTAAGTGGAACGTGGTGCCAAGGATCAGGTTTCGTTAGTGTTTTTTTTTTTTTTTTCCAATAAATTTCGTTCTTTCTTTCTTTCTTTTTGCCCGCTTTGGGTCTTTGTTGCTGTGCGCGGCTTTCTCTAGTTGTGGCTAGCGGGGGCTACTCTTCGTTGTGGTGCACGGGCTTCTCCTGTTGTGGAGCGCGGGCTCTAGGTGTGCGGGCTTCAGTAGTTGTGGCTCGCGGGCTCAGTAGTTGTGGTGCATGGGCTCAGTAGTTGTGGCTCGCGGGCTCTAGAGCGCAGGCTCAGTAGTTGCGGCTCACGGGCTTAGTTGCTCCGCAGCATGTGGGATCTTCCCGGACCAGGGCTTGAACCCGTCTCCCCTGCATTGGCAGGCGGATTCTTAACCACTGTGCCACCAGGGAAGCCCTTTGTTAGTGTTTTTATTGTTCTTTTTTTTTTTTTTAAATGAAATAGCTAAAGGAAAAAATGGCTTCCTTCAGATTTATAAAAGAAATTGAATTCAAGCCTGATAGCAAAGTCATTGTTCCTTGGTAGTCTTTAGCGTGAATATACTGTAAGACAAAAAGGACATGAATTGGTTAAATGGGCACCCCCCGCGTACCCCCAGCCCCTGCATATGGCGCCCATGTGACATTTTTGTACACCCTGAAACGCGGAGGTGGAAGCATCATTTCATTCCTCTCTCTGGGTGTCCAACAGTGACTGATATAAATATTTTATTAGGCAGACCTGCAGGTTTCTGAAGATTATATGTCTTATCAAGTTAACCCTTATAATTACGTTGTCTTCTGCAGCTATGGGATCTCTTTTAATTTTGCAGTTCTTTGGTAAATATCGAACCATAAGAAAGATGTACAGCCGTAAGCCGAGACTGAGGCCGAGACTGTGCAGACCACTCCTGGAGTGACGTGGGGGTGAAGGGGCCCCCGCTCCAGGGCTCTGCACAAGCCATCTCTCCGAGGGGAGGCCCAATTAGGCCAGAAAGTAATCTCCGTCCTTCCTGACCCCCTGACCAGTCTTCTGTCTCTCTGCTAGGGTTTGGACCCGCCTCCCTCCTCTGTTTTGCAAGGGAACTTTCCTGCTGAAATCACACTCCCCAGGAGGGGCTGGGGCGTTGGGGCAGGGAAGCTCGGGCTTGGCTGGGCTCCCCTCCTGCGCACCGCTCCCCTCCCAGGGCACTGGTTTCTTCCTGTCATCGTTTTGTGTTCTGCTCCGTGGCCCCATGGGCACAGCCATCAAAGCACCGGATGCCTGACCCTTCGGGGCAAACGCTCAGCTGTCCTGCATGGGGCAGGAGGGAGCCCCTTATGGCCCCCGAGTGTGCACGGGGAGGGGCTGTCAGAGGTCAGCCCGCGTCCTTGATGTGCCCCGCCACCCGCCCAGGCCTGTCTCTCCTCTCCACCCGTGCCCGCGGAGCCCAGCCCCGCACACGGCGCCTTTGAAGCTAATGGAAGCTAATGGAGGCTGCTCCTTGGATGTGCCTGGCGGGGACCCTTCCTTCTCCACCGTGGTCACTTCTGTGTCTCTCTCTCCCTTCCTGCCTATCTCATCCTGCTCACTCGCGCTCAAAGATAATTACACCTCTCACACCCCCTGTACACATGGCCCCGAACGGGTCTCTGGAGAAATATTTACGAGCCGAACAACATGGCAGGCAGTGAGCTCGAAAGCCACCATCCGTGTTGAATTCTGAGCGGTAGGAGATGCAAAACAGGACACGTCCATGGAATTGTGCAGCAGTGGGAGGGACGCTCTCTCCTGCCTGACTTTCATGAGGGTGCTTTCTGCCAGCTCTGTCTTGAGCCATGTCCTGTGAATGGTGACGATGGGACTTTGGTCCCGGGGTGCCCTGGGCAAGCCAGCTGTGTTCAGTCTTGCGGTATAGGACCCCCTGGACCTGAGGGGGACTGGTGGTCAGTCCAGCTGGAGTCGGTCGGCTCTGAGCACTCACCAGCATCCCGACCAAGGACTCACCCCAAGGGAGGTACAATCAGGGGCTGCAGAGGGTCGAGGACAAGGCCACCGACAGAGGTGGGAACCTCTGAGCAGGTGTGGTGACCATCAGGTGGACTGCATCGTAGCCCCATACACTTGAAACCAATCTCTTCACAGAGGAGGCAGGAGATAAACGCGAATGAGCTGGGGACACAGGAAGCGCTGTGTGTCCTCCAGAGAGAGTGCGGGTCCAGGGCGTCGGAGGGCTCCTCTCCCAGTGGGGTTACCCTCAGGACAGGGGGCAGGGCGGAGAGTGGGCTGGGCCAGTGCACATCCTGATGAAGGAGCAGGGAGATGCCAGCAGGCTGGGGTGGACCCCAGCCTCAGTGGCTTCATGGGGTCTTGGGTCCATCTGGTAGTTTTGGTGTTGGCAGCAACAGGTGAAGTGGCTACTAAAGAAGATAAAAATGGCAAACGTCGGGGGCAGGTGAGGAAAAAGCCACAAGGAAACCTGGGACAGACCCCCTCCCTAGAGATCCCCCTGCCCGGACTCTCTTTGTCTCTGACTTTCTCTCTCTCTCTCTCTCTCTTTCTTTTTTTGGTACTAGAATTTAGGACTTTTACCTTGTCCCAAAGTGCCTGAAGCAAAGAGCGTGATAAAACATCTTGCTTTCTTTTATAGCCCCCCCCCCAAGCAAAAACAAAAACTATGTGTTGGAAAAAAATTAGTTTTGCACATGGGATTTTGTACAATATAAATTCAAAGCCTACACGTGAGGGTTAGTTCTGTCGCATGTTCTGGGACATTTCCCTTCCCATACGCATCTTAGAATAAGCCTATATATGTCCACAAAAAAACTTGCCTGTGACTTACGTAGCAATCACATTAAACCTATAGGTTTGTTTGGGGAGAACTGACATCTTTACTATGTTGAGTATTCTAATCCGTGAACACAGTGTGTCTCTCCAATTATTTTGGTCTTTTTTTATTCCTTTCGTCAATCATCATTTTGTAATTCTCAGCATGCAAGTACATGTTTGTTTCTTTGGAGCAGTCGTAAATGGTATTACATTTCTGATTTTGATTTTTCCTTGTGTATCGTTTGTTTATAGAAATAAAGTTGATTCTTGTATGTTTATCTTATATCCTGTGATCTTGCTGAACTCATTTATTAATTCTAGAAGTTTTTGCAGATTACTTAGGATTTCTACATGGACAGTCATATTACCTGTGAATATAGGCTATATTTTCTTTTATTTTTTTTTTCGAACCTGTATTCCTTTTTATTTCTCTTTCTTGCCGTATTGCACTGGCTGGAACTTCTAGCACTAGGCTTAATTAGAGTTGTGAGAGCAGACATACTTGCCTTTTCCCCAGACTTAAGGAGAAGATGTTCAGTCTTTCACCATTAAGTGTGATGTTAGCTGTAGGTGTTTTTTGTAGCTGATCTTTATTAGGTTTAGGAAGTTCCCCTTTATTCCTAGTTTGCTAAGAATCATAAGTATTAATGGGTGTTAGATTTTTTCATGTGCTTTTTCAATACCAATTAACGTAAGCGTATGATTTTTCTTCCTTAGTCTGTTGATGTATGGATTACATTGATTCATCTTTGAATATCGAGTCATCTTTGCATACTTGGAAAAGGTCCCACTTGGTCATGGTGTATTATGCTTTTTGTACATTACTAGATTCAGTTTGCTAAATCTTTTGAATATTTTACATTTAAGTTCATGGAAAATATTGGTCTGTAGTTTTCTTTTGTCTTTGGCTGGTTCAGGTGTCAGAATAATACTGGCTTCATAAAATGAGTTGGGAAGTACTGTGTCCTCTGCTATTTTCTAGAGGAGATTTTGTAAATGTGATGTTAATTCTCTAAATGTTTGTAAATTCTCCAGTGAAATCATCTGGGCATGGAGACTTCTTCTTCTGGAGCTTTTAAATTACAAATTCAACTTTTTATGGGTTGTATGAGGCTACATATTTTTTCATTTTTGAAAAGCAGGAGGCAGGTACTATGACAGCTTCTCGGGTAAGAAGTACAGGGCTGGAGGGGAGGGAAAGGAATAAGTGGAGATAATTCAGGTCACTATCATCATGATCCTGAGATTTCCCACTTATAAAATGGTCCATTTGTTGGCTACGGCACGTAATGCAAAAGTTCATCTTTATTTTTATACCTAATATTCCTGAGACATTTCTGGCATGATTTTGATAAACTTTACCATTTCCTATTTCTCTTTCTCTTTTTTAAAATTTAGGACCTTTACAGTATTGAAATACTTCTGGTCTTAACCTAGTTTTCACTCTCTTTTTCTCTCTATTATATTTAGAATGTGTTTCCAAAGTCAGTTTATTTTCTTGAGTTTGTTACAAAAGAAGCAAGCATCTGCCCAGATAACTAATGGAAGCTGAAAATCTATTCCCGGGATAGCCCTCCCTTTGCAAAGTACAGTTTTTAAAAGATTTCATGCTCCGCGGGATCCTCTGTCAGTGTCAGTGGAGAAAGTGTCACCGGGCTGAGAATGTAACTTATGTTGCTGTTTCAAACACACCTGTGGGAAATACAAGCACATACGGATACTTTCTGCATCTGTTATCTGTGGCTACTGCAGTGTGGCCATTGGCAAACTCGTTTCCCTTTGGGACCTAGAAGAATACTTGCTACCAGGTAATGTTTATAAAGGGCTGGCAAATGCATTATTTAAAAAATACAGTGGTTTTTTTTTTTCATTAAGCTGGGAAGGAGATGTAAATTATGTCAGCAAGGCCTTTGAAACAATAATTTGTCTTTATGAAATATGTCTTGCAAATGTTCCAAATGTATCTTTTAAAATGAAAAACAAATGCCCAAAAGACCACTTGTCTGATGGCCCATGGTGATGAAATGGGAGAGTGATTTCTGCTTGGAGCGTGTGATGCACACACGGAAGATTGTAGAGCGAGGGGCCCTATTGGTTTGGTTTTTGTCCGTAGGAACAGGAAGGTAACCTACTTCCTATCTGGTAACCCACCCACCCAGCACAGCCAAGGCTGGAACTGCTGGTCCCCCCATCTGGAATCATCGCACAAAGACCCTCCTGTTGTTTAGAAGTGCATTATTGTCAGTAAATAAACGCTGTCATCTCAGGGTTTAGGACGTTAAGCGAGAGGGATATTGCATTAATCACTTGCATCCCAAAGCAGGTCTTGTTTCCCGGGAAGCAGGATAAATAGCAAATTTGCTATTGCTGTATAAATTGCTGTATAAATAGCAAATTCATATTCTATTGATGATATAGCTTCGGACTGCTATTTATTTTACCTTCAAAACGTGTGAAACACTCCTGATCTTTTTATTTCTTCGGGGATGAACAATTACAGCATCAAGAGACGTTTAAATAATGCTTAATTTTTAATGCAAGAGAATGAGACAGGTGGAAGTGTTCTGCCCAGACTTCAGATCAGGTTTCTGGTTTTTAAGCTTAATGTGCAATATTAGCCTATTAAGTGGCATTCTTTTATTTGCTATATTCTCCATCCCCATTAGACGTCATTTCCATTGATGTTTTGTATTGTTTGCATGTTAGCACATCTCCTATTAAAATACGGGGGCTGAAAGGGAAAATAATTAGATTTATGGCTTTGTACTCTTGAGTTTCCAATTTAAAGGTCTGTTAAAAACTAACTCACGCTGTGGTACGTACATGGCCATTATCTGTTTAAATTAGCTTATCAGCACAAAGTTTCTCCTTTCTCGATTTTCCTGGAGAGGAGGAAAGCCGACGACTGACCTCTCCACTCAGTTCAGACACAACTTGGGATTAATCGTCACAGCAAAACCCACTTGACCCAATGGTCATCACTAGCCAATTCATGATGATAATTTCTACATAACTTTTTAATACTCAAACTTCTTTAGGACAGCTGGACGGCAGTGACATCCTGGGCCTTCAGGCAAGCAGGAGGAATTTTTGAGTGACTGGCCCCGAGGCTCTGGTGGGCCTGCTCTTACAGCCGTCCACCTGGAGGGTCCACAGGACTGATGCTCAGAGCAGCCTGTGGGGAGATCAGACCAGGGGCTGAAACACCGGCTCAACCCTGAAGATGGTGGGAAAAGGAGGCCAGTATTTTGGGGTGTCACAGCTCTAAATACACATTCTATCTACTGGCTGAGTCTAGGCTCATGAGATTAAAGATAAATAATTTAAAACAACTGACTCGCAGATACACCAATGTGAGATTCAGACCTGGTTCTCCTGCTTTAGAAGTTTTACTTGGGATGATTTCCTGTCACTTTTTGAGTCCATTTCCTCAGTTTTAAAATGTGGGAACTACTAGTTTTGTTTAAATAATTTCACACCTTTTCTGTCTGGGAAACCTTTTTTCCCATAAGTGGAACAGACTAAGTCTGAGGTAGCCCACGATGCCTTTCTTTTGCTCTAAATTCTCTCTGACCCTTCCACTCGTATAGTAGTATCTTGTGGTTTAAGCATGATGTAGAAAGGAAACCATGAAAAAAATGTGGACAGTAACGTCAGCTTCTCATGATTAGAGAGTATGTGTAACCCCGGTGTGCTGGTTTATTGGTGGCGCTAATGACATAATAGGCTTCATGTCCCCTGTAACATAGTGGATTCAGACAGCAACCTTCTGGACGTGTCTGGAGCCAGGTGGATTTAGAGTCCTGGATCCATCATCTTGGGCTGGTCCTTGTGCCTCAGAGTTTTTATTTGTCAAACAGGGATAAAAATACCTACCCTGAGAGTTTCGTTAAGAATTCTAGGTGTTTTCTGTAACAAGCCGGCCAGCGTTAGGAGCCTGACTCCTGCCTGGGATATTGAGGAATTTGCTACGTGATGCTGTCTTCATAGCACCCCTAGGAGGTACAATTGTTGTTATTGGCTTTCCCTGGACACCCAGGAAGATGGGGCTCCCCCACCCCTGCCATGTAAATGGCTCTTGTTGAGTTTGTGGTCCTTCTAGACCCAGCCAACGTTTTCCCTCAGGAACTTCCTTTAAAGCCGGGTCCCCATCCCTGGCCTTGTGTCCGAAGCGTTCAGTAGTGATAATTTCTAGAAACCTTCGTCACTGATGACAAGATGGGATTCAGTCAGGACCCAGGTATCAGCAGTGACCCAAATCCTTCCTAATTAATTGCAGCTTCTTTACAGTTGATCTACTATAGTGTAGGAAGTGGCTGGATTCAAAATAACTGAAAACCTCTTGCAGACCAAAAATAATTGTAAAAAATTTTTAAAAATCAGTGTCTTCAAGGAAGGCCATCACTTTAAATATACATCTCTCAGAAAGTTTATCTGATGATACAGTTTAAGCTCTAGGAAGCAGTATTCAATATGTGTTAGGAGGAGAATGATACGTGCACAAATGCCTTCACTTTTCTCCAAAGACGTTAATATCTTCGGAAGCCACATGCCCAGCCTGAGGAACAGCATAAAAGAAGTCACGGGGGAGACAGCCCGACTCTAACTTTTTTCTGGCTGTGTAATCCAGGACAGCGCAACCTGTGATCTGGTCTTTCAAAGCTTAAGGCTCCATATCTGTAAAATGGGATAGTGCCGCCTACACCTCGGATTTCGAGAATTAAATGAAACAACGTATATAAATACACATAAATCACGTGGCTCCAACCTTGACACAACGTAGGTGTTTAAGAACTGCTCCCTTCTGGCCCTATGATTATGGGGAAAAAGCAAAAGCATTTAGTTTGTTAAATGTTCTATTAACATATTTCTGACTTTGGGTTTTGCAATCCTGTACGCATACCCTCCAAGGCGTCTTTCATCTCCAGAATCCCCATGCACTACAAACCTAGCACATGAAGATAACCCACCATGATTCACGGGGACCACTAATCCACTCCTGGAGCACGACCACCCCTGGGTAAAAAGATCAACAAATATTTATCAGCTACATAACACCGCGACTAAATTCAATGGAGTCCTTTTATAGTATTTCCCAAAGGACGGAGATAAGAAAGCCGTGGATGATGGCGCTGTTACACCTGTGTGTGTTTATCCAGGTCTTTAAAAGATCAATACTGTAATCAGGGAGTCAGATATTAGGCAATCATAAGACTTCAGAGACTAGAGGATGGGTTCAGTCCCTTTTCCTCCAGCTGGGTGATGCGTTTAAAGCAGAAGCAGTCACCTTGCGCCCAGAGGGAGTGGTACCCCTGGTGGCCCGTGAGCGCTCAGGCTGAGGGTCCTCTGCCTTCTGCTTGTTTGCGTACTTTTCACAGTAAGCGATGCATCTTCCCCAGTAAACCCTGGGTGCTAATCAGAAGACAGGAACGGTTCACCAGCTCCGTGCTTGCGCTCGGCTAATTGCATTAAAATTCCCGCGTGCGCCGCGGACGGCACCGCCGCCTGGAGCGTCCAGTCAGTCCCGGCTCCTCTCCCTCTCATATCCTGCTGTCTGTTTGCCTGAGGTTCTGAGCCATGTTCAACTCTGAGAGATCTCCAGACCTCGGAGCACGCACAGTCTTGTCCTAGGGTCATCGGAGTTCCAGAAAATCCACTTTGCTCGATGTTTGTGACCTTCACTTTGTCTTCATTGAGTTGCCTAGTTTGGCAGAGCCTTGATTTCTCAGTATTTGAAATAGGATTGACAACTAATAACCTCTATGCCTGGAGATTGCCGGTGAGGCACACCTGAGCATAGCGGCCAGGAGCCAGTCGATTGCCAAGAGAGGCGGCTGGCTCCTTCAGAGACCGGTCCCAAGGGTCTGCACACAGAAGAGCCCCAGCAGAGTCGCCGCTGTTTCATATTTGGGGTTCTCTGGATCCACCATTTCCAAGAGGGGAGGCTTTTAAAGGGAAGGCTGATAAGAAGGAGAGCAGACCTTCAAAGAAGAAGGTACTGAATCCCCAGCAGCAAGGCTCTGCAAAGCATGTAGTAGGTCCTCACAATGAATGGGCTAGACAGTTAAAGAGAAGGGGCGGGAGGAGCAGGCAGGTGATGGCAGGGAGAAGGGAAGAACCGCCAGAGACCGGGGCGTGAGGAACAGGAGGTGTGCACTTAGGAAGTTATACTTAGGAGAGACAGGGAGCACCAGAGTCAGAAAAACACGGGGTGTGACTGAAAAAGTGTGGTTTATCTACACTGAGGACGTATTATGTATCAGGAGCTATGCTGAGTAATTGGCATGCAGGTCTCAGGACCTTCCCAAGAAGCCTGTGCACAGATTGTCCAGACGTCACAGGTGACGGGGGCAGAAGTCACAGCCAGGTAGGTCGGCCCTGCCCTTGTGCTCCTTCACGGCTCTGGTTTTGTCGACATCAGGGTTGGCAAGCTTTTCCTGTAAAGAGCTAGACAGTAAATATTTTAACTCTGTGGGTCCTACAGTCTCTGTCACAGCTACCCTTGCAGCTCAAAAGCGTCCACAGACAATATGTAAATGAATGGCCAGGGCGAGGTACCAGTAAAACTTTATTTACAAAACAGAGAGTGGGCCAGATTTGGCTTAGGAGCCTAGTTTGCTGAGGCCCCGTTTACATAAAAGTGGGCAGCTTCACTGGGGGGAAAAAGGCCAATAGGTGCTGAGAGAGGGGTAGACGGAGTGAATGTAGGAGATGTGAGGGCATATTTGGGAGGGACGGGAGAAGGGATGGACGCTGGTCGTGCTGAGAGGGGGGTAGACGGAGTGCGTGTAGGAGATGTGAGGGCGTATCTGGGAGGGACGGGAGAAGGGATGGACGCTGGTCGTGCTGAGAGGGGAGTAGACGGAGTGCGTGTAGGAGATGTGAGGGCATATTTGGGAGGGACGGGAGAAGGGATGGACGCTGGTCGTGCTGAGAGGGGAGTAGACGGAGTGCGTGTAGGAGATGTGAGGGCATATTTGGGAGGGACGGGAGAAGGGATGGACGCTGGTCGTGCTGAGAGGGGGGTAGACGGAGTGCGTGTAGGAGATGTGAGGGCGTATTTGGGAGGGACGGGAGAAGGGATGGACGCTGGTCGTGCTGAGAGGGGGGTAGACAGAGTGCGTGTAGGAGATGTGAGGGCGTATCTGGGAGGGACGGGAGAAGGGATGGATGCTGGTCGTGCTGAGAGGGGGGTAGACAGAGTGTGTGTAGGAGATGTGAGGGCCTATCTGGGAGGGACGGGAGAAGGGATGGACGCTGGTCGTGCTGAGAGGGGGGTAGACGGAGGGAGTGTAGGAGATGTGAGAGCGTATTTGGGAGGGACGGGAGAAGGGATGGACGCTGGTCATGCTGAGAGGGGGGTAGACAGAGTGCGTGTAGGAGATGTGAGGGCCTATCTGGGAGGGACGGGAGAAGGGATGGACGCTGGTCGTGCTGAGAGGGGGGTAGACGGAGGGAGTGTAGGAGATGTGAGAGCGTATTTGGGAGGGACGGGAGAAGGGATGGACGCTGGTCGTGCTGAGAGGGGGGTAGACGGAGTGCGTGTAGGAGATGTGAGGGCCTATCTGGGAGGGACGGGAGAAGGGATGGACGCTGGTCGTGCTGAGAGGGGGGTAGACGGAGGGAGTGTAGGAGATGTGAGGGCGTATCTGGGAGGGACGGGAGAAGGGATGGACGCTGGTCGTGCTGAGAGGGGGGTAGACGGAGGGAGTGTAGGAGATGTGAGGGCGTATCTGGGAGGGACGGGAGAAGGGATGGACGCTGGTCGCTGCAGCTGCTCACGATGGTGGTGGTCCTTACCGTGGTTTAATTGTATAATCGTTCCTGCTTCTAAAAAATGTTCCCATACTTTAAAAATATAAATTAAATAAGTCGGTGTCCTCGACTGGAATCTTTTCTTTCCTAAGTGCCACTGCCCCGTACCTTCTCGTCAGTGACCTGCCTTCCTGTGGACATGCTCAGGTGAGTTCCAAGAGGCGCTGGACCCTGCATGCGAGGCAGTCTGAGTAGCTGAGTTTATAAAGCATGTATTTCTCATCTCAGTCCTTTCATTAGCGCCAGTCGGTTTTGGAGGGGAGTTGATGTCCTTTTATGTTTCCTGCAAAAAATATCAAATGCAAGCACGGATGATTTTTCAGCTAGTGAAAGTCACCTTGATTTAATAATTTGTACATGTATTTTCTGTTTGTTACAAGTGCTCTGCTACAAGTAGATCATTTTATTATAATTCATTTTTGTTGACAGTAAAATACCTTGGAACTAAAACACGGAGGTGGCGTATTAGAACAAACTTGAACTTTCAGTTGCAAAGCACTGATCTGCGTTAACAGTTCAAAGAAAAATACAGAAAACGCTGCCCCTTGTCCAACAAGAAAACAATCCAAGGACACAGCTGTTGATGTGTCTGAGAGTGAGACGGGCTTGCCGTGTTTTGTGCCCAGCGAGGGGCACTCCAGAAGCATTACCTTCATTTGCTTTGTCTTCCCTCTTCTGCTTCATCAACAGCTTGCCTCACCTCTGCGCATTAGCCATACCAAGCAAAATGTCTTCTTGTCCTGATTAAAGTGTCTCTTTGACAAAGCCTCCTGCTTCCTAATTGTTTCACCTCTGCCCATATGACACACCAGGAAAAATTCTTCCTGTTCATCGTTTAAGTATTTCTCTTGAATCTTAGGATATTAGCATCATCAGGACCTGTGGGGCTGGCCATCTGGCTCATCTCTAAGCCATATTACACCCACAAGAGAGCTTTAGTGAGGTCTGGGGGCATCCTCAGAAATGGGTGTGCTTAAACCCCAAATGCCTGGGTATGCTCTTGGAATGCAAATACAAAAGCAGAATGTTGTAATTACCAGAGAGACACCAGGGTGTTTATCCCAGAAACAAGATCTTCCCCAAAGTTTAGCAACCTGTTTATTCTCATTTCTGCTTTCACTGTTTGCCTGAGTTGCATGAAATCGGTGGTGGTCCCTTCAAGTACTGGAAAACATTATTTTAAAATGGTCAACCAGGAAGCCAGACACCCTGGAACACGCGAGTCCCAGTTTTCATCAGTGATGAAAATACTTTGGGTTAAGTCAGTCTTTGGGGAGAAGAAAACCCACATCAGTTTTTTCTAAGCACAGGGCACCAGGTTGAGGTCATCAGACCTAGCATCCTTGTGTTGTAACAGTGAAGCCACGGCGTGTGTTAAGGCCCTTCTCAGTAGTGGAGCAGGGGTCGGCCAACGACAGCCTGGGGCCAGATCTGGCTCACGCCCATTTTTGATTGGTGGTTTTTACATTTGTAAATGGATGGAAAGCAAATTAAAAGAAGAATGGTACTTCATGGCACATGAAAATTATATGAGATTCAAATCTCAATGTCCCTAAATAAAATGTGACTGGCACACGGCCACACATCATTTACATATGGTTGCTTTGGGGCTACAGGGGCAGAGCTGAGTAATGGCCTGCAAAGCCAAAGATATTTACTGTCCGTCCCTTTAGAGAAGAAGTTTCTGACGCCTTCACTGGAGGTCACTCCTGGTGCTCTGCTTGCCTTCTCTCGCTTACATTATCTGCTCTGAATATTTACTAAGTTCTGTTTAGGTACCCGGCACTGTGGTTCTGAAACATTTCCAATAGGCTCTCAACCCATAGTGTGGGGAACTTCAAAATGCAACAAAGACATAAACACCGATGGATGAATAAAAATACACAGTGGTTGACTGCTTGACATTAAAAGACCCAAGCCCAGCAGGCAAACCAGTCCCAATTTCAAATCACAGGTCATTCTCCTGCACACAATGCATTTCATCAAAGGTTTAGGAACCCTGCTTGCTCCAGGCTCAGCGGCCACAGGGCCCAGGCTCAGGCCCTGGACAAACAATGCATTCTGCTTCCCTTCTCGGGCCTCTGTGTCGGGGGGATCTGAGCTTTCAGGGAGCGCCTCCCTCTGTGCAAGCAGGTTTTCAGCTCATGGGTGGGTGTGGGCAGGGCCAGTGCTAATCGGAAACCCAACGCACACTTGTTTTTCTACTGTTCGGCCCAAAGTTTCCGGAATCTATCATTTTATACGGGTTATGTAATAAGAGCCAATCGTCTCTGTGAAAACAAGCTCTTGAAAGGCAGAAATTGTAATTTTTAAAAAGGGAGCGAGTGCATGTCAGGTTGTAAAACTGAGGTTTCTCCCCTTTCCCGCCAGCTGGCTGGCTCTCCAGTAATTGAGTCTGAAGGTTGGGTGCTTGTTCTCAGAATTGCCCGTGGAGCTTCTAGTCCTTTCCCGGTCTCCTCCGAGCCTCAGGACTGGGTTATTGACATGTAACGAGATCAGCCTGTCACTACATCAGTGTGGGTGCAAACATTGCGGAGCAGGCAGCTGATCCTTACACGGTCTCCACTGGGATGCCAGTGGCTTTGTCAACACGCCAGGTGAGGGCTGGATCTCTTGTCCGACACCTGCGGCCGGCAGTTGCGGGAGCTGTGACGTCGCTGGTGGAAATCTGGCATCTCAAGCTTCCTTTTTGACATTGTGACTATTACTGTCAGCATCGAAGAGCACCAGTGACAGTAAAATAGATAAGGCAGGGACAAGCACAAGCATCCCCCTCTCCCCCGCCTCCTGGGTCATTTCCAGAAAAAAGTAAAGCCGAGCATGAAGCGCCTGAGACTCCCATTGAAATTTTGGCTTTTCCACACCCTGACTTTTAATTAATGTGAATTAGTTTGGGGGAAAGAAGCTTAGTTTCTTATTCTGAGACAACAGTCTTATTCTGCGGTGCTGGCTGATAACGGTGTAACTGGCCAGCCGACAGGTGGGCAGGTAGTGCTGGTAGCGCTGGTAGGTGAAGCTTTGGCAGAGGTAGAGACTCGCTTACAGATTGTCCCCACCTGTTGTCGGTGAGCCTGAGCGTTTGCGGAGTGCTAGACACTGAGCTTTGCGTCTGCGTCCACTGCCTCCTTTATTCCCTAACTCCTCTTTGAAGTAAGGGCTTTAACCAACCCCAGTGTATCAGTGAAGAAGCTGCGCTGAGAGGTTTGTTGTCTTGCTAAATGTTACACAGTTTGGAACCCAGGTGGAATTCACATCTGTCTGACTGTTACCGCCTGTGCTCATAGCCCTTGCTTTAAATGGTGATGGAGGGGTTTTCATCCTTTGTATTGATAATCATCTGCATTAGTAATTCTAGCAATGGCGGCAACTCAGGAGAGGATGGTCCTAGGAGGTCCAGCAGGTGGTCCAGGCTCAAAGCAAGAACACTCAGGTCCCAGCGCATTGCCTTCCAGGTGGCTTTGTTTACTGTGGGACAAAGTGCAGGGCCCTTGGCTCTGGGGGCTGAGGATGGAGGGGAGGCTGGTGTCCCTCTGCCCCAGGGACTCTCCGTGTGCTCAGGGAGGAGTTGGTCACCAGAGGGAGGCTAGCGGACGGAGAGTCCAGTCTTCCACGGCCCCGCTCTTCCCGTCAGACGCATCTGGCTCTGTTCTGGCTACTCTAAGGAGTTGGTCTTGAGCTATCTAAAGCCTTCCTCGCCGAAGCCATAACAGAACAGGGGAGTGTAGCAGATAGAAGAGGAGGTCCACTCGGGAAAATGAGTATTTTTAATGGTGTTGACCGGCGTGGCCAGGGGAGGCCAAGGGCTTCTGGCCATCTCCGACAAGCCTCAGAGCCACCCAGACTTCAGTTTCCTTGGCTGCGAAGTGGCGAGGGGTCCTGCCTCATGAATGCCCTCCCTTGAGATAACTACTCGCTGATGTGTTCCATTTCATTACTGAGAGGCCTTTGAAGGTGACAGAAATGCTTTAAAATGTCACATCAATCAATAAGGCACATGACATTTGGTGGACAGAACAAATAGTACATCTTATCCTTCTTATGGTGAAGATGCATTATATTTTATTTCATTTTTGGCAACTAAAAAACAGCTGGAAAAAAGGAGTATGTGTTTGCAGTTAAAAAATAAGTGAAAAAAAGCATGCCATGGAAAGCAGTTCTGCTCTCTAAAGGCAACTGCTATGACCAGCTTCTTGTAAATATTTCCAGGAATGATCTATGCATCCATAAGCATATATTGTATGTATACCCATCAATCTACAATTGTGTACATATATATACAGTGTTATAGATATATCATTTATATATTCAATTCTTTATGACTACATCTAAGTGTGTCTCTTAAAGATAAATTATAAATACTGTTTTTCACCTTATACAGGCTCTCTTAGAGATGATTTCTTATCAGCACGCGTGGTTACCTGATGTTGTCTTACCTTGCCCACAGCTAAGGTTAGTCTGGTCTGCACCGTAGGCCCACACCTTTGTACCATTTTCCAACGCTCTCGTACAATGCTGAGTGACCACTGCCCAGGTCCCCAGGTGACCTGCCACCCCCAGCTGGCTGCCTGGCCCTAGGCGGCTCTGGCTGTGCCACCCGGGAGGTCTGTACTGGCACCGCCTCTGGCGACCCTGCTCTTACAGCCTGTGCCCTTCCCGTGCCTCCCCAGCCAGTGGGGGAGGCCACTCCAGGCCACAGAGCTGCCACGGAACGAGCAGATGCGTGGGCCTGCCCCATGCCCAGGTTCTCCCGGGGCCACCTTGTGTGGTCGTTTGCGGGAAGGGCAGCCTCCGTAGGACCACCTTAAATCTACGCAGCATCACCCTGGGGACGCCTCCTTCTTTTTACTGGCTGTCATGTATTTCACACTGTGGCTGTCCCCTGAATGCATTTAAGCTGCACTTGCTTACGGCATTTTACTACTACGTAGCGCACTGCGGTAAACCTCTTTGCACCACGTGCGCGTGTAGAGTGAATTGCTAGAAGCGGCTCAAAGGCGTGAGCATCTTCAGTTCGGGGAGAGAGTTACTAACTCCCTGCACCCCTATTTGTTTTCATCAGTGTTTGAAGACTAAGTCTCTGTGGGCCTAGACTTTGTAACGCAGTGCCACGCAGAGTGAGAGCGCGGAGCCGCTAGGCTGAGGCTCGAGACACAGGCAGGTGGACAGGCCAAGGGCCACTGCTCCGGGGGGAGTCCTCGGAGGGGGTTTTCGGTGCTGGAATGGATGTCTCGGATCCCAAGCCCCGACTTCCCAGGGTCCAGGCTGCTTCCCCTGCCCCCGCCCCTGCCCCTGCCGGACACGGGAGCATCCCCTAAAACAAGCCTGGGCAGCGGAGGACGATCCTCCTGAGAATCGGGAGCTGGAGGCCGTGGCCGGACAGTGGAGCGGCCGAGCAGCTTGTCCCACCCCCTCCCCGCCGCTGCCTCTGTTTCTGCTGTGAGCTGGTCTCAGGGTCAGGATATTACTGAAGAGGAAGCTTCAACTGGACATTGGCGTTCTTATCCAAACCTTCAGAGAAAGCGAAGAGAAAAAGGTAAAGAAGCTGCCTTTCAATCAGGAAAGCAGCCTGAAGAGGGCAGAACTTGTGGTAACAAGTAAAGGGCGATTAGTTACAGTTAATAGTTAGCCGCGGTGAACAGTTACATTGTTTCTGTGACATAGACTATGCTTAGGCTCCTCAAAAGGCTATGCATAGATTTATCATAGAACCCAGCAATCCTGCTCCTAGGTATGTACCCCAAATAATGGGGATTAAGTGCTTGAGCACTTGTGCACAATTCAGGTCCACGCACGTTCACAGCAGTGCTCTGTACAGGGGCCCCAGCCATCAGCGAATGATGGATAAGCGACATGTGGTCCATCCATCCATCCAATGGGATGTTACTCAGCCTCAAAGAGGAATGAAGCACTGACACATGCCACCATGTGGGTGAACACTGAGGACATGTTACAACATGAAAGCAGCCAGACACAGAAGTCCACAACGTCTGTGATTCCATGTCTGTGAAATGTCCAGAAAAGGCAAATCCATAGAGACAGAAAGTAGCCTGATGGTCGTGTGGGTCCGGAGGGCTGGGGAAGGGAGGGCTGGGGAGCAGTGCTTAATGGGCGAGGGGTTTCCTTTTGGGACTTTGGAATTGGATGGAAGAGGTGGTTGCACAACACTGGAAATGTACTAAACGCCATCAAATCGTTCACTTTAAAATGGTTCGTGTTACGTTATATAAATTTCAGTAAAATTTTTTGAGAAATGCTTAAAAGGCACAGTACAAGGAAAGGTACTTTCCTGTTTCCTGTTCTGTTAGCAGAGACTTGCAAATGACATCTTTGACTGTGGCTCTCATTGGCTTCTAGTGCTCGAGTTACAGCTGGCTGTGCTCAGACCTTAGGCCGTGTGCTGACCTTGACTTTGGGTCAAAGCCGCCTTTGCTCTGCTTTTGTGTAGGTTTTCTCCTCACCAAGATTTAGATCAGATGCTCCCTGGTGGAGGCGGTATGTGATTTTGGTTTAAGTGGCAATATTGATCCTTTAGGAGAGGTTAGTATCTTACATATCGATAATTTATTTTATGAGAAAAAATACGAAGCTTTCTCTAGGTTTAAAAGAAGTCGATCACTAGGTTTTTTGGTGTCTCCGAGGTCTGAAATCTAGGCACGACTCTGTCCCAGGCCGATTCGGTCAGCTCCAACGCTTCCCCACGTGAAGGGAAGGGTGGCACTACATGCACTGAGGTGTCTGCTGAATTTCCATCTCAAGAGAGATTCTGGGCAGGTCCTGGGTCCCTGTGATGGATTTCTAAGCGCTTCCTGCTTCACAGAAGCTTCTGTGTTCCCTCCACGGGTCCTCCCTCTGGCTGCACCCAAACCGGACCCTCTGCTGTTCCTCACCATGACTCCTGCATCTGCCTCAGCCCCCTGGCAAATCCTGGTGGGAGTCGGTGACTGGTTTCCAAGAGGACAGGCTGCATGCCTTCTCGGTGCAGCCCTGAGGGTCCAGTAAGATGAACACAGTCCTTGCTCCCGAGGAGCCCCTGGCCTTGGACGGGCGCAGCAAACGCTCAGACGGTACACAAATGCTCGTAATCTGGAGCTCAGTGGAATTCATCTCACAGGGAGATACAGGGAACGCACAGCAGGCTGCAGGAATTGGAGACCATTTTCACGAGAGGGATTTAAATTTTAGGTGGTTTGGAAGGTTGGGTAGAATTTACTTTGTATTTTAATGTAGTACCTGTTATTATTTTGTATAACAAAACTAGACACAGCTATTATCCCCAAATCAGGCAGGCAATACAGACACGTTAAAAAAAATAGACTAAAAACAATTGCACCTGACTAACCAAGACAAAACTGGAGGCACGGTGGCATGCATCTTTCCAGAAGCCCTCCTCCCTGCAATACACACTGACTTAGTCACACATATTGTCTAGTCATGAGCTGCTTAGTATGTATCAGGCACTATACTCAGGGTGTGTATAGAGAGAGAGACAGAGAAAGAGAAAGAGAATCATAACATTCATGAAGTTTTATAATCTGCTTTTTTCTCCTAATAGCATATTGATTTTTTCCCATGTGAACAAATTTGTTTCTACAGCATCATGTTAAATGACCATGAACTATTCCATTAAGAAGCTGTATAACAGGTACTGACACATGCTCTCCTGGAGGGTTTTCCATTTTTGCCAGGAACTCAGACTGTGATAAACACCCTGGTTCTAACCATTTGGCACATCCTTCATGATTTCCTTTGAATCAGTTCTCAGGATCTTTCCGTCAGTGGCATGTGCACGTTAGAGGTCTTTTCCAGCCTGCCTCTGGATGGCCTCCTGCAATGCACAGATTCATGCTCTGACCAGCAGGGTGGTCTGGTGACGTGGTGTCTGTTGCCCTGAGAGCTCCCTGAGAATGTTTGTTTTTGTTAGTTTTATAGGTGAAAATTCACCACCTGTTTGTATTGAGTTGATTATTACATTTCATGTGCTACCTAGCTATTTTGCCCCTCCTTCCCCACCTCTCCCTCCCTCTTCCTCCCGATCCACCCCCTTCTCTCTTTCTTCTTCTTCCTCTTCTTCTTTGAATTGCCTTTTCACACTTTTGGCCATTTCTTCTGTTGTTTTTATCATTCATTTATAGAAACTCTTTATTTATTAAGGATATTAGTCTTTGTCTTAAATGCTGAAAACATGTTTGCAGAGGGGTGTCCCTGGGACTGGCAAAGAGAAAGGGAGGCGTCTTCTAAGCAAAATGCACGGAAGGAGCAGAGGTTCAGAAGTGGAGCTGCTGAGGCTGGTGGTGGCTGCAGGAGAGGCCCCGGGGATGGGCACCAGGGGGTCAGAGGACGTGTGGATGGAGGACGTCTGAGCAGAGGCTGGGGCTGGAGCACAGAGGCCTCAGAGGCCAGGCTCAGAACTCTGAGCGGAAACTCTGAAATGCCCCTGAACAAGTTAAAGGGGTGTGTGTCTGCTGGACTAGAGGCCAGTAAGCTATTATATCCTTCATATAATCCTGATCTCTTTCATCTGGGGGAGCGCAGGGGTTTCTGGTGTGAGATTTGCACAAGTGCCAACCAGCTTAGAAACTAGGTTTCTGGCTTCTCTCAGCTGTGGGAACGTGAGTTACTTGAGACTGACCTTGACTGTAAGTGATTCTCACTGGGTTAGGACAGCACTTGGTCAGCGGTAACTTTCTAGATTTCACCGTGCTTGGTACTGCGGGGAAATCCTAAGTTCGGGAGATGTTTCCAGCTTCTGGGGAGAAAGGGTGGGGATAAATCAAGCCCATGGGAGGGATGATATCCCGTAAGATGTGATGGCTCCAAAAGAGAAGAGTCACGTTTGGTTGGAAGCAAAACAGACTAAAAAGGCTTCGGTCGGTGGGCTGACGCTGGAGCTGCAGAAGCCCTTCCCGCCTTTGCCCGCAGCCTTTGTCTGCAGCTCAGTGTTCCTTCTGCATGCAGCTCGTATCTGGCCCCGGCACCTGTGACGCTGCCGCAGCAGGTGAGACCCCGAGGCCGCAGGCATTTGTCTTTCTGGATGATGTCCCGTGCGGCAAAGCTTAGAGTGTGGGGACAGTAAAGGGTTTCAGAAAGGGTCACCCTTTCAGGTGAGTGCAGTGTGTTTCGCAAGCCGACTGCAGCCCTGACGGGCTCCAGGAGATCGATGTGTCACTCGACCTCTCTGACTCTAATCGCCTCACCTGACACATCGTCCTCAGTACTGTGCGGCTTGAAAATGTCCCACCCAAATTCCCACGTTGAAGCCCTAACCCCCAGAACCTCAGAACGTGACCTTCTTTGGAAATAGGATGATTGCAGGTGGAATCAGTTGAGGTCATCCTGGAGGAGGGAGGCCCTAATCCAGTGACTGGTGTCCTTATAAAAGGGGAGTTTGGACACAGAAGAGGCCCCAGGAGATGCCGTGGGAAGACTGGACTCGTGCTGCCCCAAGCCAGGAGCCACCAGAGGCCTCGGGGAGCCCGGGACAGACCCTCCCCACCCTGCCCACACCGCCATCCGGGACTCGTGCCCCCAGGGCTGTGCTGTTGTGGTGTCACTTTGTCACGGTGCCCGTGTGACACTGACCCGCACACGTACCTGGGAAGATGTGGGGAGGGGGGCTGGGTGGCCGCACGTGCATGTGGAAGACCCCGGCTCCCGCAGCCCGCCCCCTGCATCTCCCGCGGCCCAGTCTGGTGTCATGGGCTGACAACAGCATTGTTCTGTTTTGCCTTCTCAGCTGTTACAAGAGGAAAAGCCACGCCGATGAAGAATACGTCATTTCAGTTTTTTTTCCCCTTTCTGTGAAGTTACAAGGCAAATAGGTCATTGTTTATTCTCGACACTTCTTTCTGCACTTGCACTATGCAAATCCCCCAAACCCAAAGAAGACCTCTTGGAAAACACGCCATGATTTGTGGCAGGGAGGGTCAGACTGTTTGAAAATGACTAATGGTTAGTTTATGGTGCTTATAACGCCGGCTCCGTAGCAATGGCTTTAGTCTCTAGAGGGAAGAGTTAGAGGGGAGTTTGCGCCCTTGGAGCCGTGGGGCTCGCACGCTAGTGTGATGAGTGCTCGTCGGGACGACAGCAGAACCCCGGGACGCCTCATTGTTTAATCAGGGTGTAATTGCAAGTTGATGAAGCGCTTCCACCCTGCAGAGGCCCGGCTGCATGAGGGCTGTGGCCTCTCCACGGCACCACAGGAAGGCCGGGTGCCCAGGGCACGTCCCTGTGCTCTGGGAGACCAGTGCTGTCCCTTGGGTGGTTGCAAACACTAACCTGAAGGGGGCCGACCTGGACGCCCCCGCCGGTGGGGACAGGGCTTTTCTTCCTCCCCAGGCCTGCGGAGGGATCCCTGACTTCCATGCCCGAGAGCCCGGCCTATGGGTGAGCAGCAGGTGGTCCCAGCAGTGTGCATGGACGCTGCCGAGTTGGACATCTCTGGGGCCCCTGCATGTGCCGCCGTCCGACTGAGTCTATGTCATGGTCATTGCGAGGGAAGAAGCAGAGAGGGCTCCGTGGAGCCCAGGTGGACGGTCCACCGCCATGGTCCCAACGTGGGAGTGCCCAACGGCCCGGCTAGGAGCCTGAACTTGGGGGAAGGTAGCTAAGATAAGACAGACATGCACTGCTCTTGTCACTCCGCCCAGTGTCCTGGGCCCCAGCAAGACCACTCCTTTCCCGTTACAAGAAAATTACTTAAAAGTAAGAACTATATCTACAGGCACCTTGGAGATATTGCCAGGTTCGGTTCCAGACCACCGCAATAAAGCAAATATTGCAATTAGAGTCACGTGGATTTTTGGATTCCCAGCGAATATAAAAGTTATGCTTATGTTACCCTGTAGTCTATTAAGTGTGCAATAACATTATGTCTAAAAAAAACAATGTACGTGCCTTCATTAAAAAATACTTTATTGCTGAAAAATGCTAACCATCATCTGAGCCTTCAGGAGTAACATCAAAGATCACTGATCACAGATGACCTTGCAAATATAATAATAATAAAAAGTGTGAAATATTGCGAGAATTACCAAAATGTGACACAGAGACACGAAATGAGCAAGTGCTGTTAGAAAAAAATGGGCCAATAGACTTGCTCGATGTAGGGTTGCCCCATACGTTCAAGTTGTGAAAAATGCAGTATCTGCAAATACAATAAAACGAGGTGTGCTTGTATCTTGCTTGGTACAATTTGTTCTAAGAGGGCGAACATGCTCATTTTTCCATCTCGTGTGCGTCCGAGGACGCCATCACGTGGCAGCGGGGACTGCGGGGTGCGAGGGGTTCCATCGCAGCACCACCTGATAAAGCCCCTGAGGTCCTGCACGCGCCCCGCGCTCTGTTCAGTGTGACCGTGGATTCGCGCAGATGCTCGACTGACGGGAAAGGGGGGTGTGCGTGTGTGGTGTAAATCAGTGAGGTTGGGGGATAAACCTGACCCAGAGGGGAAGAAATAAGTGCGTGAATGAATAATGTCCTTATTTTATATCATGATACCCTTGGCAGTTATAAAGAAGAATTGATAGAAGAACGCAGTGCTTTGTTTGATGAAACTTTCTGGCATTTCCAAATTCAGAGACTTGGAATTGTGCAGGACGTTCCGTGGTCCTCGGTCTCCGTGTGCATAGTCTAACACTTCACTGCATCTCCTAATTGTAGAATCTTGGAATAGTTCTAAAGTGGTAGCTTTGGCAACTTCAAAGTCTTATTATTAACGGCAACAAAGAAAATTAGCATGTATATATTAGCATGATTTTTTAATCAGCCTTGAAGAGAAACCAATCTTGCTATTTTGAAAACTCAGCAGCAAACAAGGAGCATTTATCAGTATTATTGAAGAGAAGAATTTTCGGTCATTTTACCTTGTAGCACAATTAAATAAAGAATCTTGGTGAGTATACTATTACAGCTGTGTAGTAAAATTTATATTAAGAGTTTTACTATTTATAAAATATGCTGTCTTGTGAAATACTTCTTGTTTCATTTTATGGAAAACACAAAAACCTCTTACAGTAATAAAGCATCTCTTAGTATCTTATAAAAATATATTAAAACCATACCTGCTGCTATGCCAGTGGGGTGGGTTTCCTCTGAATTTCTGGATATTAGCATATTAGTGATTGAAAAAGCTATTATTTTCCCTCAAGGGAAAATCTCTTGACTGCAAATCATCTTACGAGCAAAATTTGGAAAGATATGTGTTTAAAATAAATCTTCACTTTACTTTTGGAAGAAAGTGTAAGTGTGACAACAGCTGAAAATCTGCCAGGATTTGCCCCCTTGGAAGCAAAGGGGACTCGAGCCCCGGTGGCGGAAGCACCCTCCAGCTGTCCTGGGCCCTGCTGAGCTTGGGTTTTCATTCCCTCCTCAAGCTGGAAGCGTTTGTTTGTTATATTTTCCACAGTTTTGCTTAAATGTTATTTCATAGGATCTCACTTCTGTTTCTACAGTTTGATTAACTTTCATTAGAAAAAGAAAGCAAAATGGCCTAATGTTGGTTAAATGCCAACTGGGTGCTGACGTTCGATGCCGTGTATTAAGGGGTCAGTGGGGAGGGTGGTGTTCCCTCAGCGAAATTCTGGATTTGGGTGCTGGTCACTTCCTGGTAGCCACGAGCGCCGCACGTCTTCTAAACCCAAACGCCGGAGAATCTTGCCGACATTGCCTCCTGCTTTGCTGGTATTTGACTAACAGCCACCATATTGCAAACTGGGCTTTGCTTGTGGCGAAAATGTGAAGAAAAGACGTCGTGACAGAGTCCACTGTAAACACACGAGCAGGGTCCCAGCTGTGGTCTCACAGGAGGCCTCCGCCCCCAGCGCCGCCTCTGCCGTCTCTGATCACCGGCTCTGGACCAGCTCGGATGGCCGGGTGGCCGGTCCTGCAGCCAAAGTGCGTGCGTGGCTGAGCCAGCGGGGTCCCTGCCCGAGTCTGGAGCTCTGAGCCGGGACGCACCCAGCACACCTCTGGCCTTGCACTTCCTCCCCCGGCTGCCGTGGGAAAGGCACCCAGAGGGTACACGAAGGAAGCAGACAGACCCGCTGGGACGGGACCGACCGTCTTCCTGGCGGTCTGATAGGGACGTGCTCGTTGCTGGGCCGAGGCGGAGGATGAAGTGCAGGAGCCCCGCTCAGGGGTCCGTCCTCTCCTGAGAGTTGCACAGGCCATTTGTTGAGCACCTGCTGTGTGCCGGGACCATATGGGCGTTCTGTGATTCTGTGTGCGATGCTCACTGGGGATCCACAACTGCCCCGCCGGCTCTGAAACCGCCGCTGTGTGGGTGAGGAGAGCGACACCCAAGTGGCTGTTGGACATCACAGCCCGTCCCAGGTCTGAGCCACTGCAGACCCCATGCTGCAGCCTGTGGATGTCGGGGCAGATCTGAGGGGGTCCGTTCTTTCATCCCAGAGGACCGTCTTGCCAGGGAGGATTGTAACAGAGCCACCTGCCTCCAACTGGAGAGAGACAGAGAGAGAGACACAGACAGAGACACAGAGACAGAGAGACAGAGACACAGAAAGACAGAGACAGACAGAGACAGGGACACAGAGAGAGACAGAGAGACAGAGACACAGAAAGACAGAGACAAACAGAGACAGGGACACAGAGAGAGACAGAGAGAGACACACAGACAGAGACACAGACACAGAGACACAGAGAGAGAGATGACAGAGACAGAGACACAGAGACAGAGAGAGACCTAGAGAGAAAGACACAGAGACAGAGAGAGACACAGACAGACAGAGACAGAGACCAGAGAGCGAGACACACAGAGACAGAGACAGAGACAGATGGAGACACAGAGAGATACAGAGACAGAGAGACAGACAGAGACAGAGACACAGAGAGAGACAGATAGAGACAGAGAGACAGAGACAAGCATTTTCCACGGCAGCTGAATTTCCTCACAGCGAAGGCACTAATCCTTGGCAGACGACTGTGACTTTTCTTCTATAAATAAGCGTCAGCCTCTTGCATCTGGAAAGGTTTTTGTGGCCCTGCCTTGAGGTTGGGCACAGGGTCCCAAATGGCCATTCTGGGGCTGAGATTCTGAGGGCCTGCAGATAACTAGAGAACATAATTCCTGTTTATTTCCACCTGTGGATATTAGCGTGAGTCTATTTAAAATGCATACATTTGGTTACATAAAATCAAGTTACAGAAAATCACCTCCCTTTTCCTCAGCCAAATCAGCATCTTTCTTTCTCGACTCCTCTGCAGGACAGAATTGGATGAGGACAGGGCTGTGGGATGGAGTAGGGGTGGGGAGAGCTCCAGAGACGCCACCCACGGAGCGGGTGGTCAGGGAATCACGGGAGTGCAGGCGGAGTCTCCCGCTTCCTTCCCGGGAGCTGCTCTGAGACACCGCACAGCCTCCGTGTGGCCCTAAGGCTGCACACAGGGTCGGGTGAGATGTCGGCGTGGTTCCCCTTCCCTCTCAGGAGAAAGGCCGCCGGGTGGAGTTTTAGGGTGTTTATAATAGTTTAAGCTTAAGGAATCTGAAAGTCTTCCTGAGGAGGAGAAAAGATACTTTTTCGTTTGTTTCTCACATTTTAAAATTCTGCTGAGAAAATGTGCCGATTTTAACCTTGAAAAATACTTTCGATGACGCCCTGGACTTTTTTGGGGCAAATATATAAAATGTCTGCTGCGTATAAGGGGGCCTTGAAGCAGCACCACCTGCCGTCACTGTTGTGCGATAATGGGGGTGGGTGTGCAGAGCTTGGGGGGTCGCAGGTGTCATCTGAGTGCATGACCGTGACAAATGTTTCGTGTGGCGTGAAGAACCAACCCTTCCTACGCCGACAGGCTTTCGTGGAAGTCTAGGCTCTGTGGCACCAGGAGTGCCCCTGGCAGGGACCTTGGCACAGAACACAGTGGGAGGGATGCCCCAAGGGACAGCAGAGATCTGGGGGTCACACAGCATCCCAGCCCTGGGACCGCAGCTCCGCATGAGACCCTGTCAATATCCAGCCTCGTTCCTCAGCCCATGGCTAGACCAGTGTCTTGTCACCTAAATTTTGAACCTGTCTTTTAACTGTAAGTCGTAAAAGATTTGGAAGACCCGCTGGGAACCAGCCGTTAACCATAAACCTGGATTCCTGTCTGTACAGCCCCAGAGGACGAGGTGGAAGGAGACCTGGTCCTCACCTTCCCCGACTCACGGGCGAGTCGGGTCTGACGGTGGAGGCAGGGGCGTGTGGGAGGATGGTACGCGGCTCGTGGGTCACTATCTGGGTGCAGCAGGGCTTCTCCCCACAGCCTGTCTCCCCGTGAAACGCCGCCGCCCCTCGGGCCCATGGGAGAGGCTGAGTTTGAGGCCAGGGAGGCGTAAACCTTCTCAGTCACATTTCCCACCATATGTGTGTGGCCTGGGTGTTGACCCCTGTCCGCCCCACGTAATGTCCCTGGTACTGAAGATAATTGTGATGATTCCTGCGAACACTTATGTCGAACTTTGAAAGGGCTTCCATGTCTCAGCCCACGTTGGACTTAGTGCAGCGGAGGCTCGATCGCTTTGTCAGTGAGGAGCCAGGGCTCCCGGCAGCCGAGAGTGGCCTGGGGTCCTGAGTGTCGGGCAGAGTGACCCCTGGCAGTCTCGCCTGCGTCAGGCCCAGGGAGGTCGGCCTCCGAGCGCTAGCTGGACACAGGCCTCCCCGGGCCGGATCCAAGGGGCACAGTTCCGTAACGGGGGCAAAACGTGGGTTTAGGGCGGTTGTGGGGTTGGAAACGCAGTGTCTGTCATCCGTTCCTTCCTTCCTTCCTCGGTCAGTGTAGTTGGTAAGACCCTTCCTCTTTTTAGACCTTGCCTTGTGGCTTCAGATGCCACAGTGGACACAGGAAACGGAGCATTCTACAGTTAGCAGAGGAGACAAGAAACTTACAAAGAAGAATGCCTGGCTGGCGAGGACAGACGCGTAGGGTACCAGGAGCTCGCAGCCGCCCTCCAGGGAGGGGGTGGTGAGTGAGGCAGGGTCCAGAGGCAGGGGTGACGTGCAGCCTGGGCACGGAGCAGCGGGCGTGAGGCTGCAGGCCGATCCCGCCCAGACCCCTGTCCCGAACGGCCCTGGGGTTCCATGCGGAAGCTGCTTTGGGGGGGTTGGCAGGTGACGTCTTAATCAAACGTGCATCCCTGTATGTTAAGGGGGCAGACAGGGTCCCCCGGGGGCCAGGCAAGGGCTCAGTGGGCCAGACCAGGGAGAAAGACAGGTGGGATTTGGGAGCGAAGGCAGGAGAGGCAGGGATGGGGGCCGGGGGTAAAGGGTGAGGACTCATCACCGGCTTCCAAGCGCGCGAAAGGTAATGTCCCCTCCACGGGCAGAGAAGACCCAGCAAGGACAGATTGGGGTTCACTGGGGAGATGAGTTTGTCCTGAGGTGCTGGTAGAACATTCCAGACGGGTGTCCAGCGTGCAAGGGAAGGTCAGGGGAGAGCGCAGGTGTGGGCTGCAGTGAGCAGGCGTGGCTGCTGGGCAGACCAACCCAGCTCTCAGAGGGTCATTTCCCACCTGCACTTGTCTGCTGGGGGCCTTCCCGACGGGCACCTCTCCTGGGCATCCTTCTCCAAATGGAGGCCCGGGCACCCACCTGGATCCTTCCCTCTGTGCTGCTGCTGTCTCTTCTGGACTCCTGGGGTCCTTCCAGCAACAGTGCAGGTAGAATGGCCATCTGCAGAGGCCTCCGGGAGACCTCTTGGGCCCAGTGGTCCCGCGTCCCAGCCCAGCTGCGGGGAGGCCAGGGACGTAGCTCAGCTGCCTGTTCGGAGGAGGACGGGCTTGGTGAGCCTCCGGTCTCTTCGCCACACGTGGGAATGGTTACGAACCCAAGGGGATTTGGCAGAACCACCAACGTGTACGGCACAGACAGAGGAGGAAGACACGGAAGTTCCGGAAAAGCCCTAAATGGGACGAAGGTCATGAGGAAGAGCACCGAAGGACAGCCATGGGAGGCCAGTGGCAATACCGCGCTGAGGTCAAGGTCACACCCACCAGGGAAAAAGGAAAGGTTTCACAAAAGGGAAAGCTCCTGCGGCTTTTGACCTGGACGGTGGGGTGAAGCTACCCATTCATTTGCTTTTTCTGTTTACCTTCCCCGTCTGTGTGGACTAAATAGAGCAAGTTAGAAAGGTGTTCTTACGTTCCCGCAGCTTTCAGGCTCTCAGCTGCCTGATTGCAAGGGACAGAAGCTGGAATTTGATCTGCGCTTTGCCAGCTGAAAGGGGCCAGGATTGCAAGTGACTGGAGCTGTGCTGTGCACTTTGGTGACTGAAGTGAAGTAAGTGATGGTTCCGAGCGGGAAACGTGACCAGGTCTGTTCCTACAGACCTTGAATGTTATCCAGGGGGAACCTCACGGCAAATGGGACAAAAACAGAATCGGCTGTTCATTAATGTATGTTTTAACACCTAGAAGAGATGGTAAAAATTGGCCTTACTATATCGGCAGCTTGCTATAAATTTGTGCCACTAATATTTGTCCGTTTTGAGCAAAGATCTGGGCTTACCATCTTAAGAAACAGAATTCTGTACGTGGACATTTCTAATAAGGGCAGGCAGATAGGAGGGCATCTGAAGCGCTGGTCCAAGGGTCCGGTCCACCTGCACGAAGTTCTGGGCAGACGGCGGCGTATTCCGTAAAATCTACCAGCTCCCGGGCGTATTTCTATCATCACTCACAGCACATTGCGTAGAAGTTCCTGGTTCGTTTCTCTCTCTGTCTCCCGCTGTGCTGCATCCTCAATACACATGTGGCACATAGTAGGTACACAGTAAATGGCGAATCACTGGAAGAATGCATTTGAACTGTTTTATGGGGGTCTCTCACCACCCTGCCGTGGTGAAGTAGGACAGTGGTGTCCCCATCTCCACCTGAGGGTGATAGGAATGCGGGGTGACTTGCCATAGTGGGATGAACCAAAGCTATGACTTGAACTTGGGACTCTCTGACTCTGGCTAGTATCCTTCCACCTGCTCAGAAGCATCTAGAAGCATCAGTAGCTCCAAGCACAATAGGCTGCTTAGACCTGCTTGTTCCAGCGTATTGGAATCATCTAGTTATTATATCTCAATTTTATTTTGACCACAAATATTATATGACTTGGTATGGATTTTATGAAGTCAGAGGTTAAATGGTGATTTTTATAAAATTAGTGTTTGGTCTTAATCTTTCTTCACCCTGGGGAGGGGCATGGTGATAAATAAGCACATTAAAAATAACCAAGGGGTCTTGATTTGCTTTACCGTTGGGGGATTTGAAAACCTTACTTTACATCAGTCTCGGCTGTCACCAGCCCCCCAGCCTCAGATTCCGGGGTGCAGGTTAAGAGGCTGCTGTAAGGAAGCTGGAATCCTTCTCCCCTCAGGTCACCTTCCAGAGAGAAACGCCACTGTGGGGGACATTCATGGTCTCTACACAGAGTGTAGAGTTTACTGTCCTCAGGAGTTGACGATCCTGGCTTCCGCCCGCTGTCCCAGTTACTTACTAAGAGTGCTTCCTCGTGCCCCCCGAATGAAGTGTGGCATCACTGGGGCAGCCCCACTGGGAGCTGACACCTCCGAGCCCTAATGAGCACTCAGGACCTAATTTTACCTTCACCATGTCACCAAGAGGAGCTCCAGTTTTGTGCCTTTTGAAGGCACAGATGCTGGGGCTGCTGCTGGGGTTCGGTTAGGGCGCTGTCACTCATGGCTGTGGACCTTGGGGGAGCCATTTATGCCCTTAAGCCCCAGTCCTTTCCTCTGTGCACGAGGACACAGGATAGAAACAGCCCCTGGAGGTTGTAAGAAGGAAGAAGGGCTTAGGGTTTGTAGAGCACTTAGAACTGTTTGAGGTACAGAGAATAACATTTGGGAGATGAATTGTTAGTGTTCCATTTTGCAGATAAGGAAACTGAGGCTCAGAGGAGTGATTTTCCCCAGGTACACAGCCTATAAGTGGCAGAACCATAATCCCACATGTATGTATTAAGTTTGACATTTGTGTTGCATTCAAATAAGGAATAAATATATTTGGTGGGATACTAAGGGAAAAAGAGCAAACCCTTTTGAATGGTGAGTTAATTACTTGAAATTATCTCACTGAAAATATGAGGAAATTGAGGCCCAAAGAAATAACTTGATGAATTTCTGATGACTGGTTAGTTGAAAAGCCAGCACTGGAACCCAAATGTCTGTTTCCTACTCTAGTTTTAATTTGACTATAATTCTTCCAGTTCACTAAAGGAGAAAGCTTAATTTTAACATTAGCAATACCAGGTGATAATACTCAGAGACAGGTAGGAAAGCCCTAGAATTGCCCGTTATCATTACCCTGCCCCCGCCCCCATCAAAGATTCAAGAGCCAAGTGAACACTCTAAGCTATTAAGTAGGGCATAGGCTTGGATTCCGAATAGCTTAGTCTCTTTGATCATTTACATCTTCATTTGTACAAAAAAATAATATCAATACAGACCCTATTAGGCTGGGTAGAATATTGAAAGTGATTTATAAGCTCTGTTATCTTTCTTTTTATTTTATTATTTTTTTTCAGTAAATATTTTTAAGTCATTCCACATGCAAAATAATGCATGAGGGCTAGAGATATAAGGAATTATTACATAGAATCCCCATCTTTAAGGCATCTACTATTTTGGGGGGAGATAGAAAAATAAACATAAGGAGAAAATTAACCAAAAGGCAGACTCTTAATATGGTTTAGAAGATAGCGTTACTGATGATAAGGGTGAAGTGCAATTGGAGGTGGAGGAGGCCATCTGAGACCATGAGTAATTCCACATACTAAGCCTGGGCTGCACATTGAATCTGTAAAACAGTTTTTTCTCGCCCACTTAAGACAAGTCTGTGGTTTTCTTTCATATGTGAGAAGAAACCTTGCATTTGATATGGCTGCCAGTGAACTGGAGAACTACTTTGAACAGTGATAGCACAAAATTAAATATGTTTTTTAAAAACAGAAAAAAATAACATTTTATTTTAACAAATCTCATTACATTGGGATATAATAAATAAGACTCACTGAGCATTTGCTATATACTAGGTGCTATTTTTTACATGGGTTAAAACTAATTTCAGCCTTACAGAAAATGTATAGGTTAGGTGGTATGACTATCTTCATTTTGTAGACAAAGGACCTGAAGTTCAGAGAAGTTAAGTAACTTCTCCAAGGGGGCACAGTTGCCAAGTGACAGAGCTGAGATTTGAACTGAGGCTGACTGGATCCGGCATCCTCTCCATCACAGATAGGCTGCTGCTGTTTTGTAAAGACTAAGTAGAATCCAGGCAGTCGGCTTCAGGGCCTTGAACTCAGTGTTTCTCTGCGTTCCTCGGAACCTGGGGCCAACGGCTTTTTCAATGAAACATGGAGTTTTACAAACCTAGAAAGTAGCCCTTGTCTAAAGGGCCCCTGCATTGGTGTCCTGGGGCTGCCGTAACCAAGTACCACAGACGGGGTGGCTTAAACCACAGTGTTTCATTCTCCCACCGTCTGGCAGTCAAGTCTCTGGCCAGAAGCCCGAGTTCAAGGTGCTGGCAGGGCCGTACTCACTCAGAAGCTCCGGGAGAGGAGCCTTCCTGTCTCTTCCAGTTTCTGGGGCCCCGAGTGTCCCCTGGCCTGCAGACGCATCCCTCCCGTCCCTTCCTTGGTTCTCACGTGGCTGCCTTCTCTCGTGGTCCCCTCTGTGTCCACATTCCCCTCTTCCTATAAGGGCACCGGTCGTATTGGATTCGGGCATTGTCCTGCTCCAGTGTGATCTCATCTTTACTGATTACATCTTCAATGACCCTGTTTCTAAATAAGGTCACAGTCTGAGGTCCTAGGAGAAGGGCTTCCACCTGTCTTTTGGGGACACGACTCGACCCATTAGAGCATCCATGAAGGAAAAGCGTGGCCTCAGAGAAAGTGATACTCGGAAGAATCTAGAACCACGAGGCTCAGGTTGTGACCACTCAGCACAGGCGCCTGGCGGACGAGACTGGACACCAGCCAAAAGGAATGGGCACCGTCCGTGGGCTCCTGACCAGGGCCCCCGGTCAGGCCGGGCAGTGTCCTCAGCCCCTGGCCAGGCTGAGCATGCCTGAGGGTGACCCTGGCCAGCTCCGCCGACGCCTTGCAGTTGGATTTCACTTGACCAGAGGCTGGACACATCCAGTGTTGACCAAGGGACCGGGGGCTTGGGTGGAGTGCCAAGACCTCCTGTGACATAGACACAGCTCTGTCTGTCACGTGGGTAGGAGTGTCTGAGGCCCAGGACAGGGAAGGTCCGCCTGCACGAGGGCGGGAAGGCGCCTCGTCCGTCAGGGATCCCCTGGTGATTCCGGATTGTGGCCTGAAGGAGCTCCCGTCTCTCCAGCTGAACCTGTAAATGATGGGCAGACCGCTGCTGTCCTCAGGGATGGAGAGGAAAGTCGTGGGGGCCGCAGCCATGCCCTGCGTCCTGGAACCAGTGGGTAGGGTCATGCACCGGGGTTTCAGGCTCTGGTGTTGGGAAGGAAGGACGCGTAATTAGTGCAAACCCAAGGCTATGAAGTTCTTCGCGTTCTTAAGCTGTAGCATCCCGGTCACAGAACGTGTGTTCTTCATGATTATTTAAATCTCCTGCCGAGATCCCCTCAGCGGTGGAAGGTGCCTCCTTAATGCTGACCCTCTTGTGGTGGGGAAGGGCTGACGGCCCCTCCTGCCCAGTTGACCCCTCTGGACCCGGCGCCCTGTGGCTTTATCCACTTTGCCTGAGCTGAGAGCCTCACTTTCTCCTTGTAGAGAAGTTTTCTTGGGGCTTCCCTGGTGGTGCAGTAGTTAAGAATCCGCCTGCCAAGGCAGGGGACATGAGTTCGAGCCCTGGTCCGGGAAGATCCCACATGCTGCGGAGCAACTGAGCCCGTGCGCCACAACTACTGAGCCTGCGCTCTAGAGCCCGTGAGCCACAACTACTGAGCCTGTGTGCCACAACTACTGAAGCCCACGCACCTAGAGCCCATGCTCCGCAACAAGAGAAGCCACCGCAATGAGAAGCCCGCGCACTGCAACGAAGAGTAGCCCCCGCTCGCCGCAACTAGAGAAAGCCCGCGCACAGCAAGGAAGACCCAACGCAGCCAAAAAAAAAAAAAAAAAAAAGTTTTCTTTTCCCTCGATGTCTTTAACTTAAAAACAAAAATCAAAGAGTTGCAGGATTCCCATCGGGACACGTTATGCAGGAGGAAATTATTCCCATTAGAACCCAGTGAATTTCACATGTATCTAGAAGTGCTTTTATAATAAAAAATAAATGTTCTATAAGTGATGGTACCGGGGGAATATCACAGCCCTGACATGTCTAGTCGATTTGGGCTCAGAAGTCAGTTTTCCTGCCTCTGCTTTATTTTTCATCTTCCTAAGTCACCACCTCTTACAGCACAGCTTCGTTTCACAGCATCTAATACCTGATGGGTGTTCTTGAAAATAACACTTTGTGCCTTAAATATGGCTTCATTTAGATTCCTGGTAGGTCCAGGGTGGTTGCATGTGTTACTGTGAGGGGCTCTGCCCTTCCTCGGGGACCGAGGGTGTGGACGGGTCCCCGGAGATGTTGGCACAGGGCTCGCCCCTCGCCCTGCTGCGGGCAGCCGGGATCTCTACCCCGAGAGGTGACAGCTAAGAGACGATGGAAAAAATCATCCCTGCACGAAGAGAGTAAGGCCCGGGGTCTCCAGCACACTTAGTGTGAAGAGTAGGAAGAAACATTCAGACCAGGGATGCTGAACGTTAGAGAAGAGGGGCAGCCAGTCCAGGGGGGGCCAGGTCTCAGGTGCCAGCACGTGGGGGCTGCTCTGTTTTGGAACTAATGGTGGAATCCAGACAACAATAAAGCCGGATGTGTCATCCACTGGGAGTTAAAATACCCCAAACACAGAGAGGAGACCTGAAACTCAGGCTGTCTCCGTTGTGTACAGATTGAGCTATGAAATAAAATCCAAGCCTCCCCCCATCCCCTGCCCCAATACTGGCTCTTCCTCTTTTGTGCATACACACACTGACACACAGACACACACACATACACACTGACACACAGAGAGAGACACATACACTGACACACACAGACACGACACACACACCGACACACACACTCACAGATGCACACACACTGACACACAGACACACACACTGACACACACACTCACAGATGCACACAAGGCACACACTGACACACCGACACACGCACTAACACACACAGACACACTGACACACACAGACACACACACACACACAGTAAACAATGCTTTATTTGTGTGTCTTTGCAAAGTTCACAGCCTTCAGGTGGGAAAATTCTTTACATACAAACATTTGGAGTCTTTGTTTTTTTAGGTTTATTTCGTCTTGGGGCAGGTAAGAATTCCAGGGGAGAAGGGCTGGGAGGCTTGTGGCTCCAGGAACTGTCCCAGCCTCTTAAAAGTGAAGCACTTTTTATGTTAATTAGAGAAAAAAAATGTTTGGTTTCTATTTTTTTGTTGGGATAAAGCAATTTCTTTTCGATTGCTCGAACTCTCCCTGCTAGATTTAATGGGAGAACATTATTTATAGACTTAAGCATCTTTTCGTGCTCGTGGCTGTGAGCTGTGCAGGATCCAGAATTCTAAAGGCAGACGCCCCCCGGGCCCGCGGGGACTTCCGCTGTTTCCTCTCCTTTCTCTCCGTGCCTCGAGGGCCAGAGCGGATTTCGGTTCACATGACAGTGTAGTGTTAACTAGGTGACATATGGGTGGGGGACATTCCTGCCTGTCCACTGCCGCCAGGCGTGGGGGGGGGGGCGTTTCCATAGAGATAAGAAGCAAGAGTATTCGGTGCCACCTCATTGGTATGCATCCCCAGTTCAGGTTCATTGTGCTTGTGCTAATGACAGGGTTGTCTCAGTAATAAGGATGGTGCACTGGAGAAATTTGCTGCCTTGGTATATTTTTCCCTGGCAGCAAACTACTTAGAGACTGTAGTCAGTAAGAAGAGTGGCTGGCAGGCTGAAGAGGCTGCCTCGCAGCATATGGGGGAGGCTGGTGCTCCGTGCCACATGCATATGCTGCCATTAAACTCCAGCTTTGCGCTTTGTGTGTTCCTGGGCTCGTGCCAGGGAGCCCACCTGCTGCAAGAATACTTGTAAAGCCCAACTCAAAAGTGATTGAAAAGCTACTAGAATAAACTGTAATAACACAGTGCTTCACAGATGGGACATAATTGCAAGCTAAAGTGTACAGCCTCTGCAGTAATGAAAACACGAGCCATTAAATTAAAATCATAAGGGAAAAAACGATAAAAGTCTGTTGATTTTTTTCTAGTTTTATTGCAAAAACTTCAATTTCCCTGCCCTCATTAATCAAATACCATAAAACTATAGTGTGGCTTTGTTCTGGTGGAGGTTCAGGCAGTTAGAATCATGAATGTTGATGAAAATGATGTAACTTTTGTTATTTACTTTCTCGGATAACTTAAGCCCTCTGTAAGGAGAGCCGCCCGATTCTGACACACATCCATCAATTTGCAGGTTGAAGGGGGCTTCGGGATTTGCCCTGAGAGTTTATGGGGTGGTTTGTCTAAGTTTGTCCAAGGCCAGGGCAGCATGAAAGCGGAACTTTGGGCTTTTTGCTCAATACTGGTACGTGTGCAAAGTGAATCCTTTCTCCCTAGCCAGCCCGCTCTTTTTTCTTAAGTATGAGTTATTTCCCATTTTTTTGGGGGGGGGGCAGGTGGAATGTAATCACAGGCACTGCTTGAGTGCCGTGCCCGAGGCTGGGTTTGGGGGTGGCCGGCGGGATGGAGCCGCCAGGCTGACATGTAATTAGCGGGTGGGCGGCATGAGGGAGACCGGAGCTGAATGGGCCGGGGCCGGGCTGGAGGCCTCTCCACGGCTGTCTGTGCCGAGGGACCCCCGGCACCATTGTCTGTCCTTTCTGTGGGTGGGCCCAGTGAGGAGAAAGAAACATTTGTGTCACCGTCATCACCCAAGTAAACAGCCTTTAAAAGACTTTCTTTTTTTCATTTTTAATTATGCATTTCTTTGGCATTCCTCATGGTGAAGTGGAAGAATTCCCATCTATTTAAAAAAAAAAAAAACAGCAACAGTGGGATAAATACGTTTTCAATTTACAGACAGGGACAGGTGTACGGTCTCGTGGCATCTTAAGCGAGTTTACAGAGGAACAGGACCCGAAGTTTGGAAATGCATGTTTCCCCTCCCTTCCCCTCCCCGGGAAGGAGGTGGGCTTGTTTCTCCGGGGCTGCGTTTCCCTCGCTCCAGGGTCTCCTGGTCACTAGGGGTGCTGATGAGTCACTCCCGAGTGCGGCCCCTTGCTGAGCAAGCATGGCCTCGGCTACTGGGCTCCAGAGAGGCGCCGCGGCCACGGGAAGCCTCACGGCCATTTGGTGGCAGGTTCGGAAACTAATCAAGAGAAACTGCGTCCCTGCTGGGCCCCAGGCTGAGGCCTGCACAGGGAAGGAACGGGGTGGACAGAAGGTGACCGTTTCGCTGCTCCGTGCAGGTGGTTTCCTGTGGGCGAGGCTGTCGCAGACGTGGCCTGGGCGTGGGTCTGTTTCGCGGTGTGCACGTGGCTGCTGGATGGGTAGCACTGCTGGGCCGGGCCTCCGGCTGCCCTGGGATGGGCTGTCCCTTCCAGAGGGACCTGTGATCTGCGGCCAGTAGCCTGTACTCACAGGCGGGCGGCGTGCAGATGTTCTACTGCTGTCTCCCTGTTACCCCTGCGTGTCTGCCACTCCTGCCCTGCCAGGACCCTTCCAGACCCACCTGCGGTATTCGTATCCTGGGCACTGAAGTGCCTCTCACCCTGCCGGTTCCCCAACTTTTACCAAATTTCCTTGAGAACGGCCTGTTAAAGAGAGGGGTGCCCCCAGATGGCTGCCGGGCCTGATATCCCACGGGGCTGGCCCATCCCCTGTGAGTGGCCCTGGGAGGCATCCAGAAGGCAGGGGTGGCCTGGAGAAGGCCAAATTGGATGAAATGCGAGGAGGGAGCTTTGGTCTAACCTGAACTTAGGAGGAGACATTAGCCTCCCTGGGCTGTATTGCCTGTGAACAAAGCTGCCGTGAGCCACGCAGCCGCCATCAGCGTGGGGGGGCAGGTGCATCCTTCTGCCTCCCTTGCGGGGCTGGGCTCGAGCCCCTGACCCCTGCCCTCTGCTCCAGACGGAAATGTGGCCGAATCCGGCCCCTTTAGATGCTGAAGGCACGTGCCCTGTGTAGGCATGAAGGGAGAACAGTATTCATATTGATGATTTCTTCTCCCTGAGCTAAACCACCCATCATGAAAAGAGCACGGAGGTGTCTGCTCCGGCTTGGATACTGTGGCTGGACCACACGTGTTCCTCTCTGAAATTCGGGAGAGCTACTTGGAAGCCAGTGCACGGCTTCTGAATCAACACACTGTAATCATAATTTATCTGTTAAATTTGAGGAAAGGCACTGAGCGGTGCATGGCAAATGAGTAATTTTAGAATACCTGGAACCACAGGAGCCTAAATTAGCTTCTCCATCGTGCAGCCTGGCTAACTATTGTCTGTGGGCACCTGGATCTGAAATTCCAGCAAAGAGCCAGGCTCAAAGGAAGCTATGCGGAGACTCAGGAAGTTATCCACGAGAGCAGGCTCTGCTCAGAATAGCTGCTTGAGAGGGCTGAATATCCCTACACGGTTTAGAAGTATTTAGAAGAATTCCTTTTATGAGCGTGCTTCTCTTATTTAAAAAAATACAGTTGACCCTTAAACAACATGGCTTTGAACTGCGTGGGTCCATTTATATGCAAATTTTTTTCAATAAGTATATTGAAAATTTTTTTGCAGATTTTGTGACAATTTGAAGAAAACTCACAGGTGAACCATGCGACCTAGAAATATTGAGAAAATGAAGAAAATTTAGGTACGGCTTGAATGCATAAAATTTTATATCTACATATAACACACAAAATATAAGTTAATTGACTGATTATGTTATGGGTAAGGCTTCTGGTCAACAGTAGGCTATAAGTATTTAGGTTTTGGGGGAGTCAAAAGTTACGGGCGGATTTCTGACTGCGTTGGTGGTGTCAGCACCCCTAACCCCCTGTTGTTCAAGGGTCGACTGTATTTGTGGATGGGGCTTGGGGGCACATTAGCACCATCCTACAAGACCATACTCGTACCCTGTAGGGTTGGTGGTGGCACATTTGGAGCCTAATGAAAACAAAGAAGTCGTCACCTTGGTAAACATTTCCTGCTTTGGTGACAAATGGCTGTTTTCACAGTGTTGGCTTCTCCTTTTTCTTCATTCTTTCTTATTCCTAAGCCCAAACCCACGAGGTGCTCAGTACGTTCCTGCCACCTAACAGGGCAGCTGAAGTGGAAGCAGTTTGTGGTGGTAGGACCCTTGCACCCTTCTCATCACGGGGCTCCATCTTTGGGGATGGATTTGTTGGCTGTCAAACTGGGCCAGTTGTTTCCTCTCTACCTGAATACGATGTTTTTTAAAAAAATGGTTCCTTTTGTAGTGTTGATAGAATACTTCCAGGAAGGATTAGAGGTAACAAAATACAAGTGGAAGCTATTTAAAAGAAGGAATAAGTGGTCACGTCATAGGTCTTTGTAAAGAATCTCCAAGAGTCACAGATTTGGGTTCTTGTTATGCCGTTTTACTAGCTTTGCCAACTTGCGATCTTATGGCAACAAAGGGACTGGGAAGATAGCTTCTTCGACGTCTTAGAAGGTTAGAGCTGGCAGGTGTAGCCCATTCCTCGGGTCTAGTGGTGCATCGAACCCAACACCTCATGTGTCCATAAAAAATATGCCTACTCACTGCCTCTCAGGGCCCAGAACTATGGAAAATAATTTATACAACAGTTATCCTCGTCTCGGATTGTTGGGGCCAGACACCTGTAGCTGGGCCGTGCTTTAGACGTTGCTCTTTCTAAGGACCTGGCTGTGCTTTGCCACAAAAGTCGACATCCACCGCCCCCCTTTGGAGCCTCTCAGCTGTTGCATAATGTCCTCCCGTGCGTCAGGCTTTGCCTGTTTTCTTCTCACCTGTGTTTGTCCTGCACATCCTCACCTGTGTGCAGCCCTCCTGAGTGCATGTTCACCCACCCATCCTGGAAATGTCCTACAGGTGGATGAGGGAACTTTCTTTGCTTGTTGTTGAGCCTCAGCTTCGCGTGACCAAAGGGCTGGATGCCAGTCTGTGTTCAGCCCCTGGAAGGTTCTGCATGAATCAGTGTCCTTACGGGGTGAATTCGGAGATAATTTGTGAGGCTCTGCTTGTACCCTTGGGGGTGAATTTGAGGAAAACTCATCTGAGGAGCCCTGTTGGGGTCCCCTGAGGTATTAACCCTTGTTCAGCACCCACGGCCGCCCTTATTTATGGCTGACCCCTCCTGCCTGGGGGGCAATCATGGCTCCTCTCAGCACAAGACATGGTGTCTGCCTGCCTGAGAGCGTGTTGGCTGCAGCGGGTCCAAATAAATCATTAAGTTCCGCCCCACCCTGTGTGACCTGCCTGATGGCAGTGGTCAGTCGAGACAGCCGCAGGGCCTGGGGGCCCTACCAGTACGGCCAGTGGCCCATTGCCATTGTGAGGGGAGGGCCGCCCCACTGATTCATCAGGTTGTGGAGCACTGACCCCTCCCCAGCCTCCAGGGTTCTAAGAATTGACTAGAAAAGTGCAGAGAGAAAGAAGCTCTGAGCCCAGATGACCCAACTCTACTGCCAGCTTAGCGGTTACTGGAGCAGAGGAGTGAAGGTGCTGGCATCTCAGTGAATTTTAGTTAAGAAGCCACCACCTGCTTGGGCTTCATCCCTTGACGGACCAACCTGTGACCCCAGCAGGTGTAGCACCTGGTTCCCTTCTCAGAAGTGTGTGTGTGTGTGTGTGAGTGTGAGCGCCTGCACGCACACACCTGCCGACGCTAGGATAAAAGGCTTCTGGGATATTACAACACAGCAAAGCGGCGTTAGCTGGGTTCCTTATGAAATGAAGAAAAGGTCTTCCTGTGCATGCCACCCGCCAATGCATCGCTGTCTAGGTGGAGATCCACACGCAGGACTGGGCTGAGGTGCAGCTTAACAGACACCTTGGGCAGTCCCGTGGGGAGCTCGGGGTGCAATGGCCCTTCAAAGATTTCTCACATTCAGGCCTGGGAGAGGTCAGGAGGTGCAGGGGTGTAACCTGGGGTGGCTGGAACAAAGTACTGCAAACCAGGAGGCAGAAAACCACAGAAATTTATTGTCTAATGGCTCTGGAGACCAGAGGTCTGAGGTCAAGGTGACCGCCGGGCTGTGGTCCCTCTGAAACCTGTAGGGGAGGGTCTTTCCCGCAACCTTCTGGCTTCTGGTGCTCTGTGGCTTGTAGGAGCATTTCTCCAACATCTGCCTCTTGGTCACATGGCTGTCTTCTCTCTGTGTCTGTGTCTCCTCATACGAGGACACCAGTCATCTTGGATCAGGGCCCCCATCCCCCTCCCGTATAACCTCATCTTAACTAACTGCATCTCCAAAGACCCTATTTGCAAACAAGGTCATGTTCTGAGGTTCCTGTTGTCATAAATTTTGGGGACAGTATTCCACCTACTGCAGAGGGGTGGCCTCCTCCGGCCGAGATGATTCTTGAGGGGGTCTTAGCTGTGAGCCGTTGGCCTTCCCTGAGCTGGGAGACAAGGCTGTGTTCCAGGAGGGGAGATTTGTCCTCCACGCTGCCCTGCTCCATCCCCACGCGCTCTCCTCTTCCCTGGGCTTGTGGCGGAAGGTGAGGTGAGGGCGAATTTGTGCACACGGGGGTGATAACGTTGAATCTCAACTTCGTGCTTTGGTTCTTGAAGGGGGATCTGGACCCCTGCCTGTCTCCTGGCCTGCTAACCTCACTTCTTCCTCTGGCTGTTGCCTCGGCACCCGCTGGACTTGCCCACGTCCCAGACGCCACTCTTCCCCTTCTTCAGCACATGTTCTTACCAACTGTCCTCACAGCCGTGGCCTCCCCTGTCCTGAGGTTGGAAGGAACGTTGCAGGAAAGAGGGCCTTAGCACCGGCAGAGCGAGGGTGAGCCCACCTGAGGGTGGAATGGGAGCAGGATGGCTGCGTACAGGCCGCGTCGGAAGGCAGGCTGCTGAGAGGGCCGTCCGCACACACCTGTCACCTGGGACTGCAGCGGGGAGGACTCACCATGATCCTTGAAGGCTTACACGCCACGAGACGAGTATAAGACGGTGCGCTTGGTGACCTGGGCTCAAGTCCTCGTAAAATAAACGGTGCACTAGGGATGAAGGCCGAGCTGGCGGGCCACATCCACCTGGGAATCCCAGAGGTGCGTTCCCCCCGCCCTGCGTGGTCCTCGGCAGTTCACAAGACGAGGGGTGCACTGGGGTGAGAAGTGTACCCCCAAATTCGTGTTCTCCGGAACCTCAGAATGCGACCTTATCAGGAGACAGCGTCCTTGCGGATGTACTAGTCAAGTTAGACGAGGTCATGGTGGGGAAGGGTGGGCCCTTCATCCAGTGGGATCGAGGTCCTTCTGAGACAAGGAGAGGAGGTGCCGTGTGTGGCGGGGAGATGCCGGGTGGCGAGAGGCTCAGGCGTGGAGCCAGGTAAGGGGCACCAAGGGTTCCCGGGCACCGGGAGCTGGGAGGGGTCGCCGCCCCGCCGGCCCCTGGATCTCGGCCTTCAGCCTGCGAATGGCGAGAGTCCATTCCTGTGGCTCTGAGGCAGCCCGGGACGTGGACACAGAGGGTCCAACCGCTTCTAATGGGCACAGGGGGAGGAGCTCCCGGGGGGAGCCGGTGGCGAGGGTTCGGCGGAGGAGGGCGCCCCGAGGGCTGAGTGATGTCTGGGCTGGGTCCGGGCTGCGCGGAGGCCGGGCCGTGATGGCTGAGCCCTCCCTTCCAGCAGACGTCAGCGGAGTTCCGGCACCTCTCTCCCCGCCCAGCGCTGGGCTCCAACCTTGCAGGGTTCCAGCGGGCAGAGCTGCAATTTCTTATTTTTTCTTGGCTACAGTTCGGTTTCCAGCCGGGGTGAGCCGTCCCCTCCATCCCGACTGGAGCCCGGGAGCGCGTGCGCGGAGTGAGCCGCCGTCGGGCGGCGCTTTATTCGGGCGCCCAGGCCTGGGGCGCGGAGGCCCCTCTTTCTGCCGCAAGACACGTGTCTGAATGTGAAATGTCATTAGCGCCTCATTCCTCCGGTGCTGTTTCTTTTTAGAATAACAAAAACACATCAGTGGTGAGTTTCAGTGTTATTTTTAATAAAAGAAAACCCTTTAATTTACATATATTTAAGGCTAAGTAAATGAAAATGCATTATGTTACCACTGTTCTAGGGAATAATGAGCCCACAGGGTTCAGAAGAACGTTTGCTTTTCAAACCCCGCACGCCCCCAGCTCAGGCCTGCCACTGGGACAGGTCGGGGGCAGGGGCCACGCTCCTGCTTTATGAGCTGGGCTGGCAATGCCCCCAAGGGAGGCTTGGGGACAAATGGATTTGACCTCAAGCCTCGGCCCCAAACCTGGTTACCCAGGGCGCGCCCTGTAGGTGCGTGGAGCCCACTTCCCGGCAGGTAGGCCCAGAGGTGACCCTATGGCATGCGCCTCCCTCTCCCAAGAGCCGGGCTGGTGGCACTGCCCCTCTGATACCCACACAGAGCCAGCCAGGAGAACAAAAGAAAGGGCACAAACATACCCACGTGCGTACACATGAACACGCACTTAGACGCACACACGCTTCACTTCCTGCATTTTATTACAAGAAACATGTCCTCGGGGTCACTGAAAACCAGCATCTCCAGACCTTCATAGGAGCCTGGCATTTTCCGTCCTCCTAAGGGTCCCCAGAGAGGCCGCGCTGGAGGCTCAGGTCGCCTCCAAGGTCCGTAGGGTCCGAAGTCCTGCCCCGAGGAAGGTCAGCTGGTGGTGGTGTCACTGTGAGTCCTTCATCACCAAGCACCTGCGCTGACATCAGTGGCGGCCAAGCCGCCTCCTCCAGGAAGACACCTCCTTGTCCACCTAAATGAAGAGGTAAACTGAGGCAAGTGCAGACAACCAGAAGGTGAGTCTGTCTGGAACTAGCACAGGAATTGCAATTAGGGAAATGCATGTGCAGCCACTGCAGGTGAGGCCTTGAGGGTTTGGGGCAGAGTCCAAATGGCAAGTCCGGTGGCTTGAGGACGGGAGAGAGTCTTGGCGGATGGTCGCTGGTCAGGAGGTGGGTTTCGGTTTTCCGTAAATCGGGCGTTTGGGGAACTCGGTCTCTCCCTTCTTAGGCCTCCTTTCCACGTGGGCGCAGGTGTGAGGTTCTTCGTTTCACATCCCTGGTTCCATTTTAAGCTAAACTCCTTTCGGGTTCTCTACCTCGAGAGCGCATTTGGGTCTGGGAGGCCCCGGGTTCTCTGCCCCTCACGCCCCGCGGCCGGGCTGGACCAGAGGAGGGAGCCGCCAGCTCGGAGGCCTCAGTGCTCCCCTGTCCCGCCCAGGACCTTCCCCTGACAAGTTCCAGACATGCCCACCGCGGAGGAGACTGCGGCCTTGCTCACGAGAGCTGTGACTTGGGCCTTGCAGCGTCCTTCACAGCCCTGGAGCCAGTGGGCAGGGCGGCGGGGGGGATGGAGCCGGCCACCTGCAGGCCAAGGAGTGCGGCAGGAGACCCAGCGGAGCTGCCGCCAAGGCGCAGTCCCCTGACCTTTCTGTGACATTTACCGCCCTGGGCAAGGACACGCTCTTTTCTCTCTGTTTCTGTTTTCTCCAGTTAATCGGGTGACTTGAAAAGAAGCCAGATAAGCGCATTGTTTGCCTGACAACACCCTCATGACACTGTCTGGGGAGACAGGAGGGAAACACTCCCTTTCTGAGTGGTGGGGTCTTTAGGGAGGCCTTGTGTCACCCCGCGCTTCTAGGTTAATGACCACAGAAAACCTGGGAATGGGGAGCTATAATTTTTCTCCAGAAAGTACAGCTATTTTTACGCCCATGAAAGAGCTTCGAAGGACTCCGTTTTGCAGCTCAGTAGCATGATAATTTTCCTAGAAGGGCCCTCTGTGCTCCTATTTGAAGGACACGTCCTGTACATTTGATTAAATTTGGGCAGCAAGTTATGAACTGGACTAATGAAATCCATTCCCACCTCGCAGTGGCCCAATGATGTCAGTGAAGACGCAAGTGTATCCCCTGGAGCGTCTCGCGGGCATCTGCCTATATGCGTGGTCTCCTTAGTGCAGCTCCTTTCTGTTTGGGAAATCCTAAGCCGGCATTTGTTTACCAAACAGCACAGGGTTATCTTCAATGTTTTGGAAAGGAGCGCCCTTCAGGGAACTGGATGGGCGGTCATGTTTCAGCCCGTTATTATGAACCCGTGTGAACCTCATGGTGTTTAAAAAGGGGAACCAGGGAAACAGTCTGCACTGAGAAGCCAGAGAAGGGCTAGTGTTCCTGCTGAAATTTCCCATGAAGGACACACTGCTTTCATGGTGGTGACATCTCCCTGTTTCCTCTTGTTTTTAAACTGGGTGAAACTGGAAAAGTGATTCTTTTTAGAGCCTGGTTCCGGAGCGGTTCTCCTGCTGGGCCAGACCGTCCTGGGGGTGGGGGCTGACGTGCCCCGAGCCCGCATCCACGGGTTCCCTCGCTTTGTCTCAGGAACGCCTGCCCTGAGAGTTTGTTGACGGATGGCCTTTGGCACACTGTTCAAAATCTTCTGCCGCTCAGAGCGGTCGGGGAAAGTTATGTTTGAATCTTCCTGTTCCTCCCTTCTCTCCCTGTTTAGATGCAGGCTGCCCAAGCGGGTCCTGACAGGAGGTGGAGAGGGTGTGGAGGCTCCAGAGCAGCAGCCGGAGGCTCGGAAGGGCGATGCTGAGCCAGAAGGACGTGCCTTCCTGTCAAATCCTGGGTCCTCTGTGCGGGAGGGGCCTCGAGCTGGTGGGAGAGGAAGACCAGGGCTGTGAAGAAAGAGTGTCCACTTTCCCGGTCTGCGGGGCGGCAGGGTGGGGCATCTTGATGCACGCGGACACCGCTACTTCAGGAAGCTCTTCGCTGTCTCTGTATCTTTAGTACAACGTCTGTGATTATGCAAGTGGTGCCCGTGTCTCCGTGGACAGCTAGCTCCGTGAGGGGGCCGCGCTTTCCTTGTCAGGGGTTCCCCGGGAGAACACAGGACCAGCCCACAGGACCACTCGGGGAAGGATGGCTCGTGGTCAGTGTGGTTTGGCCCAGGTGCCACCTGGCCGCGTTCCCCAAGGTCCAAGGCCAATGCCAGAATGTCCTTTGAGGATCCCACCCTGAATGTTTTGCAGGTTGAAGCCGGTGACTTATTAGGATGGTTTTGTTTGATCTTTAAGGAAATCATCTCAGTAGGGATTTGTGGGGCTGTTTTCCAAACTGAAGGCAAAGCTATCTGCTAAACTCATTCCTTGGGTTACAGAAAGCTAGCATTTGGGAGTGAGCTGATACGGGTTAGGCGCAGAACCCCCCAGCCTCCCTTGGCGGGGAAGTCGTCAGTGTCAGAAGCATGATAGCAGCTGTCAAAAGTGCATGAAATCAGCTCTGCAGATGGTGAAACAGAACTCACAGTTCCCTTTGTTCTGTGACAGGGTGAACATTTCAAATTTTTCATCAAAGAGGAAATGGAATTCCAACACTTCCACATCTAAATAGCGGGTCCCGTACCCCCTCTCGCTTCTCACAACCGACAGTGAGTTGTGTAGAGCAGATCAGTCCTTCTAACCCAAGAGGACAGACTGGCGCACAGTGGTACCTCCTCCCCAAATATGCTTCGTTTGGAGTAAAATCTGAAACCGTGAGTTGGGCCAAAGGCGCATTTTCGGATGTGACCCCAGGCCCAGCCTCCGCATTCCGGGCCTCGGCCTGGCTCCTGCACGCGGTTGAGGGTCTCCTTGCAGAGAAGAGGCTCGCAAAGACCTGCTTTGTCCTCACCGCTCCCTCGTTCTGTTTCCCGGCCTGTGACAGACCCACCCTGGTGGCTTCAGCCCCGGGTCCCGCTCGCTCCCCTGCCCTCAGGGGTCCTCTTTGGGGCAGCTGCCTGCGTCCCAGGTGGGAAGAACAAGGGAGGAGCAGGACAGAGGACGCAGCGGGTCCCTCAGAAGCTCCCCTTCTCGGGGCAACCTTGACTGAGTGTGTGGAGCGGTTTCATGGCCTTAAACTGGCTCTGAAGGTCAGGAGGGTGTGACTGCGTGTCAGGAGCTCGCAGAAACCCTGCTCTGGGGGTGGGATGGGGGGAGGCCGTCTTCCCGCCTCTGCTCAGACTAAACGCCGCGTGGAAGACTGAGCAGGGCCCAAGTTCTTCGCGGGGTGAGGATGCGCCGGGGCGGACGGGCACGGCCCTGCTGTCTTCTCTCTCCGCTGACCGGCTGCCCCGGACGGGGAAGGACGGGGCCAAGGAGTGGGATTGCTGGGTCATATGGTAGCTCTATTTTTAGTTTGTTAAGGACCCTCCGGACTGTTCTCCATAGTGGCTGCAGCAATTTATCTTCCCACCAGCAGTGCAGGAGGGCTCCCTTTTCTTCACACCCTCTCCAGCATTTGTTACTTGTTGTCTTTTTGATAATAGCTGCTCTGACAGGTGTGAGGTGATAGCTCATTGTGGTTTTGATTTACATTTCCCTGATGACGAGTGATGTTGAGCATCTTTTCAGCTACCCGTTGGCCATTAGTATGTTTTCTTTGGAAAAATGTCTATTCAGGTCTTCTGCCCACTTTTTGATCAGATTGCTTGTTTTCTTGATATTGGGTTATATGAGTTCTTACGCTAAATGAAATAAGTCAGACAGAGAAAGACAAACCCTGTATGTTTTCACTTATATGTGGACTCTAAAAGACAAAACAAATGAACAAATATAACAAAACAGAAATACAGATATAGAGAACATTCTAATGGTTGCCAGAGGGGTGGGGGGGTGAGGGGAAGGGTGAAATAGCTGAGGGGGATTAAGAGGTGGAAAATACCAGTTATAAAATAAATAAGTCATGGGGATGTAATATATAGCACAGGAAAAATAGTCAATAATAACTTTCTATGGTGCATAATCTATAAAAATATTGAATCGATCACTGTGTTGTACACCCAAAAGTAATATAATATTGTAAGTCAACTACACTTCAATTTTAAAAAAGACTATTAAAAAAGGGCAGCTTTGAAATTTACCTACCCATATCCATATATGGGTTTTCCTCCAGCTGAAGGAGGTAAGGAATCAGTCACAGTGTACCTTTAATTCATGTAAGAAAGTAAGCTTGTCTGATATATTTTGTAGATTGTCATGTTATGGGATCCAAATAAATAATACTGTGAGGTCCTGTGTACATTTTCCAAATAAATATGGTGGAAGAGCAGCTCCGCGTTGTCCCTGTCTGGTCAGCCTTGAGTATAAACAACGTCGCCATGCACATTTCTCTGGCTGTACGTGCCTTAGACTTTAATTCCAAATGCTTGAAACCCAACCAAAACTAACTTGAGCAAAACAGGGGCTGTCCTCAGGTGGTGGTCCTCTGTGTGCGTCTGTGTCCTGATCTTCTTTTCTTCTAAGGACGCTAGTCAGACTAGATCAGGGCCACCCACGTGGCCTCATTTTAACTAAATCGCCTCTTTAAAAGCCCATCTGCAAATGCAGTCACATTCTGAGTCCTGGGGGGGTTAGGGCTTCAACATATCGATTTGGGGGGGAATACAATTCAGTCCATAGCAGCAGCCTTTCCCATCCTTGTCCTGCACACATGAATGTAGGAAAAGGAATGCTCTTGTCCCCAAATAGGTGGCCAGGTGTATTTTGCAGTGAAGCTCAGAGCCAATACCATCAGGAATCTCAGTTCAGCCTCGTGAGTTTAGTAGGTCTTTGTCAGCCAGGTATTAGGAATAAGAACAATGCTTTCCAGTTTTAAATACCTAAAAGTAACCTCTGTGTTATCGTTTTCTTTTTAGGTTTTCTATACATTTTTTCATAATTTAAAAGCATGGTAAGAAAGTAAAATTGTTGAATGCTTTTAAATCAAGAAACTGAAAAAATGAAACTGAAACTGAAAAAATGTGGAGCTCTGGTCGTTTAAAATCGACATGCGCCTTCCCGGGAGTGCTTTTCGTGGGTGTGTGCGCGCGCTCCAGAGAGAATGCTGTCTCGGGTGGACCCCCGCTTCTGGGCGGTGGGGCGGGATCGCGGTGGCCTTGCTCGGACACACACCTGTCATCACCCTTCGGTGGATTTCGGGGATGGAAACCTTTCCCACAATTAAGGTGCAGGGAGAGGATTAATCTGCTGCTTGTAATCTTGTCAGAAACGGGATGCTATAATCTAGCGGTTGGCTGAAGTCCAGCGGCGTCCCGCTTGGCCGGGCCGGTGGAGGTGCCGTGCCTTGTCATCTGCTTTCCTGAGCCCTCTGTACCTGCTGCGGGGTAGACGGGAGGTGAGGGCGTGATTGATTCCGAGCCGCTCACAGGGCCTTGAAATAGCTTTTGTTGTTGGCTGGCTGAGGCTGGCATATGTTGGGAGTGAAAGAAAACAAAGTCCGGATTCTGTTTTCCTAAAACCTGTTGGGCAGGCAGCCTCCGCCACAGGGTGAGGCGGTGCCTGGGGAAGCGGCCGCTACCTGGCGCGTCATCGCGACATGTCTTCACTGTAGACTGTCCCACCTCTGCCTCCAAACGGGTTCTGGGAAACGTCTGATAAGCTTGATTAAGGGTACGTTCCCTACAAGGACTTAGGGCTCTGAGGATATTTATGAAGCAGAATTTCTGTTGACTTTGATCCTTTTGGGTGGTTAAGTGCTAATAAAATGAGACTAAGCTGGCTTAGATGTCTCCCAGCTGGTGTTCTGAGCCCGCCGACAACAGATGAGCATCAAATATTAATCCCTCCCTGGTGTCCTTCCCACTCCGGGCGCTGTCACCCGAGCACCAGGCCGGATGGGCGAGTTTGTGCCGAGGGTCTTCTCGCCTGGCCTTCCTCGTTGGTGACCTCATTTCCTCTTTGCCACCGGCCTCAATTCACAGAAGACCCGTAGACTCGGAGTCTTAGTAAGTGCCCAGGCTGGACAGGCTCCACATGGTCGGAGGGGATGGAGAACCACCCATCGTTTCCCGGAACCTTCCCGGGAAGCGGAGTGCGAGTCGAGCTGGGCCGTCCTGGGACTGTGCAGCTTTGCCGTGACTCTCTTATAGAGCGTGCCACACCAGGCACTGGCTTTGTCTACCAGGCAAGCTAATTAGCCATCAGTGTATGGGCTGCTGTTCTCTCCGAAGGATGATAGTTTAGAACGTTTTCTTTAAAAGAGTCGCCAGGCTTGGGTTCCTGGGAAAACAGATTTTGGGACCAGGTTTTGCATGTGGGAAGTTTACTGGGAATTCTCCCGAAAACAGCCTCTGTGAGGGGTGAGCCGGGCAGGGCTGGGCAGAGGGAGGAGCTGAGGGCAGTGAGGCCTCAGCCAGCCCTGGGGTGGGGCTCTGGGCAGGGGCACCCCCCAAATACTGCGATCACCCCTGTGTCCCGCTGCATCATCTGGTCACGAGGGACCTGCCCCGTGGGGTGGCTGAGGGAGAGACAGGAGTCTGCAGGGGAAGAGGGCATTGGGTTGGGGCCCCTCCCCGGGGGTGTATGACCCCAGAGGCATCCCTCCAGCTTGGACGGATTGCTAGGGGTCTGTGGGCCTGAAGACTGGGTGGACCTGACCGTTCCCTCGCAGGACGCAGTCATGGTGACGTGGTTCCTTGACGTCCACTGACACGTGCTCCGTCCCTGTGAGGGCCCTGCAACAGACCTGACGCCTTCCCTCAAATCGTGCATAACTCTTGGCTGTGGGTAGCACGGCTCCCGAACCCTGGGGTCCAGGGTGAGGGTCTCCCGTTGGCTTGCACCACCCAACGTGACATTTCCCCACCGTGGATATTTCTAGTACCCAGTACCGGGGTCTCCCAGGCCACAGGGCGCATGGGGAGGGCCTTGCACCACCATCTGGCCCTGCCTTACGCCCCTGCCCTTCTCGGGGCCCACAGAGCTGGGCATTTTATGTCTCTAGGTCAGTGTTGGAGCCCGTTGCCCAGTCTGCAGTGTGCTGCCTGCAGAGCCCAAAGATGGCTGTGGGCCTGGCCCCTTCTACATGGTAGACGCCCGAGTGGTGACCATTTCCCCTTCCCTTTGGAGGGCACCTCCCAGCCCTAGAAGTGCCGGCTCCTGGGGTTTATTTCCCACCCTCTGGAGTGCGCATGTCTCAGCGTGGCCTTCAGTCCTGGCTCCTGCAGTCTGATGGCCTCGATACGGTGGACCGGTGTGGGTTCTGCGGCGGACTTGGACAGCCCACGTCCCATGGGACCCCCGTGGCAGAGCGCAGGGAGTGAATGCTGCAGAGGCACTGTGTGTCCACCCCAGGAGAACCTGAGCCCCGTCTGGTCCCCCTTCTTGTCGGGGGTGGACAGGGCGCCTGCCAGGTCAGTGTCTGTCTCCAAAGTTCCCGACGCCCAGGAGCCTTTCCTGGTGGGGTGGCCGCACCGGGCACACAGCTGCTCGGCTGAGCCTGCAGCCCTCGGGCTCCCTCGAGGTTTCGTAAGGACGCACTGATGAGTTAAGGGGAGACACCCTCGCATCCTTTAGGTCCTGCAGAGCATTATTGTCTTTGACTGGCTAATTTATGTGGGGAGTTTGAGGCTTTCCCGAACCCTCTCCACGCTGATAGCTCTCACCCCACAGTCTAGGAAACCACCTACGTCCGTTCCAGCTTTACGGAGTGTATCCAGTCTGGGTGTACACGTAGGAATCGGGCAAATTACCGTCGGGCAGGTCTGTGGCCCAGTGGTCCTGAGGTGAGCGGGGCGGGCGGTCTCCATTCAGTGCCTGCTCTGACGGGGGCCCTGACGATGCTCTGTGTCTCTGGATATCCATGCTGTTTTGACCCTGATTCCTCTAAATGTTGGGATACTCTCCTTTCCGTATGGTACCGTTACCCCAGAAGGGCAGTAGGTCCATTTTGAAAGGGTCTGAGGGACTAATTACCGTATGGGTTGGATTTTATGAGAAAACTAAATATCCACTGTGAAGGCCACAGAGGCTTAGAGTTTGTTACAGCAGTGAGCCTTACAGCAGTTCCTACGACACGTTGTGAGTGCTTTAAGAGAGGCTGCTGCAGTGACCTCACGGCTGCCCTCCTCAGAAGGGATTCAGGAAATGCTGACTTCAACTCTGTAAGCTATTAATTAGTGTATGCTTCCCACTCCCGTGTGCCAGTGGGCATGGGAGCTCAGGTGGCGTCAGTGTAGCACGTGGCAAGCCTTACGGAAGCCAGTTAGGAGGGGTGAGGCATGAGGGGCACACCCGCTCCTCTTCCCTGTGATGCAGGGATCACCGTCCGCGCCGGTCACACTGGTCACGGGTTCCATTGCTTGTGGCCCAGAGCCTCACAGCATCACAGGCTGGGTGGGTGTGGGAGAGGTGAGGCTGACCCTCGGGAGTGGCGGCCCTCTCAGTGGGAGGTCATGGCCCTTCCTCAGCATAATAACAGAATGTCTTCTGGTCCGTTTCTCCATAATCTTTTACACAAGCTGGGTTTCCCCATCCTCTGCCCTCATTTCCGACCTGACGCCACGTAGACTTCCTTGTCCCGATGTTAGCGTGTTATCTTACCTAGTTTTGGGTCCTGGCAAACATTTTTTCAAGCATACTGCTTCTTTTGCAGTTGCTCTGTTTTTGTAAACCCATCGTAATAATTTCCGCTTGCCACTTATTCTGTAGAAAGCAGAGCTCCCGATAAACGAGAGAGCCATTGCAGAAGTGCACTTGAACTGCTGGGAATTACCCAAGAGAATGACATGTCATGCAACTTTATACTTAACAAGGTGATCTCAGTGTAAAGCTGGGTACATTTTTATTTGGAAGACTGTACATATAAGTATAATGATTTAGCTAAATCTGTTAGCTTGTACCTAGAATTTTGGTTCAAAAATACAGCTTTTAACCAAATGGGTAAGTTTCCTAGGGGATGCGGGATTTGGATTGGCCTTTTGAGTAAGGCTGAGTGACAGGTTTGGGGCAGCAAAGCGTTGCAAACAGGGGCTGGGCTAAGCACAGGCGGGGGTTGGGTGGGGCAGCACGGGTGAGCGTTTTGGGAATCACAGGCTCCCAGGCCGGTTCCCTCTCTCCTCGGCTTGACTTGCCCGCATGTGGACAAAGCAGGGCTGGCAGAATGTCCACTTCCTGTTAGAGACGATGTTTCCTTCGCGGTTTCTTTGGCTATTTTGTTACTGTGTGATGCTCATCGAACACCAGGTTTGTGAGTGTGGGAGGTGGCGTGTATAATTAGCAGAATCCCCGGCTTTCGTCAGTTTAGACGTGAAAATCTGTGTAAGGAAAGTGGAACAGAGCAGAGCCGGCAGGGGGAGAGGAGGGCGCCTGAGTCACATCGGCGACTCGTGCTCGGGGCGGTTCAGCTCGTAAACAAGTGCAAACGATTCCAGTGGACCTGTTGCAGACGTGCACACAGACGGTTACCTACCTGTCTGCTCTGTCTGTATCTGATACAGGCCCTCTGGAAATAACGTGTTCGTAATTTTGTTTTGATTTAGCGTAAACGTGCGCTAGGTCCCCGCCTCTGGAACTTGAGCAAGCAGGCAAGTTCCTGCGGATCGTGTCAAAACGCAGATTTTGGTCCGGGAGGGGCCCGAGACTGTGTTTCCAGCAAGCTCGCGGGAGATGCTCCTGCTGCGGGAGCCACACCTTGAGCCGTGAGGCTCTGGGCCCTCGGCGCGTAAAGTCTGAGGACCGTCGGTCCCTGAGGCCCTGCGCCTGCTGGGTCAGAGCCAGCCACCGTCCTGGTTGCAGGGCGGAGCCGCCACTTGGCCTGGCCCAGCCGGGCTCCCTCTGCAGGCAGCCTTGGCCTGAGGCCGCCAGAGCCAGCCCACCTTCCCGGCAGCTTCCCAGAAGGAGACCCTGGGGCGTGGGTTCACGTGTGGGCTGTTCATTCGGGAGGATGTTGAGGGGTTGCACGCTGAGCCCTCTCTCTCCTAAGGTCTCCGCAGAGGAGACTCACCAGCCTTCCAATTAACAAATCAGAAAGTGCTTTCTTTTACTAAATCTTTTCCCGGTCGGTCTCCATCCTGTCTCCCAAGTAGCCCCGAAGCCCACTTCTCTGAACCTCTCCACCACCGCCTGTTCTGGGTGTGGCCACCCAACTGGCCTCCACTCCGCTCTCTGCCCGGTCCTCAGCCCATGGGTCCCCTCCGGAAAATGCGAATTTACCGCCCTTCTCTGGGGAAGTGTCCGGCGGCTCCTCCTTGTCCTTGGGTCAGACTCTAGGTCTTCTTTGTGGCTGAGGAGGCTGTGTCATCGGGGTCCCCTCCTCGAGCCTCAGGTCACACCTCTCACCCTCTGCCCAGGAATCATCACTGACTGTGGGACCAAAATGGTGAAATTGTAAAGGTTAACAACCTATAGTATTAGGATAGGGATGACTGCCACGTGTTGATTTCTTACTAGGCAGCAGGCACGGAGCTAGGTGCTTGGTAAGTGAAGGTGGAAGGAATGGGTAGATAAATTAACAAATGTTTGTTGGAAGGACCTGTGGCCTCTGATCCGAGTCCTCACGTGTTGGGGCAGAAGCTTCGTTAAAGAGAGTCTGGCCAAGGCCGTCATCCCTCTTGGCCTCCTGGGTCCCACCTCTTGGGGGGGCGGGGGGGACCCTACCCGGGGGCAGCAGAAGCCAACAGCAGCCGACTGCCCCCTCTGCTCACGCACCAAGTTCAACCTTTTCCTGGTAAAAACGGTTTTTCTCAATACTATTTATCCTTGTCGTATTCTGTTCGTTTAAAATTGATGTTCCTCAATCTTCATCTCACTTCTTCTAATGTTTTTTCACTTACATCTAGTGGGTTTTAGACTTTTTTCTTAATCTTCCCTCTCCCTCATCTTTCTGAGTTTTTTATCTCAATGGTTTTTGGATTTAGCTTTTATTTAAATATCATCAGTCATGTTTATTTCCGATATTACTTCCTTTTAGAGGAGCAGAGCCCACATGGGGCGGCTGGCAAGGGCTCTGGGGATCAGACAGTTCAAACGCAAACCTTCTCCGCATGAAGTCCGTAAAGATGTTATCCTATGTTTTCTCCCAAATGAGAAAAAAACACCCTGTCACATGTAGGCTACTAACTTATTGTTTTTGTATGTGAAGTGAGGTAGGGAGCCCATTTCTTGGTTTCTGTGGATGACCAGTGGTGCCGTTCTTTCCTTGCTCATCTGCAAGGCCAGCAGTGTCAGAAATCAGGTTTCCCATGCGCGTGGACCTGTTTCCGGCATCTATACTGTGCTTCACTTGTTTGTCAGCCCTCAGGCCAGCACCACACCGTCCTGATTACTGAAACTACATAGCAAGTCTCTGTATCTGGTTTATGGTTTTCCCGCTTTAAGCTGTTAATATGATAATTATAGCAATATGGGTTTTAATGTTTTTTAATGCAAAAGTAACCTTGAAGTCCTTCCCTGTGGACATGGATTTTATTTGATAATGATTTTGTTAGTATTTTTGCCTTTGTGTATATGCGTGTTTTTGTTCTTGTGTAAGGTTGGCCTGTCGTCTTTTTTTGTATTATCTGTGATTCTGATAACTAGCCCAATAAAATGAGTGGAAGGAATGTTTCTTCTTTCTACATGCTCTGGAATGGTTGCGTGATGGAATTATACAGTGATTGGTAGAACTCATCTGTAAAACCATCCATATTTTCTTTGTAGATAGATTTTAAAATATTGATTCAAGGCATTTAAAGGTTTTAGGATCATTAAGTCCTATTGGGGTCAGTTTGGATAACTTGTTTTATGTAGGAATTTGTTATTTTCACATTTTTTCCAAATTATTTGGCCCGGATGTGTTCCAATACTCTTTGATATTTAAATTTTTGTTGTATATACATAGTTACCTACTTTTTCATTTATGCTATGTATATTTTATTTTCACTCATTTTACCTTTATATTCTTCTGAGATTTGTTAACTTGATTAATCTTTTTCAAAGAACCAAATTTTGGCTTTGTTTATCCTTTTTCCTATACCTTTATTTTCAACTGCATTACATTTTGTTCATTATTGTTTCCCTTCTTTTGCTTTGTTGAGTTTGTTCTGCTGTTCTTGCAGGTTATTAATTTCCAGCCTTTTAAAATTTTCTAATATAATTTAAGACTATAAATTTGCCTCTTATCATGACCTTGGCTGCATGTCACAATTACTGATACCTAATATTTTTAATACGTATTTTCTAACTTCCATAATGATTACTATTTTGATCCCTGAGGGTTTTCTCTTCTTCCAGTTGTACTGAGCTATAATTGACATATAGCACTGTGTAAGTTTAAGGTGTATGTACAGCGTAATGATTTGACATCATAAAATGATCACGAAGTCTTTGAAAGTATACTTTTTACTTCACAAATGTACAAATTTGTTTTAAAAATCATTGTGTTATTGATTTTGAACTTAACATATTTGTTGGATCTAAAATGCTATACAAGAAGTATTCAAATTTCAGAAATGTTAAAATGTGGGAAAATGGCAACAGTAATTATAAGAAGTCCCTGATTGTGTAAGGCACATCCTAATTTAGAGATACTAAAAACTGAAAAAGAAAATTGTGTTTTAGAAACTATAAAATTTTGTTGCAGTCAGAAACTGTGGGTCTGTGTAATATCAACTTATTAAAATATGGTGCAATTTACTTTATTTCCTAGTATGTGGTCAGTATTTGTAAATGTTTCTTGAGAGTTTAAAAAAATATTTAATTCTCTATTTCTATTATGTTCCTATTACATCAGCCTCTTTCATAGTGTTATTCAGCTATTTTATATCCTTACTGAATTTTGTCTATATGGTTTATTGATTATTTACAGAAGGAATTTTAAAAATCTACTTCAGTGATGCTAGATTTCTCAAAATTTCCTTATAATTCCATCTATTTTTGTTTTATATGTTTTGACTTTGTTATTAGGAACAAAAATGCTTAGAATTGTTATATTTTCCTGTTGAATTGAGCCCTTTATGCCCTTTATCAATATGTAATAACCTTTTTTTTAATGTCTCTTGTAATGCCTTTGGCCTTAAATTATTTTTGTTTTCAACTTACACCAATATATTACTACCAGTGTTCTTTGGTTATTTGTTTAGAACATATTTTTCCTTTTTTGTTTTTGATTTGTACCTGTCTATGCTCTTATATTTTAGATGTATCTCTCATAACCAACATATAGCTGGGATTTTTAAATTCAGCATTATAATCTTAACTTTTCAATTAGAAAGTTTTATTCATTAGTATTTATTATGATTAGTGATATACTGAAATTCCTTTCTACTGTTTTATTTCATGCTTTCTATTTGTCCTACCTTTTTTAGGTTTCTTTTTTCTTTCTATTCTTACATCCTTTTAAATTAATTGAATTTTTTCTTCCCTCCCATCTTATTTTCCAACTCAATTGGGAAGTAATACATTCTATTTCTATGATATTGTTGATTACCCTGAAATATTAATAATCCATAAGCTATTTGACTTGACAAAGCCTACAGCTAATATTTTACCCTCTTTAAAAATGATACAAGAAACTTAGAGTGCTTTTATTATAAATTATATGTTGCAGTTGTTCTGTTTCTTAGTTCTAGCTTGTTATTTTTAATCACACAAATTATATGTTACTATTTTCCACAGCTAATGTTTGTTTAGACTAATCCACATATTTACTGTTTTCTTTGATAAACATTCTGTGTATCTCAGAACTTTTTTTCTGGGATCCTTTCTCTCTTCCTAGACTTCTCCCTATGAAAGTGCCTCTAATGAGGGTCAGTCATGGGATTTTTGAAATATCTTTATTTCATCACCATTTTCAAAAAATACACTGAACTGATTTATCATTTCAAGTCAACATTTATTTTTTCCCCTGGCATTTTAGATATTATGCCACTGTCTTCTGGTTTCCCCTATTACTGTGGAGAAATCAGCTATATTTCTAAATCTTGTTTCCTTTTAGAGAATCTGTTCTTTTCCTCCAATTTAAAAAAGTCTCTCTTTTTATTTGTATCCATCAGTGTCATTAGGATGTGTCTAAGTGTGAATTATTTTTAATTACCCTTCTTGGAGTTTATGGACATCCTAAATATGAAGAGTCATGTCCTTTAAAAATATTAGGAGAATTTTAACCATTCTTTTTTCAGGTATTGTGTTTCTTCCATTCTGTTTTCCTTCTAGAATTCTGATCAGAAACGTATTCTATTTTCTCATATTATGCTACACCTGTTAAATGCTATTCTCTATTTCCCTTCTCTTTCCTTTCTCTCTTTGCTCCATTTTGGGTACATTTTTGACAATGAGGTCTATCTTCCAATCACAAATTCTCTCTTTAGCTGTATCTAGTCTGCCATATAACTTTTCTATTAGAGTTTCTATTTTTAATTATTAGATCTTTCGTTTTTTTAAAAGTTGGATCCTCAGGCCACCATTCGACATATAGTCAAGAAAGATTTTAGCTTTTGTTATATACTTCACTCATTGTTAAATTCACTACCATCTGTGAAAAGCACATTAGGAAAAATAAAATGGCTCTTTGATATCATGGACCTTTCCTTAAGCCTTGACTCTTGGGCAGAAATTGGTTAGGGCACATGTCACATCAGCTCAACAGAAACCCTTATTTACTGATGTTTAAACCAAACTTGTGCACTAATACTCCTTTGAGCTGTGGCCAATTTGTCAGATGAGGGAGGAATCCCAGTGGGAAAAAACAAAACTGTGTTATAGGTCCTTTCTCATTTAGATGATTAGTTAATGACCGAATACTAGTTTTAGACGAGGTAGGTGACCCCCTCCATAGCAGACAGGATAGGAACATAAAAGTTCTCCTATGGACTCTCATGTGATACCTGACCTCAACTGATGTGAAGCTATTTATGATCTTTATACCATTCGGAATGAATATTTGTACACTTTACTGCAGAAATACTAATATGCTTCATTATGGTCTGCTCTCGGCATGTGAAATAAGATATGGTATTTGGTAGAATTTCCTTTCTAAAATACGAAAAGTTATTGATTCTGAAAAACAACTGGCCTTGGGGATTTTAGATAAGAGATTGTGGCCCCGTAATACTTATGCTATTGTGTTCTGGTAAGGATTAAATAACATAAAGTATAGTTTTTTGCACACTGCTTGGTTTAGAGTAAACCCGCAATAAACCGTAATTCTGTGGTGGTTGTTATTGGATCATTTCAGATACCCCTCTGATTGCCATACTTCCTAAAGTGGTCCTGGGGACGAGGGGGCAGGAAATGTGGAGCTAGGCGTCTGAATACTTATGTGATGCCTTGCATTTCACATATGTCAGAGTGCAAGGGACAGGAGCTTTTAGAAACTCATTAGGCACTGATGTAGGGTGGAGCCAGCAAGACTGCGAGCTTACATCTAAATGACTCAGCAGGGGAGGGAGAGGAATAGGAATGTGGAACAAGGTGCTTAAGAAATCAAATTAATTAATACAAACTTCTAGGGCCCTTCCCAGGTCCTCAGAAGGGGCTGTGCAAGAGGGAGGCCTGAAGTCTCTGCTTCAATGGCTTCTTGGTGGACATGACCCCTGCCCCCCCACCCCCCACTCTGGATGCTGCTTTGAGCACCTGTGCAAACCGTCCTTTCTGAGCATCCCACTGGGCTGGGCCATGCGGAGAGTCTGCACTTTGGCTGGTGGCCGCGCCTTTGCTTAGTCCCCAGAGGGTCTCAGCCGAATGCACCAGAGGAGGTTGAGGCAGCCCTGAGCCCTCAGCCCCCTTCACCTCCACTCAGTCTGGAAGGAACAGGTGTCTCTTCCAGGCAAAATCTAGCAGGCTAGAGACTGAGCCTTCCAGGCAAAAGATCCAGCTCTGTGACATACGCTGCTTTCTGAGTACAACCGTGGGCCCCCTCGTGGTTGATAATTAGGAATAGTCTTGATAAAGGAAGAGAGATGCCCTACGAGTGAGGAGGGAGGGGGCCAAGCCCAGAGGGGGGCTTCACTGATGAAGGCGAGAGTTTAGGCGCCTGAGGTGGAGGACCAACCTGCATGCCCCCCTGGTCCAGAATAAGCTGGAGTCTCAGGAGGGCGAGGGAGTCTCGCTGACCTGTTCACGCTGATCCCCAGCCCCGGCCCAGGCCCGGCCCAGAGCAGACCCGACCCGATGTCTGCTGAGTGACAGAGTCATAGGACTGAGCTCTGAGGGGGCAGGAAGGTGAGCAGGACTGATTTGCCGGCTAGAAGCCAGAGGGAGTTAGAGATAAAATAGAGGTGAGTCCTCCCTCCCCCGAAGAGAATGAGTTCTGCCAGGAATGTGTGCGGAGTAGATCCCGAGCAGCTCAGTGGAGGAAGGTAGGGAATGCCTTACCTGAGTGCTCCTGGGGGAAAGGGGGTGTCAGGGCCCCCCGGCCGCCGGCAAGGGCTGAGAATGCGGTCTTGAAGCCTGCCCCATCACTTCCAGACACTGCCCCCCAGGCGAGGCCGTTCCCAGCCTGACCTGCTGCATCTCCATCAGTAACAGAGGGGATGCAGCGCCTGGAAAGGTTCGAACCGGTGTTAAAAGCAGCCGAGACAGTGCCAGGGAGAACTATCGCCGATGGGCCAGCCCTGGGGTTCCAAGAACAGGTCTAAAGTTGTGTAAGGCTTGCGTGTAATCGATGGAAAATCAACATTAAGTTCCTTACCTGGGCTAACAGGCTCTGCAACCGCCACGAGTGACACAGTTAAATGTGAAAAATTTTAAAAGTGTCTAAAGCAATTTGCATCCTTGTTAAAGTGAGAAGAAAAATTACTTTGTGAAGTAAGCACGTTAAATTATAGAAGCATAAAATGCAATCTATTATTCAGCAACAAAACAAAAATATTAAAAACATCTCAATAGGTGGGAAGAATATGATCTCTAAGAATTCAGACGTAGGGGGGTGATATCTCCTTTCTATTGAATAAACGGTGAAGGAACTGAAATGATGTTTACACAAAATGTTTACACAGAAATAAGAACATTTAAATATGTGGTGTAAAGCCATGAGAGAGGGATTACTTTCAAATCATTAAACTAGCAAACATGGAAAAATAGATACAAGTATGAGAGGCTGGATTAGACAAGCCCAGCAGAACTACTGCTGGTTGCTGAGTAAATACAGGGAATATTTCCTGAGGAGACAGAAAAGACCTGTCAGGGGCCCCCTCTGGGGTTAGGTAAAAGGAAACTGCAGCTGCAGTGACGCACGCTGAACACAAGAGCTGTTCACCCTCCACCGTAGGTGTTTCTTGACCCAGAGAAGCTAGAGGAAGGTCAGGCCAGTGCAGGCAGTGGCTCCAGAACAAGGTCTGTGTTGACCTCACTGCCCATTTCCAAGGCGCCCGCCTTCAATTGTTTGCTTTCTCCACTGTGCCCAGAGCGTTTCTTTCACAACTCAACGGTGATGCTCTCATTTCCTGGAGTAACGTCCACCGACCACATGCTATGGGCCGCTTTGCTGAGTGAGATCAGACACAGGATCTGGAACAAGAGAGAACCTGGGTGACTTGGTATTTCACACATGGAGATAACCAGACAGGTGGAGCCCAAGGTACCCACCGCCAGGCCCTGAATTTAAGCTGAGAGGAAAAAGGGCTTCCAATTTGATTCTCTGTGTTTGGATTCTCAACATAAGGAATGACTTGACATGCTGGGTCCTGGGCCCCAAGTGCTTCATTTAGAGATGCTTCCTCACCATTTGGGTTTTAAAAAATTATATTGAATGTGATTGCTCTAATTGAAAAAATAAATGCATGTTGATTGGAGGAAAAGTGAATTTTTTTAAGTAGAGATCATAATGTACGAGAAATTTTATATCCTGCATTTTCACTTAGCATTGCATCATGAGAATTTTCCCGTATCATGAAAAGCTTTTCTAAAATGATTTTTGAATATTATGCAGTGGTCCCTTATAAATGCATAGTTATTTAAGTTGACTTATTTGAAAATATTTTCCTCTTGATGAACATTTAGGTTTTTATTCTCCAAGTTTGATGTAGAAAATTACAGTTTAAGTCCTTGGTCAAAATCTTAGTGTTTATTTCTGATTCTTTTCTTAGGGGACAAAATCATGAAATACAACTGCTGGCTTAATAGGAGGTAAACATTTACCAGGCACCTGAGACACTTGGAAAATCTGCACTCCAGAAATGGACACGCCCATCAATAAGGTATGGGAATGATTTCTGATTCCTAGCTACACTTGACAATCTGAGTATTGTTATTTTTTTAAAAATCTTTGCCCTTTTGACCACGAAACAATGGTATCTAGTTTTAAGTGTATTCTTTTGGTCATTAGTGAGGATAAAGAGTTTTCATATGGTGACTGGCTCTTTATTGGTCTGCCTTTCTGAATTGCCTGTTTGTATCCATAGTCTTTTCTTCTTTGGAGATATTTTTTTTTTGCTACTGATTTGCAAGTGCTTTTTACTTAGTGAGGTATTTAATAGACTTTTGGGTATTGTATATGTTCTAAATATTTCCCCCAATTTGTCATTTGCCTTTGTGCATTTTTTAACAGTAAAAGGATATGAAAAATTTATGTTGTCAAATCTATCAAAATTTTCCTTAGTGTTGCTATTTTGATGCTATGTTTACAAAATCTGTCTTCACACCATATAGCTATGAATATAAAATTTTCCTTCTCTGGTTCTTTTCTGGCTTTGTTGTTGCAGTAACCCTGTAGTTTATTTAGATGAATGATGTGAGTACAAGTGTCAACATTTATTTTTTTATTACTAATAGTGAAGCAACTATTTTGGAAGATTTTATTTAATAATTCTTTCTCCACTGATTTAAAATGCATTCTTACATCACATTAAGGACTGAAACATAGTTTGGTTCTATTTCTGCTTTTTTGTCTATATCATTGGACTGTTTATCTCGTCTATGGCGGTTGTATGCTGCTTGCATTAGTGTCGTCTTATGTACTATGTTTTAATATGTAGCAGTGCTTCACCTCTTCATTATTTTCCTCTTTAATCTTTATTTTCCTTGCCCACTTATACTTTCTTATGAAATTTAATATAATTTAGTTAAAATTTGCAAAACTATGTTGTTGGAATTTCTTACAATTTATTAAATAATTTGGGGGGGAATTGACATTTTTGTAATACATGTTATGGCTTTCCTTGCTAGGAACATTATATGCTTCATATTTTATTTGTATCTGTTCCCTCAGAAAATATTTGTTTGATAAAGATACATGTTTCATCGTATTTATTTTATTGTCTTTTATGTTGTATGGTTATTCTGAACAGTTTTTTTAATTATTGCCAATATATAGGAATTATATTAATTTTTGCATATGTGTTTTTCTACTAGTTGTCTAAGTAGATACTGAAGTTTACATTACTTGGCAATTTACTATTATCTTTTGAGAGAGTGGTGGAGGAGAAAATCTTACTATGTGAAAATAATGATAATTTTGCCTCTTCCTAATTTCCCCAATTTCCAGACACTGGTGAATAATAGGAATGCAAGGGGCATCCTCGTTTTGGCCTGTGCAAAACATCACTGAAACAATACAGACTATGGAGCCTCCATTTTGAATTCACATCCCTTGTGAGGTTTTAAAATAATACCTGTGTTTGGTTCCCATTGATCACCATTTAATCTCTAAGTCAAGCATTTCTTATTCTTAACGTTTCCTTTTACATTTCTCTATCTCTAAAGAAATTACATATTTTTACCTCTACCGGTTCGAAAAATATAAACTTAGGTTTTTTTTCTTTCTTTAGTGGCTACCGTTAGTGTTTCTAAGACCTGAGTTCAATCTTTTGTCCTCTAATTACCAATGTCAAAAATTAACTCTCAGCTATGATGAAGGATTGGGAACTTATCTCTCCTCCCCGCCCCTGAAATAATTTCTAAACATTTTAATGTAATCTGGGATTTTTAAAGCCCGATGGTAATGATAATGAAGATGATAATTTATAATACTTTGTTTTCCAAGGATATTTTGATTTTTACTTTTAATTTCAGAATCGTATTTACAATTGTATAGATTTAATTCTGTGGTTATATCGGGAGGTCCCCATGCTGAGTTCTGTGTTCATGCCCCCATTGGGCTCCCTGTGTCGTACACACCTTGTTCAGGGAGATTGGGAAGGTGGTTTTCTTCCTGAATTCTTCATACCTGAGAAATGGTCTTGCTGCTTTTTTGCACATGAAATCGACTTGCGTGGGGTGGGCCTCCTTAGCTTAGCACTGTGCACCCTCGGAATGCGGGGCCCACGCGTCCCTGTCCTTTTGGGCCACAGTGACGAAGCTGAGGACAGCTTCCGCTTTGCTTATTTATCTGCATTTTTGCCCTTAACACCTGAAAGTTTGTAGGAGTATTTTTCCCTATGCTTGAAATGTAAGCCACAAGTGCATGTGTAGGAGTATGTCTCTTTCCTTTATTTTTTTCCCCAAATACTTAGTAAGCTTTTGTGAAATTTCAGTTCTCGGAAGGTGCACGCTTCATGTTTTTACCCTTCATGCACATAATGTTGTTTCTCTTTTAAAATCTATTCGGTCTTTAATTTGCACTCAGGAAAGTGTCTCAAGCTTGTCTTCCAAACCGTGAATGACGTTTCTGTTTTGTCAGTTGGGCTCGTTCTTGCTTTAATGAAGATTTCAATTCTGCTGCTTCATCTTGGTTTCTTTGTGACCCTCCCTTATTCCCCACCCGCAACCTTTGCGTTCCTGCCGGATTCTTACCTGGGTCCGTTTGATGGTGTTCTCCGTCTTCGCTCCGTTTTCCTTTCCCTGGTGCCCGTGGAGTGTATGTCTCACGCATTGTCACTGGGAGCACGGGGCAGGCCCTTGTGGGGACGTGGTTCTCCGCTGCGGAGGCCGCCCGGTAGTCTGCCTTTCTCTCCGTCTGGGACAGATTTCGCTGCTATGGGAGGACAGCTCCACAGACGCCCTACCGCTTTCTTTTCTCATTGCTCATCTTGATCAAGAAGGGAGACCAGGAGCCTGGAGTTCTCGCCCCCCCTTCCTGTCCCCTTTAGGACTGTCACGGCACTTTCCCCTCTTCCAGGGGCTGGCGGACACCTGCTGGTGTTGCCTTTCTGGACTGCAGAAGGTTGACCTGTTCTTCCTGTAAATACACAGAGAAGCATGTGTTTGTGGATACTTTCAAGAGTAAAGTCCATTTTTCTTCCCTTTTCTAACACTGTGCATGAAACATTCACCCCCTGAAATACACAGTTCTTCTTCTTCCCCCTTCTTTCTATGACAGTTTTTCTTCATTCCAAACTGTGTTGCATTTTTGGTCGCCGCAGCCCCCAGATGGCTGCAGAGACCTGCACCAGACGCTGCTCCAGGGCCCTGCCCCATCTGCAACGCAGGAGGAGGCAACTTGTATGTCTTCCTGACTTGTCAAACAGCATTTTTGACTATTGGAAACATTTACAGAGTTTTATTTGTCTTCTTGACATGCATGGTACCATCATAATTGTCATAATTAATTCAAAAGAAAAAACTTTTAGAAGGATGTTTCGTGAGGTCAGCCATGCACAGGGCATTCTGAATCTTGCTTTGTCCTGGGGATCTATGTTTGTGATTTATATTTCCCTATGTGTTTAGAGAGTCATTCTAGTCTTTCTAGTATTCTTGCGTGGAGTGTGACCGTATCTCGAAAGGGCAGTGAGAAAGAGAGAGGGCTGTGGGTGGGGCTGGATGAGTAGTACTAAAAAGGGTTACTGGGTTTTCAGGGACGGTCCTTATTGTCCTGTTAGCCGAGAACCACGTGAAGAAAACAGTACGAGTATCACACGTGGCGTAACCTTTTCTGTAGCCAAGGGGAAGTAGCAGAGCCTTACTTAGCCTGGAAATCACTGACGCTCCCAGAGGACGAGTTTGTCCCTTGCTTTAGGACTGGACTAGTCCTTGGTAGTTGAAAGCCCCTGACCGCCCTGAAGGCAGGGATTCAGGAAGCTGGAGGTGAGCGTGACCTCGAGCCTGGGCACCAAGTCCATTGTTTTTCCTAAATCAGCAACTCTCCCGGGAGCCTTTCGCACAGTGCTGGCACGTGGCAGGTGCCCAGAGCGAGTGGCTGTGGTGACAGCCATGTGTGCGGTTCAGCAGGACGGGGGCTCGCCGTCCTCGGGCTCGGTGTCCGGGCCCCCTTCCGGGCACGTGGATCCTACGATGCTGTCACTTCGGGGTCAGAGGTTCACCAGGCCCCTCTCAGGCTGCTGCTCTACCCCAGGGTAGGGCGGGGCGGGGGGTGAGGGGTGCAGAGCCCCTGGCCTTGCACGTGGACCACGGCGAGCGAGAATGAAAGCTTCCTGGCTCACTGCTCAGAGGCGCGCTCCTCTGGTTCGGTGGCTCCTGCCTTTCCTGCCTGCTGTACAAGAGCATCATCGAGATGCTTTCACCAACTCGGCGGTGATACAGACGGCAGTGCGAGTCACTTCTCAGAGGTGGATCCCTAGTTGTGCTGTCCGTCGGCGTGGTGGGCAGAAGGGCCCCCAGAGCGCCCTCCCCCTGGTCCCTGGGACACGTGGACCCTGTCAGCTACGGCGATGCACACGAGGGTCCCCCGCATCCTTTAGACGAGCTCTCGTCCCAGCACGTGCTTCACGTCAGCCCCTGGTTGTACTTGTTTACTTATGTCTGCTGGGGACCCTGTGTTCTTCTCTGTTTCTGTTTGGTTGTTGCTGTTGTTTGAGGACTACTTACCGCGTGCCTGGCACCGTCCTAGATGCTTTACTCGCAGTCTCAGTGAATTCTCACAGTAACTCGCCCTACGTAGAAGGGGAGTCTTCTGACACGGTTCTGTGCTGACCCTTCTGTTTCCTCGTCTCCTCCTTAACTGAGTAGTTTGAAGGTAGAGACTTTCGGTTTGTGGAGGAGAGTGAGTTCCCTGGAAGACGTGGGGGCCCTGCCCCTCTGCGGGACGCGCTCCTTGGTGCTGCAGACAGGAGCGCACGGTGGGGTCCTGGCGCGGTGGCGTGCGGAGTGGACAAGCGGCGACCTGCTCTCTGGCTTCTTGGCCCCGGGAGTTCCCGCCAGGGTCATCGTGAGCCCCTGGGTGCCCTGTGCCGCCTCCACACAGCCAGCCAGGCTGCGGGCAGGGGTGCCTTCCCTCTCTGGCCCTCCTGCCACCGGCGTGGGACTGCCCTTCCGAAGGCGTCTGCTCCGGGCCCAGGGATGCCGCTGCCGCAGTCCTCGGTTCTCCTGCCATCCAGCCTCCCCTGGGGCGGGGCCTGCACGGCCAGAGCCGCGCGAGTCCAGGGTCCAGGCGCCCTGCCTGTCCCGCGGCACTCGGGGCAAACCTTAGCACACGAGCTGCGATTCGGGCCCTGACAAGCAGGGCAGAGAACTCGGAGAGACGGCGGAAGAACAGCAAGGAACACTTACAACCAGTAAGTAATTTCAGAGGGCGGGCGTGTTGGTGGTGGAGTGATAACTACACTCTGGTGCCCGAAGGCTGCACGCTTCCCATGCCTGGAACTTTCTCCTGCCAACCTCTGGCTTCTCGCCATCTGGGGTCATGTCATCTCCTTTTGGAGGCCACTCACCCTGTGTGACAATGAATATCTGAGTTTCAGGCAGGAAGGCCAGCAACTCTCTTTCCTCATCCAACTGTTAACCTATGCAACAGTTATTTACCAAGTGTCTGTTATGTGACAAACAGGATGCTGTATGTTCTTTTGACAACAGGAAACCATTTAAAGTTGAAAAGCAGGGGCATGTTGAGGAGATCTTCTTTTTAAGGAGGACCGCGTTGGCTGCTGTGTAGGGGATGAAGGGCAGGGTGGTGAGGTGCAGACAGACAGACGGGAGGAGGTGACCACGGAGGAGCGAGAGAGAGATGAGGACCTGAGCCAGGCAGAAGCAGAGACGGCGAAGGAGGGACCAGCCGCGACCCGCCCCAGGAGGAGTGACTGGGCCCGGTGGCCAACTGGACAGAGCCCTTCCTGCGCACCCTCACTCCCCCGTGTCCATCCAGGAGTTCACTTGGGGACCTCCTTGCATGGACGGCTGAGGTTAGAAAGACCTAGAGCCAAGAAGAGGGGTCAGGCACGCCTTCCGGCTGGGTTTCTGAGGAAATCGCTGGAGGGTTGGATTTAGAGAAAAGATCCCAGCGAGCAGAGGGAGGAGAAAGAGGCTTGGCTGCAGGGGGGCTCGTGAAAAGGAGGCCCAGGTCAGGCCCGGTGAGAAGCCCCGCTGACGTCCGTTGCAGGGGAGGGCATTTGTCCTTCCACTCGCGGCCCCCCCTTGCATCCTTGGGCCGCTCTGATGGTGCCTGGCACGGTCTGCCCGGAGTCCTGCCCGCTCCGCCGTGCCTTCTGTACGACTCGGCTGAGCCTCACGCAGAGCAGGTGGTCAGTCACTGCCCAGTAAATACTCCTTTCTGTCCTGGTGCTTTCGCTTCTGCTGGGCCCTCTCCCAGGGGGCTGCACCTTCGCCAGCACGAATTGGGCTCGACATCGTGGTTCAGTGCAGTGCCGTCTTCCCCAGGAAGCGTTCGCGGCACCCCGGCCCCACCAGCAGCTCTCCCTGTGCTCTCGTGGCGCCGGCTTGTCTGCGGTGCTGCGCCTGAACCGTACCTGCCACCCAGCCACTGTAAGGCATTGGAGGCAGGGAGTGCGGCCTCAGGCATGTCCACGTCCCCAGCAGCAGACGCCCGCACGCACATGCTGGGGGCTCGGTAAGGGGTGAGCTCAGCTTTGGAGAATCAGAGACATGGCGCTGAGCCCAGTTTATCCTGTGGTGGGTTGCAGAGCACGGCCCCAGATCCCTTGCATTTGGCCACGCGTGCCCCGTTGCAGTGAATTTTGGCCAATCTCCTCATCAGGAGGTAGGAGCTGTTTCCCCACCCTTGGATTCTCAGCTGGCTCGTGATCTCCTTTGACAGGGAAAATGTAGTGGACGTGACAAATTGCAGCTTCTGGGGCTAAACCCTAAGAGGCCTCGCAGCTTCTTTTTTTTTAAAAAAAGACTTGGTTTTATTTTATTTATTTATTTTTTATATATTTAATCTATTTTATTTTTGGCTGCGTTGGGTCTTCGTGGCTGCGCGCAGGCTTTCTCTAGTTGTGGCGAGTGGGGGCTACTCTTCGTTGCGGTGCGTGGGCTTCTCATTGCGGTGGCTTCTCTTGTTGCAGAGCACGGGCTCTAGGCACACAGGCTTCAGTAGTTGTGGCTTGCGGGCTCTAGAGTGCAGACTCAGTAGTTGTGGCGTGCGGGCTCTAGAGCACAGGCTCAGTAGTTGTGGCGCACAGGCTTCATTGCTCCGTGGCATGTGGGATCTTCGCGGACCAGGGCTCGAACCCGTGTCCCCTGCAGTGGCAGGTGGATTCTTAACCACTGCGCCACCAGGGAAACCCAACCTCGCAGCTTCTGCCTTCATCCTCCTGATGTACCGCCCGAGACCCCCGTGAGGAGGCGTCCGGCCTGCTCGAAGACGAGTCACTGCCAGGAGGAGAGCTGAGGCGGCCCAACCAACAGCCATTGCCAACCACCAGATGCGATCAGTCCGGCCAGCCCTCCGGCTGGACACGGCCATTTGAGGGAGCCTAGGGCAGGCCAGCCCAGACCCCCCAGCCCACCCACATTATGGAAAATAATAGGTTCTTCTCAGCCACTGAGTGTTGGGGATGGGTTGTTATGTAGCAAACCCGAACAGACCCAGTTGTCTTGACCCTGAGGAGGAGGAGGGTGACCCCGATGAGTTGATGAACTCGACCATGTGAGCTTCCCGAGAACAGTGGGAAGGTGACATTGCTGAATTTCTGGTAGCCTCTCTCCTGCCAGCTGAGGCACAGCTGGACCAGAAGCCTCTGGTTTGGGGCCGCGTGTCCCCCAGGATGACGCCGGCTGCAGGTGAGGCGGTGAGCAGGATGGAGGTGAGGAGTGTTGCTGACGGTTGCTGGGGGGCTCCGTGGTGGACTCGGCACTCTGCAGAGCAGGCCAGGGGTGGGGGCTCCGGGAGGCGCCCACCTGCCGGACGTGGCAGTCCCCTGCGGCCTGGAGTGTCCTCCCACCCAGAGGTGAGGCCTGGACGCCGTGAGTGCAGGCTGACTGCTTTGGCTGGGGGAGGAGGGCGTGTGATGCCCGCTGTTCCCCCTCGGCCCCGCCCACGGGTTCAGGCAGGTCCAGAGAGAGAGAGAGAGAGAGAGAGAGAGACCGCGGGTTCTCCACTCGGAAGCAATTCACGTCTTTACAGCCAATTAATGGGCTGATGAGATTAGCAGCGGCCGCGAGTGATGCGAAGGTTCATTTCCATCCGGCAAACACTTAGGAACACGTGAGGCGGAGTGCTCACCGGAGGCCGAAGGGCGGATGAGGCCCTGGAGCTCAGGCCCTGTTAGGGGAGAGTTCGTCTGTCCTGCTCGGTTAGTCCCATTGTATGAAAAATGGAGATGAATATGTGTAAGTTTAAAAATGTGTCTGAGTGTATATGCATTGGCGCAGAGCGGCCTTTTCCAGAACAGATTAGGTTCTGACCTGTGGCTGCACCTGACTCTGGAGCCCAAAGCTTCAGAAGAGTCCAGTGCGATGGATGAGCTAAAAGAACAGGTCAAAGGTCAGAGGTCACAGGAAATTACAGGAACTTGAGACTCAAGGGTGAGGGAAAGCCAGGTCCCCAAGTAGCCAGGTTGAGGCCGCTGAGGGGGGCAGTGCACTTTTATGGGAAAAAGGTGCGCACTTGGCTCAGCTACTGACCTGGGAACCGAGAGCTGAAAACAAAGGCTCTTCTGTCTCGTGTGCTGCTGGGCTCTGGTTAGAGCTGGAGGGTTCCAGAATAAACCAGTGCTAGGGTAAACGAGAACGCCTGGCCACATGTCATTAGTCGGGGCGCCCACTGTGTCTGCTGCCTGGCGCCAGGACACCAGCTTATAGGATGAGGGCCCAGGGCTCGCCAGGGGGCGGGCGCCCACGGCCGAGGTCCGCCAGACCAGTGAGGAAATCCTTCAGGCCGGGAGGGACTGCTGACTTCGGAAAACCCCTCGCCCTCCCTCTGCGGGCCGCTGGCTGCAGTAGGGGGGCCTTGCTGGGCGGGGCGTGGTGCCCTCTCTCCCCGCCCACCCGTGGTCAGAGTTGCCTCTCCCAGCTGGGGGCCGGCCCGCCTGCTAGCAGGTGAGGCCACCTGCCCTCGGCTGCCTTTTCTTTGTGTCTCAGGGCAGTGGGGCTGGTCCCTTAGTGCCGGCCGACTCCCACGAGCCCTTTTCTAATTCCTCCCTGTATCCATTTCCCGGGGCTGCTGTGACAGTGACCACTAACGGGGACTCCCACGGCAGGGAGCTGTTGTCCTGCAGCCTGGAGCCTGGAGGTCCAGCACCGCGCGTCAGCGGGGGGCTCCTTCCTTTCTTCTCCCAGCTTCTGGCGCTGCCGACGATCTTTGGTGTCCTTGGCTCCATCCCTGCCTCTGTCTCCACATGGCCTCTCTGTGTGTCTGGTCTCCTCTCCTCATAAGGGCAGCAGTCACACTGGATCGGGAGCCCGTCCTCCTCCAGGGTGACCTCATCTTAACTAATCACGTTGGCATCAACCCTGTCTCCGAATCAGACCATGCTCACAGGTACTGGGAGGGACGCTAGCCAACCCAGAACACCTGATAAATGTTCTTTCCAGGCTGTTGCTTCAGTCCAATGAGCCTAAGGGCCCCCCTGGGACTGGTTGCTGCCCTGTGACATAGGCTGGGCGGGTTGGGGGGCCAGATGCAGAAGGTAAGGGTGGTGGGCGCACACCCACTCTGTCCTCGCTTCCTGCCATTGCTCCCCAGCACCACCGTCAGAGCTGTGCTCAGCTCCCCTCCGACTGCATCCAGTCCTGAATCTACAAGCTTCTCCCTTAACTGCATGTTCTCCTGCTGCCACTCTGGCCATACGGTGTCAGTCAGTGAGAGTGCCGATTGGAAGCAGTATTTTCTACTGAGATGAACCAACTACTTAGAGCGGGGAGTACGTAGGTGGGGAGAAGCAAACTCCCAAGGTCTGCATCTCACACAGGCAACAGCTAGCCCCCAAGTTTGCAGCAACAGTAGCTAATGCAACTAAATTGCTCAACCAGAGAAGCCACCAAATGTCAGGATTAACACAGTAACGGTTTATTCCTGGTGGGGCAGCTCTCCAGGTGGGGAGTCAAGGATTCAGGCCCTTTCTGTCTTGGGCTCCACTGTCCTCCACATGTTGTTTCTAAGGCCTGGGACATGGTCTACACCCCAGCCAACCAGAAAGGGGACAGAGAGCTTGGGAGGTGCAAGTCACTTCTTTCATGTTCTGCTGTACCTGCTATGTGCAAGGTCCAGCAGGAGATACGGTGCTAAACAGGGCAGATGGAGCCCTGCCTTCATGGAGCTCGTAGTCTTCCTGGGTTTGTGTCACCACTAACCCAATCACCTGAGCCAGAGTTCCATGAATCAGCCCACTTTTCTCTCAGTTTGGTTTCCAGCTAGGATTTCTATACCCAGCCCAAATCTCAATCAAGGCGGACGCTCAATTCAATGTATTCTTCCTCGATAGCTCCTACATCTTCTCTTTGCCACCTGCCACCAGAACTACCACAGCAGCCTCCCAGCTGACCCTGCCCCTTGTGTGGACTGTCTTCCACCCCTGCACCACGTTACCCACAGAGCAATTCTGGTAAACAGTACATCAGATTGTGGTGTGGCTTCATATACAGTCATCTTCCAGTGCTTACCGCGTGAGTCCAAGTCCCTTACGTAGAACCCGCGACACTCTGGAATCAGACCTCTGTCACTTTCTCCATCCCTGCCCCTCAACACCCCCCCTCACCCCTCTCTTCCTGACCTGTGCACATCATGCCTATTCCCACCGAACCACGTGAAGTCTCCTGGACGTGCCACGTTGTTCCTTATCTCTATGTCCTTGAAGAGAACATGGTTTCTTCCTCTTACCCTCTTGGTGAGCTCCAGTGAATTGTTTACTTTTATTTTAGCTTTATTTTTTATCAAATATTAAACACACATTCAGTTAAAAGCTAAGTCATCCTCCAGTATGTGCACAAAGCCCAGAGGTCTCTTGTCCTCATTCATCTCTCCTCGGAGACAGCCACTTTCAACCCTTCTCTGGTTCTTTTGGTATTTATCTCCACATTTCTCAGTAAAAGTGCTTAGATTGCCACTTCCTGAGATTTCAATTTTAGGCATTTATTTGTTGAGTTCCTACTGTGAAAAAATGAATTAGCTTTCCTTCATCATATGGTATCTTCTCAGTGTTATAGTACAAATTTATTTTAGATGTTTTTACATTACTATAACTATGCAAATTTTATTCACAGTTGAGAAATGCAGTATATCATGATTACTTTTCCTTTCCTGCACGAGTTAACAACTGTCTTTTTACAACCCAAATTCTTCCTAATTATCCAAATCCCTCAATTCTCGCAGGTATGCGCGATATTGCATCATTTTCATCCTGTTGGAGAATCTCTTGTTGAGGCTGTAACCTCTCCTAATCTGGACTTGTTTCCAGTTTCTCCTGTGGCACTGAACGCCCTGGGATGCCACCTTGTCATCATCTGGAGGTTCACTTTGCCTTCCTCTCATGCTGAATCCCTTGTTTCCTGGACCTCTTGTTTTCCTCTCTCCTGATTCACTCCCTCTTTTTGTTGGAGCACTTCCTTCAGTAGATTTCTGATAAAGTGTATGTGAGAGGTAAATTTTTTACAACTTATATGTCTGCAAATAATCTTTTTTTATACTCATTTTTTTTAATAGTTTTAAATTTATTTATTTAGTTAGTTTTGGCTGTGTTGGGTCTTCGTTTCTGTGCAAGGGCTTTCTCTAGTTGCGGCAAGCGGGGGCCACTCTTCATCGCGGTGCGCGGGCCTCTCACTGTCGCGGCCTCTCTTGTTGCGGAGCACGGGCTCCAGACGCTCAGGCTCAGTAGTTGTGGCTCACGGGCCCAGTTGCTCCGCGGCACGTGGGATCCTGCCAGACCAGGGCTCGAACCCATGTCCCCTGCATCGGCAGGCAGATTCTCAACCACTGCGCCACCAGGGAAGCCCTATACTCATTTTTGATTTGAGATTTTGGCTTGATATAGACGTCCTGGCTGGAAACAGTTTTCGTCCAGGATTCTGAAGGCGTGTGTCTACTGTGGTCCAGCTTCCTTGGTTGCTGTTGAGAAGGCTGACGTTGCTCTGACCCTTGTTCCTTCTCCGCTCTGTTCTGGAGCTCCGTAATGCTGCCCTGGGACACAGGCCTTTCTCATCCATTGTCCTGGGTACCTGGTGGGCTTCTGCGATTTGGAAACTCATGCCCTGGGAATTTCCTGCAATTATTTGCTGGGTGATTCCCTCCTCTCTGTTTTCTCTGTTACCTCTTTCTAAAACTCCTTCTGTTTGGACATGGGCCTCCTGGGCTAATGCTGTTATGTTCAGTTCTTTTCTTCCTATTTTGTTTCCTTGTGTTTTTACTCTACTTTCTGGAAGGCTTATTGCATTTTATAATCCAGTCTTACTTATGAGCTTTTCATTTCTGACATCATATATTTAATTTCAGTTTTTGTGCTCTGCATGATCGCCTTTGTATAACTTTGCTCTTCTTATTTCGTCAATGGAATATAATCTCTTACCTCTCTAAAGATATTAAAGTTTCTATAAAGTTTGCTTCTTCTTGTATGGTCTTTGATTTATGGAAATGAATGTTTTCCTGCTTGTTCAATGGTTTTAATCTCTGTATTTCACATCAGAGCCTCTGCACATGTGTCTGATAATCCTTGGTTCTGGCTCATATTTAAGACGGAGGCACTAAAGGCCGCTCGGAAGCTGCAGGTGTGTGTGGGGCGGGGTTGATGATTATGGGATTCAGTGTAGGGAGGGAACTATGCCTTTAATTCAGGAGGGAACTATGCCTTTAAGTTGGGAAATGTTAATATTAGTATCTCTAGTTTAGGTTTTTTTTTGTTGCCCAGTCATGTGGCCTACCCTCCTGTCTCGACCATAGAAGGCTGGACAGCTCACATTCTGAGACCCTACAGGGGCGGGAGCTGGGGGTGTAAATGTTTGCTTATTTCCCTGTCTTGAGCGTGGTTTCCCTACACACAGCTGTACTGCGGTCTCCTGCTTTGCTCGCTCCAGAGGATATGGTTTTCTCCCAGCCTGTCCCCTTCTAAAGGAGACTTTCAACCAATCTGCCTGTTTTTTTTTTAATTTTTAAAAGAATTATTTATTTATTTATTTATGTATCTGTTGGGTCTTCATTGTGGTGCGCAGGATTCTCATTGTGGTGGCTTCTCTCGTTGTGGAGCACGGTCTCTAGGCGTGCGGGCTTCAGTAGTTGTGGCATGCGGGCTGAGTAGTTGTGGCTCGTGGGCTCTAGAGCGCAGGCTCAGTAGTTGTGGCGCACGGGCTTAGTTGGCTCTGCAGCATGTGGGATCTTCCTGGACCAGGGATCAAACCCATTTCCACTGCACTGGCAGGCGGATTCTTAACCACTGCACCACTAGGGGAGCCCCAATCTGCCTGTTTTTATCCCTGTTTGATTCACAGCTTTCAGAGTTCCCTGGGAGGTTCTGTCCTATAATGTCGGTTATTCTTCAGCCCCCCACCCTGGCTGAGGTGCGGCTTTCCCAAAGCTTTTGCCTCAGTTCCAATCACCCATCTACCTTCCAGCTCCCAGGATTGTGTGACTGCTCTCACCTCTCCTTTCCTTCCTCTCCTTGTGGGTTTATACCTTTAAAAGGAATTCTGAACCATCTTTTTGGTGGGGATTCAGAGCGCGATTCAGTCTGCTGTCCTTATGGGGGAAAAGCACAAGCTCACCTCCCCTTCGGTACCTTCCCTAATCTCTGTCCAACCACCTGGCACAGCTGACCACTCCCTCCTTCGTTTGGGTCACTCCTCGACCTTAATCGTACCATCTAGGTTGTATCTCCAGCTGGACAAGATGTTCCTTGAAAGCAAGGATTGGGTCTTGGATTATTCACCTCCAGCCCTTGCCACAGTGCCTGGCGTTCAGTCATTCACTGACTTATCAAACGTTTGTAGAAGGATGTTCTGGACACAAATGTTGGGAACACAGAGATAAGCAGGACATGGCTCCTGGCATTGGGAGGCCGACCTCAGTGTTGCAGGGTAGGGGGTAAAAATGACGTGAAACACATAATTCAAATAGCCTTATAGGTATGTGACTCTATCATATGCATTATGTACACATATACATATTAAAAATGTGTAATACTCAATATAATTTATATAACAAATGCTGTTCTTTCAAAATATGTCCAAAAGCACAGGAGCTAATGTGTGCAACCTATGCTCCACTGTCATATTTATTAATGTGACACCATCCTATTAAATGTGAAGGAATTTTTTTCTGAATCTGAAATGTGTGCGTGTGTATGTGTGTGTGCGTGTGTGAAATACCTATTTATTGCTCATTAATTCATTAACCATACCTTGTCAGCAGATGGAAACAATGGGGAGGTAAATTTGTCTCTTTGAGGTTTTTTCTCTATTTTTAAATTGTGAGCTGCATGTAAGAGTCCTGTCTGATTCACTCTTTTCCCCCACAACGTCCAGTAAACAGTTTTCTCAGGGTGCACAGTACATGGAAAAGACTTAATAAATATTTAATAAATGGATAGATGGATGAGTAGATGGGTGGATGGATGGGTGAATGATGGATGAATGGACAGACAGCCTTTAATTTTACTAATGATCTCAAAGGATGGACAGCTTTATGAAAATTAAGTGACGTGATGTGCTAGAAAACACTTGGAAAACGCTAAAATTAAACGCATGAATTAAAACATTACTGTTGGGCTTGTATTCTTCACACTGTGTCTCTTCTCAGGAACATCATGAAGTGCCCGTAAGATCTTGGTACCAGTGAACGTTGGTTGTTGTCTGTGTGGCCTGCCAAAGTAGACAGATGGTCCAATGACCCTTCTCTGCCGTTTGTGCTTTTCTCTTTCTTCTGGACCTTAGGACATGAAATGAGAAAAGGGACAAATGCCCTTTGTATCTTAAAGTGCTAAAGAGAATCAGAAAGAGAGTGCTTCAGAAAATCAGAATTTTACTTATTAACCATTTGTATCCAATTCTTTATGTCTGATGTTTTCAGTTTAGTTTAGCTTCAAGATTCCTCTTTAAAAAAAAAAAAAAAAAAAAAATCGTGAGAAACCCTAGGGAATTTTGAGTGTTTAGACTATGGGCTTGAATTTACCATATTTAGTCCCTGGTTGGGGGAAAGAGAGTGAAGAGCTTTATTATTCTTCCTGTTCTCAAGATCTGGAACAGTGATTCTCAATGGTTTTCAACTTAGGGGTGGTGTTCCCCCCAGGGGGCAATTGGGCATGGTTTGGAGAAATTTTTGATTGTCACTACTGCGAGGAGAGGATGGCAACCCTGGCATCTGGTGGGGAGAGACCAGGGATGCTGCTAAGCATGTTACAGCCCGCAGGACAGCCCCGTGCAGCAAAGAATGATCTGGCCCAAAATATCAATAGTGAGAAACCCAGGTCTAGATGCAATGGAAACAGCAAAGGACTTAAAGGATCACGGATCATTGAAAAGGAAGGAAGATTTTGAGGAGACGGTTGCACACAGAGCGCCTCTCTCAAGGACACCCAAAGACTCGTGCACCCTCCCGCCTCCAAATTAATGAAAAAACTGGTCTAGGATTTTTTGCTCATTTTTCTTAATAATTGATTTATCTACTAAATCACATAACCTAATAAGGCAAAGGAGAAATGCCTTCTCGCTGGAATAAAATATCAAGTCCATTAAAAGCTAATTTGGGGAAGAAAAAAGCAAGAACAACATTTCTAATAATCTCTTCTAAGGATGAGAAAAGCCAGATTATTTGGCTTTGGAGATCACAGTTTTTAAAATTTTTATGTATTTATTTTTTGGCAGCGCTGTGCGGCATGCGGGATCTTAGTTCCCTGACCAGGGATCAAACCCGTGCCCCCTGTAGTGGGAGTGCGGAGTCCTAACCACTGGACCGCCAGGGAAGCCCCACAATTTTTTTTTTTTTTTTAGTCTATAATTTGTCTGAGTACACCTTCCTCTCTAGTTAGAGAAATCTGCCTTAACTTCTAAGATACAACCTCCTTCAGAATCACCATGGTACTTCGTCCAAGAATTTGACTGAAATCTTGGATCCTTGTTTAGGAGGAAAAAATAACCAAATTTTACCAAAAATCTAAAGTACTAAATAAAATGATTAGTGGAGAAAAAGCCTCAATGAAGTCATTGGATGGAGAAAAGAAAGGGGTATTGATTTAATTGGCTTTTTAATGATTCTGTATTTCTCTCTTTTAGCTTTTTTTTTTTTTTTTTTTTTTTGAGGGGGAAAAAACCCTTAAAACAGAAAGGTTAATCTAACTATACATTTTAAGCTTTTAAAGGCTCCATTACAGGACTTATTATGCTAAAAGAAACATACCTGGCATATTGCAGCTTCTAAATGTATCAGCAATGCATGTAATGATTCACTTAAAACACCATGGTCAGAATTCTTTCACATTATTTCTATGTAAATTGGATGCTTCACAATTACTATAATATGTGTGAAATTCCACTTATTATTTCTTTTAACATAGAAACTTTTATCACTTAACTCACTGGACAGAATATTTGAGCCATTTGCAATCATTAGCGCATTTCTCTTTGGTCAAACTCTCACGGGATTATACTTTGGGAAAGACAGTGAATTATATTCATTGCAAGAAAACAGCAATTTTAAATATATAAGGGGCACCAGGAAACTTTTCATTTTAGTGCAAATTCAATATTATATCTTACTTCTTTTTACAGCAGGGTAAGCTTTTATCTTTAAGCAATTTATAAAAGCCCAGCGTGTAATAGGAGTGAGGCTCACAGCGCAGATCAGTCTGACAGATAAGTAGAGACTGGGGTCAGGGTGGAGGCGGGGCCTCGCCGGGATTCAAGGCAATCGCTTGTTACTGGGGGAGCTTTTCCTCATGGTCCCGGTGGAGGTCCAGCACTGTTCACTGCCTTCTGCCTAGCAGGTTGCATGGACTGCGTCCCGATCCCCCTGCCCTTTCCCCGGACACCTGAGTGCCCCAGTGAACTCTGGGGACCAGCTGGCTGGTGATAGTGCCTCCCTATGAAGAACATGGGATGTTTTCAAACAGATTTGGGGAAGAAACACAAAATCAGAAAAAGAGGGGCGTTATTATCTATTGAGCTGATGTCATTTTGGGTCGAGGGACTCTGTTTGGAAATCTGACACTTTAAACAAATGTTCCAGGTATGGCTTGGTGTGTTTGGAAGCACCCTCTCTGCCTTAGTCATTTGAGATGCTTTCTAGGGAGGAAAAACAGCAGCTAAGTGGAGATTTGCATATATGCCCCCTGAATTTTACGACAAAGTGTATGTATGTTTGTTTTTAATAAATGATGGAGAAAATTAAAATCAGACCTTGATTAACAGCTAATTATGTAAACATCTAAATTATTGGGCAAGGTTTTTTTTTTTAAATTGTGCCATTTTAAAATGAGGCAGTTTTTAAGTGACATGACATAATATTTATTTCCCACATTTTATTCTCCGAACATTAACTAACAAAGACAACTTGAGAACTTTCAGTGGAAGCCCTTATATACGGAATAAAAATCAAGTGATTTTTATTTGGACTTTTTTCCAACTATATCCCTTAAAGGGAAGATAGTTTACATTCCCCCAGAAAATTGAAAACACAATGGTTGTCATTTTTCTATTAATGTACTGTTACTTCACATTTTGATAATAATCTTTTTAGGCGTACATAGGAAATTTGAAATACGCTGTGTAATATACAGACCCATGGTTATCTGCGTGTTTGTGTGTGTGTGTGTGTGTGTGTGTGAATGGTTGGTAAATTGTGCTTTGGTTTCATCTGGAAGTTATCTTGCATAGACTTAACATTGGAACTGTATTAACACCATAATATTAATAGTTGAACATATAATGAGCCTTATCATTAACTGTGCCCTACAGAAAGATGATTTTGGTTTTTAAATAAAAGATGGAGACTGAAATTCAAGTTCATTTCAGGTTCAGATGAAGAACAGTTAAAAAAAAATGCAGGCAGGCTGCACCTCTGTGCTCAAGAAGCAAACCCTTATCAAACCAACTGGTTCTCCCAGGTCAGCACAAGCGAGCCCAGCCACATGGATTGGGCACACTCGGTCATGGAATTGCTGGTTGTTTAGCCTCACGAGGAAGGACACACACACACACACGCATGCACGCATGCATATATGTACAGCATAATCTGGGCGTATGTTGCAAATGACTGAAAGAGACAGCAGCCACCAAGTACAGGATAAAGGATCGTCACCCTGGGGTAGACTAAATAAAACGCATGAAAATCACATATCCGCTCTCACTTTGCTCTCCAGTAGAGATGTGTGCATTCCAGACACTGAGACCCTGTGCAGTCTTCTGAATAGATGTAGACAGCCTAAAAGAATTAAGGACAGAAACCTGGAAGATGGGCAGTGCCCCCTTTGGGTTGAATTATCAAGAAGAGACTATTTTATAAATTTTAAACTGTTAATCTATTCATAGCTAAAGCGGAGGAAAACCCAGTACATTTTTTATTCCTTTTTTTTAGCCCGCATATTTTCAAAGACCTCCTATAGTTAACATTATAATATAGTTAGTTGCTACAAATAATCGGGGTGATTATAGGAAAACTGTCAGTGTCGGCTCAAGGTCTGAAAAGGCTGCAGCAAATGGCTTTTCTCTTTGCCATGGAGACTGGGCTCTGTTTTTACGGTTACTCTGGAAACCGGAGCCTTACTGTTGTTAGTCCTTTTCAGTTACTTGAGCTATTAAACCCTCTGGTTGAGACAAAAGGAGGGAGGTATGCAGACACTTCCTCGGAAAGAAAACCTCCAGGCCCTAGAGGAGCAGACTCCAGGCTGCGGACGACGCGGTGTCTATCCGCTCCACGTTTTTATCAGGGAGGCGGCCTGCCGCACTCTTGCCTGTGGAAGCTGCCTCCAAATGTTAGAATTTGTCATCAGATGGCTGCAGCACGCCCTGCCCTCCTGCTCCTTCCCCAGGAGACCTGCCTGCCTCTAACGCCCCAAGTTCTCTGGGTACATACCCCACATTTCAATGTGAACGGGGGTAGGGGACTCAGAATGCAACAGTTCAGGGTCTCTGGGCACAATGGGGTTTCTTTTTAATGCAAATGCACGTTTAGAGACTGTGTGCATTTTTGTTTTGTTTTAAGAAATCAGACCCCCAAATCAGTAATATTCTCTCCATCCTATTAATAGATCAAATAATAACCCAAGAAGATGGAGCACCATGTGTTACCAAATATTTTACAGAGCAGGAAAAAGCAATTTGGAAGCTGGAGTCATAAAGAGAATCCTGGATTACGGGCAAGCTACATGGGTCCCTTCCTTTTTTCTTCTTCTTTTTTTTTTTCTGTTTTCCTCCAACCAGGAATGCTTTCTCACCTTCCGTAATAGTTTATTATTGCAAGCTTTTACGTTCATCTCACTTTTTGGTTAAAGTGTTCTCAAGGAAAAGGAATCCTCCCTAGAAGAAACAGAAGCCTAAATAGACCACAAATAACCTGCTTCTGGATGGAGCAGTCCATTCCGGCCTAAATGTGGTCATACTAAGTAGCAATAAACAGCGCAGGCCCCGTGGGGATAAACCACTTTCAGTGGGCTAAGTATTCAATTATTTTTCATTTGAGCTATTAAATGTGTCACCCCAAACCCCCATTACTATTTTCTCTCCATCCTGCACATTACTAAGGGTTAGGTCCTGGCAGCAGAATTAAAACTGTAACACTTGCTTTTAAAAGTAGCAACCAAGTTAATAACAATGGATATTTGTTAACAAGAAGCAGCATCAAGAAGAAGGAAAAAAAAAAAAAAAAAGAAACGCTTTCTTTTTCGATCTACTCCCTGACTGCTGTTCAGTGGTTTTAGTTATTTTACCTCCAAATGGCAAGGAGGCTGCTGGCCTTCCTCCACGTGTGATGGCCTTCATATTAGACCGAGGCGGGTTTGAGGACCTCATAACCACACACACACACACACACACACACACACACACACAGGAGCCTTTCTGCCTCTCAGTTCTGGCAAATTAAAAACAGCAAAAACATAAAGTTCACACCTAAGTGAACATTGCAGAGCCCATCCCGGGGATCCCCACCCAGGTCAGTAATTCTCATGGTCAGTAATGGCTTCGTCCGACTCTGCCCTGACATTACTAGGATTTTCAAAGCATCTAAAATACAGGATTCAGGATGGCACCAACACTACACAGAAGGCGATATCATTTTTCACGGTCCTGCCATATTTTCAATCTAAGTCACACTGATTTGTCTGTGAACAAAAATTACATGGCAGATGGATAGAAGCTTACCAGTCAAAATTCAACTCATGTTTAAAGAGAATTCAGAGCCCAAAGATACACCATTAATAATTTACTAAACATCACAAAACTAGCTTTGATTTTGGAAAAACACAAGTATAAGGGGATTCATAGAGCCCCACGCCCACTAATTTACATTGTCATTTATCCTCTGGATGACAGCATTCTTCACTCATTCGTTCAGTTTTTCCAGAGATATTTATTTAGCGCCTGCTGTGTGCCAAGTCCCATTTCTGGTGCTAGGAAGAGTTTCCTGAGCAAAGGTGTGCACATCTTTTGGGATTGCCCTTTTCAGGGGCGGTCTGATAACTGAGCTGCCTTCTCCACCCCTCTTAAAGGGGGGGTGGGGGTCCCTCCCTGATTAACATACCACACACAACGATGGAGTGGAAATTATTTCGACCCAGGAAGATTGGGCTTGTTATATATTTCTTTTCTCTTCCAGTTCTCTCTGACCAATCAGGATAGGAAAATCCCATAAACTGTGCGGGCTGCCTTTTGTCAGTCACTCATTAAGTTGTAATATTTGTGTGGCTCTGTTTCTTTTCCTGACGTCTGTGCTTTATTTAGTACAGATCAGTGGGTGAAATGTAACTTTGGGCTCACGGCTCATTCTACACATTTCACCTTGATATTTTACCAGACACCAGCCTTCTGGATATTCCCTTTGTTTTGGACTTGTTAATAAAATTGTAATTGAATTTTGGTTGACTATTAGTAAATTAGTATTTTCTGTAACTTCGTCAAAGTGCATTGTTTCCCTAAGTGAATTTGGTGGCTGCTTCAGAGATGCATATAAATTCTTAATTTGAATTTTCTGTTATTGTTTGAAAATGGTTATGCAGTATGTATGTCCTTTGTGTAATGTCAGACATAACTCTAGGGGTTTATATATTAAAGGCTGCCGTCTTTTATAAATTGCTATTTAAAAGTGAATTATTGCTCCTTTGAAACTAGAGTTTTCCAAACAGTAGCTTGTCATGTATCAGCCTGAATGCCAGATTCATGCTGTAATTTTCCATCAAATTCTGCTTTCCTTTAAGAGTAATTGCATGGATTTGTATATGCTCAGGAATGCCTAGATTGCCGTGGTTATCCTTGTGAGCCAAATTCTATTCAGCTCTCACTCTGTAATTCTTTCCTTGATGACTCCAGCTAAAAGTGAGCTTTTTCTACTTGATTCATAACAGTTACTGCCTATAAAGCTAATCTGACAGTTAAGACTATTGAGTCCTGTAATATTTCTACTGTGGTAGTACCATGATGTTCTCTAAATTTCACTGTAATTTCATTTTCTATTAATTTATGTCTCATCTCTCCCAGTAGACCATTAACTCCTTGAGAGCAAAGATTACATTTTAAACGTATAAGGATCTCCTTCCACACCTAACCCTGCTCTCCATTCCCAGTGCATGACATCCTGCCCTGCCCAAAATATTTCCTTTGGTTTGAATTGAGTAGTCACTACCTGCTGGCGTGCATGTCTGAATTGAAATCATTTCTGATTTGTGAGGACAAGGGGTTGGGATTCCAGCCTACCCTTTTCTCCCTGGAGGCGTCAAAGCAAGTCACGTGAACTAGCATTTTGTTCCCTGTGAAACTGAGGTGATGCTTCTCTTGTGTCCGGTCCGAGCATGAGAGGTGACTGACGAAGAGACTGGCAGCAGGCAGGCTCGCTAGTGCCACGTGCTTGAGGAGAGACTGAGAAACCCAGTGACCCGGGACCTTGGGGTGCATGGAGGGAGGAAGGCCAGGTGAGCCCGGTGGGTGCCCTGCAGTGTGAGGGAGGCCAAGGTGTGAGTGTCCCTTTGGGGGTCGTGGCCTGCCCCCCTCCCCTTTCCCACTCGCATCCTGCTTTGCCGACACTGATGTTGAGCAGAACATTCTACTACATCCGTCGGACCTACTGTACTCTGCTACCCTGCTATACCTGCTGTACCGCTATACCTGTGTCGTGGAGATACGCATAGTGTGGGAAGCCTAGCCCACAGCACAAAGGTGCTGGTTTGTAACGGGCGAAGAAATGGCCGATTCTGAAGAGCTCTGATTTCAGTTGCATCTTTTTTTTTTTTAATACATTTATTTATTTTTTTTTGGCTGCCTTGGGTCTTCATTGCTGCGTGCGGGCTTTCTCTAGTTATGACGAGCAGGGGCGACTCTTCGTTGCGGTGCACGGGCTTCTCATTACAGTGGCTTCTCTTGTTGCAGAGCGCGGGCCCTAGGCGCGCGGGCTTCAGTAGTTGTGGCACACGGGCTCAGTAGTTGTGGCGCACGGGCTTAGTCGCTCCACGGCATGTGGGATCTTCCCGGACCAGGGCTTGAACCCGTGTCCCCTGCATTGGCAGGCGGATTCTTAACCACTGCGCCACCAGGGAAGCCCCCCCTCAGTTGCATCTTAAATAATATTATGCTCTCTGGGACAATAAGGCTTTTCAGAAAATATAGACACAGTTTATGGAGATTTTCTTTTTACTCATTACATTTTTAATAGAATCTCATATTTTCTCCTGGCTTTATAACTCGTGCAGAATATATCAAAAATATACAGAAGTGAATGAACAAGTGTGAAAGCCGCAGATGTGCAGGATTAGTCTGTATATTTTTATGCAAAGGACATTTTCTGCCAGGACAGACAATAAACAGCCTTTCCTTCTCTCTACTCTGTATTTGAATTGCTTCAGGACCAGAAATTGTGCGCTTTCATAGGTTGGTGAATGTAGTAGTTTATTCGTTTGTCTGTTTGAACCTTAGACCATCAGTCAGGGAGGCTTTCTGGAGGGAGGGTTGCCTTGATGATTTTGTAAATACTCTGTTTATGTACGTTTTATTTATCTGTGGAAAGTACACAGTTTTCCAAGGGCCTCTTTTAGGTCAGAAATAGTAGAAAACACTGATGAGAAGTGTCAATTAAGGTTAAAAAAATAATTCCCAAATGCAGCGTTATCCTGTGCACGCTGAGATGTGTGGAATGATACCCCTAGATTTCCGCAATGTCTTAACATGCTCTGGGTACCTGTAGAGAGTTTCTACTGTGCAGGAAATCTAGACTTTGATCCTGAAGCATTTCTTGTGTCTCTTTGACTTTTCCCCTCACTGAATGCCTCTGGACTTCTTTCTCCTAAGTTTTGATGTTGCACTTCATCAGCCACGCCTGTGTGCATGTGCACACACTCACGAAAAAGAAAAGGAAGAAAAGGAAGAAAAGGAAGAAAAGGAAGGCTCTGGCAGCTTGCACTGAGCAGGGGGCTGCCGATCGGTTGAAGACGAATCTCTCTAGACAGCATTCGTGGTCCCAGAGTTTTAAGGGCGGGTCCGTGTCTGCACAGCAGCACGTGAGTCTAGCTGCCGCGGTGAGAGCAGAGGTGGCCATGGGTGCAGGGAAACACACCTGCTTTCGGAGTCTGTGTGCTCCCACTCAGAGAGATCCGACAGCTCCAAGATTCCTCCCCACGATTAAAAAATAAGGGACGATGAAGAGGCTAGGTGTGGTCTAAACAAAGCCCGGGTAATGGAGATGTTTCAATTATAGTTATTTCATGTAGCGGGCAGCCACAGCTCTCCACACGATGCTTTGAAAAGGACAAAGAGTCTCCTTGTGTTTACACTTTTTATTACTATATAAGATTAGGTCTGTTGCACACACAGAAGAGGAAGTCATTTTATTTTACACAAATCAGCTACTTAAAGTAAATTGAGATATATAGAACTTACCAATGAAATGAGTGATTTGATGTGAATAAAAGAGGTGGTGTGTTGTAAATCGACACTGACAGCCAAATGGGGAAAATTGACAGAGCACTGTAATCACTCCCAACATCCACTGAAGTTATTGATCCAGAACCTCTATAATCCCCTTCACATAACACAGGCAATTTCATATAATACCTGTAATAAGGGTGCATTCAAACTCAAGTAGCCATCTGAAGCATTGTATCTAATGGCGAAGCCGGCCGCTGCTGAGTAAGTGCAGCAAAAAACGCCAGTGGTTCCTCCCTTTCATAGGTAACAGCCTCTGATAAGAGCGAGTTTAGAAGATAAACAGTTCCTCATGCCAAAGAAAATGAGCTATTAATTGCTGGCTTGCTACATATGTTGTAAAAGTGGGAGCGGTGGTCGCAACACGGAGAGAAGGAAACTGGATTTGGGGGTTGATAAACTTCTTAGGTTATCCACACGCCCGCTATCTGATGTTAATTACAACAGAGGGAAGACAGCTGACAGGCATTTAGCTGCTGGGTCATTACATCCTTCCCAGGTGTTTTTCCCGGGAAATGTCCCTCCAGTTTTACAAGCTCCTTCGCGCCCTGATGGATTATTCTGCAGCCTTATCAAAGCGTTGCCAGCTCCTCATTAATATATAGCGTGAGCGGCGCTCTTCTATATATCATTGTCTTCCTCTTGGAGAGGGCTAATCTGTCAGGCATTATCAGCCGGTCGGCAGAAGGTAGGCAATCAGACCTGACGGCAGAGAATCATGGGAGATCAGGGGAGGTTAAATGAGGCTGACAGTTGTGATAATGATGATTATACTATAAATTAAGATATGATGATAAAGGAGAATAAAAGACACAATCTGAAGCAATATTTGGTTTAACATGTCTCTCTTTTTCGTTACTGTTAAATGGCCATAACATTTATCACACCGAACAAGAATGGACGTTTAACTACCATGATAAAATGGGACAGCATCAGATTGAAAACCCAACAAGTTGTGATTACAGTGTCAGGCACTTTTCCACTGGTTGAGGAAAAAAAAAAACGGGAGATAGAGCATATGTTATAATCATTCATGCATTATTCTGCAGAATGAAAAGAAAATAGATCTATTTTAGAAATGTCTTTCAGCCTTCTCGATGGAAAACCAAAGGAAACGGTTAACATATTCTTCTGCTTCCCAGATCATTTTTATCAATGAAACAATAGGAAGTTAAGTGACGGCCCTCCCATCAGGCCTTCTCCCCCAAATGTATGTTTATTAGAAGCTGATTCAGAGGCTGCGTGAGGGAGGTCTGGGAATGTCTCACTCCCTGCTGAATTCTGAAATAAAGGCAGCTCAAATCAACCAAATAGTTCCCGTGTGTGGCTTTTCAGAGGAGGCATTTACAGGCTGCAATAAAACAAAAGTGAGGCACAATTTGCTTTCAGAAATTCAGGAGTAGGACATCTGACGTAGTGGACTGGTTATTAAATTGCCTTTACTGACGGACTTCTCTGGGGACAGAGGCCTTAACATTTGAAACCTAAAAGAAATTTTTGACAGCTCCACGGAAAAACATTTTTAAAGGAGGCTCTATGTCCCTCTACGCGCTCACGTGGTGACCATCATAGTTTCTGACCTGCAAGCTCCTCATTAACATATACCACCACCGTCACCCAAATATCTGTGTTTCACACCACTTACACCATACAAATGCCTTACACATCTGTACACGTGCACAAGTTGACAGATAACGTAACGTATAAATTCCACTGTTCCATCTGCATCCACAGAAGGAAAACGTGTTTTCTGATCTTGTTTTTGCGTTTCTAGTAGAATCAGGGATGGAGAAAAAAGAAACCTCAATCCTCATTCGCCTCCTTCGATAGTTTCTCTTTCAGCTGGGAAAGAAAAAAATGTAGAGTTGAAAAAAATCCCACTTTGCCCTTTTCTTGTGTTTAAATTTCAGAAGATGGGAGGTTGGGAGAATAAAAAAGTTTAATGCTTCAGCTGTATCTGGTGTTGATTGTGCACAAGGCTCTCGGGCTGGGATTTTTTTTTTTTGCAACTAATATTTGTCCATTTAAATCAGGGTTTGTCAACCTCAGTCCTGTTGACGTTTGTAACAAATAACTCTGGCTGAGGGCAGGGCTGTCCTGTGCATTGTAGGGTGCTGGCTTCTAGCAGCCCGTCACCCCGTGTGACAGCCCAGACTGTCTCCAGGCGTTGCCAGGTGTCCCCGGGTGGGGGTGGGGGTGAAGCCATGCCCAGCTGAGAACTGTTGATTTAAACCAATACGCTTAGCACAGGGCTAACCTGACAGTAACGCCTGTTGCTCCTCGAGGTCTTCCCAGTGCTTTCTGGGTTCCCCTCCCACAGGCGGTGATTCAGTGGAAATCAGCCGGCAGTATTTTTGTAGCACGTAAACCACACGTTGGAACAACCTCTTCAGGATATGGTTGTAAACCGACGTGTGGTCAGTGAACTTTAAAACAGCGTACTTATTAATCGACTGCTAGCGTGTATCAGCAGAATGGAAATTGTACGTGTTCCTTTATCTGGATGTGAAAGGAAGTCACAGGGCTTAGTCTGTAAACCTGTTGGTCTGTTCTGGAAATGCGTAGGTAGGTTCCGTGCTCTGGCATTGACCTTTACCCTCAGAGGGGACTCCAGGAAGCACCACGGGCGCGGTAAGGCGTTTGAAACAAGAAGTGTTTATGGTATATGCATTGGTTGTAACGTACAACCCACGTTGAGCATGCACCTCACAGAGCGTGTATATCAACTTTTCATCGTGTAGTTACGCATTGTACACATAAATAAGCGAAGGTCGTTTTGCTTGGGAAGCTGTTACTGCTTCAGAATCAAATCTCACTGTCTCCGTGAGGATGGGGACCGTGCTGGCCATTTATCCTCCCGTGGTCAGGCCTGCTCGACCTTCTCATCGAACAGGCTGGGCAGCCGGCTTCCTGCTCCACCGACCTTCCACGATCTCACCCAGCAGATCCAGGCCTCGGTCCGTCGATCCTCCAGACTTACGCTCTGCTTCCATGGCACCCTTCTTCCAGGATGCAGGGCGAGTCTAGTGGGGCCGGGAGCGTGGGTCCTGCTCGCCTGTGGGCCTTTCGGGGGTGTTGGAGCATGGCCCCCAGTCCGAGTGCAGCCCTCCATGGCCTGTGCCCCTGACCTTGCAGCCCATGCCCTCATGCACACGGGTGGTAGGCCGTGATTTACAGAGCCCTTACCACGTGGGGACCTGCATGATGAAAGCCAAAACAGCCCCCTTGTTTCTGGTGAAAGCAGCTGTAGACAGAACCGGCCCTATGTGAACCCTCAGAGACCACTTACAGGGTGGTTGTGTACTTTATCATCTAGCCGTTGGTTCTGACTTTGGCGCGTGAGCTGCAGCTGGAAAATAACCTTGTTCCTTAGTCCATTTTATTAACTTTGTTTTGTTGGCTCGAGCCTAGCGCTGTATTAGGCCCCGAATAATCACAGCTTCCCAGGTAGCTCCAGGAGCGGGAATGAGAGGCTTTCTTCAAGGGCTGCGCTCCTGCAGAAATGATTTGTACCCTCGGGCTGATTGTCCCCGACAGAAAATGAGAACCAGGAACATTCAATGCAAAGTAATGTGTTCTGTACAATTACTGGATTAATAATTTTATTCCATTACCGTGTGGGGAGACAGGACATCGGCCCGCAGATCTGCAATTCTAGTGTATTTCTAAGCGTCCTGTTACGAGTGGGCAAGGGTCAGGAAACTTAATTATGCTGTAACTGGATAGAAATTGCCAAGTGATAAAAAGAAACATCCAGACAGATTCAGCAGGAAATTACAGCTTTAATAATATAGCATAATGCCTACTTCTATACAATTATTGGAGAGACTCTGAATGGTTCAGAATAACAGGCTTGGGTTTCCAGTAACGACAGAAAAATCCCACTGAAAATGACATTTTGCATCTTGCTGTAAATATTTTTTTTCAAAAAAATAAATAGCATCATTATTCAATGATCAAAAATCTTATCCTCATGCCAGACCAGGTGCTATGACCACACTGACATTTTGAAATGATGAGGGAGAGTCATTTACATTTGCAAATAAGTTTCCGGTGTTGTACTTTAAGTTAAAAAATTTGTCTACCCCACTCAGTTTTTCAGAAAGAAAAAACACCCCAGCGGGTGGGGCTGTACGGGTGGCGTGCAGCTGGGCGCACGCGTGGTCTCGGGCTCACGTGGGAGAACAGGGCACCCTTCTCAGAAGCCACGGAGGAGGGCTGGAGGACGACCGCGAAGATTAATGAACAGGGACGCCTGGCAGTTCTTCCGCGTCTGCAGAAACGAGGGAGGGAGAACTTTCCAGAGATCACGTGGCGAAGCCTGGAATGAAGCAGTCAGGCTTTGCGCTGTGACCCGCTGGTTTAAATACCGGAGCCTAGCCCTCCACATGTGGCCCACGACCCCGCTGTTTGTGCCTGGTCCTTTCTCCCCCCTTCTGCGGGGGGCAGAGTCATTTCTCTCACTGCCCAGGGGAGCCCCGTGTTTCATTTTGTATTCTGAGGACACAGATTAATCAGCCAGCTCCCTACCCAGAGATGGCCGTTCTGCCCGGAAATCTGCATATCTGCATATTACTGTTCTTCCCTGGATTTAATTTCCTACAGGAGCTGATATTAATCACCCTGTTTAAACAGAGGGGATTTGGGGGTCTATACAAATACGACATTTTTTTCCCATGGAACTTGCAGAATATTTTTCTTTCTCTTTCTTTTTCAATTTAAAGGGACAGTAGCCTTACTGGCTTAATCCTCAATAGTTGCTCTTGTTGTATTTTATTTTTACTTGACTGTTGGTGATTGGAACAGGAGCCTTGGACCCAGATTCAACTTCTTAGACTTGGGAAATGTGTTCAGGAGATTTGGGAATGGAACAGCATTTTGACAACGGCGACCCGTCTGTCCGTGAGATGTCCTCCTACCTCTCAGGTGACAGCACAGAAGAATTCCCAGGCTGGAACAACAGCATCTTCTAAGTAGCCCTCTCGGCTTCTCCCGGCTTATTGTATGTAGGCAAGTTAAATCCAGCAGCTGTCGGTGCCACTGCCAGGAGTGTCTGGCACATTTTACTCCGGCTGCCAGCAGCTCAGCGGTGGCCCAGGCAGGACAGGAGGCGGACGATCACCAGGCTCCGGGAAGGATGCGGTGTGCCTGGCCGTGGCGGCTGGAAGGGGAGACACGCGTCCCTGACGGACTAGATGCACCCCTGCCATTAACCGGAAGCCACCACCAGGTTTTGTGGAGATCACACCCTGGCCTCTGCTGGCCGCAGAAGCTAACTTGGATGGGCACTTTTTCCGCGGTGCCTCGTGCAATGGCCCCGAGGATGGGGGTGGGGGTGGGTGGGTAGCAGGGAAATGTTGGAAAAGCCGAGTTCCCAGGCTAAAGACGCTATGGAGAGCCTGGGTGCCCCCGCTGTCCCTCACGCTGGGATTTGCCGGAGCGGATCTCCCCTGAAGAGAAACAGGGCAGTGGGGCCCATGGATTGGCCCTGCAGGGTCCAACCCTCCGGATTTCCTGACTCCGAACATTTTTGCTGCTGCGATCAGCAGTGTGCGGTGGGGCGAAGTACCTCTGAAATCGAGAGGAAGTTCCCTGGGAGTGGGCCTTCCTGATTTCAGCCAGGTCCAGCAGGGCGCTCAAAAAGCAGACATTTGTGACTCGAAGTGAATACCCCGTGGGTGACATTGCTCGCTAATTAAAGCAAAAACAAGGGCAAAATGTTAGTTTTTTCTTGCTCAGCTAAAATAAATTGGTGACTTTCTCACATTCGATGTTCCCTCCTGAAACCCGTCTATGCCGCTCACCTGAAGACAGGATCTGGGTTTGGAGTGGAGCGGTCCACGAGATGCTGGGGGCGGGGATGAGAGCTTGCGCAGGTACAAATGCAAAGACCTGCCATCTCGAGGAGAAGTTACCAGTGTGTGCGCCATTCTTTCTCAACACCGGGGCTGCTGTATTTTCTTTGCCCATTGTAAATCACAAGGGTATCACCCCAGGCAAATAGCGGCTTAGATTGTTTATCTGTCTGTGCTAATAGCATTTTATTTGAAGTCCTAAAAGTCCCAAGTGGCTTAAAAGGGCACTATTACATGACTTCACATTTTATTGCAAAATGACTGGGTCCAGCCTCATTTGCTTTGCTTTGAAGTCTTAATGCTCCTTGGTTGTCAGATCCACACATCCTTTCCAATTTAAACTTTGAGCAGAATCCCCTTGAAACAAGCCCCTTTCTTCTGCAGGGAATAAGGAGCATTTAATAACTCGTAAAAATATAGTTTTCAAGATAGTATGTGGCTGTCACTGGCGTAGTACATCTTACTGGTTGGTTTATTGCCAAAATGTTTGAAAAAGAGAGTAACAACGTAAATTATACTTTCCTTATTGATGGAGCATACCTGACTGAAGGGTTATGGGTATTTACTGTCTGCTAAATTATTTGAAAGAAAGAAAATCTTCATTACCCACCCCCCATCCTGACATATATACATACACAGTAAAAATGTTAGAAAGTTGCACAGTCCTTGGAATAATCAGTAAGTTCATTCTCAGGAAACAGTGCATCCAAATGTTGGCTTATCTTCAACTTCAAGCAGAGTTTCAAGCTGTGGAGAAGTGCAGGCCCTCAAGACAAAATATCATCAGGAAAGGTTAGTGAGGTGACAAGAGGTGACGTTGACGCCATCAACCCCAAGACCAAACCGTTACCTGATGTCACGGGGGTTGTGCCCACCCCCTGAGTGAGGGGAGTCTCTCCTGAGCCCCCAGAGGTGCTGCCCCATCACGTGAGGCCACAGATAGAAAACTCCTGGGATGACGGAGCAGAAATGGCGCAGAAAACTTAAAGGGAACTAGCTCACAATAGGTTACAGACCAAAAATTTAGCTGGCTGGATCTTATGTGTGTGTGTTCGTGCATGTGTGTGGTGTGTACGCACATACCTGTGTGTGTATGTATGGTGTGTGTGCGTATCTGTGTGCACGTGTGTGTGTGTCTTTAGGATTAAAATAATGTACGCAATCTCCTGGGTGACAACTTTTGGAGAAACTTCCCGTGATTTTCAGCTGGGCCCTCGATAAGAACACCCACCAAGGGAAAGTTCTCTACGTACGTCTGGTAACTGGGACCTTTCTGGGATGCGTCCCGCTGTCCCCAGCAGGGCTGGTGCTCCCTGGAACCGTGTGATGTCGCACCACAGCCATGACGTCAAGGGGAATGGACTCGCAGTCTCCTTACCACGGACTCTTTGTTGGTTTTCTCAGTGGAGCTGGCCAGTGGAATCCGACCCTCAGTGGAGTTGTGATGTCGGGACCACGCCCGAGCCTGTGAGGCTTTTTTGGAGCCCTGGTGTCCTGGAGACAGAGCCTGATATGGGGGACGCCCACACTTGGGGGTCTGCTGCCCTCACCCAGCACTTTCGTAGGGTCCTCAAGTGCCTAGCGCAGCGGGATACAGACAAGAGGGATGGTCCCGGCTGGAGCTGCCCCAGCCGGGGTGGGGAGAGCAGGACCCCCAGGGAATCGATTGTCGCCGAGCTCCCGAGGCTCCAGATTGAGATGCGGCCTCCAGCCGGGTCAGCACAGCCCTGCCAGGCCGCACCGCTGGTGACCACGGCTTACGTGCCCTTCCTCTGTGCCAGCCCCGCTGCTCAGGCTTGGCATGCGTGACCTCACTTAAGCCCACAGAAACGCTCCTTCTTGGAAGAAGAAATTGGAGCCCAGGCCATATAGGTGATTTCCTGAATTTGCCAGAAAGTGGCAGAGCGTTGATTCAAACCCAGGCCTGTGACTCTGGAGCCCTGCGTCTTCCCCATGACCATTTTCCCGCTTGACTTTATTTTGCATTGAAAATTAAAGCACATGCGGGGAAGTAAGATCTTTGGGAGGAAACCTGATGGGTGCTCTTTGCAAATTTTCACATGACTGACCTTCTTGCCTGGGAGGCCACTGTAAACCCTCTGCACCCCGGCCTCTCCGTTTGTGAGGCAAAAATAAGGTGACCCCTTCCCCACAGTGAGGAGAACGAGAGCAAAATCTTTTAAAGTAATTCTGGTAGCACGTGCAGTCGGCATCCTTGTAACCCTTCCAGTGGAGCGAGGGCCCCGCTCCGTGTCAGGAAATCCAGGGTGGCAAATCAACGTAGAGACACACACAGCTGCTTTTTATTTTTACTTCCCTTTTCTGCCCTGCAATTCTGTTTATTTTATCCAGAAGTCACGAGAGAGCCCAATGTACAGATCCTGGTGTAGAGGAGACACATGTCAGAAGAAAGGTAATTGACGGTAAATGTCAAATATTAAATCCTATCTGGTTATTACCCAGCATATTAGCGATGTAAGTAGCTTAACAATTACAGCTGTGATTGACTAGGTGGGAACCAAAATCCTAAACATCAACTGCCAGAAGGGATAATTATAACACATTAGCACCTGCTTAGACAAGATTGACAACTCCAGTGTAACATCTGCTGAATCTCACTTTCATACTTTTCACGTATTTTTTTCCCTTTTGAATGGCGTAACATAAGATTTCCTCAAGGATAACAATAACGCAACATCTATGTTATTCATTCGCATTATGACGGCTGCTTGTTGTCTGTGGTCACGCTTTCCTGCTGACACGTGTACAATTGAATGAGGAGCGTAGAAACGGGCTACCAGGGGCCAGACAGGCGCAGTTATGGTACATTTCTAGCAAAACCTTCCAGTCGCTCGGCGCGTTGGAAAGGCGCAGTTTGTTGGTTGGGTCTGTAAGAATATTTACATCCACTAAAATCAGATTGGAATCTGAATGATCGCATAATCCCGCAATTACAGCCCTGCAGCCGCACTGGCGTCCCACGAAGACAGTGTCTTACCTGGAACTCGGGTGAGCAGGATGTGTGCTGAGACCAAGGGGCCCTGGAATTCCTCACCTCCCTTCCATGGAAAATATTTGAGAAGCACACTGCAAAAACACACCTGTCCTTTTCTAGTTTGGCTTGGCTACATCTCTGTGGAACTAAAGGTCCATAGCTCTTGCCCGTACGTTAGAACGGGGGCGGGGGGTGGGGGTAGAAATTCACTTTAATGACCCCCTAAGCAGTCGTTCTTCATTGTTTAATGCAAACTGTGTTATTTAATATCCTCACTTTCTCTTCTTAGGACAGGGGCCTGGGGTAGATTTTTTCTGCCTGACAATTCCATAATCACATGGTAAACCCTGTGATTTATCTGGGCACATCCATGTATTAACTCCCGTCAGACAGGTGGGCAGATGGGAGAAGAGGGCAGAATCGAACAGGTAGCAGGTAGAGTTTTCTCAGAGGTACACGTCTCTACTCATTAACTTTTAGTTATGTATCCATACATGTCTTCATCCTCATCACTTATAGATTCTTGCATTTTATAAGCATTTGTTGAGCACCTACTGTGTTCCAGGCCCTCTGCATAGCTACACAGGCATCGTGTGGATGAGACACAGCACGCGGCCTCCCAGATTTTGGACTCTCTTGACCTAAACGCACTCTGATTGGCTCACCGTGGTCCAGGCCCTGGGTGGGGTCTTTGGGGTCTAGCTATGGTAAAGACAGATGTGGTCCCTGTCTCTGTGAAGTTTACCCCATAAGAGGAAAGGCAGTCATTGAACAGGTAAATATAAACGTGGCCAGTATTTCTTGGGGCAGGGAGAGGGGCTGTGGACCCCTGGAGCTAAGATCCCTAGCTTAATCTGGGCAGTCAGGAATCTCGACCTTGAAAAAGTGATAATTTGACCGAACCCTAAAAGATAAGAATAGTTATTTCCCTCACTAAATTAGCTTCCAAAACCTGAATTTTTAAAAAATCGTATTAATCAAATAAATTAACTTTATAGCAATGGATAAGTTTGTATGCTAATACCCAGGCCCTGTAATTATGAATAAAATTCTATAAGAAAATAGGCTGTCTTTACAAACATAAAAACGAGTCCATGTAAAAACAGAACCTTGCACTGCATCTTCTCTTCTTGAAACAGTGCCATTTTATTGAAGAAGAACAAGCCTGGTGAATAATTAAAGGAAAGATTTAGTGTGCAGAGGCTAATAATAACCTTATGTTAGGACGGCATTGGTAAAATAAGTTCTTGACAATCTGAGGGCATAGTTTTGCTGGCATGATAACTCAAGAGTGCATGTGGATTCCTAGGTCAGTCCTGATAAAAAAATAAGCAAGTGGCCTTTTGATTGGCGGGTCGCCAAGAATTCTGATGGGTGCCATTGCCCACATGCCCGGGGCCGTCCAGGATCACTCTGGGGTGGGGAATCTCTCCAGGGAGAGCTCTAAGGAAATCCTGCCCCCCAGCCTCCCTCCTGACTAGGACAGTCTCTGGCAACCTGATCAGTTTTGCATCTCTGCTGTTTTGCCTTTTTCATAAAGTAACATAATAGAATCTTACAATGCTGTAGCCTTTTGAGACTAACTTCTCTAACTTAGCAAAATTATTGCAAGATCTGTCCATTAGTAGCATGAATCGACAACTGTTTGCTCTTTCCTATTGCTGCTCTGAACATTCCTGCAAAGCTACTATAAAGTTCACATACAGTTGCTGGGGATTGGTTTTTTTTTTCTTTTTCTTTTTTTTTAGCGAGAACATAAGTTTTGAATTCACTTGGGTAGATACCTAGAAGTGGGTTTGCTGGGTTGTATGGTACAATCACGTTTAGCTTCGTAAGATGCTACCAAACTGTCTTTAGAAAGTGTCTGGACACATTCCCACCAGCAATAAATGAGTGTGTCTGTTTCTCTGCATCCTTGCCAACATTTGGTATTGCTCCTTTTTAAAATTTTATTCATTTGTTTTTTAATCTTAGCCATTCTAACTGGTGTGCAGTTACTGGTATCTTGTTGTGGTTTCAATTTTCATTTCCTTAATGACTAACGATGTTGAGCATCTTTTCATAAGCCTATATGCCATCAATACATCTTCTTTGGTAAAGTATCTGATCAGATATTTTGTCAGTTTTTTATTGGGTTGTTTGTGTTTTTTATTGTTGAGTTTTAAATGTTCTTTATATAGTCTAGATAGAAGTCTTTTATCAGATAATGATTTACAAATATTTTCTACCACGTCTGTGGCTTTTCATTCTCCTAACAGTATTTTTCACAGAAGACAAAAGTTTATTTTGATGAAGGACAGTTTATCAAATTTTTTTATGACGTGCTTTTGGTGTCATATCTAGAATCACATCACCAAACCCAGGGTCAAACAGGCTTTCTTCTAAAAGTTTTATAGTTTTACATTTTACATTTAGGCATATGATCTGCTTTTAGTTAAATTTTTGGATAAAGTATGAAGTATGTGTCAAGGTTTATTTATTTACTTATATAGGTGTGTACAATATTTCTAGTTTTTTTTTTTTTTTAATCCTTTCTCCATTGATGTTGCCATTTTGTCCAAAATCAGTTGACTGTATTTTTGTGGGCCTCTTTCTGAACTTTATCCTGGCCTGTTGATCTATGCGTCCATTCTTTTTGCCTCTATCATGATTACTATACCACGAATTTGAGTAATGTGAGGGCTTCTTTGTCAGCACTGTCTTGGCTATTCTAGTTCCTATGCCTTTCCGTATAAATTTTAAAATCAGCTTGTCAATATCTATTAATAACCTTGCTGAGATTTTGATTGAGATTATTATAGATCAAATTCTAGAGAATTGACATCTTAGCAACAATGAGTTTTCTATTTCGTGAACACAGTATGTCTCCATTAATTTGTATCTTCTTTGATTTCTATCACTGGCATTTTGTTGTTTTTAGTATACAGATCCTGCACATATTTTGTTAGCTTTATACTTAAGTGCTTTATGGTTTGGTTTTTTTTTTTTTAATTTCAAATTCTAATTGTTCATATTCAAGAGCTCAGCTGAGCTGAAAGCTGAGCTGCCAGATGTCAGAACAACTGATTAAGAAAACAAGCCAAGTGGTAAAGGCACCTGTCAACCTTCCATCACCTACTGTGACAGTGTGAGCCAGAGGAATCGCGGTGCCCACATTGCATTTAGGCCGCAGGATGGCACCAGCTGGGGTCAGGTGGACCAGTGTAGACATGGGGTCATCTCACTGCTGAGGGAGCCCTGAACAAAAAGCTCCTGTGTTTTATTGAACTCAGGGGCTTGGGGGAGGCAGAGGGGGAAGGGCTGGGAGTGGAAAAGTAGTGAGTACTGAGAAAAGTGTCCTGGAGATTTCCCACTCCTCCCCAACAAGGAGATCTAGGCAGCAGCACCTGAGGAAGGCCCCAGGTAAAGAGGCCCCCAAATAGGGGTGCCTGGGCTGGGAATGTGGATGTGCACAGGAGCATGGCTGGCCAGGGGCCTGGGTCCTTGGTGCAGTCCCCTTGGAGACCGTGATGCATGGGCTGTGCCCCAAGTCTGGGGTGGGGGGCATGTCCCCTGTGAGGTCCGCGGGTAGAGCCTTTGAGATTGCCATGGTCGGGCCTGCAGTATTACACGTAGGGTTTGGGCCAGAAGCTGGACTCCTCAGCTGGTATACGGGAGCACAGGGTGACTCTTGTATTTTGTAGCCTCTGACCTTGCTCTACTCACTTAGCAGGGCTAGGAGCTTTTTTGAAGATTTTTTTTTTCTACATAGATAATCATGTCATCTGCAAATAGAAACAGTTTATTTCACCCTTTCAGATCTGCAGATCATTTACTTCTTTTTCTTCCCCTGTTACACCGTGTAGAGTCTCCAGTGTGATGAATATGAGCGCTAAGCGTGGACCTACTTAACTTGTTCCCAGCCTCAGGGGAAAGAAGTCAGTGCCTGCCTCATGGTTCACTATGATGTCAGCTGGAGGGTGATTGGAGACACCCTTTATTAGGTTAAGGAAGTTCAGTTCTGTTGCTTCTTTGCTGAGACTTCAGATCCTGAATGGACACTGAATTTTGTTCAGTGCTTTTTCTGCATCTGTCGAGATGATCATATAAATTTCCATTTTTAGTCTCTTAATGTGGTGAATTATATGGGTTGACTTTCAAATGTTGAACTATCCTTGAATTCCTGGAATGAGCTCTGAGGAGTTGTGTTGTATTATCATGTTTATACGTCACTGGGTTGTATTTGCTAAGTGCTTTCTACTTTTTACGTCTGTATTTCTTTCTTTTTTTCTTCCTTTACTGCATTCTCTTGGGTTAATTGGGAATTTTTTTGTGAGTCCATTTAATCTTTTATACCTCTTAGGAAAAATTTTAGTAGTTGCCCTAGAGTTTAAAATAAAATATAAATATAAAATATATATTTAATGGTTTAGTCCAGCCTTAAATAATTTTATACCCACTTTTGTGGCATGTAAGGCCCTTGCAACAAAATATTACCAATTCCTCCTTCCCTTCCTATGTGCTATTTTGTCATAACCTCCACTTTTACAAATACTGTCAACACACAATACCTTGCTACTATTTTTTCTTTAAACCAGGGGTCAGCAAAGTTTTTCTTTAATTTAAAGGCCCAGATATTAAATATTTTAGGCTTTACAGGCTCTGTCATATCTATTTCAACTATTCACTTCTCCTTTGGTTCACTGCTCCTTTGGTTCACTTTTCCTTTGGTTTTGCAATTGTGCATATTTTTTGTGCCACTGGGGCACAAAAACGTGCCTGGGTGACAGGCAAACGAATGGGTGTAGCTGGCTTTGTAGTAAAACAAGAACAGATAGTAGGTCAGATTTGACCAACTGGATAGAGTTCTCCCACCTCCACTTCAGACCGTTTACCTCATATAAAGCAAAAACTGAATTTCAGTTGACTTTAATGTATTCTGTTTCCAGAGCTTTTTCACGTCTTTGTGCAGATCCAAGTTTTAGTCTGATATTGTTTTCTTTTTTTTTTTTTTTTGGTGGAACTGCTGCTGACACTGAATTCCCTCAGTTTTGGTTCTTTCCTGAGAATGTCTTATTTCTTCTTTAGTTTTAAAATATAGTTTCTTTGGGTGTAGAATTCAGGGTCAGTAGTTTTTCTTCCTTCTACAATTTAAAGGTGTGATTCCATTGTCTTCTGGTTTCCTTGGTTTCTGTGTCCCTGTGCGTGTAAAGTGTCTCCTTTCTCTAGCTGCCTTCAAGATTTTCTTTGTTCCTTGTTTTCAGTAGTTTACTGTAGTATCCTAAGTGAATGTTTTTGTTTTGTTTTGTTTTGTATTGTATTTATCCTATTTGGTGTTCTCTGCTTGTCAGATCTGTGGTTTGGTATCTGTCATTAATTTTTGAGAATTCTTGACCGATATTACTTCAGATATTCCTTCTGCCCCATTCTCTGTCTTCTCCTTTGGTTCTGCAATTGTGCATATTTTGAATGTTAATGCGGTCCCACAGCTCTTGGATGTTTGTTTCTTTGATGTTGTTATTTTATTTATCCTATACTTTTCCTCTCTGTATTTCAACTTGGGTAATTTCTGCTGATTTACCTTCAAGTTTATTGAGTCTTCAGTGCTTGTGCTGAATCCACTGATGAGCCTTCCAACGGCATTCTCATCTCTATAACGGTGGATTTTTTATTTCTAGCATTTCCAGGTGGTTTTTTCTTATGCTTTGTCTCTCTGCTGAAGTTCTCATTTGATCTTACATGTGACCCACTTTTTCTATTAGAGCCTTTAACATACTAATTATAGTTATTTTAAATTCCCTGACAGATAGTTCCAACAACTGTTTCATATCTGAGTCTGGTTTTGACGCTTGTTCTCTCTTGGGAGTGTGTTGGTGTTCCTTGCTTTTCTCGTATGCCTCCCAATTTTTTCACGACAGCTACATACGTGTGTCAGTCAGCAGAGAGTGAGATGAGCGGTTTTTGTGCCTGGACGCGGGCATGCCTTTCTTCCTCCTGGACCTGCAGCATGAGCTTTCCATTAGTCTGGTTAGCAGTTGGGTGGGTTTCTGATCTTCCATTGCTATAGCTGCCCTCAGTGAACTGCAGGCTTCAAATTCCTGCAGAGATCACTTAGGGGAGGGGAGGGTCAGCTGCGCCATGCCTATTTGATTCTTCATTTTTAGTCTTCCCTTGACGCTGACCCAGAGAGGGTGTCTCGCCTGCCCTTGCTCCTCTCCCGTCCCTCTCCCAGCAGGATTCTCGGAATTCTGCTATTATTTGTTACTCGAAGCTCCTTGGCCTGGTGGTGGTTCTGGGTCTGGGGGTGTGGCTTTCTCAGTTCCCCTGCCCCTCCCAGGCAGCAGTCCTGGACTCAGAACTGAAATTTGAAACCCAGGAGTAGGTTGTTTTGACCACCCTTCCCCACTCAATCTCCTTTGCCAGCGAGAGCGATGAGCATCCCCATGCAGGGAGGCCAGCAGACCACGGTTTTGTTCTCTGATGGGGATGGAGGGAAGACTCAGGTGGGGTTCCTGGCCCTTGCTCCCCAGTGGCTGCTCTCTTCTTCCCTGCATCTTCACCAGATGGGCTACTTCTTGGGCTCTTTCTAAGTGTTTCCACGAGCGTTTGGTGGAGTTATCAGGGAAAGAACCTGCAAGATTGTGTAGACTCCCTGAATTTCTGCAGCCCAGGCTTCACACCGGGCTTCCACCAGCCCCTTAGCTCTTGTAGCTGACCTCCTCCTGGCTGTGTCTTGTCCCGTCTACTCGAGGTGGCCCAGCCTGGGCCTCTCTTCTCTCCCTGCAGTGCTGGGTCTCCTTAAACCTTGGGCCAGTCATTTGCTCTGTGACCTCAGCTCCCTGGCAGGTTCAAGCAAAGCTGTGACTTTGAAGTTAAGCTGACTCTTTCTCATCATAAGGGTGGGACAACATTCCTTCCAGCCCTTCACATCCTGAGGCGGAAGCCGGAAGTCTCCAGGATCCTCCTTTTAACAGCGCCCGCAGGTGGGTCCAGGCACACTGAATTTGGGGATGTCTCACTCCAGCAGCTTGCGACCTCGTCTGCAGAACAGTTTTGTCGGAATTTATGGGGGTGAGTCCCAGGCTTCAGGGTTTGTAAAGCTCCGCAGGTGGTTCCAACTGCGGCTAAAGTTGGGAACCTGTGATGTAATCCTTCCAGAATCTGTTGCTTGTAGTCTAGGCTGGTCACCGTGCCTTCCTCTGTCAGGGAGCCTCTTCTGAACTGACGGTGGCTGTTTCTTTTTATCCATCCATAAAATGGAAACACCAGCAGCCTCCTTGCCACTCTTCCCAAAAATGTGCCTCAAAAATGACTCCAACGAGATGAAAAACGGTTTTGATTTCTCTGTTTGGCTGGTGATGCTTATTTAAGCTTGCCAGAGGGACTGCTAATTGGTACCTGGTATTATTGTGTTCTCTAGAAACAGAAATAAAATCAATCTCATGTAGTCGTCCCAATTCAGTGATATATATATATATATTTTTTTTTCTTTACTTTCCAATTTCCCAATCCAGTCTTCCGTTACAATTTTTTTTTTCTTTTCATGCAGTTGCTATTTGGCATTGAACTCTGTCACTATTGCAAAAGCACTGTGTTTTGGCATTTGGTTCCCTCATTCCTTTCTTAAGAGCCAACTGCTTTAATTTCATTATTGCCCCCAGAAATAGTTAGGTTCATTGGAACGGCTTGAACTAACTCTTGTCTCTGAAAGGAATGTATTCCATTAAACATCTTCATATTTCAGACGATGCCACTCCGATATTTACTCTCTCTTTCTGTTCCAACGTACAGTCTGTTGTAAGTGTTTGGACATTCCAAAGGTCAATCAGTGGTTGTTTTCGGGCTTCTCTTGTTTTCTCCTCTATGCGTGTCTGGTGAGGAATACAGGCATCTCGTGTTTCCTCAGACTGTCGTCCTGGCCTTGCACAACGTGTAAAACCTGTGGCTGTCCTAGAACAGTGCTTCTCAGACATGTACATGTGTCTGATTCCCCTGAGGGTCTTTTAGATTGCAGAGGGGTCAGGAGGTCGAAGGGGGCCAGGCCTGCCTTTCTCACCAGCTCCCAGGTGGTGCTGGACCACGCTTTGAACATCAAGGTGCTAGAGGAATGAAATAAATGCACAGAGCCACACTTTACCAGTTTCTAGAACTTTTTATCCTCTCAATTTTCCAAAAGCCCCAGCCCAGGTTGTAATGTTCAAATTAGTATCGTGTGATTTTCTTTCCTGACTGTATCCTGGAGATTTTCCTGCGGTTCCGTGAGGATAGGCCGAGTGGACACTCAGCGTTTGTCGGCTGAGAATCAGTGACCTGCCACGGAGGGAAGAGGGCAGAGGAGGTGAGGAGACAGGCAGGGGTCGGCCCCCAGCAGGAACCCCCAGCCTTTCCTACTTTCTTTCGCAGCAGAGAACCGTCTCTGGGTTGATGTCCTCTGCACAGCCAGCTGGGCAGCTCCTGGCAGGGCCGCAGAGCGCGGTGGGGTGCCGGACAGCCGGCACCCCTCCTCTCTCCTTCCCTCCCCTCTGCTTCTGACCCAGCCCTCACTGCGTCCACCCAGCTCCGCCCACAGAGCTAGGACAGTATCTGCAACCTTGCTAGACTGGCCTGAAGATGCCTCCAAGGGTAGGGCCCCTGAGCCAACCGTCCTTGTAGGATCCCAGCTCTGACTTTCCCTTCCGGGCTGGGTCTTGGGGACTATCCAGGTGCATCTTTTCAGGAGGACCAGGCAGCACTTCCCGACACTTCCGGATCTTGAACTGAGTTTAAAGACCGTCTACATCCCAACAGCGATGCCCCGCAAGACCCCACGCTTGTCTCCCCTGTGGCTGTCTTTATGACCCTTAGCAACCAGAAAGCCACGTTTGTGTGATTCACTAGCTCTCTTCTCCCTCCAAGTACCGTATTTCTGGATATTCACTAAAACGAGAAAATAGATGACACCATCCTCATCTCCTATTTGATAGAACGGTCTAGAGAAAACTAACCTTCATTCACTAGTATTTTCTTTAAATTTTTTTTCAAAGCAGTTTGTTCTTCACTTGGTTTCACAGCTGTGAGCATGAGGTTATCACCTGAAAATATTGAGCTCCTCCAAGACCACAGTGTGAAAGCGGTGCTGCGTGCACCAACCCAATTCAACCTTCACTTATTCATTCAGTCAGCACCCGCTGAGCCGCCATGAATGGGGAGGCCCGATGCCAGAAGGAGGATGCTCACGGAAGCTTCCAATACGATCCCTTCTGGGAACGGGTGACCTACTGGGACCCACAGACTCCAGGCATATGTGCCCAAGGAGCTGTGCCAGGGGTCCAGACGAGGTGACCCCAAGGAGGCGGTGAGCAAATGGACCAGGGCAGCCGGAAGTTTCAACGAGGCCCCGGCCGCTGAGGCGTCTCGCCCGTCTCGTGAGAAGGCTGTCTTTATCGGGAACGGGCATCACACCTTGATACTTTGGAGAAGGGCCAAGGATGTCCATGTTGAGACGACTCTAGTTCTGCTCTTCTGGCTGGCTTGTGTGCTGTGTGCACTCGTGAGCATCTTCACGTGGACCCCCTTGCACACCAGCACTGACCCCGCGTGGCCACTCGGGTCATGCCCTCACGGTGCTGTAACTCCACGCAGTGTGGTTTTATTCACGGTTGACCTGTGTCCGTAGTGCAGTTGGCTTCGTGTTCTTTTGCTGTTATATTTTCGTTAGATGTCCATGCAGGATAATGGTCGGTTAATGGGATGATTGGGTAGCTTCCCGGCTCTGAGAAGCTCCTTCCTCTCGTCCCTACAGAGCACACAGGCCCCTTCTGCCTTGTGTGCCCCGATGCTGACCTCCTCCTTTCTGGACGTCGGTTCCTCTGTTGCCTCTGCATCCCCCCGGGCTCACATGGGGTGGGTTTATTTGTCTTTGATAGGGCGGCCGCGGTCAATAGGAATTCTGCTGCTGTCTTGTTATTGTTTTAGTAGTGTTGTTCTTCGAGTTACCTCTTACAGCACTTGGGCCAAGTACTAAATGTGCACTGCTTTGAGTAAGGTGGCTTTACATTAAATGCTAAGAAAGAATCTGATAATGACCAAGTTACACATTCTGAAATCAACACTACAAGAACTTTTCCTCTATCAGCTCAGAAATCCTTCCGATTTGGAGATACGGTGTGAGAGGGACACGACCCCTGCAGGTGAAACGGTTGGGAAGGGGTCGCTTTCGAGAAGTGCTGCCCTGGGCTCTTTCTTCCGCTGGTCGAATTATTCAAAACCTGACCTAAAGATGGTGCCTTGTGGTCAGTTTGCCAAATACATTCACAGAAATAATCTCTTTGGGCTACAGTCTTGTAAGTTGGGCAGTTGATGCAGCCCTGCCCCGGCCCGGGGTGGCGATCGGGTAGGAGAAGGGAAAAGGTTCTGAAACCACACTTATGGGGACAGCCTGCTGCTGCAGAGGTGGCCTGTTAATAGCAGGCGAGCAGACCCTCAGCAGCAGCAGCAGGCGAAGGGCCACCTGCGCCCCGATGGCATCTCGCCTTCCCCGCGGCTCCTCTGTGTGGACGCCCAGGGGCCCCACTGGCTCCACCAGGAAGCGGTCCGGCTTCTGGTTGGCAGGGCACTCGCCGTGCGCGTGCGTGTATTCAGTGACCACCCTGCCCTGTGTATCTCACAGTTCTCAGCTGTCCATCACTTGGAATAGCTCAGGGTACACGCTGCAGGAGAGACTCAGCCACATCTTGCCCTTAAAATATCACGATTCACAGTCAACAAAAGGGAAAACAGATACATCGGCCTTCATCAAAATTGCATCAAGGGACTCACTTTCACAGAATGAAAAGGCAGCCCCCAGGAGGGGGGAAAATATTTGCAAATCATATGTCCAATAAGGGGTTAATGTTCAGAATACAGCGTTTTACAGTGCTTTGTTTGATTGCCCTTCACAGATACTGCATTTTTACAAATTGAAGGTTTGTGGCAGCCCTGTGTTGTCAGATGATGGTTAGCATTCTTTAGTAATAAAGTATTTTAAGTTAAGGTATGTACACTGTTTTTTTAGACCTAATGCTATTGCACACTTAATAGACTACAGTATAGTGTAGACACCACTTTTGTATGCACGGGGAAACAAAAAAAATTCATGTGACTCGCTTTATTATGATACTTGATTTATTTCACGGTCTGGAAGTGAACCCACATTATCTCCAAGGTGTGCCTGTACCCAAAAGAACTGAAAGTAGGGATGCAGACAAATATTGGTACACCAGTGTCTCTGGGAGCATTATTCACAATGGCCAAAAGATAGAAAAAACCCAAAAGTCCATCAACAGATGAACAAATAAAGAAAAAGCGGTATGTATATACACGCAATGGAACACTGCATCCTTAAAAAGGAATAAAACTCCAACCCACGCTACAGCATGGATGACCCTTGAAAATATGATGCTCAGTGAAATAAGCCAGAGACAAAAAGACAGCTATTGTATGATTCCACTGATAGGAAGTACCTGAAATAGTCAGATTCATGGAGAACGAAAGTAGAATCGTGGTGACCAGGGGCTGGGGGAGGGGGATGGGCAGTGGTGTTTAATGGGGACAGAGCTTCAGTTTGGGAAGATGAGAAAGTTCTGGAGACGATGCTGGTGATGGTTGCACAGCAATGTGAATGTGCTTCGTGCCACCGACTGAGCTGTGAACTTAGAAATGGTGAAGACGTTACCTTTCGTGTCATGTACATTTTGCTACAGCAAAAAATAAGGGGTCAGGAGAGTTGTTGCTGAGTGTCAGATGCACTGTGTCCAGTGAGATGTCCATCTCCTGACACGCAAGCCTTTCCCTGGGGCGACTGTAATTCATCTGTTGTTTTAAAAAAAAAGGAAGACACAGGATAATGAAGATTCTGAGGTGATTTTGCTCAGATTTTGTTCTAAGATATTCTAAGAGTTGTCTCACACGTGGATTATTGCTTTTGGTGTGGAAAGCATATAAACTGTGATGGAATCTTGGGTTGGAAGGGACCTCAGGAGGTCACCATCTCATCCCTATCTGCAGATATCGTTCTCACTTAAATTACCCAAGGTGGACGACAGTCTCTTCTTATGAAAAAGATCTCTTCATATTCCATTTCAATTTTAAGCATTTCACTGACATGAGAATATTCTTTATAGATAACCTCAAACAGCCACTCTGTCCAGAAGAACATTCGCAGGGCGCCCACGTGACAATGCCCTGTCTTGGGCACCACGGGGCCCGGAGGTGAATGGCGACTAGTGAATGAAGTCATACGAGGGGGACCCCTGGTGACCATCTTCTAGTCCACAGTACGGGCGAAACGTGAAGACCAAAAACGCCTCCCTGCCGTCTCCTCCCCAGATGCGTGATCCCGTTTCCTCTCTTGCCTCCGTCCAGGCATCACTTTCCAAGTGTCCAATACTGCTTTGAAACCTCCTACATGAGCCCTAAGCATTTCCGCGGGACCTTTTGCTGTGTACCTCATAAATGAGCACTGTATTCTAGAAAGGTGCCGTGGAGTTTAAAAGTAATGGAATAAATGCATATATTATGCAGTTATTAAAGTGGAACTATACTGTTTTCTTTCCACTGCCCCAGAACACTTCTAGAATTTGCCAAATTGACTAATTTCGTCTTCCATTCCAGAAGGCCCCTAGTCTGCAGCAGAGATCAGAGGTCAGTATTATGGCATGATCAGTCTTTAGTTGGGAAACATTTTCTGCTGAGAAGTATCGCAAATACACCTCTAGTTTATAGACCTCAGCAACTCAAGTTTCTGGCAAATTTCAGTTTTCCATTTTCAGGGTTAACACCTGTCTATGTTCTTTTATTATCTGGTCACCGACCAAAAAATGTTTATCTGGGACAAGAACTGATATTTTGGGGCACACAGCGGTTTATCAGGTCAGTTCGTCACTTTATTCATCGCTCCACTGATAACTGTTCCCCCTGATCCGTTTATCAGTTTGCTTAGAAGATTCCCATATGCGTGCCTTGAGGCCGACAGAGCAGGCGCTGCCCTCTAGATGAGGAAACTGGGGCTTAGGAGATCCTTTTCCCAAATAAGCCGAACTCAAACCCATGTCTTTAATCTCCAAATACGTCGCGTCATTATAGAGCCAATATGAGCAAGAACTCCAAGTTCAAAATAGGTCAAGGATATGGTATGACATCCTATGGGGCGAAATGAGACCTGGACCAACAGAGGAAGAAGGTCCAGTGTTCCATCCTGGGACTTCTGAGCGTGGTGCTCACGTTTCTCCTTTACTCGCCCTGGCTAATCTGATGGTGCTAAACTATTGGAAGGAAGTCCAGAGAAGTGGATATTGATGTAAAGCTTAACTTAAATGCCATTATAATATGCAGCCTCTAGTTGAGCTGTTTAATCTATCATTGTTGTCTGTCACATGGCTCGACGACTGAAAGCAGTTGCATTACCAATCCGTAAAGCTGGAGCTGCTCCCTGGGTGATAATTGACCACGTTGGTATTTCTATTCACAGGTTTTTATAAAGAAGGTAAAAGTGGGTTGTGTCCAAGTAGAGCATTTGATTGTGTTAATAAATGTGATAATCAGGTTGGACGTCCAACAGAATGCCTCCCACAAGTGGCCTGGTGGCCCAGCCTGCTGGGTGCCTGTAACCGCGTAAAACCCAAGGCCATTGGCCCCAAATTGCTGCGTTTGTTGTACAGGATTGTTTCGACTGTGCCCACTGGAGTTGTTTGTTCCAAAAGAAAGTTTTACATGAAGAGTCATGTAAAAAAAAATTTTGCTTCCTTTACCCCTTCCTTCCCTTCTTAAGTCAGTGCTGGAATTTGAGCACAGTGAATCAGGAACTCCCTCAAATTGCAGAGTAAATCCTTTCCTGGCTGGGCTCCCAAGGTCTGCCAGTGCGAGCTTGTCCGGTTCTCAGCCATGCAGCCACTGAGACCCACTGGGGGAGACCCATCCTGGTGGGGAGACCTCTCATCTGGGGGCAGACCCAGCTGGTGAGGAAACCCGGGCCCTGGTGGAGCAAAGCCCCTCTGTCCTGCTTCTGACCAGCTCCAGGGACATTTGCTCAGCTCAGGGCACCTTGACCTCCTTACACGGGGCTCAAACAAACTGCTCGCCGGAGCAGAGGCGCTGGGTCTTGGGACTGGCCTTGGGGCGGAAGGTGATGGGCAGACACAAGTATGGATCTGCCTCTGTCACTTCTGCAAATTAGTTCTCAGACAGTCCTTCAGCCTCTTTCCTCCTCGCGCCCATCTGCGGAAAGAAGTAACGTTACTCTCCGTGTGGGCTTACGGTGAGTGCTGAGACGGGTCCCACAGAGCAGTCATCTTTCAGGACAACCGCATCGATGCCAAGAAGAGTTACTCACATTTATAATGTTGTTTGCAACTTTCTTACTTAGGTGTTGAATCTTGGAGGCCCAGTTTTCAGAGTAGAATACGGCAAAAGTGTGTGGTTAAATGGGTTATGTGGAAAGAGCTGGGGTCAGTCCTTTGCCCTTGACCTCCGGTGGTAGAGTGACCCTGTGTGTGTAGACGCTACTGCCTGGTGAAGACCAGCCTTGAGCATTGGGGGGTGGGAGTGGGGGATGGAGGTCAGTGTGTGGTACCCTGGTCATAGGATGGCCAGTGCTCAGGGCTTTCGTCACAAAACGCAGGCAGATTCGGAGACACCGTTTACAGCCCAGTAACATCTTCAATGCAGCCGATGGGATTCCTTGCACCTTCCTGGGGGCCGTTGGCTGCACTGCTCAGAGGCTCCGGAGGGAGAAGTTGTGAGGCCTTTCAGGAGGTGATGGGCGTAATTACCCCCCTGCCCCTTCCCTCGGCCCTCAGTGGCCTAGAGCTGCTGTTACATCCATCTGACGCTCGGGTGAGTTAAAACGCTGTGGTCCCAGCGTGTTCTCTCTGTTTTCAGAATCACGTGGGAAAGCATTTTGCAGCCTCCAGCTCGAGGCCTTTCCCTCCTGTGCAGGGAGCACAGAACGCAGGCCTTTCTGGCAATGGATCTTCTATTTCTGTGGCTCCCATCACCATGGAATCTCAGATCCCCGAAGCACGGGCTAAAAACAGAACCCGGGGGCGGGGGGAGCGCCCTTCCCGACTCCATCACTGGGAGTTCTGCTCCTCAGAGAACAAAGCAGCAACAGAAAAGTGACTTCCTCCTTCCGGGGCGTGGGGAGGCCCTGCCCCGCCTTCAGACCTCGGGCGCAGGGCCGGCTCTGCGCCTGTCCCGGCCTCCAAGAGGGTGCGCTGGTCCAGGCGGCCGCGGTCAGCACCCTGCTCAGAGCCGGGCGTCTGGGAGTCCCGCTCATCCACGTGCATGGGGGTCGGCCAGGAGGCCAGATGCTGGGCCGGGGCCGGGGCCGGGGTAGCGGGACCCGGTGAATGACGCAGGGCCTGTCCTCGAGGAGAGAGCAGAGCCGCGGGAAACCAGCGCCGTGACGGGTGCATTGGGGCACACCTGCGGGTCCCAGAGGCTGAATGGAGAGCCGCGTGAGCCAGGCTGGCCTCTGACCAGTAGGGGTGGCAGGACGCTCTGGGGCGGGGCGGGGCGGGGAGGAAGCGACCGGAAAACAAGGCGGGCGGTAGACGGTGATGCTGCGCGGGCCGGACCCAGGCTGGTGGACGGGGCCGCCCTCACTCAGGGCCCAGCTGGCCCGCGGACTCTTAAAGGGCTCAGGCCACGTCCCCAAACAGCAAATAAAGGTGGGGCTGGATTCTGGAGGTGTCCACCAAGCCAGCAGAGCAAAGTGCAGCCCACGAAGGCTTCATTCCGAGACGTCACCGACGGAACGCTTTCAGTGTCTTATGTGCGGGGCTTCTCCAGGCGGTCAGCACTCGGTACAGACAGAAATGCCTTTTCCACGATGCGTAGCTCTCATTTAAATTCGTAGTTTAGTTTTCTCCTGTGAAAAGGGCCGTCTCTCGGCAGAATTGTACTTCAGAATTCTTCATCGTTTACAAAGCATTTTCTGATATGTGGTTGTAGTTGATTCCGTGCTGCACAGCTGGGAGGGTGGGTACTTTAGCTGCTCTCTGATGCTGCAGACCAGGAATCAGCAAGTGGGGCGTCTGTGGGCGACCCCGGAGCTGGTGGAGGACAGAATGCCGTCACTTTAGGGCTGAGTAAGCTGAGGCGGGTCAAGGTTAAGGTGCCCCGGGCCACCCCGGGCGCCCCGCCCCTCACTGTGCAGGCTCTGCTCTGAGGTCACCTTCAGGACCCTTCGCACTGTGTGACTGTCCCACCTCTCCACTCCTGCAGTCTCCCTGAGGAATTGAGCCAAAGTCTTTACCAGCTTGTGGAGGAAGGTGTGATGGGCTGTAAGATCGTTTATACTTTATACTTTTAAACTTTAAAATAGGAGGATTTATTAATTGAAAGAACCCAGCATCTAGAAATCACATTTCCTCCAAATTTCAGGGGACTGAGGCCGTTCCTTTTGTTTTCTAAATGCTATCACATGGCAGCCGATTGCTCTTCTTGTCTGGGTGGTAATTTCAGGTTAGGAATCTATGGGAAGCCACACCTCTTGGTGAAAATTTCCTAAGGAGGGGTTTCGTTGAGTCTGGTTATAATAACCATCTGCGTAGACTTTTAGGGTGAAACTTGACTGGTCGAGCCAACCATATGAAGCTTAATTGACCACTAGGGGTTGAATTGTGTCCCCCCATTGTGTTGAAGTTCTAACCTCCCAGTGCCTGTGAGTGAGAGCTTACCTGGAAATAGGGTCTGGGAGGATAAGTGAAGATGCAGCGTTAGAGTGGCCCTGATCCAGTAGGACTGCTGTCCGCATAAAGAAGGAAGTCTGAACAGAGACAGACGCTCACAGAAGGCAGACGATGTGAAGACACAGGCAGAAGACGGTCACCTACAAGCCAAGGAGTGTCGGGGGCCACCAGAAGCTGGGGAGGGGCCAGGAGCAGTCTCCATCACAGCCTCCGGGGAGCCCACCCTGCTGACACGCTGGTCCTGGACTTCTGGCCTCCAGACCGTGAGAAAATGCACTTCTGATGTTTAAAGCTAACATTTTTAGTACAGCCCTAGGGAACTATTTCACTGACCACTAGATTCAGTGACACAAACCAGTCTGGCACCGAGCCAGCTGACTCCTGGGCCACTGAGAACATTTCACAGACCCTTTGCCGAGAGGGCTCAGAACGCTTACTTTTAAGAAGTCTCTGATGGAAAGAAACGTGCTATGTTCGGAAAGCGTTGCCTGTCTCTGGGAGAAACGGCCGTATTTAACTGTGAAGGCTTCGTGGTCCCACGAGCGTCTCTGGGATTGTTTCAGGAAATTCAGGGGTTTTGTCATCAGTGAGAGCACGACACGAGGCAGATCCCGGGAGCTTCCTATCAGTAATGACTGAGCTGGTTGCCTTCACTTCGTCTTTAAATTTCTGATCTTTCTTCAGTTTAGATGCATCCTGTGTGAAAGCTTTTCATCAAATTTGGCTATTTTTCTGCCTTTTCTTCTGGCTCTGTTAAAGTGCTCGACTAGGATCACTTTCAGTTTCATCGCTTGGAAAACCCTGATAATTAGATTTAAATCATAAAATATGCTAATGTATGCAGATAGGAGCAGGATAGAGATTTCAAAGGCAACTTAATGGATTCTTCCCCTTGGCAGAAACAATGCTGAGCCGTGTGGATAATAGCTTATCTGTTCTTAGAGATCCAGGGAGGTTACATAAGAGGAGCCCCAGAACCACCTGGGGCCGAGCTGAAGAACCCGAGGGCTGGATCACGGCTGCAGTTAACAAGTAATTATCCTTCATTCCAGAAAATGCTCTCTGGACACGCCCCACGCCATGTGCAGGAGCCAAGTCTCATTCCTGCACGCGTGAGTGTCTGCTCCCTGGAGGACACAAGCCCCGTGCTATGGGGCGTCTTGGGGTCTCAGCAGGGTCCTGCCCTCAGGGGGCTACTCCCAGGGAACAAAGACAATGGATGTAGAAACGCCAGCCGTTGGGTTGCATACGGGACCCCTGCCCACCCTGAGCAAAGGGGCATGTTGTTGGGCGGAGACACAGGACCCACAGAGCAGGCAGTCTTCACCCAGGCGAGCGGACATCAGCCCTGCTGGGGAGCCAGTGGCAAAACACGGCCTCATGGGAGGCCCCTCTGCCCAAGTATCCCGACCCTAGAAATACGACAGCCTTGGAAGGGAGAGGATGTGCTTCTGAAAACACACAGCTAGGAAGGGTCTCTGGAAGATGTGGCTGGACGGCAGGATTGGGAAGGGGGCCGGGCGCGCTCTCTGCGTCTTGTGCAAGACTGGGAAGGGCCTAGAACCTTTGTGGGGGGCAGTGGGGATTTCCAGGCCGCCAGTGCTACATGTTATCTGAAGGTGAGGCTTTATGAAACCTCGTGTGTGGGGCTGAAGTTGAGGAGACTCGGCCCCGTCAGGAGGGCAGGGACAGCGACCCCAGTGGACGCATGGCCGGCGCAGGACGGGCCAACACTTGGGGTCCTGGGAAGCTCACTGGTCTAGATCGGCCTCCTGCCCAGAGGCAAGAGGGGGGAGCGAGGTGGGCTTTCCAGCCCCGAGAATGGGCCGGTCTCTGCACAAAGGGGCTGCGGGGTATAAACAGGTCTAACACCTGTTAGACAAGGAAGGATATTTGTGAAACTGAAGTTTAAACTCAAACACCTAACAAAAGTGTGACGCCTACCCTGACCCCCATATAAAATCTCATCCCCCTGCAGCCACCCACCTGTAGGCTCCTCCACCGGTGATGCCTTCTAGCAGATGCTTGGTCTACATCCAACATAGAATATAAAATATAGAGAATATAGAATACAGAGAAGGAACTTTTGCTCAGGGCTGGCTCTCTAGTCCTTCCAATTAGAGCATAGCATCCACGAAGGATGGAGGCTTTGCTTTGCACGCATGGGGCCCAAGTGCTCAGAACAGAGCCTGGCACACAGTTCAGGCTCAGTGTATTTGTGGGTGGGAGGGAGGGAGGGAGGGAGGGAGGGGGATCTGGGTTCTGTTGCAGGCAGAGGGAGCATTAGGTAGGGGCCCGCCCAGAGAGAACCACACGCTGGCCGGCCTCTGCTCGCGTCAAATGGGGTTTCGAGATCGCAGGAAGCAGTGCCGGTCGTCTTGTTTCCTGAGTCTTTCTTGCATGGCTCTGTTTGTGGAGCAGCTCTGCACGTGTATAAGAACCATCAGCTGGCCGCTAGAATCCTTTCACGCATCCACATTTAAATCAGCAAATAGAGCCTTAGAGCAGCAAACCTGAGCCCCAGCCCTCGGGGGTTCTGTCCAGACCCCTCTGCTGACTTGTATTCAGAGTGTCTGACTCCCTATAGTTCAAGACAGAAAAACTTCAGAAAGTCACTTGCACTAATGCAGGGACAGGGGCCTTGTCATTGTTTTTCTTGCTTTAAATCAAGAGCTGCTAACAGCATTTTGATGTTCACGTTATTTCTTCTAACTAGATTTTTCTTCTGCTCCTTATGTGAAAGTGATCTGATTTTACCACGTCTTGCACTTAGCAGGCAGGCAGTAGCCGCGAGATGAGTGCGTGCCGACTGAGTGCAAGCCTCACGGCCCACCCGCTCCTCGGACACTTGGACGGGGGGGCGAGTGGAAGGATGTGCGCAGATAACCGTGTTCTGGAGCTTAAACCGCTGCCCGTGGGGTCTGTACAACTCGACCCCTCATCTTCCTGTTCTGCCCCTTGCTCAATCCACAGTCCCCCAAATCACTTTGTATCCTGCGATAAAACAGAAGAAGGTTTCATGTTCAAGCATCCCTGTGATTGTTTTGAAAGGGCCATTCTGTCTCTCTGTTAAGATTTAATTATCTGTTGCAAATAGCATCTGTGAATGAATGTTGCCCAACTCATTTTGGAATAGAAATGATCAAATATTTGGTAGCCAGAAGCCAAGTGGTGATGGCTACACCAAACACACAGCTTTCTGCTCTGGCTCATGGCAAACAAAACAAGATGGTAAATCAGAGGAAGGAAGGGGATGTGCCAGCTGAGACACACAGTGACAATTGCTTTGGGTGCCCTCACGCACTTTATATACGTTTCAGCAGCTCTGTCTTGTGGAACACGTGTACACACGCACACGCAGTCTGGCATAGGGAACTTGCTTGTTCTGGCACCTGCAGTCTGACTTCAGTGTCACTTGCTGCTGGAGCTGTGTCTCTCGAGGTTTGCTGCCACCCCGTCAGGCTTCCCAAACCCAAGTGCACTTGTCTCCATTCTGAGGAAATATTTAAATTTCTCCCGAGCCCTTTGGCACATCTCCTTTGAAAGGATGTCTTTGAACCTCGAGGCTCTACATCATCTGGAAGTTCCATGCAAAGTTTGATGCCTTTTCCAGCGGTCCTGCGGGTTTGGAGCTCTCTGACGTTGTTCTCGGGGTGCCGTCTCAGTAGGAGCAGCGGCCCTCCTGGCAGGGGCATTCCGCCCCACTGGTTCCGCCTCCAACTATGTTTGTTTCCCACATCCATGTCCACATCCACATCAGCAGCTTGTCTGAAGCTAGGAAATGACAGTCAAGAGAATTGAGTTGCTCACCGTTTCAACACCCAGATTTAACTAGTCGCGGTTTGGAATGACTGCAGCATAAATAGTGGTACTCAAAACGGGGCCGCATCACAGAGGAGAGTCTCCAAATTACTCCAGCGTCTTCTTCAAAGTTCAAGAAACGTTTAGACGAAGTCAGTTTTTCTCGAGTGAGTTGAAACCCAACTTTTCCTGCCGTAGGCCTTGGTGGCCCCGCAAGCAAGCGTCATCCTTAGTTTTACTTCCTTAAGCTCCTGTTCACTGTGGTATTGAACAGTTGGGCTTTCCCTGGCCTGTGGCCCCAGAGCAGAGCGTCAGCGGTTTGCACGTGTAGGGTCGAGATGGAGGGAGGGCTGGGGAGCAGAGGGTCACCAGCTGCCCGCGCGGTGGGCACCCCTCAGCTGCTTCCCTTCTGTCTTGGGCGGCTCCGAGCGGCAGAGGCTGGCATGTTATCCTGGGCACAGGAGGTTCCTGGAAGGCGGGGTTCCGGCACTGGCTCGGCACCTTGGAGCGTCCGGGGCTGATTGCAGTTGGAGGAACAGGTTTGAGGGTCTGGGGACGAGTGGCCCTTCATGGAGCGACGGGCGGCAAGTCCAGCGGCAGGCAGTGCCCCCGCTCAGTGTCTGCACGGCGCGTCGTGACGGTCCAGGCGGGACACGGGGGCGGAGAGGCCGTCGTCCCTTGGTGAGCAGGGCCCCTCTGGGGTCCTGGGCAGGGACAAGCGAGGCCGTGTGGTGATGGGACGAGGCCACAGCGCCGGCTGGGCGGGGCTCCGGGCTCTGCATGTGGGAGGTGGGAGCCGATGGATCCCACAGGACCCCTGAGAGCCGAGACTCCGGAGTCATGGGTCTTGGGATGAAACACGGGAAGGTCCTGGGGGGCCTCCCCCATGGTGCGGCCTCCCAGACCCCTCAGGCTGGGAGGCAGATAAGGGCCAGCATGCAGATACCAGGATAGCACCAGGCTCAGAGGCTGGGCTTCAGGAGGGAGGCTGGACGAACTGCCCCGGGAAGGATGCTGGTCTCCCGACTCGCGGGTCGCCGTGGAGGGCGGGGGCCGTCAGGGGGCAGGGAGGTGAGGAGATGGAGGCCTTTGGCCCAGCCCGTGGTCCTGCGGCCGCACCAGTTGCCTGAGGCCGGTCCAGCTCGCGCTTTCCCCTCCCAGCAGGGGATGAAGGCACCTGGTCCCCCAGCCGTGCTCCCCTGAGTGTAGGAAAGCTTCCCCCACAGATGGGAACCAGGGCCCGGCTGCCCGGGGAGGAGGGCCTGGGCTCTGTAGGCACCGATTCCCCAAGCTCGTGAACCCCTCCAGTACTCGGTATCTGACCTCTGCCCCTCCCCGGTCCTGGACCACCTGTTGCAAGCCTGAATTGGGACCCCATTCTGTGTCCTACTCCCGTGGGGTGTGACTGAGCTGCACCCTGGCCCTGGGGAGTTCTCGTCGGGACCGCGCAGGCCCCGAGTCCTCCTGGGGGGGCCTGACAACCTCCCCTCCCCCCTTCTCTGTGACGGGGCTCGGCCACCGTCCGACTGGGGGTGTCTCCTCACAGGTCTCCCGACCATGGGCTGGGCCCCTCTGGGACTACACCAGGTGAGGTTGACTTGCATGTGTAGGACTAGGCATATCCAGAAGTTTCTAGCACCAGATTAGCTCTTAGACTTACCCTTGCCCGTTTCAGGTTTTTTTCCCAGGTCAGGACAGAGCGGGGCTGTGTGGGGGAAGGCACCATAGGTCTCACCCCTGAAACACCCCGTAAACATCATTCGAAGCAGAGGACTGGATCTTTGGGTGAATTACTTGGCAAAATCTATTTCACAGTGATTAGTTGCACTGGGGAGCATGAATATGGTGGGTTTTCACTTCTGATATGTACAGATCTTAAAAGAAGGAAATAGAAGTAGGTAAGTAAGTGGGAAGGAGGGGAGGGAAGGAAAGGAAGGGAGGGAGGGAGGAAGGAAGGAAGGAAGGAAGGAAGTGAGGAAGGAAGGAAGGGGCGCCCAGGAGGATGGAAACAGTGACAACTGAGAAATGACAAAGCTGACAAAAAGAAAATGATAAACTGGCAAAAGCAAAACGACAAAGTGTCAAAAGCAGATCCAGTTTAGCAACAGTTATGCCGATAGGATGGGCTCCCAGACCATGTAAACACACGGTGGATCCTTTCTGTGAGGAAGGAGCCAGTTCCCAGGAGCCATGTGGCTGGTGACCGGGCTTCTGGATTATAGGCTCCTTTGTGGGCCTGCAGGAGACTTTGTCGTCCTGCTCTCAGATTTCTGCTGCAGCAAAGAGTCAAGGATCCCAGGCGGCCGGCCAGCCCCACTCTTTTCTGAAGGAGCCACGCACAGGAGGCTCGCTTCCCACTCCCCTTGGGCGTCCGTGGGCGTCCGTGCCCCTGCGCACTCCCCTCTGGGGTAGCCCGGGCCCCTCCAGTGGGAGGGCCAGGACACGGACGCAAATGCCACATCGCCAGAGACAAATGGGACAAAAATGGCAGCCCCATCTCTCTGGCACGGGCAGCAGGACCCTCTGCTGCTAAGGATCGGTATCCCAAAAAGGGCATGATTTGTGTGCAAATTAAATACAAATCAAAGTCCCTCACTTTCCCAGTGGGGATCTCTCTCAACCTTCTCCTTTCCTCAGCACTCGGGCTCCTGGCCCCGACCCTCTGCCTGCCGACCTGCTCACCCTCTGTTTCCCTTCCTTCCTTTCCGTGATATGCCTTTGAGAACAGAGGGATTTGAGCTGAGCGCACGGTATCCACTGTGGTACCATCCACAGCGAGGCGGCTGGAGTCATGTCCTCCAGTGTTTTTAGTTACTGAGCCCCCTGCTGCTGGATCCGGTGTCTTTAAACCACTGATAACAGTTATCTCCCACCTCGGTCCCATTCAAGGCCACCGCATGCCTGTCATTATCTTGGCCACATGCCCTTTCACAATTTATACCCTCATCTCATTCCCTTTCATTTTTCTCTCCTTAATTGCGTTCCCCGCTTCCCCGACTCGGAACCATCCCCTCGAGTGACGCTGACTCTTCACCTCCGTCTTTGTCCGCCGGCCCCATCCAGTGAGTTTCATTACGCGTGTTCTCACCATCCTGCGCATCTTTTCCCCTCGGACTAGACCAGTCCCGCCCGCCCTTCGATCACGGTGGCCCTGGAGCATCCAGTGAGTCTGTTTTTCCTTCTGCTTGGACCCTGCGTCTGCCCCGCATCATCTACCTCGAGCGCACAGAGTGACTCTACATGAACATTTTATAATGCGAAGGGCGGGCGTCCCAAGTCTAGTCTCTTCTGTTTTCCTCTCTTGCATGTCTTCAAAACAAACCAACAAAAAAGTTTATTAAGCACTATTCTGTGTGACAGAGCACTAAACAAGGTGTCCTAGGAGCATCCCGTTTGCCCTTTGTTTCCTATTAGCAGGTGAAGATGGTCACTTTCCCTAAGATGACTCTTAGCTGCAGCAAGGATGTCATTGAGAAGATGCCCCAAAGCTTGGCTCCAGTACGTTGCTGTGTGTGCCTGTGTGTGTGTGTTTCTGTTTCTCTGAGTGCACCATCTTTACGGGATAGAATACCCCAAATCATTTCTATCTACTAGGAAATAAAAAGGGTCCATGTTCCTTATCTTTCTCATGAAGCCCTAAATATAAAATAGATTTTCTAATTATTTCTGAAAGCATCACGTTTCGATCTCCCTGGTCTTTCCCTGCACGATCTGGGGATGGATGTTGCTTTGGCCCCTCGAAGGCACTCGTTTCCGCATCTTCCGTGTTGACACGATTCTGATTTTCTCACTATCCTTGCTCCTCCTTGGGGAAATGTGTGCATTACCCTCCTCTGCTCCAGCCCCCTTTGTGAATGATGAGAGAAAATATTAATTGATTTTTTTAGGAATTAATTATCATTGCCATGTTTCAGAGGCCCTATTGTCTCTTGGTGACCTCTGGCTCTATCAGGTTTCATTAAATTGCATAATTTATCTTAATACTTCCTGGAGCCTTCCTCTCATTTCTGAGCCTGGCTTTCTCACCTATTTTTTTTTTTTTTTGACTTTTTAAACTTCAGTATGAGATAATGTTCTCATTCTGCTCTGCCCTGGTACTTTATATCTTGCAGGGATTTCTCTCTTAGCGTTCATCATTTTTACCCTTCCTTCTTCTATGTAATAATAATACTTAGCATTTATATAGTGCTTTTCTTCCTCAAAGTGCTCCATAAACTTATGGAGGTTTAATTGTCTTGCCCTTTCAGGCAGTGCTGGATCGGCTATCAGAGGCCTGGATGCCGCATCCAAGGCTCAGGCAGGGCACCCAAGGGCCCCGCAGGCTTCCCCCGACCTCACCGTTAATTCCGCATGCAGGGCCCTTCTCCGTGAAGGAATGAGGAGAGCCGTGTCCTTCAGAGGCAGCCCTGGAACTTGCTTACACGGTTCACCCCATTAAAGCTGTAATGGATTTCTAAAACCCTCACCCCAGGGCCACCCCTGGGAAACATGACACATCTTATTACATAGAGGAGGATGGGAAACGGGGCCAAACACTTAAACATCCAGCTTGGTTACTGCAGCAGTCAGGCCCACGGGGCAACGAGCTTCCTGGGGGCCCTGCCACGATGATCGGGGGGCAAGATGCTGGGCGCAGTGATGACCAACCAACAGTCAGTGGAAACCAGCCTTTTAGGGCCCAGCACTACGGATTGATCACCTGCGAGCATCTCCTGAGATTTTTTTAGAGTCATTATTGCAGATAAAGATGCACTAAGATCACCTAATAACTTGTCTTAGAAGAACAGCAAGGCAACATCATAGTCAGAAAGGAAGCAAGAGCCTTATTATTTGGGGCTTCTTCCGTTTATGCTTTCTCTAGAGAAACTTCATTTAAAGAAATTGCATGACGTCTTAGTGGAATCTTTTGACATTTTCCACCCAAAGACTGTCTCACCCAGCCCCCAAAAACCATATTCTCTTCACATTTTGTCTTTAACTCTGTTTATGTCATTTTTAAGCCTTGAAAATAAGTGTAAGTATGTAACCAAGCTGTGGAGTAAACAATTTCTAGTGGCTACTCTTACTAACACTTCTTGAGCTACATTAGGGAAAAAAAAAACAATGGTGGATTTAGTAATCATCCATTAGCTGAAACTCCGATTCGTTGGGAGTTTTATTCATACGTAGAGTGTAATTATATTGATGAGCATATTGATAACTCTAAGGGGTGGCAAGTTCTGAAGAGCCGTCTGAATCATTAAAGAAATATTAAATTATATTTAGATTAATTTTGTTGTGAACTGTATCTTCATTCTAACAACTTGGAAAGTAACACTTCAGTTACAGCGCACGAATAACAAGTTTATGAACCGGATTTCTTGTATGCCTGGCATACTACGTATGTTCCCGTATATATTAGAACAAATAAATGACAGGGTAATGCTTTTCTAAGTTGAATATCTAGTTTTTAAAGGCATGTGACTATTCCAGGGAAACAGTGATAAAATGGTAACATACAGTGCTCTGGAGTGACTCTTTGTCAGGATAATCATGTCTGGGTGTCATAATGGTTTTGCAGCCCTGGACAGTCACAGAGTTTGTAGGACCCAAGAACCAGATGAATCAATGCATGTGACCTGCGATTAAATTGCTTATAAGGGCTGTAAATGCACAGCGAAGTTTATTGATTTCCCAGAAAATAATCATGTCTTGACCTTGCCAGTGTTCAAATGGGATAAAATCATTATTCCCAGCCGAGGCCATGAGAAAAGCAAGCAGGCTTCCCTCCCTGTCATGAATTTGCCGAGACTTTACCCCAAGATGCTGAGTGACCCTACGACTTGTTGGACACACGAGGATGATGTTGAGATGTTCTTTTCCACCCGAGTTCCCCCCGGTGGTGACCCCGAGTTCCTCCCGGTGGTGACCCCGAGTTCCTCCCGGTGGTGGCACGAGTCCCTCCCGGTTGTGGCCCAAGTTCCTTGGCTCCTGGAGCCTCACCCTGTCTCTCTCCACACGGGACGTCTCCTCCCAGCATCTGCGTCCCTGTGTCTCTTCTTTGAGGACAACAGTCATATCAGATGAGGGCCCGCCCAGCTCCAGAGTGACCCCATCTTAACTAGTGACATCTGCAAAGACCCTCTTTCCAAATAGGCTATATTCTGAGGTCCGGGGGTCAGGACTCCACCTGTCTTTTGGGGACACAATTCAGCCTGCAGTAGCTGGCTCTCCGGTTTTCAGTTGCTCGAATTCAAGGACCCAGATCCAGAATGAGGACACTTTCTTGGATGACCTTCCTGAGACTCTCTGGGCCAACAAGAGAGAGAGAGAAGCTCACTTGCCCTTGACTTGCTTAGAATTAAAGTTCAGACTCGCTTCTCTTCCCTCCACTGGGAGACCCTGGTTCCAGGTGTCTGGACACCTGCATCTGAACACAGCTTTACTGCTGCAGCCCTTAGATAGCTTAATAGAATAATATGACCATGGAGACCCTCACGTGGGACCCAGCTAACTCGAGGGTTCCTCCTACAGAGCTGGCGTCCTCAGGGGCGACTCCCTGAGACCCCGAGGTCAAGTTGCAGCCGCTTAACTGCTGTGTGCCTGGCTGTCGGGATTTTAAAAATAAGCGTTTGACACTTCTCGCTGAGACTGTTGTGGTCCCGGCTACAGCGCTCACTATAACAGATCCAGGGGGTCTAGATTCTCCGTTTCTGGTCTGCGACCGGCTCCGGCCAAGACTTCATGGCTTCACTTTCCGTGTTTCCCCTCTGTGAACTTGCAGGCTCATACACGTGCACCTTGCCGTCACAGGCCAGGATCTCCGTAACACTTCCACCATCAGCACAGTGGTCAAGGGAGCTCGCTGTGAGGACCATTAAGTGAACCAGGCTCCTCAGAACAGGGCCTGAGTCACCATCGCTGTGGCCCCTTAGCCCAGGGTCTTCCCAGAGTGCCGTCAGCTACTTCTTGTCACCCCTGACTCTCCCATGTCACGTTCATCAAGCAGCATATACGGCAGTTCGTGCAAGGCTAGTCACTGTCTGCCTGCGGAAGCGACCCCCTCTCTGTGCCTCAGCTTTACAGCCCCTGCGTTGAAGGGATTGGAGCACCGCCGAGCTTTGCATCCCGGGTGACTGGGCCACAGATGGCTGCAGGTGCACAGAAGGAGTCCCCAGCCCCTGCAGTGGCCAGGCGAGCCCCAAGCAGCTGCAGTGGTGGCCGGGGACCTCAGCTCTTCATGCCAGCCTGCCATCCAAATACTGTCATTTTTATGTGCCAGGGACATGCCAGAGGAGCCCTGCGGTGAAGGCTGCCGGGGTCCCTTTGAGAGGAAGGCTTTTCATTTAATTCCGAGCCTGCTTCTTCGAGGCCTCTTCCAAGTTCTGTGCAGCAGTGGCTTGCCTTCGTACTTGATCTCCGGGCATCCACTAAACATCTGTCCGCAGACCCAGTCTGTGCCAGGTCCTGCTCTAGACAAGGCGACACTGGGGTGTCCAGGATGCTGCAGAGCCCTGCCCTCAGGACAGACAAGGACCCAGAGAGAGGGGACTGGAGATGGGGCAGCTCGGGGCCGCTGAGAAGGCTGGGGATGCGGCCCGGAGTTGCCCAGCAGGAGCCCGACGTAGTGCTCGCAGTGGGACGAGCAGGAAGGGCTGCCAAGGGCCGCCTTTGACCTGGGACTTGAGGGGTGGACGAAGCCAGCACGGAAGACAGCGAGGCAGCAGAGGGCTTCCTCCTGGGCTTCATAAGCCTCTCAACACTCTCCTGCTTGGAGAAGGACTTGGGGAAACGTGTGGAACACGTTTGCCCTGCGTTGGAGCAAGAAGAACCGGGGCAGTGAGACCTCTGACACGCACTAGACACACTGCTTCCTCACCTTGGGGAATCCAGGAGCCGCCACGATGCCCCACGCGGTGTAATCTGCCCGTTTCCTTGGGTCAGGTGCTCATTTCCAGCATTCCGTCCAAAAGGAAAGCCTTGCTACGTGCCTGAGTAAATGATGTGCTCAGAAGTAGGATTTTGAAATACGGAATTGAGATCGACAATGGTAATTCGTATCTGTGGACTGCTTTTCCTCCTTGACCTCAGAATATTTCTCAGCAGAGTACGAAAACACGCGTGTGTTTTACACAGCCTCACGGCAACCCTGTACAGGAGGCAAAGTGGCTAATGATAGTAATAGTAGGAAGAACAGCAGCTAATATTTACTGAATGCTGACAGCAGCCAGCCTCGCACATGCGTGAGACCGCACACACCTGTATGTTTATTAATATATGCCAGGTACAATAACCATAATGTATCTACCATACTGATTAATATGCTATTTATTGACCTCCTCCTATGTGCCAGGCCCTGCCTGAGTGCCTGGGGATACAGTAGTGAACAAAATAGACAAAACCTCTGCTCTCAGAGTTTACTTAATGGCCTTGAATCCTTACAAGACCCTAGCAAATACTTGCTGTTATTATTCCCGTCACAAGATGACAATTCAGAGACATGGAGACATTAGGCAGCTTGTCAAAGCCACACAAGCAGTTAAATGGCAAGGCCAGCACTGCCTACAGGGGTACCACGGCGTGAGCACCTCCGCATAGCAAGGTGAGGAGACGGTGAACTTCGGTTTCTTCATGGTGGCAACACAGGGACAGCTCCTGAGGACACCGGGCCCTGCCTGACCACACATAGCAGACTAAGATGCTTCCCAGGGGCACAGGGAGTGCAGGTGAAACCCCCAGGGGTCCTGCTGCAGGGACACGGGAAGTGCAGGTGAAACCCCCAGGGGTCCTGTTGCAGGGACACGGGAAGTACAGGTGAAACACCCAGGGGTCCTGTTGCAGGGACACGGGAAGTGCAGGTGAAACACCCAGGGGTCCAGCTGCAGGGACACGGGAAGTGCAGGTGAAACACCCAGGGGTCCTGCTGCAGGGACACGGGAGGTGCAGGTGAAACACCCAAGGGTCCTGCTGCAGGGACACGGGAAGTGCAGGTGAAACACCCAGGGGTCCTGTTGCAGGGACACGGGAAGTGCAGGTGAAACACCCAGGGGTCCAGCTGCAGGGACACGGGAAGTGCAGGTGAAACACCCAGGGGTCCTGCTGCAGGGACACGGGAGGTGCAGGTGAAACACCCAAGGGTCCTGCTGCAGGGACACGGGAAGTGCAGGTGAAACACCCAGGGGTCCTGCTGCAGGGACACGGGAGGTGCAGGTGAAACACCCAAGGGTCCTGCTGCAGGGACACGGGAAGTGTAGGTGAAACACCCAGGGGTCCTGTTGCAGGGACACGGGAGGTGCAGGTGAAACACCGAGGGGTCCTGTTGCAGGGACACGGGAAGTGGAGGTGACCTCCCCCCAGCCTTAGCCTGGACCTTTGTCTTAGCAGTAGCGCTAGATGGCCCAGGCGTCCAGAACAAGCCGCTGGAGGGACACAGCCTTGTTCTCCCTAATGCGCTGTCTTGTGTGAAACTACACCCCAGCCTGCAATGCGAGGCGAAGGGAAAGTTTCCAGGGGACTAACCATTTCAGGCCCCAGACAGAAGAGTCAGAGTGGAAACAAAGCCGTGTGTGTCTGTCCAAGCGATGGGCTATATACCTCCCCTGGGACCGGCGGCCCCTGGCCTGGGAACGTCTTCTTGTGGGACAGTTTACAGCCATTCAGTTTCTCTGTCCTGATTAAACCTGGTAATCGGATACACAGAGAAAACCCCAGCCTCATGTCTCTCAGAGGAATCTCAAGGAATTCTACTCCAGTGAACGGACAGCCGTTTCAGCCCCAGACTGAGGAGTGAGGACGTCCCGGGATTCTGACAAGCACGGCGCTCTCTGCCGTCAGAAGTGGGTGGGACCCGGGAGGCCAGCGCAGGTGTTTTCATACCTTCGGTGGAAGGTGTCCTTGCTGGGATAGTGCTGATGGTGCCCTGGCAGCTTCTTCTCTTTGGCTGCCCCTTTCCTATCCCCCTGTACCATTAGCACCTACTAGGCACCCCCAAACTTAGTAGCTACCCCCAACGTATTTATTTCGCTTGGAGTTCTGCAGTTTGGCGGTTTTGGTGGGGTGGGCGGAAGGTCCCTGGTCGTGACTCCCTCTCTCATGGGCTGTGGTCAGCTGTGGTCCGACCTGCTCTCTCCCACGCCTGGAACCTTGGCTGGGACACACGGGCTGACATGGCCTCTCAGCCACCAGCCAGCTGGTCTGGCAGTTCACAAGGATTTGGGCGGAAGGTCAAGGGTGAGGGGAGAAGCACACAAGGGCCTGGGGTCCTTGCCCGGGGGACTGGCTCAGGGTCACTTCTGCCCAGGTCAGAGCTAAGGCCAGTCCACACTCCAGGAGGGGGCCGTGGTTTCAGCCTCTCAGTGGGAAGAGCTGCCCCGTCACCCAGCCACGAGGGGAGCTTTCAGGGAGGAGCTGAACTGCGGTGGTTTCTGCAAAGCCTCCAGCAGCCTTGTCCCTGCCACCCAGCCAGAGCATGTGCAAGTGCAGCCCCTCAGGTGGCACCCACTGTCAGACAAGCGCACTCCTGTGACCCTCCTCCTGTTACCTTGACTCTCCTGGGGATGTCTCACCCCCATCACCCTCTGGCGTCCCTCATAGATGTCCCCCAAACAGGACTCAAGTCCAGGTCCAGCAGCCTTTTTGCTAAAACCCTTGGAGGCAGGTGTGTTTTAGAGTTCAGATTTTTTAGATTTCAGAATAATACATCCATATACTATACACATATATGTACACATACATAGCACAGCACCTGGGCAGCGTTTTGTAATCAAACACATTAGTCTTTCTACACTAAGATGTATCACTGTTGGGGACTTCCCTGGTGGTCCAGTGGTTAGGACTCCCAGCTTCCACTGCAGGGGGCACGGGTTCGATCCCTGGTCAGGGAAGGAACTAAGATCCCGCATGCCCTCTGGTGTAGCCAAAAATTTTTTTAAAAAGTATCACTATTCGCACTTAGTGGGTAAAGACCATACACAGCCCCACACGGTTCAGCCAAGGTCCTGCTGCCCCATGAGCTTGTAGCCCGTCACCTGCCACCAAATGAACCACAAACAACTATGGCAAAACTTCAATTTTCAGAATGTCTTGGACCCAGAAGTGCAGATAAGGGATTAGGGAACTATGTAAATTTTTCAACAGACTGTGGTTTCCATAAGGCAGGAGCCGGGCCGCCTCCTGGCTCCATCCTCTCTCCTGGACTAAGCGAAGGGCCTGAAACCTAGGTACTCAATAAAGGTTTGAAGATAAGTAAGTCAGCAAATAGCCCACGTGCAAACTCATCCCTTGAGGCAGGTTCCCTCTGCATGTGGTTAATTCCTCCTGTTTGATACCAGTTCTTATTAAGTTCGGTGTCAGCATTTGACAAATTCTGACCTGGTCCCATGTTCTGTTCCCTGCGGGGGGCTTGAAGACCTCTCTGCATGTCCCTGGAAATGTACAGATATCTAGGTAATGACCGTGTTTTATGGGATGCCGCATTTGGAAAGCTAGGCGGGCAGCTCAGGGCGCTGTGAGACGCTGGAAGGTGTGTCAGGGAGAGGCTGGAAGCTTTTGGGCCTTTCCTAGGCTGACTGACTTACTCACAGTATCAGCAATTGGCTACTGCCGTGCTTGCTCTGAGCTTTGCTTTTCCAGGTCAATCGCTCAGAACATTTCCTAGGTGTCTGCTGTGGCATCCACACTGTTCTTGCTTCAGGGGTTCCCAGTCGAGACGAATAAATACATGTAAATTGGTATGATATGCACGTGATGTGCACATGGTTTGTGGTGAAAAAGCAGCTTGAACACATTCTGGAACATTTCAGAAGGAGCTTTCCCGTCTGCATGAGCTCCTCAGAGATCATTTCACCAAGGAAGTCACCTTAGAACTGGATTTTAAGGCAGGGAAGGCTTGGGAAGTCTTTCCAGGCAGAGAGAAAAGCCTGTGTCGGTGTTTGAACCTGCAGTTTGGCATGTTTGAAACATGGCGTGGTAGTACATGGAGACAGGAGCTGGACAGGTAATTTAATACTCAGATTGCATACAAAATCAGAAAAAATAGGTAACGTGCTTAAAGCTGAATAAAAATAATTTGAAAGCAATCTGATATAAATTCAGTACAACTGCTAAGCAACCTTAATGATATAAAACATGTAAGGTCAAGTCTCCATCCTAACTAATAGTAACAGGCATACTTGTTGCACCATTACTGAGCCAAGAACCCATCTCTTGCTTCGCATCTGTTAGCTCATGTAATCCTCGCCACAAGTCTAGGAAATCTGCATCACCATCATCCCTGATCAACAGACAAGGAAGCTGAGGTCCCAGGAGGCTAAGTCATTTTCCGAAGGTCACACAGAGAGTAACGACAAAGTCAGGATTTGAACCAGCGTCCTCTGGCTCCAGAACAGACACAGTTCCCCAGCGTGGTGTTAGTGTCGACACCACATGTGGCCCCCGTAGGAGGACGAGACGTGTGCGCAGTCTTAGGTGCAAACGGAGAAGAGCAAACGTGATTTAACGCCAAAGCAAGAGGGACCAGCGACATATGCTGAGGGCGAAGAGGGAGAAGAAAACTGCAGGAAGCATTCAGGAGTGTGTGTGCCGTCTTTTCCCAGGATTGCTATTTTAGAATCATTATCTGTTCTGTTAATGCAGATAAGTTTTCCCAGGGCCACATCTGAGGCATAAAAGCAATGAATAGATGACATTATATGAATGAAACTGTACTTTTTCCCATGGCAACGTGTGTGTCTGGGTGCATGTGCCCATGTGTGGATTTGGGGAGGTGGGGGGCGGGTGCTTGTATGTGTGTGTTTGGTTGGAACTTAACAAGAAAGTGATCACAGAAAATGGCTCGCCTGGGGGCCGGGGGTGAAAACCATTTGCAGAGCGTGGAGATTTCTCTGATTGTTTTCCGCGTTGCCGAAAGTTGAGCTCTCGTTGGTAAACTGCCAGCTGGCAGGTAGAACAGACAGCTGTCTGTCCCAGCCTCCTGGTTTGGTTGCTTGTGCAGTGTCTGTAGCTAGATTAATTAGTGAGAATCTGATAAAACAAGAGGCAGCGTATTTCTTGTTTTGGAGGTGTCACAATTATGTTGTTACTTTAGACCCAGAATAAGCAGTAAGACGCAGAACTGCACCAGCCTTGCTTAACCCTGCAAGACAAGGAAGCGGCTGTGAACCCAGGGAGCTTGTCTGAGCCCCTGGCCGAGGCCGGGCTGGGTTCACTCAGGGTCACGATGACAGGCGATGTTGGAGGGCGTTACCTAGGAGAAGGGTCCTTCACCTGGCACGTGCGAACCCAAATCTGCGAGTCCGGCGCCCGGCTGAGGGGCTTTTTCCCTATGCATCGCAGCGTCCGCAGTGACATTGGCGCCTAGAAGTCATCCAGACGTGATATGACTGTCTGGGAAATACAGTGAGCCTGGCTGCACCTTCTAAATCCTCATTTCCTGGCACTCACGTGATGAGGGCAGTGATGGGGGCAGGGGGCAGACCACTGCATTTGTAGCTAATTTACATTCCTACTTTCCATCCCTCGAAAGATGGCATGTTTTTCTTTCTTCTCGCTGCTCAGCCCAAGTCACAGATAAGCTTGTCAACCGCTTTTCTGCTTTTCCTCACACACACATCAACACACATACACGTGCACAAACATGCACAGTACACAACACACATCACACCTACACCTGCACACACACACATACACTCAGAATAGCGCCGTCCGGGAGGACTTCCTGTGATTACAGAAATGCTCTCTCTGTGTGCCGTTCACTATGTTACCCACTGGCAAGTGAGCACTTAGAGTGAGCTAGTGAAGATGAGGGATGGATTCTTAACCTAGTTGAAATGTAATTAATTCCAATTTAAGCTCATGGCTTACGGCTGCCAAATCGACCAGCCCGCTCTGGGACAGAAGCCCCGTGAGGATGGACTTTGTTTCCCTCACCTCCTTCCATCCAGCTTGGGAGCTTCAAGACGTGTTTGTCCACTGAGTGACTGAGGCAGTCAAAGGACAAGGGCTGGGCGACTTTGAGGATGCCACTGGAGCTGCTACCCTAGCTCCCACCATCCGTGCATAGACGTCCCAGGGAGGCTCTTCCCATTGCTGAGCACTGACCGCCTAGAAAAGGGCCCGCCTCCATGGAAGGAACATTTTAGTTGTTGCTGCAGTTGTTTGGGTAGCGGGTTATAACTCCATCACTCATGAACTTCCCAAAGCCTTTCAGAATCCATATGTATTTCTCACCCATTCAGGCCTTGGGGGAGCTGATTTCCTTCATGTGTTCACCCAGAGAAAACGCAGAACGTGGGGTGTCTCGTCTTGCTTGTCGTAGGTCCTCCTCCCGTTGTCAGTGTCCTGGCGCCGGGAGCCGGGCCGGGCTCTGCGGTGACCTCCGTGCCCTCCCCCACGCTTCCTTCATCCCATCAGGTCTCAGCTTCCGCTTGTCTTGAACACCCTCCCACAGCCGTTCTGCTCGGAGCTGGGGGGCGCCCACACCATTCACCCTCTCCAGTCTCTCCAGGTTCTTCTTCTGGTTTCAGGGTACCTACTCGGGGCGGCAGCTCAGATGACGGATGTCATTTCCGGTAGAGAGTGACCGCCGGCGTTGCCAGTGTCGTCACAGGGAAGGAGGGAATTCTGATCTCCTCTGTGGTCAGACGCCATGCGTGTTTGCGGTGGATGCTGTCGCCCAAGCGGCCCAGTGGGGACAGCGGGACACGGTGTGCACCTCACAGCCACGTGCTGCGGTTACTAAATTTGCGTGAACTGCTGCCCGCACACAGGGGCCGGCACGTCGTTGTCACTGACCGGCTGCCCCTGCCTCACAGCCCTGCCAGTTCCTTTGAAGTGAAGTCGGGCGACCCCAGGTTCCGAACGAAAACTGCCCGGGGAGCTGGACCGACAGTGCCTCTGTGGATGAACCAGAGAACAAACGGCCGGCCTCGCAGCAGCCAGCCATGGCCCGGGAACTGCTGGCCGCTCAGACAAGGGCATTAAACCCACGTGGCCCGCACACAGGTAGGCCTGTCCCTGGGCCGATCCCCCAGGGCGCACCTGCCAGCATTGGGCTGCCCTGTTTGCCACGGCCCCAGGGAGCCTCGTCCCCAGCAGACGCCTGGGGGGGTGATACAGGGAGCAGCGCCCGCCGCAGGGGCTGCCAGGCCTCCAGGCACCTCCCCACGGCCTGGGCCTCCAGCGCCACGTCTGCTCTGTGTTTGGGTTCCAGCCCCCCCCCCTCCACCCACACTTGCTCCAAGCCCAGCCGAACAAGGAGAGTGATGGGGACCCCATCCGGGTGTTGTTAGCGCTGTCTGGGCTCACAATGGCCCGGGCCTGGTGATTGGCAGCTACTTACACTCAGCCTCCCACTGAGCTATTGGTGAGCGTGCTTGCTCTGTGCGATTTTAAGCCGTTCCTGGCCTGAAGAGTAATGCGTAAGGTCCGGTACGTGGAAAAAATAACGGTATTTAAAGCCCCTTACCGTCGAAGCTGCACATAGCAAAAGGATTCTGAAGTCCGCCTGGAAAGGTCTTAATTTAAGGTTAGCCGAGGCAGGGAGGTGAGGACGGGCTGCTGGTCGTTGCCTCGGTGCATATTCAGATTTCTTTATGGGCTTGTGTTAGGCCCCTTTTGAATGAAGAAGCTGGAAAGGACCCCACTCACAGTCACATAAAACGTGATTATTGGTTAGTCTTTTCTCTTTCTACCCTGAGTACATTCAGAGAGTTTTTAAAAACTTGTCCCGGGAGGGATGATTTGGAGCCAGTTGTACATGACGGATCGTTCTGCACGTCTTCATCAGAGTGTAAGACACCCCTTGCTTTTAACATCGTCTCGGTGTATAGTTTTTTGAAGGTGAATTATCCAGAATGTAAGAAAACATGTTTTTTCTCTCATTTAAATAGATTAGGTCTCATCTTTACACCTGCAAAATCGACAGGCTTAAACTTCCGAGGGACAGGCATGAGTGGTCGGGGTTGGAATGCTGAGCCGGACTCTACAAAGGCCACCCAAGGCCCCAGAGCTGGGCGGGGGGCCTGGGGACACACAGGGTCTGTCTTCCTACCCTAACCTCCCCAATACTACCTTTAGTTTATCCCTTAAAAGGTGAATCCTCCAGTCCGTTTACCACGTGCCTCTGATTCTCATCCATCACATCAGGGTGGAGTCTGGCAACCTGAACTGATTCTGTGGGTGTTGACCTTGCTCACCTGGCTGAGGTGTGTTGGCCAGGTTTTCCTACTCAAGTGACTTTTTCCGTGTTGCCATCCGTCCTCTTGGGAAGGAAGCCGTCCTCTTGGGAAGGAAGCCGTCTGCCCAGCCCAGGCTAAGGGAGGGGAGTGATGCTCTGCTCCGTGAGGGTGAAGCAGCTGCATGAATTACACAAATTGTTCCACATTCCTCTGCATGGGAGATCTGTCTCTTCTCCCTAATTTAATAATGTATTCAATTATTTATTTATATCACTTGCTGTGATTTCATCCTTTTAAAGAACTACCTCTCATGAATAGTGCTTATGAGGTACACACCACACGCTCTGAAATGATCTTTCATTCGCTAAAAACAGGCAGGAGTCTAGGGAATGGTCCTTAACTATAAATAAATATACATTGATTTCATTAAGTACCTTCTAGAAGGAAATGATGTGCATTTAATGCCACATACTCCTTTCCATAATCTCGCTGTACGGTGCTCATTCATTTATTCGTACACACCATAAAACTAGTCTTAGGGATATTTTCTTGATATTCACCTTTTTCTCTGAGATGTAGTTCAGTCACTCGTGTTGGGGCTTTACAATTATGCGAATTAAAGATAAATCTGCAAAACGTTATACCATTCTATTTGGCAATCCATTTATCCCAGCTATTTTAACGAGTTTTCAGTGCTGGGAATGAGGAATGAACGTAACCAACAAGGTGTGTCTCCCCAGGGAGCTCCCACCACAGCCCAGGTGGACCGGCAACCCAGGTACATGCGAGCAAAGAAAGAGAAGAGGTCATTTCCACAGGAACAGTAGAAAGACAGCGCTGTGGGCGGGACTTGGGTGCTGATGCGTGTGTGGGCGGGGGGTGTTTCCGAGACGTGTGTGCCGTCGTGTTCGGTTCAGAGTCATCTCACTCTTGAATCACAGTGGCAGGTATCAATATACAATTTCTTCCTAATGGCAGTTGTATTGTTGCACATAATTTGTGGGTGGAAACAGAGTACAAGTGCTGTAGATATCTCCTGCTTATATATAATTAGCGGCTTTCTGGAGTTTACCGACCTACTCCCGACCTTGTAGCATTTTATCACATCTCCTCCGCCAGCAATCCTGGGGAGGAGAGACGGGGCGATGAAGGAGCACAGGGGCCATCGTCAGCTTCACTCCAGAGAGGAGATGCTTCCGGACGAGAGGCCTCGAGTAGCCTGTTCAATGCTCTGGACTCGTAAGTGGTACAAAGCGAAGGAGTCCGAATTTAGATTCCACTGTTGCAGACCTCCTCACTGGCCAGTACATACTACGATTAAAGAGAGCTGACCTTGGTGTTAATGTGGGAAGAGGGCACCTATCCCTGTCTAAGATCCCTCACAGGGAAGCAAGTTTAAAAACCCAAATGCAGGGACTTCCCTGGCGGTCCAGTGGTTAAGAATCCGCCTTCCAATGCAGGGGACGCAGGCTCGATCCCTGGTCGGGGAACTAAGGTCCCACATGCTGCAGGGCAACTAAGCCCGTGCGCCACAACTACTGAGCCCGAGTGCCACAGGGAGAAGCCCGTGCGCCACAACGAAAAGATCCCACGTGCCGCAACTAAGACCCGACGCAGCCAATAAATAAATAAATAAATAAACAAATAAATAAAATATTTTTAAAAAACCCAAATGCACCCACTCTTTTCCAATCCAGGTGACCAGTACCCTACGCGAGGCTCTTCAGGTGTTGAGTCCACCGTCAACCAACATGGGTTGATCAGGCAACACATGTCAGCACCACCTGATTTCCATCCTGAACCCCCCAGAACCCCAAGTTCTGGAGGGACAGGGGTGGATGGGGCAGACCCTCCCTCCGTAGAGCTTAAGGTCTAGCGAGGAAGACGGACGTCACACAAAGTATCACATTCATGCACTAGCCACCCATTCATCAGCAGGTGTGGCTGGACCAGGGCCTGAGAAGAGGTGCACGGGGCCCGACCTCAGTGGGGTGAGCGTAGGGAAGGCCGTCCTGAGGCAGTGACACTGAGCATGAGCCATAGGAGGGCTAGGAAATTCCAGAAAGAGAGAACCACTTGTGGAAGGCTGCTGAGAACTGCAAGTCCAGGCTGGTGGAAGGAGAGAGAAGGACAGTGGCAGGAGACGAGGGGCCCGCCCCCCGCCCTGGTGTGAAGCCGAAGCGCTCAGCTCCTCCGGGCCCTGTGGACTGCAGCTTCCGTCACCGCTGCGCCCCCCCGCTCTGTGCCCGCTCCTCTGGGGCTGAGTGGGCTCCACCTTTGCTTTGCACCTGCTGTCCCAGTGCCCCGAGCATCCCTGCAGACACCCCGGGCTCACTCCCTCGCCTCCTCTGTCCTTGCTCAAAGGCACCGCTCAGTGAGAGCCTGCCAGCCCGCTTATCGGGCAACTTGCCCAGGACTCCTGCAGCCTAAGCTGCCTTTCCCAGCATATTTCTCCTCTATCTGATTTCCTTAGTTTTCATTCAGTGTCTGACTTCCCTCTGAATGTTGTCTCTGTTAGGCAGGAGTTTCTCTGTTTTGTTCACAGATGCCACCCTAGTGGCTGGAACAGTGCATGTTTCTCCATAAATGCTTATGGAAAGTGCAGTGGAGACCCGGTGAGGAGCCTTAGTCAGGAGAGCGACCTGGCAGCGTGTGTGCCTTATCAAAAGATCACCATCTGCAATGCGGTGGATGCTTTGGAGGGGAGCGAGGGCTGGGGGCGACCAGGGAGGATTTGACCAGAATTCCGCTGGCTGCTGTCCCTGGAGCCTGCAGAGGTGTGTGTGGCCATAGTGGGGATATTGGCTGTAGAATGATTTTTCAGGCTTCCAGGTGAAAATAGCTCTTGTTTAAAAATTAGGTGATCTCCAGAGAAGAAGCCCCAGAATCACATTTGAAGGTTCAACCCCATTACCTACATCAGTACCTAAACCACACTTATGTGGGTAGAAGCAGGTGGCACTCAAGTGCTGGCTGTGCCCCCTGCCAGCTTCGAGTGAGCCAGAGAAAGCTTAGAAATTCAGCAAATTGAGTCCACGCTGTATTGCTAAATGTGGCACTTAAGGACAAAGCCTGAGAACTCCGCGTGCACCAGAGTCACCCAAAGGATCCAAGTGCCGCTACAGAAAACAAGCTCCCTCCACTGGAAGATGAGAAACCCCCAGGCCCTCAGCTTAAAGGGGAGGGGGGCTCGGGCTCCCAGGAAGGGACTGACCGCTACTCAGAGGTCTGGGGTTCTGGGGGGCAGAGTCGACTTCTAGTTCTGAAGGCTTTCTCAGAAGATGGAATGACTTCCTTCACAGGAGTCATGTGGATTTCCTAAGTCCATTTTACATAAAAATCCCCCCCAGCACAGCAGTTATGGTCACGCTGTCTCCCTGGGGTCACAGGGAACTGCAGACCCAGTGAGTAAGTTGTCCTAGAAGTGCAGGTGCTGGCACAGTGGCAGGTTTCTGGAATCTATGGGTGGGAGACATAAGCCTGGACGGCCTGTGTGATGGAATCACTGGAGCGCGCACGCCGCGCGTGTGTGTGTGTGTGTGTGTGTGTGTGTGCGCGCGTGTGGTCTCCAGGGAAACTGTTCTGAGCTGTACGAAAAATAAGAAGGGACTTCTGGAAACACTCCTGCTGGAAAATTCTTAGATTGTCTGCATGACTAGGGTCAGACAAATTTCCCCATAGGCCGTGGTTGAGATGCTTGTACTCAGTGGGGCTCCAGTACGGTCTGCAGATGCCTGGGGGGCTCCCAGAGCTAGCAGAGTGTCCACAGATCAGAACCATTTGCACAACAAATCAGGGCCAGCTTCCCAGGCCTGTGCTGAGAAGGGTTCCACCCTGGTCCAGTGACCTGCCCTTGGAGTCTTCAAACTCGTAATGATTTTTAAGCAAGGGGCTGCACATTTTCATCTCGCAGTTGTGCAGCTGGCCCTGACGTTAGTACTGAGACAAGGGCAGTAGGTAGAGTTCTAGGATGGGGGTCCCTCCCCCTCCCTGCTGTACACACCTTGCAATCGAGGGTGGGGAAGGAGGAACCAAGGAACGTGATGAGACTGTGTCACAGTAAAAGGCAAAAGGGATGCGACAGACATGATCAAGGCCCCAAGTGAGTTGACACTGAGTTAATTAAAGAGATTATCTTGCGTGGGCCTGGCCTAATCTTGTGAGCCCGGCCTAATCTTGTGAGCCCTTTTTGAAAGCAGACTTTCTCAGCTGCTCTCAGAGAGAGAAAGCGAACAGCCATGACGGAACGGTCTGCAGAGGCGCGGCCTCTGGGAGCTGGGAGTGGTCCCTGGCTGAGAGCAGGCAAGAAGACCAGGACCGTAGTGTTACATCCACGAGAAGCTGAGCTCACCTACAACCTGAGTGAGTTGGAAGAGCCCCAGCTGACACCCGGACCGCAGCTGCGCAGAGGGTGCCGTCAGCCCTGCCGACTCCCGGCCGCGGGGTCCCTGACATGGCACATGTTCTCTGATGAGGATGCTCAGCCTGGTAACTTGCTGTGAGCGACAGAAAAGGCGGATGACGTCAGGTGCCTTGCTCACGTCCGCGGTTTCGCCGACAGCGGGTGAAACTGCTGGGCCGCGGCTGGGAGCAAGGCAGCGGCGCCCAGCGGTAACCTTGGCTCCTTGAGCACCATGCACGTGCAGGGAAGGAAGCCAGTTCCACTCAAGAACGTTCTGGATAAAGCAGTAAGGAGCTTGCATCCTATTAGATCTTGACCCTTTGTCCAGGTCTTTTCGGTACCCTGTGACGAAGCGCGGGGTGGGCACAAAGCCTATCCGAAGGGCCACGTCGTCTCCAGGAAAAGCTCAGCTTGCACCCCGAGCCAACCCCTTTTTGTGTGGAGCCTCATTTTTGCCTGAAGGAATGTTTTGTGGAAAAACAATACTTACTCAGATGTGGGCATTAGGCAGACATTTTCTCAAAACATCACTTCAAGGAAAATAACTGACAGTATTTATTGACAATAAGAAAAATTGAATGTTCAAGTGAAATCAGAATTTTGGAAAACTAATACCCACCACCGTGAGCTTGAAGTGTTCCAGTACTTAAAGACTTTTCTGCTGAGAATTGTGGTGGTATTAACAAACGTGATTTTAAAAAATACTGTCTAATAAAATTTGCCAGCATTTGGAAGATCTGCACAATTCTAGTGCAACAGTAATATCCAAAAGGCAGTGTTTGAGATAGAAAATCACGCATTCAGAGGGCAAAACAGACCAACAGATGTTAAAGTAATAGAGTAGAAAGTTTATTGATATGGCTTCAGATTCCATAACTAACCGTTAAGACACTACCGTGGTGGAATCTTGGTGGTGGAGTAGTGAAGAAGCAACATCCACAACTCTCTTAAAAGGCTATTCAGACACTTCTCACTTCTCCAGCAACGCATCTGCTCGAGGCTTAATTTTCTCCACATATTTCAACAAAACAACACACAGCAACAGACCGAACACAGAAATAGGAGAACCCAGCTGTCCTCTTCAGCCAAGACATCAAAGAATTTGCAAAAATGTAGAACAGTACTACTCTTCTCACTGACTTTTTTTGGAAAATATACTATTTTCGTAAAAATGTGTTATCTGTATGAACGTGTGTTGGGTTTATTATAGTTATTTTTAAATGGGTTAAAGTAATTAATTAAACACTTTCCTATCTTTAATCTCTAGCATGGTAAATATCAATACATATAATCCACAGAAACAAGAGCTCTTTTCGTTTTTCAGTCATTTTTAATAGCGTAAAGGGGTATGAGGCCCAAAAGTTTGAGAACAGCTGATGTAATCTGACGTCGTGGTACACAGTGGGGCTGGGGAGGGAGAATGTCATTAATGTGGGTCGAGAAGCCAACTGTCACGGACTGAACTGTGTCCCCAAAAGGTACGCCCCAGTTCTAACTCCAGTACCTGTGAACGTGACCTTGATTGGCAGTAGGGTCATTACAGAGGTAGTCATGACCAGTGTCTTTATAAAAAGGGGAAATTTGGACACAGAGACAGACACACGGAGAAGGAAGACGACGTGAAGACACGGAGAAGATGACCCCTGGCTGCTGAGGAGGACCGCCCACACCTGCAGGCGGAAGAGGCAGGAAGACATCTCCTCCGGAGCCTCGGGGGAAGGTGACACCTTGACTTTGGACTCTGGCCTCCAGGCTGTGAGACAATAAATGTCCATGGTTTGAAGCCACCCAGTTTGTGGTGCTGTGTCACGGCCACCCCAGGACACTCGGGACCCTGCGTGTCCGCTCCCCGCGCTGGACCCACGCGCGTGACCTCACCCTGGCCTCCCAGGAGCAGTGGAATAGGCGGCCTCCCGGCATTTTACATATGAGGAAACGGGAGATGAACGGAGTCAGTGTTGCAAAGTCCGCGCTTTTTCTCTTTCTCTGCGCTGCCTCCCAGGCTGGGCGGCTCTGTTATTCTGCCCCAAACCCACTCCTGCGACACCGCGGTGAGTCCACTCAGGGTTGTCATAGCCCTAAAATTGACTGGGGCTGAAAACCCTCCATGTGCTGATGCAGAGTTGATCCTTTCATGGCGGTAATCATACAAATGAGGTAATTATTATTTAATTACGTTGGCCGAGTACCTCACGGTAAAGTTAATAATTACTATTTTGACTGCCGAACATTGTGAGCGTTTCCAGCCATTGGTTTTGTCAACCAGCTAAGGATGTGATTCAACAAACATCCCGAGGCTCTGCTCCACAGCAGCGGGTCCTGGACGGGCTGCAAGGTGAGCAGAACCGTTCTTGCCCAGATTCGAATGAACACAGGAGAGGCACAGACACGGTGCCCTGCGGGACTCGGCGGACGTGGGGTCCCATTGGCGAGAACAGGAAAAGCAGAGCAGAGGAGGTGACTTGAGCTGTGCCCGAGGCAGCATCTGAAGGTTGCCCAGGACATTGGCAGAAGCATGGAGGGCGTTCTCCCTGCGGATGCTTGTTCAGGAAGGGGTGCATCCTGGCTGAGGCCTGCGTACCTGGGGTGGGGGCGATTCTCTTAGTTACTCTTTCTTCATCTTTCGGGGAGACCACGGCCCCTCCTCCTAACCTCCACTCCCCAGTCTTAGGAACCTAGACTTTTTGTTTTTTCTTTCTTTTCCCCCGAGATAGTCTATCTTCCAGAAAGATTCTGAAAATCTTTCAGATTAATATGTTAATGATTCTTCTCAGGAGAAAGGAAGTTTGATTTTTAACAGGGACGAAGATCTTATGTCAGTCAAAGGTGTGGCTCTTTGATGACAGGGGCTCAATAATCCGGAAGGAGGTGGGACGGGTCCCTTTTTGTGAAAAGGACCTTCCCGTTGCCCCTGAAATCACACAGTCTGCCCACAGCGGACGTGGCTGGACAGAGTCAGGCTCTCCGAGCAGGGCAGCATCCTCTGCCTCAGTCCGTCTCAGACATGCTTCCTAGGAAGCTCGGCCTTTTCAACTTCTATTCTCTACAGTTTAGCCTAAAATAGGTAACTCCCCAAACTCAGGTCTTTGGCGCAGGGTGGTAGAAAGCTTAGCCCGAGAGCAGACCCCAGGGGTGTGTGTGCCCTGCCTGGCGGCAGCCTCGGCCCCCCAACTGGTCGCCCAAGTCTCGGACTCACGTGAGGCTGAGAAGCAGGGAGGAGCGGCGGCCTGGTTAGGGAGCGCCAACGCTCTGTGCGTGTCGGTGTGTTACCTTCCATTTCCATTTCAAAACACACGACTGGATTAAGAATCCAGAAGTTAAACTTTTTTCCACCCGGCTCACAATTTTCAGGTAACTTGATCGGGGGGCTGCTTTTAATTGAGCTCCAACAGTCACCTGCACCTCGGGAACTGTTGGGCCCGGGTCCCGGCTCCGGGGACCCCGATACCGCAGAGGCTGCCACCAGCCTGTCTACATAGGCTCAGTGGTGAGCCTTCATTTCCCACCAGGCCACACTCCAGTGAGGGTGTCATGATTATTTCACAGGGCAGAAATCATGGAAATAGGTTGGGGTGGGTGAATCATAAGCGGTTGGTGAAAATTGGCAAAGCCAGTGGATGAGATGCATTTTCCCTGGTGATTTGTGTTAAGTGCACAAAATCAAGCCATCCTTTTGTGTGGTAACTGAGCTACTCTCCTCGCAGACCAAATATTTCCTACCGAACAATTAACTTGCCGAAGATTCGTCAACCTCGGCCACCTGGAGAGCAGGGTGTCCAGCTGGTGGGTTTTCCCAGTTCCTCATCCCTCCTCATCACCTCACTTTCAGTCTCCACCGTCTGGGCTGAAAAGGCGCTTTTGTGGCACGTTGTTTAGCTTCAGACCTAAAACTTCCTTCCCTGCTCACCGGCACAGGGTGGGCCCCCATCTGAGGTCTAGAGAAGTTAAATCCTCTAAGTTTACACCCTTAGTGCAGGGCTGTCCCTGCAGATCTGACAGCCTCATCTTGGAGGTGCCGCTGGACTTTTTCTCTTGGACATCTTCTTTGTACTAAACACGAGAAAGTGAAATTCAGTCTTCTCAGTCTGGACACTCAGGATGTTCTCCTTGGAAGGCACTGATAGTTTTCTTAAAGTTCGGATTCTTAGATGATCTGCCACTTTCAGTGATTTGTTCCAGTTTTGCTGGAGACATAATCAGGAATTGGCTCTACATTTGGCAATTATGTTGTCATCTTCAATTGCGGAGAACATTTGTGACAGGTGTGAAAAGGAAGCTGATGGTGCTGTGTCTACTGGGGACCACTTAGTTGATCTGTTTGGTCAACTGAGTGAATGGTTTCTTCACAGATGAGCCCATCACCATAGACTTGATTCAAGCTGACGCCTCCCATGCTCTGATCATCTTTAAAGCTGCCCTTCCACCAGCCGAGGGGTGGCATGAGCATTGGAAAGTAAGGCGGGGCCTCTCCAGCCCTTGGAATGCCTCTTATTACCAAGGTCAACGTTCAAACTGAGACATGAAAATAGACAGGACTTAGAACTTGTCCCACTGCTTTATTTTCTCAACAAAATCATCTTCTGTAAGAAGAATGATGACGTCACCATTTGGAATCTAAGTTAACATCTAAATTCAAGTTTATCACCAGCCTGCGTGTGTGGTGGCCTTTTTCCTAGGTCTATGGATCTCAGTTAAAGCTATCCCACTGTTGATGGTTGACTTTATCAACGAGTGGCTTGGATTCAGCTCGTTTGCTGTAAGTTGAAAAGCTTGCATTCCTTCACATTGGGCCCAAATATGGAGAGACTCGTTAGACAGGCCATGATGCTGGGTACACCTTGTCTCATAGAATAAGACAAACTTTTCCTATATGCTTTCAGTATAATCTGATTATCTGGTAAATTCTCCCTCCAATGAGAAATCTGATTTCAGTTGGTATAAAAGAAAATGAAGTGATAAGCATGTGTTTCGAGGCTGTTCTCGGACAGAACAGTGTTGCTTCTCAGACTGACACTGTGGTCCTGCCTGATTTTATCTCCTGAGTCAGGGGCGTCGTTAGAGATTTCAGCCTAGACGCCTTCTCTTTCTAGAGACTCAGAATAAACAAAGATCATCTCATCCTAACAAAGGCTTTTACCGGATGGAAGAAGGTAGCATCCAAAAAGAATTGGAAAGCTACTCCTTGGACTTTCCAGACGAATATTTCATGGAGGAGGATGCTTAATTTGCATCAGTTATGCAAAGGGCATAATTCCATTCTCTCTGAAACGGGAGGCTTTCAGACCATTGGGAACAGCATGAGAAAATGCTGGAATATGGCGAAGTGCTGTGGGCAGGAATGGGAGAAGGAGAAATGGAGGCAAAGGAGGAGCTTGGGCTTTGCATCAGAGGAGCCTCCAATGAGAAAGTGAGGAGAGAGAGTTAGTTACAGGAAAAACCAGATGCGGAACTAGTGTGTAGGGCTGTATCGTGTTGGGTAGACAGTGTTAGTGGAAGCTTTATAGGATGGACGTGCATGGTCAGAGGGCTGAGCGGCACCAGGAACATGCGGGGATCGTGCCCCCAGCCTGCTCAGCTGTGAAGTGAGAAGTTTCTTGATGGAAGAAGAAGGATCAGTGAGTAACTGTAAGAAATATAGTGGGAAACCCTCTAGGGTACAAGGGAAAAATGATGCTCTGTCGGGGCCTAGGGCCGAAAAGGAAAGGTGAAGCTGTTGGAAAACATGGAGAGATATGTGTTTACAGGTAAACCGGAGAACCTTGGGAGGCAAGCAGTGGCTGAAGGTAAATGCACGGGACAGGAGAGAAGGCGTTTCCATTTGCTGGTTCTGATGCTAACGAGCATCCTGGCAGATGAACTGCTTCCCCTCTTCAGAACACCGAGGGGGACGTCAGCTGTCGCATCCAGAGGCATGGGATGTCGGTTCATTTCTGGTGGAGGTCGGCCCCCCCCCGTGCTGGTGAGATCAAGCCCGTCCTCAGAGCCTGACACTGGCCCCTCTTCCCGCTGCACCTTGGGGCGGGGACCCGGTCCCTCCCCTCTGGTTCTGGGCACAGGAAAGGCTGCAGAGACCGGCTGGGGGCTCACGAGCCCTGCCTCTCCCCCAGGGATGCTTGGGACCCTCATGCCCACCGCGAACAGCCGCCGGACAATGAACGGGCACACGGCGGAAGGGAGGCACCTACCCTGGCTGCCCGCGTGACCTCCGCTCCGCGAGCGCCCAGGAAACGTCTGATTTAAATGCGGGGTAGGCGTCCATGCTCCTTGGGCTCATTCTGGCCCTTCCCTCCTGGACACACAGGAGAACTGCGTCTCTCTGCCAGGTGAGGCTTGTTTCAGTAGAAACTCCCAGCAAGCATCTCGACCAAAGGATGCTGAGAACCAATCATTTGTCTTAGGAAAGGTTCGGTGCTGTGCTGTGGCATCCAGCATCGAAAGCCGCAGTGGTTTGAGACTGTTCACCTCACTTTGCAGCATTTCTCGGCTCGGTCGAGGGTAGGGATCCTCTGCAGGGCTGCCCTCCCTGTGCTGGCTCAGCATTCTGGAAGCGCCTACCCTATGCTACCTGTCTGTCAGCCGATATGTACGTCCTCAGTTACAGAGGAAAGGGAGCTGGAGACCCTCCCTGCTCCTCCGTGGGGTTTGGGGAGCGAGGGTCACCAGGGCTGGCTCCGGGGCTGCCCTCTCTGCGGAGTGACCATGTCAGGGCGTCCCTCCCCAGCCATCGCCTCGGCCATGAAGCAGACGGAGGTGCTCTGGTAGCTCCCAAGGTCCGTGCGTGGAAGGATGAGTGTCCGCGAGCTGGAAGGAACAAGAATCTATGATCTTAGTGCTCTGAGCTCTGCAGGCGGGCTGGGGGCTTCTTCAGGGCACTGATGGGGGCTCTGCAGGCCCTGTGTGGGGTCAGCGGCCTGGGGTGGGCAGCCGTGTCCCTCGCTCTGTCCTCCCGCCAGGCCCGGGCGCTGTGCTTGGGGCCTTCTCACCCCATGGCTTTTCAGACAGCCTCACTCTGCCAAGCATCCTCTCGGGTCTCTGCATCTTCCATCCTGAAGCGCAGCCCCTACAAGAACCCCAGAGAGGGCAGCGGTGCCGTAACCAGAGCAGGGAAAGGGCTGGGCGCCTGGAGAGGGGATTTACCCCAGGAAGCCCCAGGGCCAGCCCGCCCCTGTCTGGTCCTTTCCTCTCCACCCTCCCCCTCGGCCGGAGACCCCGCAGGGATGGGCACCCGGGCCCAGCCACTGCCCCCCGGCGCCCCTGTGGTTCCTTTGTTCCAGGTGCCTCACTGCTGACTCCCGAAAGGGCTGTTTTTCCTCTCCTCTCAAACGTGACACTCAAATTTGAGAAGGGAGCAGAGATCAACAAACCCTGTCAGCCCTTGTCAACCCAGGTGTGACAGTACCATCTTCCTAAATTGCCGTTAATCTACCAGGGATCTCTCCATCCACAGCCTCCATCGCGCTGTTTGCTCACATTCGGTTAATGCTTTACATTTCCCTTTCCGAGGTGTCACTGTTTGCCACTTAGTAAGGAAGGAGCGCCGTGAGCGCAGCTCCAAGCACACGGTTTGGGGAGCTGGGAAAAGCTGATTAGCTATTCAGGGAGAATAATCTTATTGAGAGTAGGAAGAGCTGTATGAAGAATGCTCTTCCCTTCCCGGGAACAATCTTCTAATTATGTTGTCAAGCTTGCTGTTGAGTTCTTTTCCCTGTGCCATTAAGAAACCGTTTTCTATGTTAAGAAAGAGATTTCCAGATTGTGATGCTGTTTGCTGATTTATTTTTATTGTTTAAAGAATCTGTATGTATTAAACCAAACATTAAAAAATGATTCATGTGCAGCATAATTTCTGGAGTTGAGGTTCGGGGCCACGGGCGGGAGGTGAGAGAGGAGGGGTGCGGGGGGCCGGTATGGCTGGCGGGGCGGGGGTCAGGGTCCCACGTCGGTGTGACAAGCGCAGTTACTGATGGGCGGCAGCTAGAAGGGTCAGGAGCCGGCGGCAGGAGGTGCAGCTGTAGGTTTCCAAGTGAAACAAACACTTCCAGGCAATAGATGTTGTTTATTGAGAAGGAGAAACGAAACGAGACATCTGAGTTGTGCCCAAACACCCTCCTGGATGCCAGCGCTCCCTCCTTGAAGGCGGTGAGGAGAGGGTGCCCGTCCTGAGCTGCTCCCTCTAATGTGGCCTGCAGAACCCCCCCATGAGGTCCCCCTCTGATCTCAGACCCCTTTCTGGCAGGAGAGTTGGGGACCCGGGGAGCCAGCTGCAAACTCTGCTTGTCCTTCGCTTGCGGGTGACAGTCTGCACACCGTCTACTACCTGCTAATGTAAATAATAAACAGCGAGGAGCTGTGTTTCAGTCTCCATGTGAACTGGGGCACAAAGAGTAGGTATCAGAAGATTTCCTTATAACAAGTCCTATCAAAGGAACAAGCTCTAGAGCCGAGGCTGTGTGCGCTCCGGGGGAATAGGCCGCATATCCGGGGCGTCCTCGCCTCTGGCCCCACACTCACTCCTCAGCACCTGCGCTCCGTCTCCTTCACCACAGTAGGAGTTTGGATTAATCTGGCAAATCAGGCAGTTAGATAATTTGGGATTAATATGTTTGGGAGCTTTGTTATAACACCTCCTGGTGTGCTTACAAGAGCAGGAGGTGACTGAAGGGACTTCTCTTAGAGCTGGCAAACTACACAATGAGAGGGCTCCATCAACCTGATGATTACTGAGCAGCCATTAGGGCCAGAGTCTGCCGTAGGCATTAGGGAACCACATGCAAATAACGCTTGCTCTGTATTTTCAAGACGTTAGAAGCTGAACTTCCTAGTCAGCCTCTCCTGCCCAGGCCACCTAGGACAAACGTGTTACCCTTCTGAACTTGGGCCCCAGAACCGTAAACAAGAGCAACATTTATTTCAGGGTTGTTGTAAGGCTTAAAAGAAATTGCCTGGCATAAGTACGTGCTCAATAAATTGTATATTTCTTTAATTTACTAGCTCACAATGAACGAACTATTTCCCTGCTGATTTCCATTGCGTTTCTTTCTTTCTCTCCTTTTTTTCTTTCTTCTTTTTTTTTTTTTTGAATGCACAAAATTTAAAAGACAAAAAAAATACCTCCTGAAAAGTAAGATCTCTGGTTTGTCAATTGGTGACGCCCAGCTCCTTCCTCTTTTATGTTTTGGGGGTGGAGCTCAGGAATGGAGCTCACCCCACAATGAATGATGAACCCAGGAAAAAAGGAGGACTCTCCAACAATATTCCATTGTTTGATTGTATGGATTACCATAGATTACTTAATCAATTTGCTGTTGATTGATTATTTTCAATATTTTACATAGTATCTAATGCTGCAATAGATGTCTTTGAGCATACGTATTTTACACTTGAGTCAATACATATAAAAGATAAATTTCTTGTAGTGCAATTTGTGGGTCAAAAAGCATATGTATTTTTGATAGGAAATTGCCAAATTGCTCTCCGTAGGATTTATCCCACTTTTTGATCTTTGCCAACCGGAGAGGGAAACAGTGGTATCTCACTCTAGTTTTAACTTGCATTTCTCTTTTTATGAGCAGTGGGGAGTTTTATGTGCAAGAGGCATTTGTATTTCATTCTCTATGTCTGTCTGCTTGTATCTGTGCCATTTATTCTACTAGATTGCTGGTCTTCTGCTTATTGATTTGTAGACGTTCTTTATCTACTAGACAAATCAGCACTTTTACGAGTTCAAATATTTTGATCCACTTAGTCATTTGTCTTTTCTCTTTGTTCTTATTCCTTTTTGTGATTCAAAATTTTTTTCAAAGTTTTTGTGTAAGGTGAGGCAAAGATTTCTTAAGCATGACACCAAAAGCATGATCCATAAAAGAAAAAAGTGATAAATTGAACGTAATCAAAATTAAGAACTTCTGCTCCGGGCACTGTTAAGATGACGGAAAGTCAAGTCACAGACTGGGAAGACATATTTGCAAATCATATAAAGGAGAAAGGATTTGCATCCAGAATATATAAGAAACTTTTAGAACTCAATAATGAAAAGGCAATAACTCAATTTAAAAAATGGGCAAAAGATGTGAATAGACATTTCACCAAAGAAGAGATACAAATGGCCAATGAGCTTGTGAAAAGACGTACAACGCCATTAATCACAGGGAGATGCAACTCAAAACCACAGTGAGATACCACTGCACACCCCTGAGGATGCTGTTGTCAGTGACAGGTGTTGGTAAGGTTGTGGAGAAATTGAAATCCCCCCCCCCAGTTGCTGGTGGGAACGTGAAATGGTGCAGCCACTGTGGAAGACACTTGGGCAGTTGCCTTCAAACGTCAAACAACTTACCATATGACCCAGCCATCCCAGTCCTAGGCGTCCTCTAGGAGAAATGGAAACACCTGTCCTCACAACAACTTGCACACCATGTGCACAGCAGCTCTATTTTCTAGCCCAAGTGGAAAAGGACCCAAATGCCTATCAACAGAGGAATGGATAAGCATATTCTGGTGCAGCCATACAGTAGGGTATTATTCAGGAATACAAAGGAACAAACCAACAATACGCACAACAGTATGGATACATCTCAGAATAATTCTAGGAGTGAGAGAAACCAGACAGAGTATATACACTGTACGGTTCTGATTACACAACGTTCTGGAAAATGCAGACTACCCTTCGGTGACAGACAGCAGGTCAGCGGTTGCTGGGAGAGGTTGGAGGGGTGGGTGATGAGGGCAGGTGGAGACTCTGGGCGTGACTGGAGTCGATGGACGTGAATTGTCTTCACCGTGGCGATGGTTTCACAGGTGCACACGCATGTTAAGCTATCAGATTGTACACTTGTTGTATGTGGGTTTATTGCACATAAAATACACCTCAACAAACTTCAAAAAGTGGGGGGAATTGTATGTAGCAGCAATCTTTTCTTTTATGGATTCTGGGTCTCATGACATTTTTTTTCTCACTCTGGTTTTGAAAAAAATTCTATGACATTTTCCTCCTAGTCTTTTTTGTAAGACTGAGCAAAGAGATCTTAGGAAGGGAATCTCTGATAGTGTCATTTTTCACGTGTATATAATTCCATCTGGAATTTGTTTGGAATAGTGCGAAGTAGAAATTCAGCTTTTTTTTTCCCCCCAATTAGGCCAACATTATTCATTGTCAAAATTTGTTTTTCTACACTTACTTGAAATGCTATCTTTATCACATAATAAATCCCATATACATTTGGTTCTGTTTCTGGACTTTCTTTTTTGATCCTTTTGTCTATTTTCATACCAATACCACACTGTTTGATTACTGTAGCTTTCAAAATATGTTTTAATGTTTAACATGGAGAACCTAATGATTTCTTTATTACTTTTAATTTTTAAAAACTCTCTGACTATTCTTGATAGTTTACTTTTCCATGTGAAATTCAGAATCAATATATTTAGTTCAGAAAATCCTGCGTGGGCTTTTTTGAAAGGTGGTATTGCATTAAGTGCATTAAATGGTACAGATTATCTCATGGAGAACTGACCACCTTATGCTCTCAGTCTTCCTGTCATCGAATCTACTTACCCTAGGATGCTTTCTGTTTATTTGTCTTATTTTAGGTCCTCCAGTAGTATTTTAATTTTCTTCATATAAATCTTACACAGTTTTCTTTTTCAACTATATATATATATTTGAAGACCTAAGCTGCCTTGTGGAAGTTTAAAGATACGATGGTTCTATTGGAGAAGTAGCAAAATAATCACATCAGTTTTTTTTTTTTTATTATTGAAATATAGGTGATTTACAATATTATATTAGTTTCAGGTTTATAGCATAGTGATTCAGTATTTTTACAGATTATAGTCCATTAAAAGTTATTACAATAAAAAAAAGTTATTACAAGATAATGGCTATAATTCCCTGTGCTGTACGATATATCCTTGTTTCTTATCTATTTTATATATAGTAGTTTGTATCTCTTAATCCCATACCCCTAATTTGCCCCTCCCCCTTCCTTCTTCCACTTGATAACCATTGGTTTGTTTTCTGTATCTGTGAGTGTTTTCTGTTTTGCATATACAGTTGCTTGTATTATTTTTTAGATTCCACATATAAGTGATATCATACTATATTTGTCTTTGTCTGACTTACTTCACTAAGTATAATATTCTCTAGGTCCATCCATATTGCTGCAGATGACAATATTTCATTCTTTCTTATGGCTGAGTAATATTCCATTGTATATATACCACATTGCCTTTATCCATTAATCTGTTGATGGGCACTTAGCTCGCTTCCATATCTTGGCTATTGTGAATAGAGCTACTGTGAACATTGGGGTGCATGTATCTTTTCAAATTAGTGTTTTCGTTTTTTCCAGATGTATGCCCAGTAGTGGGATTGCTGGGTCGTATGGTAGTCCTATTTTTAGTTTTTTAAGGAACCTCCATACTGTTCTCCATAGTGGCTGCATCAATTTACATTCCCACCAACAGTGCAAGAGGGTTCCCTTTTCTCCACTCCCTCTCCAGCATTTATTGTTTGTAGATTTTTTGATGATGGCCATTCTGACCGATGTGAGGTGATACCTCATTGTAGTTTTGATTTGCATTGCTCTAATAGTTAGCAGTGTTGAGCATCTTTTCTATGTGCCTGTAGGCCATCTGTATGTCTTCTTTGGAGAAATGTCTATTCAGGTCTTCTGTCCATTTTTTGGTTGGGCTGTTGGTTTAATCACAGATCAGTCTTGGTTTGGATATCCAGCCTGTGCTTACTAGCCGTGTTACTGAGCCTGTTACTTACCCTCTCTGAGACTCGGCTACTGTGTGGCCCCAGACCTCACACAGCTCTCTCCAGGCAAACCCGGCGGGAGGCCTGGGCAGCAGGGGTGGAGATTAGCAGGGGCGCACAGACTCCCGCCGGGGACCAGGAAAGATGGGCTTGGGCACCAGGACCCAGGAGCTCCAGGAAGCCGGCTGGCCTCCTCTACGACAGGGCCCCGCCTCCTGCCCCTCCCAAAGTCCTGCTGTGCTCCGATTCTTGATTCTGAGTCCCTGGGTGGCTGTCCAGTCCCCAGTGTCTGTCTGAAACCTCAGAGCAGGGCTGTTCGGTGATAAAACTCACACCAGGCCCAAAGGAGAGACCCCAGGCCCTTCCCCTGGGCCCCTTTTGCCCCGTTTATTTATGTGCAGGTGAGGACGCTGGGGGAAGTGTGGGTACCTGAAGGCTGCGTGGCGTGGGGTGGAGTCGGGATGCGAGCCCAGGCGCTTTCCCTGCAGGGTCCACACCCTGAGACGCTCCTCATCCCTCACTACCCATTTAAAGCAGCGAGTGCAAGGCTGAGGCTGCAGGGGCGCCTTGGGATTCTGACCTCGGAGGCGGGGTTTCTAGGGGGACGTGGCAGGGGGGCAGGCCAGCCCTCACACCTGGACGCATCACAGCATCCCAGGGCCCGACGGATCCTCTGTGCCTCCAGGTCCTCGCTCTGTTAGCAGATGGACTTTCTAAATGCTCCTGGGGGAGGCGCTAGAGACGTCATGTCGGGAAGTGAGTCAGCTGTCTGGCCCCCAGTGGGGATCGGGTAGAGAAGAGGGATGGGGTGCACAGGAGGGGGGCAGCTCTGCAGACAGGGGACCCCAGGAGGCACGGCTCAGCTTTGCCAGAGCTTCGCAGTTCCCGGAAGTGGCCTCCTCAATTGGAAAGCTGAAAGGAAAGAGAAAAGAGAGTGGAAAGGAATTGGGAGATTGGGATTGACATATATACACTAATATGTATAAAATAGATAACTAATAAGAACCTGCTGTATAAAATTAAATTAAATTAAATTAAATTAAATTTAAAAAAAGAGAGAGTGGAGAGGACCAACGCCGGTGATTTCTATTTCTTGGAATTGCCCGCGCGTCTCAGGAACCCTCACCACGGCTCTGCTCTAATTAATAAGGCGTTCACATCACCCCTATTCAGCGACCTCTGTGCTCATGTCACCCCACACGCTCAGAGACCCCAGGTACAGAACGCCCCTTGGAGAAGGGGAAGCGGCGAGGAGGAGAGGTCAGGGGTCATGTGCTCCCCGCATCCGCACGGCGAATGCAAAGCTCCCTCCCAGCCTTGACGTCACGGCCTGACTGCGGAGATTTCTCCTGCCGCACCTGTGGTCGGGCTGGTTTGGAAGCTGTAGGCCGCCCAGTGAAGCGGGCCTTCATGATGCTCCCGCCAACCCCATCCTCCGTGCCTCTCCCTCTCTGCCCGCCGCCCAAGAAACACACAGACTCCACGTGATTGTCATCCCCAGCCTGGAGGAACCACGGGACTCAGGGACTTCAACGCTGAGAGACCCTGAGAGATCATGAGCCCCACCTCGTACCTCCGCTGGGAACGGGGCTCAGCGAAGAGTCCGAGGGCCACTGCCGTGGCGAGGGCCCTCCTTCCTGACAAGGTTTGGGAGGCTGTTGTGACGTCCTTGCAGCCGACCGACAGTTTCGCATCACCCCTCCTGTGGGGGAGGGGAAGCCGGCGTGAGCGGAGGGGTGACGGGGTGACAGGTGCTGCCAGGCAGCCTAGCCCTGCGCCCCCGGCCTGCCTGGATTAAGGCCCCCTGGGAGGAGGGAAGCCCTTGCTCGGGGTGGCCCCTCCGGGAAGAGCAGCAAGCTTTGGTGGCTGCATTTGCAGCGATGACGAGGACACACCGCCCTTGAGTCCCCTCAGGGCCCTGCGCGGCCAGAAACGCACGAGAGAGCCCGGCTCGCCTGTCGGGTGGGATCCGCCCCCCAGGAGACGCAGGTCATTGGCCAGGGTGACGGCTGAATGATACGGGTGTTGCCTCCCGGCTCTTTGAAGAGCCACCGACCGCTTTGTGTGCAGACACGTGGCCTTAGCTGCCTTGGGGTTCACCCACCGATGGGGGGACGGGGGGGACCGTGCAGGAGAGCGTCGCACTCCCACCCCGAGCGTTCCAGGACCCACTCGAGCGCATTTTGGTGGAGCAGTTCTGGTGCCTGGGGTGGGGACGGGGACGTGGGCGTCCTGATGCCCAGAAGAGCAAAGCCCTGCCCCGGGGGCCCCTCCAGCCGGGCCAGCCCCACTGGGGCCCACACCGCACCTGTGGCCATCTGGCCAACTGTGCAGGTGCTTCTCTGTGGGTGAGAGCGCGCTTCTTGTGCTAGAACACATGTTGCATGAGTATGGGGAGTCTTGTGGGCATCCCTGGAGTCGGGAAGACTCGATGGTGTGTGCTCGGAGCTTAATTCAGAGTGTGGGATGAAAACGAGGGAGGGAGGGAGGGAGGGAGGGAGGGAGGGAAGCTGCTGGGAGGAAACCAGGCCCGTCTCATGAGGTTGGTGTCCTGGGTGGGGCAGCGGGTGATCACTGGGCTGTCAACCCACTTCAGAGCTCACGTTCATGGCCTGTGTCATGGGACTGCAGCGTGCAATTAGAGTCAGAAGTGCTTTTTCACTAAGGTACATGATGATTCATGCTGAGAACGTAATTAAAATATTGTGGTAGTTTAAAAATAATACTCTATTAGGATAATACACCAAAATGGCTAATTCAGACTGAGTGCTTCCTGCTTTGATGACATTACCGTGAGCATGGTATATGAAATGCTTTCATCTAAAACGTGACGGTCTACATAAATACATCCCCGTGATGTGCATTGGATTCTGGGTGGATGACATTTCAAAGTCTGCGCTCTCCAGAAGTGTCTGAGGGCAGCGTCCTGAGTTCATTCTGGTTTTTGAAGTGCCGGCACCTGGACGAGGCCAGGCTGCTCTAAATATCATCTCTGGTCAGTCCACGCGAGGATGGGCTGGACACCCGCTTGGCGACCTGGCCTCTGTCCTTTTGCAGGTTACACTGGTTAGAAGTCTGAGACCTGAACGAGGCTCAGAGCCCTGTGCTGCCAGCTGGAGACGGGTCTCAGGGACCCTCCAGGGCAGGAACCTCACAGCCTCGGAGGAAAGGGGCCCGGGGGTGGAGCGTTGGCACCCAGGCCTCACCCTCCCTGGACTCCAGCAGGGAGACATGGACACCCTGGGAATCAAGGCTCTGACCGCTTCTCTGCTTCCTTGGAGTCTTTTTTAAAATACATTTTTTAATTGAAGTACAGTTGATTTACAATGTTGTGTTAATTTCTGCTGTACAGCAAAGTGACTCAGTTATACACATATATATTCTTTTTTATATTCTTTTCCACGGTGGTTTATCCCAGGGCGTTGAATAGAGTTCCCCGTGCTCTACAGCGGTGTGCAGCTAGCACCAGCTAGAGTCCCAAGACTCGCTGAGAACTTACTCTAAGCAGCCCACAAACTTGGGCCGCCTCAGAATTGCCCAGAGGCCGTGTTAAGACACGGGGTGCTGAGCCCCAGCCCCGCCGGGGTTTCTGACTCAGGGGGTCCGCAGCCCTCACCAGCTCCCCGGTGACGCCCAGGCTGCTGGTCTGGCCACCGTGGAAACCAGAGCTTCTGCAGGGCCACCGACAAGCACGTCACACCAATGAGGCACCCGGGGCTCAGGCAGCCGTGTCTCGGAGTTGTCACTGCTGTCCCGCGTGTTAACAAAAAGTAAAACAAAATTAAAAACGAAAGCAAACAAGCAGAAAGGCGCAGAGTAGGTTAGGAATCTGCCCGGGTGCACACACTGAGTGTGACCCGTGGGCCTGAGCGCAGGCGGAGGGAATGACACGGGTCAAAACTATTAACGCTTCCTGGGCCCGAACCACCACTGCGGTGCCTCCTGGGGCTGCCGAAGCCGCCGGCACAAAGCGGCACAGACCGGGCCGCTTAGACATCACAGACCGATGGCTTCGTCTGTTTCTGGAGCCGGAGTCCAGGCCAGGTGTCCACAGGGCCGGCTGCCCCGGAGCCTGTGCCGGGCCCCTGCCCAGCTCCTGGGGGGTGGCTGCCCTTGGCTTGTAGACACAGTACCGCGGCCTCGTGGCAGGTTCCCTCTGTGGGTGTCCCTCTCTGTGTCCCTTCTCAGGACACCACTGGTTGGAAGAGGGCCCACCCTAAGGACTTCATCTTAACTGCTTACACCTGCCCGTCCACCTGCTTCCAAGTAAGCTCACACGCCCTGAGGTCTGGGCGGGAGGGGTCAGGCCGGCAGACAACTCATCGCAGAGGGCAGGTCACCTTACGTGTTACGAAGGCCCAAGAGCCGGACTCCACAGAGGCAGAATCCCTGATCCTGGGGTACAGCCACAGCCTGGCTGCTTCCCAGGAGGGAGTGTAGGGTGCGTGGGCCCAGGAAGAGCCCCCCCGCCTCTCCCCAGCTGCTCCCCGGGGCTCCCCATCGGCCCAGCGGCCCGGAAGCCACAGCCAAGGGAGCCTGGGAAACGTGGTCCCCTGAGCTCCGGGCGGAGACACAGAGGGGTCCCCCCACCTAATTTCTGGCCCCTGTCAGCCTCTGGGTTGAAGCTGACCAACACTTTCATGCCGAGCCCACTAAGGCTGCCAACTCCCGAATCCCAGCCTCTCCCAGCCGCCGCCTCCCCCTGCCGGAAGGGGGAAGAAGACCCCGAAGGCCGGTCCTGGGGAGGGGAGCCAACCCCAGAGCTGACTCGGGCCGCCTTCCTCGGCTCCCCGGCTCCGGCCGGTCTGGCTGTGCGATGCCCTGCGGCCTGTCCGGCTTCTCACTGGGCGGCGGGCACTTCTGGAAGAGGAAGGAAGCCTCCCCTCCTCGGGGCCGGCACCCTGCGGTGGAGACCAAGCGCTGCTCAGAGAAAAGAAGGTCGCCTGAAGTTCGCAAGATCCTCCAGGCACACCCTGGCGCAGGGCTGCGGGCGTTCCCAGCCGCTGCGCCTAAATCCACGTCCTCCCCAGAGGCAGAGCTGGTCGGCGCAGCCCTGCAGGCACCACGGACGTTCACGGTACTGCAGGCAGGACGTGCTGGGGGACGTGAAAGTGATGCTTGTAATGTTTCGCGGCCCAGACGCATCATGTGATACAGAAACGGGCTTCAGGCCGAACGGTGGCTTTGGACGCCTCCCCCCAACACCAGCTCCCTCACCTGCACGGTGGGTCCAGTTCCCCGCCCCCCACAGGCTCCCTCCCAGATGCCACCCATCCGCCCTGCAGCTCAGCGTCTCCGGGCACCTGGCAAGGCGATGCAGGAGTCGTGGCGGCCTGGGCATCTCTTCAAAGAGCCCCCATTCTCGGGACCACCAAGACAGAGGGCAGGGTACTTGGCACCTCAGCTCCACGGACAGAAGGGTCTACTCCTTATTTTATTTTGCTTGCCTTGTATGGGGAGCAGGATTTCTGGTCTCGCCTTGGGTTTGTTTTGAAGATGAACGTAGAAAGAAGGAGAAAACAGGGGTCAGCGAAGATGGGGGCATGTGAGCCATCCCACCAGGCGAACTGCTGTGAAACTTATAAATACTGCACGTCATTCTCTGTGAAGCCTGCTCTTCTCAAAGTGCGAAGTGAGTACCCAGGCGCCCTGCATGCAGTCGGGGACCGGTGGTGCCTCCAAGAAATCCGTTTTTAAAGCAGGCTCTCGGAAACTGTGCAGAGACTGGCTTTTCGCACACGTTGCCACCCACGTGGCATTAAAGAGTTTTCAGTATAATGAAGGAGCCTGAGTCTGCCGTCCTTTACCTGGAGAGAAATAGGCATTTCCACAAGGAAGCCAGATTTTCCTGCCCAGCACCTGGGCCCTTCCCTTCACGGAGGAATCATCATTTGATGGTGGGGCTGGGATGCAGCTGGCACCATCGTACTGTCCCACGGCAGGGGAGGCAGGGGTCTTCTGGGCCCAAGGCCCTCTGCAGGGACAGTGTCCAGGTAGGATGGGGCCAGCAGGCACCTGGGAGCAGGTGACAGTGTCCTGAACCCCCGCCTGTGACCCCTCCTCGCCCTCAGAGCTTTTCCACTCATCCCCTTCCCCCTCCCCCAAGAAAGACCCGGCCCCGAGCAAAGGGCAGTGGGCTGGGGCCCGCCCGTCAGCTCCACGATGGCAGCCTTGGCCATCACCACCATCACCGTCCACTGAGTCGTTCGTGTGCTGGGCACCTCACCTCCGTCAGAGCAGCTGATTCCCAAGCCTGGGACGCAGCTCTTGATATTTTTATTTTATTGGAGGAAACCAAAGCTCAGAATCTTTGAATAACCTGCCAGGACCACAGAGATTTCTAGAACCGATAGCAAATCCAGGTCAGCCTGGGACAGAACGCCGTCCTGCCCTCAGGGAAAGTCCGGGTCTCAGCCGCCTCCCTGGGGAGATGACCCAGCCCCTGGGGGGGGGGGTCCAGCCTGGAGGGCAGAAGCCTCCCCCCCATTCCCCTCACATCCACCCAGCTCCACCCCCATTTCCGTTCGCTGATTCACGAGGCCCTTCGTTGATGACCACGTGGAGGAGGCGGGGCGTCTTCTAGTATTTATTCTGCGTCTTGCCTGAGGCTGATGCTGCCTGTTTGTTCTTGATTCAAACAGCAGGTGAATTACAAGGCTTAGATTTCTCTGAGAAAAACTCGTCTTTGAAATACAACCCTTTGTTCTTTTCCTGTGGACCGTGAGGCCATCCAGAAGGAAGGTGGCTGAGCCTCGGTAGACGCACTCGCCGTCCTGACCTGAGGGCGTGAGTCAACAAGATAATTCCCCTTGCGAACTGTTCACCTCTAAAGCCTGAGCTGCCACTGGGACAACACGGACACACACACGCCCCGCGGCCTGCAGCCACCTCCTTCATTCCTGCTCGCCTGTCCACGCGCCACTGATGGCAGTTCACGGTCATCTGTACCCGCCGTGCGTGCCAGGGGCCGGGCCCACCCGCTCACTAGTCCCCTCAACCGCCTTCTGAAGTAGCTCCTCCCGTATTCCCATTTCACAGATCAAGAAGGGGAGCAACTCACCCTGGCCCCACAGCTGGTGGCCACTGCGTCCCAGGCAGCCCGTGTCCAGGCCCCTTCGGCCACATCTCAGCCAGAAATGTTGGTGGAGAAGGGAAAACTGAGTCACTATGCCGCGCACACTAAGAAAGCCCTGGACAAGCAACTCGTTCCGCTGGCTCGAGGGAAGTGGCCCCGGCCTCACACAGGGACGTCGCAGGGACATCACAGGGACAGAGAGGGTTGTTTCCGTGATTCTGCAGGAAACTTCCTCGTGATAAGTTGCAAACTCCTTTCTCCCCCATGGAAGGCCAATGTTAGCCCCCAGTCTGCTCGACTCTTGGTAGAAAAGTGCCTGAACATTAATCACCTTTATCTGAAGTCACTCATTTATTCCTACTTGTCAGAAAATAATTCCCCGGTGCTTTCTGGAAAGCCAGTGAGACAGAGAGACGGAGGCGCAAGTCTGTGCTGGGCCTTGCCGCCCTCTGCCTCTGTGTGTACTTGGGCGTGAGCCCAGGGGTCACGTACGTGTTTTTATATCCGCTTTGTAGGTGGCGCCCCTTGTAACTCACTGTCCGTTCTTTTCCAGCTTAATGCTGTTCTTCGCCTTCGGTTTGTCCTTACCTGACACGGACACTGCCATTGCACTCCCCTTTCTTGTTTTTGGTTCGGTTTGGTTTGGTTTTTTGCCTTGCATTTACCTGGTATCTCCACTCAGTCCTTTATTTTCAACCTTCCTTTATTGAACTATTTTAGGCAGGTGTCCTGTGCACAGGACGCAGCCTGGGCGCTGTCGATTGATGCAGCCCGACAGTCCCTGCTTCTGTGAACGTTATCTTCCCTCCCTGCTGACCCGCACACCTCTCTCATCTCAGGGCCATGGGACCCAGAGGACTTCCTGTCTGCTCTCTGCCCCCTCCCTGTCCGTACGCAGCCCCTTCGATGGCAGGACTTCCACCTGCCCTACCCTAGCCCGCGGTGGAACTCCTGGATTTGTAGATCTGATACTTTTAGCTCAGGATACAGAAGGCTGCGCCTGTGGTAGGTCTCTTTGATTTCAAAAATACGTATTTAGCACCTGTGTTTCTCATTCCTGGATGAATTATCGCCCTCACTTACACGCACCTGTGTGTGTTTCTCTGCTCGTTTGCCGGCTCACCGGAGGCCCCTTCCTCGGGGATGTCCCCGGGAAGGCTCCCTGAATACCTGCAACCATCCTTCCTTCCCCTCGACACCCAACGCCGTGGGATTCTTGGACAGCACGCGTCCCGCATTGTCTGTAATTCTCTTCCATCGTCTTCTGGCCTGCCGTGCTCCAGAGGAGGACTTGCTGTCGGTTTGGTGCTTCCTCCTTTGTGGTTTTTTCTTTACTTCTGAAGGCTTTGGGGTTTTTCTCTTTGTTCTCGTCCCGCAGGCTTTTCCCTGACTCTCCTGGCTGGCTCTTCTCTCTGGAGTTCCCTAACTCTGCAGACCCTGGTCTCTCCGTGGCTCCCTGCTGATTTACGGGCTGACTCCGCACCCCCCCCCCACCCCGCCCTGCCCCGTTTCTTCCATTTTCCTCCTGGAACTATCCCTCTTCAGCATCAGTAGCACCACCCCCGCCTCAGTCTACCCCCTGCTCCCTCTGTCCCCCCGTCCCCTGAGCTCTGGGGCATCATGTATTCTCTGTCCACTGGGGCACCAGTCTGCCTCTCCGCAGGGACCGTGCTTTGGTCCAGTTCAGCCGAGTTTTTTCAGTATGAAATTGGGTATTTGCCACAAGAGAGATGGACCTGGGATCATCTAGAGGTTAAATTGCCCTGGACACCGTCCCTCCCTCCACGCGTCTGTGCCCGTCTCCCCGGACCGAGCACCATGGGGGCGGCCTGGGGTCTTCTCTCCATCGTGGGGACCCTGCACAGCGGGCTCTGGGGGCACCGACCCGAGGGCTGAAGATCCGCTCTTCAGTCCATCACCAGGAAGCTTTCCTTTCGTGGATGGCTGCTCAGTTACTGGCCTTGCCCAGGAGCACAGGACAAGCTGAAAGGAGGCATCCGGATAATTCCAGATCCAGCAGAGGAAACGGGGAGGGAGCTGAGCCTGAGAGGCTGGGGGCTGGGAGAGCCTGCCCCATGGTCAAGGCTGGTCCTCAAAGGACAGAGGCCCGAGCACAGCCCTAGGGCCCCAGAGGGCAGGAAGAGAGGAGGGAGGGGGCCAGCAGGGGGGCGCAGGGGCACAGGGCACAAGCAGGGGTCTGGGCCTGAGGCCGTGGGCCCAGGGTATCGGGAGGAGGAGGGGACCCAGCCCCCGGGGAGCCAGCAGCGCAGGGGGCCTCTGTGAAGAGGGGCTGGGCTGAGTGCGGGTGAACCTGAGAGCGGGGCATCCTCCCACGCCCCGCGAGGACACCCCACGGGGGCACCATCCGCGTGCGCTGTGGCTCCGGCAGGGCCCCTCCGGGCGAGGGCCCGACCGCCCCGGCCCCCGGCCGCGGACCCGTGAAGGAGCAGAGTGTCGGGTGGCCAGGATGAAGAACCGCGATTTTTCCAACTCGGCTTTTCCTCCCCAAGGGAGACGGTTTTAGAAGGATTAATGATCGTAATGACAAATATGTTCTGAAATTAGGGGCGGCATGTCTTTTCTCATCAATTTCTATTCTTTGGGTCATTAAACCTTGAAGTTTTCAATGGAAAGACACTCGCTCAATTGGAGCCGGGGCCTCGGGGAGGCGGCATCAGGGAAGCAGCCCAAGCCCTTCCTCCAGAGAGACCAGCACAGCTGTGTTCTGTCCAGTCTTCGCACATCAGCTTCAAAGCATCCTTTCTCGAGGCATGCGTTGCTTCGTCACTTCTCCTTCCGCCCTGGTCTCCGGCCGAGGCCTGTGCCGTGTCCCCAGTCCCATGGCCCTGGTGTGCCCTGTGCATCTAGAAGGAACGTCTGGATGGCCCACCGGGGCGGGGAGAGCGTGAGGTTCCCTCTGTGGATGCTCAGAGGACCCAGGGAGTCAGTCTAGAGCCTGGAAGGCATCACGCCGGTGCTCCGTGGATGTAACCTCGGGTCCCTGGAATCAGGGCTGCCAGGGCGGGGCCTCCAACCAGCGCTTTCTGAGGTGCGTCCCCAGCCCAGAACATGAGGACCTTCCTTTTTTCTTTCCTTTTTCATATCAGGGAGGGAGAGGGGGGTGGAATAGCTCCTCTGTTTTATCAAAGTCATATGCACACCTGACAAGTCCTAAATTAAACGGGGCTTAACTCATATATTCATATTTACCCACCCTCCACTCTCTCCTTAAGCCTCCGCAAAATGACACAAGCCCACAGGGCAGAAAAATGGGGAAAAGACAATAGGAACAAAATTTTAGAAGCTGGAAAACAGATGTATGAGGATTAACTGACTTAGCAAATGTGAGGCAGCTGGAAGCCAGGCTGGCAGAGGGGGTCCGGGGGCCGATCCATCCCTTGATCTCGAAGCGGGTCAGACGGGAGACACCAGTGTTCAAGTGGGAGAGCAGGACCAGGAAGGCCAGCGGGGAAGCAGGTGGGGACCCCGTGTCCCCCAGCCCCCTCGAGAAGGCTGAGGCCAGGAAGAGGCAGGAGGGACAGGTTTCTTATTGCCCAAGATCATTCACACACGAAAAGTGGCCAACGTCTCCCGTGACGCAGTGACCCAGAGCTGGGCCTGAAATGCAAATCCGGAAGCCATCCAGAGCTTTCACTGCCTGGGTGGGGAATCCCAACTAGCCTGACTGAGGCTTGAATTGGTCTCATGTGTCAGACAAGGACTCCCCTTCTCTCTTCTCCTGGCTACATGGGCCCGACCTTGAGCAAACACAGACAGGCCTGCAGTGGGTGGAGCAGGAGGTCCTGGGACCCAGCAGATACCCCTCGCTAGGAGGTGTGCCTCCCAGGGGGGGACCTGGGGGTCCGTGGGTCCTCTGAGCCTTCGTCCCTGGCGGCCCGACCTGCCTTGTCCTGGGCCATTCCTGCCGGCTCACAGGTATCATGTGGCCGTTCTCGGGGGTCATGGATGTTACAGGGGCAAGGAACCCTAGAAATCATGTGACCTCTTCACGGGGTGGCATTTTTGTTCAAACCAAGTCTAGTGTCCCAAGCCCCTGCCCAAGTTCGCCAATGAGGGAACAAGCCCCGAGGGCAGGGCCTGTCCCAGGCATGTCCCAGTCGCCGGACGTCTCTGGAGAGGACCGTGGGCTCCGGGCGCGGGCCCGGCTGGGCGGGACTGCGCAACCCGCTTCCTGTCTGCAGTGGGTTTCGGTTCCTTGAGCATCTGTGCCAGTTTGGTTCCGGACACAAAAGAAAAGCTAGGCCGTCGTCAAAAACAGCACGACAGGAAATGCACATGAAACAGGCGTGGGCGGACTCCCTCTGCCGGGTGGAATGCCTCCCCTCCCCCTCCGAGGCCACGTCCTCACGCTGAGCCCCCCCGCCCCCAGCCCTGATCCTGCGGGTCTCAGGTGGGACCCAGAGATGCTGCTTTGCTTCTGTCATGCTCGGGAAACTGCTGCCCAGGCTGCCGTGGGGCCGGGGACAGCGGGCAGGAGTCACAGGTGTCCACACATTCCTCAGCTGCAGGCCGGGCGTGAGCTTGGCTTTTGTCCGCTCGCGGTAACAGAGTTGGAACCCGGGCCTCCCCGCCCCCCTGCCATCCGCAGGGTCAGAAAGCGGAATCCTCACCCCGGCTTGACCCTCCCGTCCGTGGTTCTCTCTGCATGTGCAGCTTCGGTGCCGTGGCATCTGGGGTCCTCTGGACCTTGGTAAAGCATGTGGTTTTCGATCAGAGCTGGCTGTCCGCAGCCAGGGCACTCACGCGGGTGTCCGCACAAGAGGCCCAGCTCGGGGCTGCCGGGACGCAGCCTCGTCCAGACACCAGCATCTAGGGTCTGCAGTGGCCATGCCTGGGGGTCAGGATGTGTCACCGTGGAGATAACTCTGAACCTCTCTGCCAGCCAGAGCCTAAATGAGATGCTCAGTGAAGCCAGTGACCACTCACTCCGGATACTGACCACACGTGGTCACCGCTGTGCCCGGAAGTTCACGGCCAAGGTTAACACCAAAGCCTCAGCTTTCTGGTCCTGAGAGAGTGGTCACCCATCTTCGGGAGCATCGTAGGGGTGACTCTGGAGCCCGTGAGTCTGCAGCATCCTGCGAGCCAGGTCAGCTGGCCGCACCACCCCCCAGGCTCACTCCTGCACTTTTTCTCGGTCCTGGAGCCAGGGTCCCAAGCCCACCTTGGGTCCGAGAGTTAAGGGGCAGAGTTCAAGGCCAGTGCTGGGGACCTGGGAGAAAGTGCGGTGTTGAGAGGTGCCTCACCCTCGCAACGTCCTGTCTTTATTCTCTAAGCTGCAGGTTCTTTGTTGCACTCAGAGCAGTGCGGTTTCCTGCAAGGATGAGGGTGGGTCCCATTGCATCGCCTCTGAAGGGGACCGCCCGGGAGACACCTTCGCTGTCTGGGGTCACAGGACGCTTCTGGGAGCCCAAGTTTACAAAAGGAAAGACAAACTGGAGCATCTTCTTCTCTTAAAATACGTGTGAAAACGAAGTTCCCATCCGTCAGCGGTGAAGGGAATTTCTCGGATTGAATGGTTCCATTTTCTCTGAGTGAACCCGACATCACACAGCTTATGACAGCAGAACTAAGGAAAAAACCCAGGTCATCTTTCACCCCACCAAATCCACTGCTTTTTCTATTGCTACATTTGTGTATTACCGTGACAGTGCATAAGGTACAGGGTTTTGATACAGGGTCACTTTATATTTAGAATTTGAGATTTTGGAGTTAACGTACTTCAGTGAAGTTATGCGTTACATGGTGTCACAAAAGAGCACATTTACAGAAATTACTAGAGCGCATTCTGTTCATAGGCTGTGGCGCAGTGTGGCTCAGCAGTGGTAGTTATCTTTTATTACTAATGAAAACATATTCTCCTAATTGTTCGAAACCATCTAAGGACTGATAAGTATACAATGTAAGTATTTTATAGGTGTAATTCAATTAATCTCCCAAGAAAAATATCTGTGGGATGCACGTAAACATACTGGTTAAATTGTACGTCTTCATTTCTTCCACTCCAATGACTGAGACTGTGGAGAACAGACTATAAAAATTGCACCAAAGAGCTTTATTCTCTTTTTATCGCCTGTCAAGTTATTGCTGTGACGCCCATAGTTGGTGGTGAAACATTGCAATCCGATGCTGCTAGCAATGAAACGCTGAGTGTGACTTGCACATTGAGTTTAGGTAATGTACCAGAAAACGTTGCATGAAAACACTAATTTTCTCAATATATATTAGTAGACACGGTGTTTACCAATGAGAAGTGAAGATGTTTTTAAACAGTTTGTTAACTTGAAGTCTTGGCCGGGATGCACGTACATGCTGTCTAGCTGGTGTTAGAACTGGGGGCAGCGGCGTCCTCGGGGCTGCGAGGTCTTGGCTGCACGGTTCCCGCCCAGCTGGCCTGGCAGCATCCTTGGTCACGTGGGTCCTGGCTCCCGGCTCACCCACTGTTTACAGTTTCAGAATCGCCGGTGTTCCTGACATCACTCCAAACAGGCACAGCTCCCCTCTTTCCTCCGCTCCGTGGAGACTGGGCTTTCCATCAGCTCCTGGAGGAGGACCCAGGAAGTGAATGACCGCCCGTTCACCCTTGAGCCGGTCATTCCGTTGAAGGAGCAGGAGCTTTTATAACAATGCGTCTCATATTGTTGAGCAAAGAGCCGGTTTAATTTAATTTGTCTGGTCTGCAAAAAATAAAATAAGAAAAGTATGAGATATGTTATTATCAGCCTTAGGTGACACCGGCATTCAAACATTTTATTATCTTATTATTGAGCAGTGTTTCCAAGAAGGACCTCTGTCTCTCTCTTAGCCTTTCTTAAGAAGCGTATTCTTAAGGAGTCATTGTTGTCTAAGAGCACGAGGGAAAAAGTAGCATCTCGTGGTTGTTAACGTGGTTGATCTGAACACCATCTGAGAAAAGCTTCTCTTGGCTTTGACCCGCGGGCTCTGTCCTTAGTACTGTGACGTGCTTGGACCCCAGTATTTGGTGGGCTTCATCCTTGTGCCATTTTAAACAAGCCTCATACACCACACAAAGTATGGAAGCAGGGTCAGAGTCTGAGCATGTCCTCTGGCTCGCAGGCGTGGCTGAGAGGTCACGAGGATCATGCGCTTGTTTGCGGGAAGTCTGGCAGCTGGCGATGCTGTGCTCGTCTTCCCGCTAAAGGCATGGGGAGGAGCCAGGCCGTTGTCTCACCTTGCAAACAGCTACCAAGGTCCAAACGAGCGCAGAGCAACCCAACACGGAAGCGGGGCCCTTTTTGCACTCTAGCACCAGACTAAATCATGCATCAGTTCCACAGCCACATTGAAACGCAGTGGTGCAAGACAGCTGTGGATGGTGCAACAAGATGCCCACCACGGACGCACCCTGCAGCCAACCAGAGGCAGAGTCTAGTGGGAGGACCACCTCCTCCAGACCCAGAGTCCAGAGAATGATGTGGGCTTTCAGGTGGGAGGTTGGAGTTTGCTTCCATTTCCGCATTTATGTTTATAGCATAATTATTATCGCCTCATAGTGACGTTCTTATGACCTCAAGACTAGGACTGACCGGACCGTATTTAAAGGATTTAGACAGAAAGAGAAGAAAGTATCTTTCAGTGTAATTTGATAAATTAAATACATTTTTATACGATTTTATTTTAGTATAAGAAAGCTTTGTGGAGTTTTTATGGTACGCATTTGGAATATACGTAAAATCCCAAAGAAGTAAATAAAATCATCCCTAATCTCATTCCCAGAGAGAACTCCTTGTTAACGGGTGTGGGCCATCAAAGTAGGCATTTCTGTCATAAACATCACATAGATCCTAAAAACCCTCAGTTTTGCAAAATTTTAAAAACACAAATGGGGTTGGGGCAGACTCCCCAAATCCCTGGCAGTTGGTAACTAGAGCCCTGACGGAAATGGATGGTGTAATCCGAACGCCCCTCCAGGGAACCCTTGGCAAGATCTGGAGAAATCCATGGATGTCGTGACTGGGGATGCCCTGGCATCGAGCGGTGGAGGCCAGCAGTGCTGCCAACAGCCCACCCCGCACGGGGTGGCCCCATAACCAAGCGTCAGCCGTGCCGGCGTCGAGAAAGCCGGCCCTATCAATTACTCCCGGGGGGCCAGCCGGGCCTTCCCGTAATGGCCACTCACTACCCCCTCCTCATCTGCCCCTTCCTGACTCGGTTATTTCTGCATTTGTTTAGTCACTTCCAAACACACGCTGCACGAGAGCACAGAGATGAGTAGGATGCGGCCCCCGCCTTGGAGACCGCACGGTCCGGGCAGGGAGGTGATCTCGGCTATACCAACGACATCAGTTCGCCTTCTGTCTGTTCATTCATCTAATCGTACAGCCGCCCTGAGAGAAAGTCCTATGATAACTTTCACTTCACAGATGCAGAAATCGGTACATTAACAATCACAATAGATGAAAGTGCCAACATCAGCTGCAAATAATGCTATAGTATCACAGCAAATATTTACTGGATTCTTTCCATGCCAAGGGCTATGGATAAAATGGTGAGCAAAACACTAATTTTTTTTTAATAAACACAATTTACTGCGACAATTGGTTATTTTAATCATATACGCAAACTTACAAATAAATTTTATTTTTTAAATATTCATCTCAAAATTTTTTTTTCAAAAACCTGACTTGTTCTTTCATTTTTTAAAGGATAAAAATATTACTAATTGCCTTAACGTTGGTCTGTGGCTTCTGAAAAAGTATGCATGTGTCATTGTTCCATAGGATAGCCTTTTAAAAGAAACAACATCTAAATTATCAATAAAGAACAGCTAAATTAAAAACTCTCCCCTAAGGACATCAGCAAATGTAATGAGTTGATTGAGGGGGATTTTGTTTCTCTCATCCCAGTTTTCTAGGGACAGTTTTCATGCTATATCAATGAAAAAGAAAAAAAAAAATGTACAGAATAAGAATTAAATTTTCGACTTATAAAAATTATTTTCCTGGGCTTCCCTGGTGGTGCAGTGGTTGAGAATCCGCCTGCCAATGCAGGGGACACGGGTTCGAGCCCTGGTCTGGGAAGATCCCACATGCCGCGGAGCAACTAGGCCCATGAGCCGCAACTACTGAGCCTGCGCGTCTGGAGCCTGTGCTCCGCAACAAGAGAGGCCGCGATAGTGAGAGGCCCGCGCACCGTGATGAAGAGTGGCCCCCGCTTGCCGCAACTAGAGAAAGCCTTCGCACAGAAACGAAGACCCAACACAGCCAAAAATAAATAAATAAATTAATTAATTAAAAAAAAATTATTTTCCTGAGTGTAGATGCTACAATTGTGTGGCTATTTGTTTTTTTCTACATAAGTTTTCTTACATCTGTGGCGGGTTGCTGTGTATGTAGCAATGAAGACACAGAAAAGACCCTAATCGGTGTTGTCCAATATGGTAGCCACTAGCCACGTGTGGCTTTTAAAATTTAAAAGCCGGATTGAAATGATTCAAACCCAAAGAAAATGAAAACGTGGGTCTTCATTCACACCAGCCACACTTCACGTGCTCACCAGCCACCGGCACAGCGGCCACGTCGCAGCTGGGCTGACGCACGTTCCCGGCACCGCACGCAGTTCTGCCGACGGCGCGTGAGACCCCGTGCATCTGATCGTCGCCTCGCCACGCAGGCGGGGTCTGCTACAGTCCCCCACCTCCGTTCAGTCTGCCTTGTGTGTAGGAGCACACGGCCGTGTCAGGCAAGGTGACATAACTTCTGTGACTGTAAAAATCTTTGTCTTTGATGCCTTGAGAGAGAAGAACCAGATTTTATATGAATATGCTTTCAAATCTGGCTTGAAAAAGTGCTCTGACTCTGAGACCCCACGAACTGTTCAGAGCCCCCAAGACCCCACAGCCCTGTTCCGGGACGAGAGGGAGTTCCCCAGCGGTGTCTGTGGGACCAGGACCGGTGCGCAGAGCAGACCCCAGCCCATGACGGGACGGTGTCTGTGAAGGATCCACCTACATCTGAGCATGGGTGTGACAGCTGCTTAGACCCCAAACCCTCTTCCTTCCAGTGAGTCCCAGCCCTGAGGGCCGTCAGAGGCTCCCGCAGGTCTAGGCTGTGGTGTGATTGCGCTAGGATGGCACAGAGAATGGAAAGCAAGAAATTGAATGTTTCCTTCAACTACCAGGTTTTCCATCATCAGTTCCCTGCTTTAAGGAAACACCAAGATCAGAACAAACAATGACTTGGAATAGTGTGTATGTTTGATTGTGTGTGTGTGTGTGTGTTTTCCTGAGATGTGATTGACATAGAACATTGTATAAGTTTAAGGTGTACAATGTGTCGATTTGATACAGAACATTGTATAAGTTTAAGGTGTACAGTGTGTCGATTTGATACATTTATGTATGGCAATGATACCACCATAGTGTTAACTAACTGGTCTCTCACGCCACGTAATTATCCTTTCTTCTTTGTGGTGAGAACATTTACGATCTAGTCTGTTGGCAACTTTGAAGGTCATAGTACAGTACCGTTGATGTAGTCACCCTGCTGTGCGCTAGGTCCCCAGGACTCACTTACCTTCTAGTTGCGACTTTGAACCCTTTGAGCAGCATCTCTCCAGTTCCTCCACCCCCAGCCCCTGGTAACCACCATTCTGTTCTCTGCTGTTATGAATTCAGTTTTTTAAAATTCCACCTGTAAGTGAGATCATACAGAGTTTGTCTGTCTCTGTCTGGCTTTTCTCACTTAGCACAATGCCCTCGAGGTCCGTCCGTGTTGTTGCGAAGGGCAGGGTCGCCTTCTTTCTCGTGGCTGCGTAATACTCCCTTCTGGGTATGAATCCAAAGGAAATGAAAACAAGGTGTCGAAACGATATCTGCTCTCCCACGTTCGCTGCAGCTTTATTCACAATGGCCAAGATACGGAAACACCCCAAGTGCCTGTCAACGGCCATGTGTGTGCTGTAAGGACCGTGTGTGAGAAGTGAGGAATCCTTTCAGGCCACAGCGGGCCAGCTCCCTCGGGGACCTCCCTGTCTCTTGTTCAGCCCACGGGCCTCGGGACCATTGGTTGGCAGCCCCAGAGGGCGGTTACCTGCCGGCCAGTGGGGTCATTCGTCAGCACCGGGGAGAAGTGTCCCCGTCCCCATGGGGCCCGAACCACAGGGGGCGGAGGGTTCCCTTTACTCCCATGACTTCCTAGATTCTCGCCCCGCAAGTCCCAGGTGGGGGCAGTTCACGGCCAGCACACACCTGGCACCACGCTGCCCAGTCTGCAGAGCCAGCCAGCACACGCCCTTGGTGGCAGGGCCTCTGAAAGCGGGCGCGCCGCGCGTGGCTGTGCCGGGCTGTGCCTCCCTGCGCCTCCCTGCAGCTGCTGGCTTATGCCATTTTGCTCTCGCTTTGTTCCTCTCAACCTCTTTGCACTGAACCCCAGATGCAAGTGAAATGGTCACAAAAGAAGTATCTGGGTTAAATGCGTACTAAACAGGTTTAAAATTGCTGCTCATTGTCTGCAAGCAGATGCAAGCCTCAAACAAATGCAAAACATCAAGGCAGATGCAGAGGGAGGGCAAGTGGAGGTGGGTCCTAAGTGCCTGCTTCTGAGCGGGCGATTCGGGCCTCCTCCCGGCTGCCAGTCCGAGAGGCTCGGGGACCAGCTGCCCGACGGACACGGAGAGCCGTGGCCTGAGTGCCAGGGAGCCGGGAAGGACCCACGGCCTCGGGTCATTGGCTCCGTGACAATCTCTACCTCTCGAATCAGGGGTCTTTGTATTTCCAGCATCTTGGGAAGGCCTGTTAAAGTGAGCCCCAAGCTCACTCCTGCTGTTTGTGTTCTGGACAACTTCATGTGGTGGCCTGGGAGCCTCTCCCGTCCATGCACCAAAGCTCCCGCCCCCGTGCACAGCAGGGTCCCATCCAGGTGGCTCAGCCCATATCTGCGTTCTTTGCTTTTCCCCTGGGTGCACCCTGTGTGTTCTGCCCGTTGCCAACAGCTCACATTTACGTGATGTAGCCCTCAGCCTGGCCTCGGGTCCAAACCTGTTGAATACGGTGCTTGGACTCCTTGACGGTAACTTGATAACAGAACCTAGACCTGTGGTCACCAAGCGATCATGGAAAGTCCTCCTCGTCATTACGGCGCCATTAGAGACGGTTCTAGGCCGTCTCATCTGTGCTGGGCATTTCGCAGAGCGCTGGGTTCTGACCCCCGTGGGGTGGACTCTGTACAGACCGGGGACTGAAGCAGGGTGCAAGCCGCCCAGGGCGGCCAAGGGCCCAGAGTCCGGCCCGGACGCCCTCTGAAGTCTGCGCAGACAGCTCCACTGACTGAAAGGAGAGGAGAGGCCGGAAGCTCAGAACTTTCAGTCTCAGTATTTTAGCGTGAAGGCGATATTTGGGGGAATAAAAGGTAATATTTTACCTTTTAAAATGTGACTTTTGATCAATTGAAATTATTTTAACTCTGCTCCATAAATGTTTTGCCAAAGGGGCTGAAGATGAGCTCTTAGACCAACAAACTGCTTTAAACTCTGCTCACCCTTTGCCACTTACTGCGGGAAATTTAAAATACCTACATGCTGCTTAAAGATGTAAACCTTTCTGCCGCTTCTGTACTCTTCACGTGTCACCTGACCATGGTGGGAGGGGCTCCAGTTATCTTGCACGAATATCAGGCGCCCGTTGAGTAGGTGTAACTGGATGGTCTGACAGCTCGGTCAGGACCCGGCGTCTGAGAGGAGACATTGGCGGGCGGACGGGCAGGCGGGGGGGTGCTGGTCCCACTTGTCTGGGAGCAGGTGCAGCCAGGGCCACTTGGGCCTCAGTTTCCTCTCTGGGTCTTGAGCAGAGATGCCTCCCGTGTCTGCTTCACGTCTGAGAACTGAGCGGTTCCCCAGAGAAAGCTTTTCCTCGCTGCGTGCGCTTCATCACTATCTAAACAGTGGAAGGAAAACCACTGGAAACGTATTTTCTGTATTAATAACATTATATTTTTCACAAACATGCACTGAACCCTAAAGGCCGTGAGGACAGTGAGACACGGAAGCACTTTAAACCCCATTGAAGCCGGAAGGTGTCTTTGTGAGCCTCCCCGCGTCCTCACGAGGGGAAACAAGCAGCGTTAAATTCATGAGGCTGTTTTCTGTGTCCACGATACGAAGCAGAAAATGGAAACAGGATTAGTGGGGGAGACACAGCGTAGAAGGCTCCAGAGCCTGCATTATTTCTCCTTTATTAAGTCCAGACGAGATAAGGAGCCCCGCTGCTCCTGGGATGTGCACAAGTGGCCGGCTAGCACCCTCGCAGGCAACAATTATCTTGCTAAATAGCCCGGCGCTGCTCGTGTCCTCCGCGGCGGGCCGGTGCAGGGTCCGCGCCCCCAGCCGCGCTCGGCCTGCACAAAGCACACGCCCGCACCCGGAGCCACCAGGTACGACGCGCTCATCACGCTCCCAGGGCGGCGGGAGCGGAGACATCAGCGAGCTTGATCGATGGCACCCCCCAGCCCCCCGACAAAGCATCTCCAGTTTCCATTAGCAGGGAGCAGATGCAGCCCAGACGCGGGCAGTGTGTGGAACTTGGCCGGGAGGCAGTGGGGGTGGGGGGGGCGCGTTTCTGGGAGTTCGCAACGTGCTGGCCCTTCTGTTTACATTTGGGAGGCGCTCCATGCAGAGTGCCCAGACCCTCCCTCACCCGAGGGATGAGAGGGTCCCCGTGTCTCCTCCTGATTAAGTTCTAAGAGCTTCTGCAGAGTAATGATCTGGTCCTTGAAATGGGCTCACTCTTCCCTGTGGGCGAGCCTCGGAAAGAGCACGGCCTCTTGGTGGAGAAGGGATCTCAAGGGCGTCGGGGGCTGATATTTAGAGGAAGAGCGTCTGCCGCTACCCAGGGATGTGATAAATGAGAGGGACGGAGTGGCTTCTGCAAACAAACACATACATGTTGTGGGAAGGCCGGCATCAGCCCCGCAGTAACTGCTTGTGCAACTGGGTGAATCACCCCAAAGCCTGAGGCTGTCGTTGTTTTGTAAACAGCATTGAGAAAAATAATACTTACATTTCACTGATTACTTACATCTGACGTCAATTTGGTTTTAAAATAAAAGTGATTCAAGTACCTAGATGCTACAACATGAGTCTCCCACCACCAACCCTGAAAAGGAAATGAATTTTGTTATAAATTTAACTGTTCTTATTTGTGACATAGGTATATACACATTTCTACTTACGTGCATGAGAAAATGGGTAGAAAACCAGGTTTCATAGGGACATCAGGAGTGTCTCTGGGATCCGGAGTTCTGCTTCGGCTGTGTTAAATGGAAGATGCCTACCAGAAACTCAAGGGGCTACAGCAAGCGATCAGTTAGAGACAGTCTAGAGCCCAGAGGCAGCAGGCAGGGCTCAAGGTGTCCGCTTGGGAGGCGCTGACACAAGGTTAGGTCACAGGGCAGTGAGACCCCCTCTTGCCCTCACTCCCGGGCTCCCCGTGGGCTGCTCTGCAGAGAGGCCATGTGCAGAAGAGCAGCCCCCGGGACCGAGGCTCTCGGTGCAGCAGCCCGTGTGAGCCGAGTCCTGCCGACAGCCATGCAGCTGAGCGGGGAAGCCTGTCCTTCTTCCATCCTGCCATGAGATGACCGCAGCCCGGGCTAGTCCTCCATGGCAGCCTTTGGGGGATCCTGAGCCAGACCACCCAGTGAGGCGGCATCTGAGCAGCCGAACCGCAGAAACTGATCCATAACACACGTCGTCGTTCGGGGTAATTTGTTACACGGCAGCAGGTAGCTGATACGATGCCCCGTGGGAAGCCCTGCCCAAGCAGAACCTGAGGATTTTGAGCATGTGCTACTCGTAAGCCCCTTTCACCGGCAGCAAATGCTGGTGTAGTCGTGGGCTCCAGCTTTTTCCTTCTTCTCAGCCACTGGAGGAAGAACATCCTTCTCTGAAGAGACCCTTGCCTGGGCTGAGACTGTGAAATGCACCCAACAAGCTTGAACCACGGGGCTCAGGAGGGCGCGTCCTGTTCTTTCTTTTGAAGAGCAAAAGGCCACGTGAAAACAGGTCCCTCTGAGTCATCATCTCGTCCTCACCTGAGCACCTGCTCCCTAACCCTCCCAGCCCTCAGACCCCCACCCCAGCTCAGTCCTTCCCTGGAGTTTGTAAAAATACGGAATGAATATGAGCCAAATTGACCGCCAAAGGCAGAAAGCTCTATTTTGGAGGGAAAACAAAAAACAAAAACGGGCAATTACTACTCCTCGTTTCAGTCCATGAAAACCCAACTGAAATTACTGAGCATTATTTGAGAAAAAGGTTACTAAAAGCACGATGCATTTGGGGCTAATTAAATGAGCAGGACCAGAAGAAATCAAATGCCCACCAGTAAAACAGGAAGACTTGGTAGCAGACATAATAACTCTAAACACACTGATACGTGGCTGAAGAACCCAGAAGGTTAGCGTCTTTCCACCCTGTGTGAAGACAGGAGGGCACAGCCAGAGCACTGGCCGTGGTCCTGATGCTGGGCTCCATCTAGGCTCCTTGGTCGCGTGCCAGCTGTGCAATCCTGAGCAGCATCACCTGCCTCCCTCACGTTCCCCCAATGTTGACTGAGATTTGCCCAAAAGTCTTCACTTCAGCTCTAACGATGCCAGTGCGAAGGTTCAGTGATTTACAGGCCTTTTTCCATGTGTCATGAGAGTGATGCCCAAGCAAGGGAAGCGGGTACAGAAGCTGGACCCGTCAAGGAGCAAGATTGGCCCTGCCCATCAGGACTCCCTTAGGAGATGCTTTGTACGCCTGAGGTTCAGAGAAGCCCAGTCTACCAACGCAGCATTCAGCTGGCAAGAAATGGAAATTGGTATTAATTTAATAAACAGCCTGAGGTAAACAATTAGCCTTTGGGGAGGGAACTAGTAATACATTCGTTAGAAAAAGGACTTATACGTTATGATGAGGTTGAGTGCCAAGTAACAGAGACCCAAAAGTTAAAATTAAAATAATAAAAAAGAAAGAAAGAAAAGAAAAGAAGTGCAGCGCTGAGTAACCCAGACTGGTATGTATGGTGGATATAGGTAGGAATCAAACTCTTTCCAGATTCTGCTTTACCGTCGCTAGGGGGTGGCCCCTCCTCTCATGGTTCAAAGTGGCTGTTGGTGCTCTGACCCTCAGATCCGTGTTCCAAGCAGCAGGATGGAGGAGGGAAGGAAAAAAGCCATACTCCTTCCCTTTCAAAGAGGCTGAGGAGAAGTCTCATGCAACACGTAACTTCTGCTTACATTTCATGAGAAAAACTTGGTCCCAGGCCCACACACTTGTGAGGAGGACTGGGAAATATTGCAGCCCTGTTCCCAGCCCAAAATCATGATTCTGTTAAATTTTTTAAAAAGAGAAGTGGGTGTTTAAAGAGTTAATTTCAGCCCCCTTCTCAGAACAAACCCCTGAACAGGTGACTGTTGTCTTTCACAGCCTTCTTAGGGGGGTATGACAATGGCTTTATCATCATCTGAAGGAGAGCCTTTAAGGGACTTAGGAGGACGCATAGAAGTGTGTCTGTTAGGAAGATCTCTGTGGCAAAGATGTTTGGTAAATCAGAGACCGCATGGCACGGTGTAACAGTGCGGTGATTGGCCACGCTAACGAGACTTTAAATTCATAAAATTCCAGCTAATAAGGAGACTCAGGGAGGAGACTGGACTGTTATTAAATTGGCTTCAGGAAAGTCGCTCACCAGGAGTCATCAGTGGGCCGCCCGTTAGAGTGCCGTTTGCAGAAGCAGGGCCGTCCCACGTGCGCTCCGAGCGTGGGCCTCCCGAGCTCCTGAGCACAGCCTGCCCTGCAGAGGCTCTGGCCCATGGGGTGACGACAGTCACACAGCGCAGCTGCCAGGCGCAGCCACCGGGGGCCTCCAGCGCCTTCACAGCGGCCTGGGCGGGGAGGCAGTGGGCGGACTCAGTGGGGAGGCGCGTGAGGATGGGGGCGCAGGGGTGCCGTGCGGAGGAGGGAGGGCACAAAGCCAGTGAGAGGCAGCGCAGGGCAGACCTCCAGCCCCAGCCCGCCCCCTTCTGCCCCCGCTGGCACCCCCCTCTGGCCTCACCGCCTGCTGGTCGGGCTTGGACCGGAGCTGCGCCGGGACCCGTTGAACGTCTAGCCGGGACTGGGGTCGCTGCTTTGCCAGCTTTTGCCAGCTTCCAGGGTGCAGACACTCCCAGCGGGGTGGGCTTCGTGCTGCCAGCCTGCGTCCCTGAGCGTGGGGCTGGGCAGAGGCGCCTGGTGTGGGGTGCCCCCTTCTCTCCCGATTTCCATCAGCCGGGCCTGGTGGGCCGGGCGCTGAGAGCAGTCAGTTCTCCAGAGCTACCTTCTTTCTGGCCCTGCCTCCCAAAGCTGCAGGTCGAGTCAGTGCACAGTCTGCCTTCCAAGCTGTCACCAAACACCCACCGGGGCGTCACATGGGGTGCCCCCCGAGGGCCCCGACCGAGGCGACACCTGCGCAGGTGACTCTCGGCAGCCTTCACTTTGGGATAGGACGCAGCACTCCGTGAGAACAACCCCACGCGCCGTGGCTCCTGGCAAGACAAGCGTGTGTTTTGTTCACGCTACGTGTCCATCCTGGGTTGGGGGGGCTCTGCTCCCCATCATTGTTTTCTGCAGAGCTGGTCAGCAGGGCTCCCCTGAAATGTCTCGGGGACCATGGCTCACGCGAGGAGAAGGGGGGTTCACAGCAGCCCCACAGACCAGAAGTGGCACCTGCCACGTCATCACATGTCACTGGCCAAGCCTGGTCACACGGCCACACCTGACTTCAGGGAGACAGAGCAGAACCAAGGGAATGACCGAGGGCGGGACTGGCCACTGCACACACCGAGGTGCTCGACCAGGCCCCGATTCGGCCAGGGAGTACAACGGAGATCGGAGGTGAAGCTTTGTTTACGAAAAGTCATTTCTGGAGAAACACCTTCCACTGCAGCCACCGCCCCTGCCCCGAGCCACACAGTTACCCAGCGCTGCATCAGATGTTCCCAGAGATCCTGACCAGAGACACAAAGACGGTGAAAACAAACAGGACTTCTCAGCTGTTGATGTCAGGCCATGCTCTCAGGCGGCCTGAGCAAACTTCGCCAGATCATTTTAAAGTTTTCCATCCAGGCAAAATCACCACTAAGGTTGTAGGAGATTAATTCAGATGAAGAAATATCCACTGATCATCCCCCCTGCCCCCAGTGCCTGGCGAGTCCCCGCGTCCCATGGGGAGCACATCAGCTCGGGGTAAATCGCCGACTACTGGCCTTGATGTGACATCCCCTTCGTGGGCGGCTCATCTGAGTTAACCAGCCACTTAAAACAAGAAGACAGAGAAAGAGTTAAACCCTTCCTTCAATAACATTTCATCAGGTACCAAGGCTAGCCAGTCAGTGCCAGCATTCCAGGCGTTGTGAAATAGACATGCTGCAAGGGTCAGCAAGACTGAATTCCATTCCTCAAAAGCATATGGTTTGTGGAACAAGACATAACTACTCAAGAAACATAAGGAAGTGTAAGAGAGAAGAAACAGGGATCTTGAGAGTGGCGGCTGAGTATGGAAGTACCTAGTTCAAAATTCGAAGTAAAAATCAATTTTGTATGAAGTAATGCCCTTATTCACTGTAAATCTTACTTATTTTTTTAATGGTGGACAGTAAACTAATCCTTTCAACCTCGGCTCTGTTCCAGCCACACTTCCTCTCCCTGCATGTTTCCAATGTTCTAATTTTCTTACGTCTTCTTTCAGAGGTATTTTGTGAATGTGTAACATGTGCAAGCAAATGAACATATTTTTATTCTTTTCTTCATTTTTATACACAAGTGATGGCATATTATGATACATTATGTCTGGCCTGAGTTTTCATTTCAAAGCCGAGCCGTGCCAGGATCCATAAAGAGACCCTTCGTTTTCTTTCCTGATGACATGGATTATTTCTCTACTGTTGACTCAGCTTCCCAATATTGTGAAATAACAAAAAATGAATAGGCTGCACAGGATGCCTGGAGGACACATTTCTAAGAGTGAAGTCGCTGTTAGAAGTTTACAGGCATATTTCATTTTAAAGTCCGTTGCCCAGTTGCTCTCCATAGAGGTTGTACTGATTTACGCGCCTACCAGATTGTAGGAGCGTTCTGGTTCCTCTGCACCCTTCTTGGCACCTTTCCAGTTTGAGGGGTGAAATGATTATAGCCTGTAGTCAGTATTTCTCTGAGTGAGGCTTAGCATGTCTTCAAATGTGGAAGAAGCATTTATGTTTCCTTTTCTGTGACTTAACCACTTGTGGACTCTGAACATTTCTCATTGAGCTGGAAATCTTTTTTATTGATTTGTAAGAGCTCTTTATATCTTAAGGAAATGAACTTTTTTCTGATAAAAGTTGCAAGTATTGCGCCCAGTTGGGCCTCTGTCTTTTCATTTTCTTTGTGGGTGGGGAGCTTTGTTCACAAATGTTATATATTTGTAAAGTCAGGGTGATCAATCTTTTACCAGTGTTTGTCAGTTACAGAGCCCTTCTTAATTTGATATTATCCTTTAAAAAATCCTGTGGTTTATTCTGTTAGTTTTATGATTTTATTTATTATGTCTAAAATTTTTATCTGCTTAGAATTTAACCTGGTTAAGGGTGGGACCATTGGCTACCCAGTTATTTCTACACTGGTTATTTAACGCTAGTTAAATGATCCATCTTTCTCTCACTTATTTAAAATGTCATCTTTATCACATACTAAATTCCTATATGTATTTTGGGTCTATGTCTAGATTCTCAAAGCTGTCAGGGATCTGCCAATTTAGGTACTAAGGCTGCAGTGTTCAGTTACTGTGTCTTTGTGGTATGTTTGGCTATCTACTAGGACTTATCACCCTTCTTGTTTTTTTTGAATAATATTCTTAGCTAGTCTTAGGTGTTTATTTTTTCATATGAATCAGCGTATCTTATTTCCCCCCCCAAAAAAAGAATCCTTTAGTGTTTTTATTGCAATCACATTAAACGTATAGATTAACTTAGAAAGTGCATCTCTGTGATTTACACATCGTCTTATTTAAAGCAACGCACTTTACTTTTCATTTGTTCAAGCTCGCTTCACGGCCTCAGGAGCATTTAAAGTTTTCTTGTAGATTATTTCCACGTGTTTTATCGTTCTTGTTGCTCTACCAAATGGGGCAACTTCTTCAGTGTTCCTTTTTATAGTTGTACGTTCTGCTTCTAGGTGGTGAAGTTGGTGGATAGTCATGCCAGATCTTCTTCAAAACAATGATACTTGTGCCATATTTTTCTCTTGCGTTTCTTGAGCTCTTCTTAGTTTTAGAGACGTTCCACAGAGTTGCCCAGACAACAGCCTTCCCTCTCCAGCTGCGGATTTCTGCAGCCCTGCCCAGACTGTGTTAATCTATGTTGTGGATCTGAGCAGAAGCTGTGGCTGCCCTGAAAGCTTCAGTGACATCAGCTCCTTTGTGCCTCTGAGGCCTGGGCAGTGCGGCTCAGGTGTGGCTCGCACTCTGTAAGGCCTCTGCCCCGGGGCGGGGTGGGGGGACGGCCGGTGCCACTGTCCGCTTACCCTCCTTTAAAGCAGGAAGTGGACGTGCCGTCCGGAATGCTTCCTGACACTGACCGCAGCTTGGTCTTCACTCCGCAGGCCCTGGCCTCCGCCTGCGCACCCGGATCGCCGTGCCCGGCCCGGCGGGCCCCCGCTGGCCGCTGCCCGACTCGCACCCGAGCGCCCGCTCGGCGGCTCCCGCGAAGCTGCGCGGTCCTCCGAGGCACAGCGCGCAGGCGCCCCCTGCCAGGTCTACGTCTTCAAGAAACAGGAGCATCAACTCCGCATCCGCCTTTGGTCCTTCTGGGCGCACCCGCAGGGCAGGCGCTGTGCGCCAGCGGCCCCGAGCTTCCCGATTTCAGCCCGAAAGCTCGCCTGGCTTCGACTTCTTCACGCCCAGCGTGCCCTGGTTCCAGCCCATTTTGGGGTGAGGTTGACCATCTCCGAGTGCACCCCACGCTCTCAAAAACCCAGCCTTCGTTCGCTTTCCGCCCCGCGTTCGTCAGACTGCATCACGTGCCCCAGAAGGGCTCTCCGTGCACCAGGCTCCATACGGGCAGCGCCCCTGAAGCTCCCAAGGGCAAGGCTGGCTGGTGGCTGGGCATCCCTCCCCTTCATTGTGGTGCTTTGTTCTTTGCCCTTTACTTGTTTATTTAAGGAAGGCAGAGACAAAGACTGATCAGATACAGCCTGAAAGGGCAAAGCCACCTCAAAGGGCTCATTCAGTCCATGTTTTTAAGCACTGCCTGACCTGGTAGAGGAGACTCCTTTCTGCCCTCCCTGGAGAACTCAGAGCAGCTGTAGCCACGTGTGTCTTGCGATCCCAGGACCCATGGAAGGCACTTTAGGACCAAGGTCATGGTTTACATGGTGGCAAATACGAGGGAGAAGAAATTAGCTCGCCAAGTCTGTTTAGTTTGCAGAAACAGGTCTGGCCTCCTTCGGGATGAAATGCCAGATCTAAAATCATCTCTGAAAAAACCTATTTTTTTCCTTTAAAACAAAAATGATGTGTTTGTCAATAGCTAGGTTATTAGGTTATTAGAGGCATCTTTGTAAAGAAGTTGTTCTCTCACCAAAATGATCTGCAGTCTTCTGAAGACACCGAAAGGGACATGGGGACAGATGTTGGGGAAGGTCTTTCCCTGAAACGCTGTGAGAGCCAGGGTCTGGGGAGGGAAGGCACATGCGTGGCTCTGGGCAGAGACAGAGCCCCCGGGGACGAGAGCCCTGAGGTCCATCCGAGCACCTCCACCCGAGGAAGCCGCCAGCGACGCACAGACCCCCAGCGGCCTTGGACGGCAAGACCCTGCCTGGGACGTTCTGACGTTGCTGGGTCTGTCCGTGGAGCATGACCGGGAGGGAATTAAATATACACCATGTTGGAACTAACTGCATGACAGGGGTCGAGAGCCTGTTTGCACAAAATGGACAGACAGTTGTGCGAAGGAACAGATGTCATGAAAACATGTGGACCGTTACTCAACGTGCAATTCCTCAGTGGCCGTCCGGTACAGGAAGAGATGGGAACCTAGAGGATGTGATGAAGGGACGATGCCAGGTGCGCTCGGAGGACCGTTCCGGGAGGGGCAGCCCGGCCAGCTGCTCACGAGCGCTTCAGCCACGTCTTTCCCTCCCCCCCGCCCTGACTCTGCGTGGAGCCCCTGTTTTCTTCTCCTGTTATCTGGGCTGACGCCTTCAGGTTCGGGGTTTGGGGCCTACACTGAGCTGCACTCCCTGAAGAAGCCCGGTCCTACCCCTGGCTCTTAGACTGTTGGATTCTTGAGGACTCCTGTCTCTCCTGCTAAAATCCAGAGCAAACAGAAAACATGTCCTTAAATCCCAGTGACTACACACAGCTGAATCTCGCTGGCTTCCGTATCAACCTCTCCACCCAGGAACAACTAACCCAGATCAGCACGTCAGCCAAGTCAACCAAGGTCACTTTGGATTTGGATTACAAACGGCAGTCATCTAAGAGAGGAGGTGACGGCCTCCGAAGACACACGTACCCCTCGGATGAGGAAGCGTGAGCAACGCAAGCCCACCCGAGCGGTTGGTCCTCCATCAGGTAAGCAGGGACGCGCGCTTCCTAGCTCTGCTGGGAGATGGGCGCTCCGTCAGGGAGGGCTGGGAAGGTCCCGTGAAACGCTTGCTTCCGTAAGGCAGTCGTGTGTTCGTGGCGGATGGCGATTTCACCTCCGGAATTCGTGGATTGTTACTGCCATTTTCTATGCCTTGAAATCTCATAATTTTTCCCATGAGGAGACCTAGATTCAGAAGGGACTAGCCCCGATTTGTTGCATTTCTGTGTCATGATTAAAAATAGGTGGGGAGGTGCTGAAAAATAAACAGTAAAAGAATGGTTAAAATTAGGAAACTTGGGGTCATAAGAAAAGTTATAAGTTGAATTCAGCTGGTTTTAGAAAGTATCTCAATGTAGAGTGAAAAGCTTGAATTAACCTGGGTTTGGCGATCTGGGAAAGAATAAGGAGACGGATGAGAGGACCTGTGCCTCAGGGGCTGGGCATCTATGGGTGGCCGACACCGCCTTGGGCAACGTGCAAAACAGACCTTCTGGAAGGACAGGGGACAGGGTTGTAGATCCAACCCAACTGGTGGCTTTTTCCTGAAAAAGATGAACGCTGCGGGCGTGGGGAGGGGTGGTCTCCAAGGTGTGCCTCAGGGCTCCGCTGGTGCCATTGGGTTGGAAGGGTGTGAAGACGAGATACCACGCACGTGCGCGCGCGCACACACACACACACACACACACGGGCTGTGCCCAGGCTCTGGCAGGAGGTGAGGAGGCTCACAGCCCCCCAGTGCAGCCCCCAGCCCGGTGTCTGCATGTCAGGAGCACAGGGGCAGAGCAGGTACATCTCTGGGAGCTCAGACCATGGCTGACTTTTCCAAAAGGGGAGAGTAAAACCTCCTACGTCTTGAGAACCGTTTATCTTTTTCTAGTTCTATGAATTCCTGTTCAGTTGATAAAATATTATTTTAAAGTATGAAGCAGTGATTGTCTGATGAAAGTGATCATTGCCAGGACACTCAAGGTTGCAGCAAAACTGGTACTTTCTTCACACATCGTTGCAGGCGTGAACATTTTCAGTAGGGAATTTTGCCTATATGTTTTAAGAGTCACCAAAATGACTCTCACCAAAATAACCTTTGATCCACTAATTCCACTCTCAGGAATTTTTCCTAAGGAAAAAAAGCTAAATAACATACATGAAAATATACATGATAATCCATTTGTAATAGACAAAAATTGGTAAAAAGGCAGTTGGAAAATGATTTGATAAATTGTGATGCATAAATCTGTTGGAATTTCTTGCAACTATTTGACAATATGGAAATTGTCAAATTCCTTATTTGTAAAATGACCAATACAAGATATGGATATGGATTATTCACTGGATCACATGTGTAAGAAAAGTAATTGATGCAAAAAGAAAAACTGAAGGGAATAAACCTCTTTCCTCATCTTATACTTAGATGTAATGATATTTTATTGTAATATCTGATAGTTATAAGTTTGTATTTGGCCCCTTATTTTATACTTTGTATTTATCCCACCTTGTGGTAGGCATTATTCTAAATAAATATCCCCCCAAGATTCCTCCCTGTGTTGAACACAGCCTGTATAGCTGTGAGTGGAGTAGGTTACGTATGCAAGACCCTCATCTGACCCTGAGAAGGGAGGCCCATGGGCCCAGGAGCTAAGGGAATCACAGCCAACACACAGAAAGCAACGGGGCTGCAGTCCTGGAACCTCAGGGCACTCAGTTCTCCCAACAAGCAGGGAGCTTGGAAAAGGACCCCAGCCTCACATGCAATGGCAGCCCCAGCCAACATCATGGTTTCAGCCTGCTGAGACCCCAAGCAGAGGACCCCGCTAGCCCACACCCAGACTCCTGGCCCAGAGAACCTGGGAGACGCGGTGTGTTTTAAGGGGCTAAGTTTGGGGTAATTTGTTGTGCAGCATTACAGTAATAATGTACACCTGTTTTATGTTTCTTTTTGTTTTCGTACTTGGATTGTTTTAGATTTATTGTATATTTTTTCTGATTTGATTTTCTCCCTCTACTAATGTGGTCGTTACCAATTCTATTCTTTTTGTAGTTGTCATAGTTATTAACACAAGAATAATTAATGCATCACTGTCTGAATTAGTCAATAGCTTTACCCTCTGCTGGTGCCTTTAGAACTTAGAACACGTTAACTGCCTCCCTTTCATCCTGACTTGTACACTATTGCTGCCAATGGTTTGATTCCTGCCTCTATTATTTTCTTTTTAAAGTCAGACATAATTACTAATGCTTTAATATCATCAGTGTTTATTTGGATTTCTCCACTTATTTACCACACTTCGTGTTCTCTAGCCCATCTTTTATTTCAGACTAGTTCCTTCTGTGTGACATCAAACACTTATTTAATGTTTTTCTAAAAGTGCCTTTATTTTCCCTCTGCACTCAAAAGATAGTTTTGCTGGGTATAGTATTTGAGGTTGTTGGTTGTTTGCTGTCAGCACATGGAACATAGAATTCCAGTTTCCCGGTGTCTGTTGTTGCCAATGAGTTAGCTGGCAGTCACTCCTTTGAACATAGTCTGTCCTGTCTCAGTGAGTGCTTTTAAGACATTTTCTTGTTTTTCTTGCCCCCTTGTTCTGTTATGCTGTATCTAGGTATGGATTTCTCTGTACTTATTATGCTTTGCATCATGGGATTCTTTCATCTGCAGGGTGGTATCTTCTGTCAATTCTGGAAAACCTCAGCTATTATATCTTCAGATTCATCCTGACCCAGTCTTATTCTTTGTTTTCCCTCTGAGATTGTAGATTATATATATGTCATCCTAAGTGAGAGCCTCTTTGGCTTTTAATTTTTCTTTAAAATTTTCTATCTCTTTGTTTCTCTGTGCTGCAGTCTGAATAATGTCTTCAGATCTATGTTGCAGTTCACTAATTCTTTCTTACCCAAGCCTAGTTGGCTTCTAAACCTGTCAATTAAGTTTTTAATTTCAATTGTTATATTTTCTTGTAGAAGTTCTGTTTGGTTGTTTTCCAGTCTTCATGGCACCTGCCTTTTTACTCATATTTTTATATCTTTCTCTACTTAATGATAAGGTCTCGATGAACCCATCATACGTTGAAAATATCATAAGTTGAAAATGCGTTTAATACACCTAACCTACTGAACATCATATCTTAGCATAGCCCACCTTAAACATGCTTGGAACACTTAACATTAGCCTACAACTGGGCAAAATCATCTAACACAAAGCCTCTTTTATAGTCAACTGTTGAATATCTCATGTAATTTATTGAGTACTGTACTGAAAGTCAAAAAGAGAATGGTTGTGTGGGTACAGAATGGCTGTAAGTGTGTTGGTTTTTACACTTATGATCGCGGGGCCGACTGGGAGCTGTGGCTCCTCCTGCCCTCCATCTTCAGGAGAGAGGCTCACACAGCATATCACTACCCCAGGAAAAGATCAAAATCCAAAATTTGAAGTACAGTTTCTACTGAATGTGTATCGCTTTCACAGCATAGTAAAGTCACAAAACCGTCATAAATTGTTGACTGTCTGTACTTTATTTTCTGAGTTTAATAATTTCAACATCCTCTTCAACTCTGGTACCATATTTTTTCCATTTGATTCTCTTTCAAAATTTTCATTTCTCTGCTGAAATTCCTCATCTGTTCATGCATGTTGTTTACCTTTTCTACTAGTGTCTTTAAAGTATTCATTATAGTTATTTAAATTCTCAGTGTCTGATAGTCCTGACATTTGGGTCATATTTGCAATCTGGTTCTGTTGATTTGTTTCCTAACAGTGAGTATGTATTCTTCCTTCCTTCCTTCCTTTGCTTCCTTCCTTCCCTTCCTCCCTCCCTTCTTTCATTCCTTCCTCTCCTTCCTTCCTTCCTTCCTTTCCTCCCTCCCTCCCTCCCTCCCTTCCTTCCTTCCTTCCCTTTTTCTTTCCTTTGTATTGTCTTAATGTTTTAGTTGAAAATGAGACAGTGTGTGTGGAACAGTACTGAGTTAATACTATTTACACCTGGAAAAGAACACACCCCTTCTTTTGCTCAACCATTAATGTGAGGGTTGAGTCAATGTAGTCAAGAGTTGAGTTTGAGGTTTGTTGTTGCTATGGTTACCTTCAGTGCACCCTCAGCTTCACATTCCTCTAGTTTTACTAGAGGTTCGTGGCCAGAGAATTTTTCTCAGTGCCCTCTCTCTTCTCAGTTTTAGGCCTCTCATTTTCGCTCATGCCTCTGCATGGATCTCTGTCACACACTTGTGCCTCCCCCATGACAGACTGCCGTGCTTGTTCCGTGGTGCCTGCTAGCCTGAGTGGGGAATCAAGGGCCTTCTCTGTTGTCCTGGTGCAGACTCAGTCTTGAGTGGGCACTGCATCTCCAGGTCTTGGGAGGGGAGCTTTCTCAGTAATCCCTTCTCTCTGGGAAGTAGACAGTCTCTAATGGTTCAGACCCAGGATGGCTTCCTGCCCCTCACCCAGGGGTAGAGAGTCTTCCTTTTCCCTCCCTCCGCCCCAGTGGGTTTTCGTCTCCCAGTGGGAGTGGCAGGGTTTGCTCTTCTTCCCCCCCACCCGCCGAGAATTGCAGCTCTTGTCTGTAGTGGGGAAGGCTCCAGGTGGGGCTCTGTGCCCCACACAGAGCCCCACCTGGTGCTCCAGCCCACCCCACAAGGGGGTTCTGTCTGGCTCCCTCCCCTACCCTCAGTCTTCCTCACAAGAACCCAGTGAAGGTATATGGAGAAGAAGCCTGGGCAGGGGCATGTCCCCTGTGTCCATGACTCCCGTGGGTTTTATACTCTTGCATTAACCCACACTCAGCCTCGGGCACTTGGTTAAAACTTTAGCTGAATTCTTCTCACCTGTCTCACCCCTGGGGAGCCCCGTCTTCTTTCTGTGCTCTGACCCACGTGAGTTGAAGCTCACATCTCATCTCTTCTAGGAGACGCCTGACTTTCCTTACATTTCAGGCCAGTTAGTTGACCTGCAAGTTTAGCACTCTGATGGGCTGAACAAAAGTCACATTTGTAAATTTGGGGCTTTTTCTTGCTGTTAGGGTAGGAGCAGCCCTCTTTCCAGCCCTCTTTTCTGCATCTGCTACTCAACTTTGGCAAATGTTTTTGCCACAGTGTGTTTAGCCAGTCCATTCTTTTCCCAATCTTTTGCCATTTCAAATGCCTTTGTGGGAAATAACATCATTTTTCACACTTCTGAGCATCTCTGAGGAAGTTCCTGGCAGTGGAATTTCTAGGTCAAAGGGAAGACACACCTGTATTGTTCCTAATTATTGCCGTGTTGCCTTCTGTGAAGTGGAGGGAGTTTTCACTCACACCAGCTCTCATCAATGCCCGATGTCATGCTTTTTAATCTCTGCCTGCCTCAGAAGTGAAAAATGGTTTCTGTGTAGTTTCAACTTGTTTTTCTCTTATTATAGTAAAGTTGAGCTTCTTTTCATGTATTAAAGCTATTTGCATACTGAACTGTACTCTTAAAACTGGTTAACATAGTAAATTACATGTTTCTTACCACAATAAAAAGCTATGCCCATTCTTTTTTATAAATGAAATATTCGTATTTTACCTACTTTGCAGTCAATGTGTTTGTCTTTATTCTAATAGGTTTTAGTTGATTCTTCTAGGTTTCTAAGTAGACACTCACATTTTCTGCAAATAAGGGTAACACTGCATCTCCTTAAATCACACTGAGGAGAGGAGACATCCTGTCTTCCCTTCGATTCCACCAGGACACTTTTATTCTTCTCACCATTGACTTCATGGTCTGATGCAGTCAGTCATTATTAGAAGAAATCTACTTCTGTTCCTAGTTTCCTAAAAACGTCTTTTAATCAAGAAACATTTTGTTTTCCTCAAAAAAATGCAGCCGAAATTAAGATCAGTATTGCATTTAATTTACGAATCAGTTTCAGGAGAACTACAGTTACGTAAGTTGCTGGCATTTAATCCTAAGCGTAAATGGATTCAGTATTTCCCACCATTCCTTGTATATTAGGACATCTCTATCCTTGAGTTATTAGCTAGAGTCTTCTTTTAGTGAGCTAATGTATGTATTTGAGGAATTTTTTAGGAACAATATGTGGTGGTATACTTCTGGAATTCTCAAGTATGAATATCTTTCTGTTACCTTCACAAAAGAACAGTAACTCAGCTGGACAAAGAATTCTCAATTCCCAACCATTAAATATCAGAATCCTGTAGTAACTGCTTTCTTGTGTCTACATTGAAACCAGCCTGATGTTTTTTTCCTTTGAACATTTTATAAATATCTACTTGACTGAATATAGTGATTTTTATGCTTGGGAATTAAATATTTTACTCGGATGTATCTAGTTGTGAGTATTCCTTTTATTTGTTTACTTGGAGTAGGGTGTATCATTTAAAACTACAGATTCAGGTCTTCAGCTCCAAAGCGTTTTCTTAAATTAGCTTTGACTCGTATCTCTTTCACTTACTCTGTTCTCTTCTTCAGAAATGCCAGTTGTTCGTCTGTTGAACCTCTGTGGTGTGCATTCTGAACCCGTTTCCCTCTTACTGATTTCACTTCTTTATCCATTCTCTTTCCTTTCATCTCCACATTGCTGATCCAGTTTGCTACAGCTTCATCTCTGCGTTCTGTATTCCAACACTGTTTGAAATTTTGCCGTGACAGTATTCCTTTCATGGCATTCTTCCCATAAATGTGTCAGCTACTGTCTAATCTAGCTGGCTATCTCATCGTCTCATCTTTAGCTCAAGTTCACAGACTTCACGTTGTCCTTATATGTCATGGAGAGTGCAAGGCGAGTGTGTGAGATTTCCTTCTTCTTCCTGTAGTTAATCTCGTTCAAAACTATGCTAGTCTTCTCCCTCAACTATTAGGCTTATCCCTTTTGTGCAGGTAAATATTCCACAGATGTCACAGGAAGATTTTGCTCTGCCTTGTTTTCTGTACACTTGCATTTGCCTCGGGAGAGGTTTGCATCAGCCTGGTACCTGCCCTGCAGGTTATCCTCAAATGCCTTCCTTGCTCACCTGCATGCTTATCATAAAACCCCATTCTCTGCTCTCAAGCTGGTGAACCGTTTGATTAAAAGTTGTATCACTTGCTTGGTGACCTAACGGTTGTGGGGAGAGGGGGATGCGGGGAGGTGGGAAGCCGTGCCCCGGAAGCCGTTCTTTTTCAGTGCAGCTTTGTGGTTGCCCAGCCGCCACTCAGCACAGAAAGGAGCCGGGTTTAGGTTCTCTGCTCGTGTTGCCATGTCTTGCTTGCAGCAGGATTATCGTATTTTCTAGGAAGATGCCTCTGCGTCGGAAAGAATAGAAACTGGAAAAGGCCCCCCACCCGTGCTTCCTCTTCGATGGGGCCACTTTGCTCCTGGGCCTTCAGACTGGAGTGTTTCAGATGCTCCCGATTCGTAGTAGAGAACAGTTCCAGGCGGGAGTTCAGCATCTGTGCCTCCAACTATGAGATTTTTAGTGTAATTTAGCCCAAATTCTTCCTGCTTACGTTCCATGATCTTGCATCTTTTCCCTTTCCTAAGAAAATTAAGTTTGCTGTTCATTGTACCAATAGCGCTGTAAGAGGTAAAAGGTTTGGTTTCGGGGCTGCTGCTTCCTCTTATGACAGGTCAGCGTGAAGCAGACCACCTTCACGCTATGTTCTCCTAGATGTTCTTCCCATCAAGAAGGAGAATGTGATAAACTTGTTTTAAAGTATGCTTGAAGGCATGGAGAGCTGTCAGGCAGCCTAGACACGAGGGCCAGGGTCCTGAGAGACCGGAGGCTCCAGAGAGGAGCTCCCCGTTCTGCACGGCCTCAGCTCCAAGGCCTTTCCTGATCAACAAGCACCACTGGCCAAGAAATGGGAAATCTTTGCAGATATTAGCGGCCAAGGGGCTGGGGATCTGTGGAGGGCTTCTGGAAGGTTCATGGCTTTAGAGAGACTCTCCGTGGGGCTCAGAGTGACCAAGGCAGTTGTGGCTGGAGGAGCCCAGAGCCCAGGGGAAGGGAAGTATAAGAAGTGTGGGCTCTTTTTATCTTGCAGTGTTTGCTGACTCTTAGCCACTAAAGGCGACAGACGCAGAAGTTGTGTGGATGGAGGCCCCTGAGGGGTTTCGTCTCAGAGTGTTTGGGAGACACACTGGAGCTCGGAGCCCACTGAGGGAAAGAAGTGTAAACACTCCAGGTCAACTTTCTCTGGGGGAGCTCAGGGGACCCCAAACAGGATTCCACTCTGCTTGGGGACTCTGAGGTGGGCAGCCTGAAGAATAAACCTGAGGGTGAGGGCTCCCCTTCCGTCATCCAGCCGCACACGAGCTCAGACAGACAGGAAGGCAGTTCTGCCCACTGGTCAACCCGGTGGCAGGCCACTTGTAGGCTGCCGCCTGTGTTCCTGCCACCCACCCAGAGAGCCTCACTTTGTGGACTTTGCCTTGACCGTTATAGATCGCTTGTTGAAAGTTAAGCACATTCTCAGGATGATTAGGTTTTTCTGAGGGCATCCCAGAGTTAGCAGTGTGGCGCTGAGCTAGACTGCCCACGAGATGGGCAGCCCCACGGCGCTGCTGAAAGCAAGACCCTGTGGGGTCCTTCCGACGGCCTGGCTGACACCCGAGTGAACAAGGAACCGGGAAACCTCAAGCTACAGAAGTACGCTCCACGCAAGCTTCAAGAAGTTACCCACGAAGAGATTAAGAATTCTTGGCAATCATTGGAAAGCCAGGTGACGCCTCGCTGCTCCCTCCAGGACAGAGACGTGGATGGCGTGGAGGCTGGAGATAAGCAAGGCCCTCCGGCAGGACCAGGACAGACGCGGCGCCTGGTTAAGAGCTGCGCCGGTTTTCCAGCCACGACACGTAGCAGTTAAGAGCACGTGAACTGGCTCTTACCACGGGGCTCGACCCTTGATATACGTCGTCTCCTGCAGTGCCCTGGGTACCTGCACTGTGGGTGCCAGCTGTGCAGACGAGGAGACAGAAGCTCACAAAGACTCAAACACTGGCGTGCAGTCAGGAAGCTGGTGAGCAGCAGGGCGGGCTCTGGGGGCGCTCACGCCGCTTCCCCCGTCGCTGCGCCGTTGGTCCCGCTCCCCTGGGAGGGTTCGCCGGCGTGGAAAGAAGCAGAGGAATCCACACATCTGTTGGTTGTTACAAAGTCCTGCACTGAAAGAACCCTTCCCAGGTATTATAGGTACATATTTCAATTGGGAAGAACTCAACTGAAAAATGCAGTTAAGATTCATATGCTAAGGTATATTTTTAAGTTAAAAAGGAAAGCCTCAAGAAAGGAAGCATGCCATAATACGATTTATACAAAATGCCCAACTATTTATGTGCATGTTTGTGCCTGGAGAGGCCTCGGACTGGAGAGGTATATAACTGTTCATCTCCCACAAGGTGAAAAGCGAGGCGCTAAAAATGTCAACAGTTAGTGTAGGCAAATTATACAATTTTCTATAGCCAGACGTGGGCACAGAGCAAAAGACCTAAAGATCTTTAGGTAGCTAGCTGGTAGAGAGATATAAAGAGACTTGTATCTATGAGGAATTGGCTCTCGGGATTATGGAGGCTGAGAGGTCCCACAGGCTGCGAGCCTGAGAAGCAGGGGGGCCGGCGGTGCCGTTCCCTGTCCACGGGCAGAAGACCGACGTCTCAGCTCCAGTCGTCGGGCAGAGGAGGGGTACATTCTTCCTTCCTCTGCCTTTTGTTGTGGCCGAGCCCTCAGACGATTGGATGACGCCCACCCACATTGGGAAGGGCGTGCGCTTCACCGAGTCCCCAATCAAACGCTAACCTCACCCGGAAACGCAGCCACAGATGCACCTGGTGCAGCCCGCGTGCCGGTCGTGTTGACACATAACATTGGCCATCCTGGTAGGACCCTCCCACCATGCCCGCTGCGGGCTCGGGCCCTCCCCCAGACTCTTCTCCCTAACTTCCTGCGGAGTCCACACCAGGCTCTTGTTCAGGGCTTCTAGCAAGATGGGTGTGTCTGAAGGCTGTTCCCGAAACCCCACACGATGAATTCTTGTTGTGTCGGCGGCCAGGAATGTGATCGAGACGGGCAAGGGCTAAGGGGCTTTCAGTCTTGCTTCACGTTTCTGTATTTTTCCGGTTCTTCACAATGCTAATGCCTCGGAACGTTCCAAGGAGAGAGAAGAGGGTGCCGGTGTGCTGACTGAACTGACCGGGTGAGATACGCCCCATGGAGTGGGTGCGCTTGGCCACGCCTGGTCCTTGGGTGGAGATGCCTGCTGCGTGGGTACCTCCCAATCGCCATCTGCTACGAAGACTACTCTGACTTTCTGGGTGCTTAGAGGTTGGAAAGACCAGGTAAAATTTCTAAAATCTGATAGAAAATGAAGAAAAGAATTGTCTAGATCGGCACTTCTCCAACTGTAGTGCACCCACACAATTCCTGGGCATCTCGTGGATCTGCAGATTCTGGGCCAGCGGATCTGGGATGACTCCCAAGAGTCTGCCTTTTTAAAAAGCTTCCAGGTGACGCCGAGGCCTCTGGCCCACGGACCTCACTTTTGAGTATCGAGGCACCAAAGAGAACACCAGTGTGTGATGTGTGAGGTCAAGAGAGCTACAGCTGCAAAGTTCCTCCAAGATGCCTGATCGCCAATAATAGTGCAGTAAGAATTAGAGGAAACAGACACGGTGGGAAATGCCAAGTAAGTACTTTGAATGAACTCATGGGCAGCTGTCGTGGTGTGGAAAGGGCCATGGGTGGGGTTCTGATCACAGACCTGCCACCAAGCAGCTGTGTTTGCTCGGGCTGTCCGTCAGCTTTCTCGTCTGAAGCGAGTGGGTTGGATTCCATGATCTCCAGAGCTTCGCGCAGCCCTGAAACTGCGACCCTTCTGACTGCGGTGGAGGGCTCCACGGCCGAGCTATCACCGCACGTGCAGAGTAGGAACGGCCAGTTGACGTGAGGGCTGCGTGCCGCGGGCTCTGCTCGTGTGAAAGACGGCCAGATGCTGCAGGTTTGAATCTGCATGTCTAACTGCTGTTTCCCCAGGAAATCTGAAATGTCACAGTTGTCTGCGCACCGGTTGTGAGCCTGCCGTGTCACGGTCCCGAGTGTCCTTGTCATGCAGAGTGAGGAGTCACGTTGGTCAAAATCACGGGCTTGGGGTTGTCGTTGAGCCCCCACATCCCTAAAAAGTTTCACCAGCTGCAAAGAAGTTGGGGAGAGGTCTGTGTATTTTGTGGAATGACTGCAGTCATTAGGTTCAAGTGAAATGGTTCTCGCCTGGGCCCTGGTAGCTCTGTCTTCTGTGCGCTTAAGTGGTGAATAAATCCCTTTCTGTCCAGGAATGTGACTGAGGCGGGGCAGGTATGAGCCGTGTAACCACTTCTCTCTGGAGTTGCTCGCCTAGAGTTACAGGGACTCCGTCATCCGGCACCCACCCCGCCGCCTCTCAAGCAGTGGTCTGTAGGAGCAGCCCAAGCGGAAAGATGGCTTCATGGAAATAAACGGAGACCACCCAAATGAAAGCAAGTCAAGTGTTTATTCGGAGCTCACTGGGGCCGGGAGCTGGCCGCCATCAGCTGTGTATGGCAGAGACTGAAGGCAGGCAGAGAGGGAGAAATCACGGTGGAAAAGGGAGGGCTCCGGGTGCCCTGAGGGAGGCTGTTGTCCCGGGTGACCGGGGGCAGTTAGAGCCGGCGTCCCATGTGATGGGTGAGGGGAGCACACCTGACTTTCTCTGGTTGGTCCTGAGTTGGAAACAGGGACGAAAGCTAGGGAAGCGGTCAGTTACTGATTAAGCCCTGGCCATTTGGCGCTGTTGCCATACGGGGTGTTGTTTGGCTTCCTGGATGGTTACCAGAGATAGTGGTCAACTTCCTACCCGGCTGACCTATAGGCAGAGGCTGGCTTCCTTCAAGGCTGGCTTACGACGGCTGCCTCCTGGGCCGGCTACTGCCCACGAGAGGTTCGTTTCCCGGGCAGCTTGCTGCAGGTTGTGGGTCAGAGTTCTATCTTTGTTTATGGTCTGGCCATGACTGTATGTATTCAGTCTCTCCATTTTTCAATGTAGCTAATGAGGTGATATCTTCCCAAAGCTTGAAGGGAGTCAAGACGGTTCCCAATTCAGTGAAAGCGTTAAAATATCCTAAAAATCTTTTTAGACTGAGAGTACCCCTCAAATCCAATCAAGCAGAGTGGGGCTATATTCCATTCTAATGGAAAAGAAGCTTCTCTAATGGATTGTACGTCATCCCCATAACAAAAAGACAGAAGTCTGCAGAGGATCCAGAAGCAGGAGAACAAAAGACTGGGTGCAATGGCTCCAAGAGGGTCCAAAGGTAACGGAGCCGGGAGAGAGGGGAGGGCACTCAAGGCCACCCAACTCCCGTTATGCAGATCCCACAATTTCCAAGCAAATTTTGAGTCACGATGTGACCTTTAAATGTAATTTAATTTTGGAGAGAGTGGACAGGAGTATCTGAGTTACTGAAAACAAACAACACGCACTCACACGCATGACTGAAGTGTCTCCATGTTGTCACTGCGAGATTGGGCCGCCTTAGGGTGAAGGGATAAAGCCAGGTTTCCCATCGCGGCCCCTTGGAAGCCCAGCCTTGGTGGCTTTGGCTCTCCAGGTCTTTGTAAATTCTTGAGGAAAGTGTTAGAGTCAGAAAGATGCAGGGGAATGGGAGGAGTTGTAGAGAAAGGGAAAGCAATGATTAAGGGGGTTGGTGGGACAGTTTGATTTATGGTTTATGAGTAGAGATTTAAAGAGCTAGATAGGATTTCCCTGAATTGTACAAAGACTAATTATCAAGGCTAACGACAGAGATGAATGCCTGTAAATATCTTTCTGGGCAAAAGCATCAAAGGTGATTAAACTCTGCTGGAATTAGGGACAATGGGACAGTGTTAAGAAAAGAAGAAAAAGTTCTTAAGATAGATGGGTTTTTTTCTGAAACCACCACGTTCCCTTCATAATACATGCTGCCTGCTGCATTGATTCTTGGACATTTTGCCTCCTTTTGTTCTCGCGATGTTTTTCCTCATTGGTGAAAACGTATGCGCCAGTCGTTTGGGATTCACTAGGGACCAGGAACTGCTGAGGGAATGAAGGCTGCTAAAGATGCTTCTGTTTCTGAGACACTGAGTAACTCAGTGTCTTAGACGGTGTGTAAAATAAGAGGAGAGAACGAAAGACACTGTCTAAAGGAAGCGCAGGCAGGCTCAATACCCAGAGTGGTAAAGGTTCGCTCAGGGCTCACTTAGCTCTGGGGACTCCAGGGACGAACTGAGCAAACTCCACGTCGGCAAGTTTGTGCTTTGAGGGTCCTTCTCAGAGGTGAGCAAAACAGTTCTGGATAACGGGCAAAGCTGCAGAGATCCGGTTTTGTCTATTATTCAGGCACTAGTTTGAATCTCAAGCATTATAAGGCCCAAAAGAAAGCATGGGGGTGAGGCCCCTCCACCCCCATCTCCGGCAGCATCGCTGACCAACGCCGTGTTCCTTCACGAACGGCGTCCCAGGAAGGATGCCACCCGCTAGTGCTGGTGATGAAGGCGAAGAGGTGGCTCCAGGAAAGTGGGGGCTTTCAGCCAGACGGCCCTTCCCTAAGTGACTTTGGTCCCGTGCTCACACAGTGAGAGCTCGAATGAGTGGTCTCAGTTTGGGCCATACACAATTTACCGCTTGCTGTTGGGAATGCAGAGGTGTGTGAGCATCAGGAAATGGAAAATCGGGGGATATGCCCATCAGAAATGTCCAGATCCGCTGTCACGCTTTTCCTTGAGGAAGAACATTGGAAAGATAAAGCGTCCAGTCACCCAAGGTGTGGTAACACACTGTTCGGTGGATTTAGTATGGTCTACGGTCAAGCTAGTGTGGCCCTGCCTACCTCTTGGTTTGAGGATGAAGGTTTGCTTCCGCAATCTCCGTATGCCCTAAATCCACCGTGTCCGCTGAGCCGTCCTTGAGACACGGAGAAGAGCTTCTGCAGCTCGTTTCCTAGCGTCGCCCACAAGGTCGTCATGTCCACCAGTCCCCAAACATGAACTCATTTGAAAGGTGCCCTGGGGATTCGACAACAACACGTGTTACTAGACGACATTTTTAAGACACAGAATCAGAATGTTTCACAGAAAATGCAGTTAATAGTCCTCTGGGTATAAATTAGTTTGGGCACATATTGTAATATATAATATGTGCGAACCGATAATTCTTCTCAGAACAGCTATGAATGTGTCAGCTTTTTATTTACTGGGTTGTTTTTATGATTTGGCACTTATTTAGTTCAGCAACTAGAATGAAACCTTCAAGGCAAGAATATATATTAATAATCACAATTAGGTCTAGAAAAAATTAAAGCCAAGTGAAAACAAATGGTTCCATCTCTAGAAGAAAATTTACTTCTTTGTTGTCAAGTTCGTGCAGAGTCATTAAGGATTATAGATTGTATGCAGCCTTCCCTGCACTCTGTTTCTGTAGAAAACACAAGAGGGAAAGAGAGAGTCGGAGCCCCGCCGCACAACCTACGAGGTGACGTGAACATTGGTTTTTTACTTAGTGCCTAACATCTGAAAACGTTTTAATTTTTTTAATTGAAGAACAGTTGATTTGCAATGTTGTGTTAATCTCTGCTGTACAGCAAAGTGACTCAGTTACATATACATTCTTTTTTTATATTCTTTTCTGTTATGGTTTATCCCAGGAGATTGGATATAGTTCCCTGTGCTCTACATTAGGACCTTGTTGTTTATCCATTCTAAATGTAGTAGTTTGCATCTACCAACCCCAGACTCCATGATATTGTAAAGCCAGTTTGTAAGGAACCAAAGTTGGTGCTTCGTAATTTTATGACTACCTTCGGAATTGTCCCGCTGACGACAGCAGTCTTGCAGATTTCCTTGGATGCCATGAGGCGCAGACAAAATGGCAATCTTACACGTTGTAAGAGGGTCTGGAAGTGACTTGTCTGGATGCCCTGAAGAAGGCGGCTCTCTGGAACCCTGGCAGTCTCCTGCCTCCTGGAAAGGACTCAAGTCAGCCTGGAGAGGCCTCCTCCAGTCTGGCAGATGTGCAGGTGAAGATCGTGTGTGCTCAATGGGGAGCCTTTCTGCCACTTTTGCGCCCGGTAAACTGTTTCAGTCACTTGCCAGTAAGAAGGCTTTAAAAAAAAAAAATTAAGTAGCTATAAAGCAGTACTCAGCACCGTAAGTACATGGTACGCAAAGGCCCTTAGGAGAGGGGCTGGCGATTGGTGTTGCCAGTGTTTTCTCTTTGAGGACTATCTGAACGCTGTCTTAGTACTTGTCTGGAGGAGCCCGGCGGTGTGGCCTCCCTGGGTGCTGAGGTCAACTCTGCCGAAGCAAAGGGAGCAGCTCCTTCACATGGAAACCAGGAAACAGTGCTTCTAATGGAAACCCTGCACAAGGACTTACCAGACTTGGATTTTCATTCTGCTTCTGCCATCGAAGGCTGTGAGACCCTGGGCAACTCACTTGCCTTATCTGAGACTCAGTTTCTTTATGAATCAAGTGGTTTGGACTTGATCTTTTCTAACTCTTAAGCTTTACGATTCTGTTTCTTTGATATAAAAATTGACTCTCAGCTCAATACTATTCTGACAAAGAGTTTGGGCTGGTTTTGCCTGACCTCTCTCCAGAACCAGAATCTGAACACCAGCACGGGCGATCTGTGGGGTTCGTGTCCCTCTGACCAGACCCAAGGGCCGCGTGTGAGCAGGAAGCGGGCACGTGCCATATGTCCCAGGCTGGGAAATTTGCGAACGTGCATATGGTCTCTTAGAAAACAAGGGGCTCATCACTATTAAGCTGGTCTCATTACAGAGTAATAAATTGGAAATTGCAGTGAAATTAGGTTGATTTCTGACTGACAAATTTTGGTTGCAGGGCGGAAAAGAAATAATCATTTTTGAAGTTGCAACAGCTGTTACATCATATTATATTTTAAAACCCTTTAGAGGAATTAATTAATTTTATCATTGTTACACTCTCCTTAATAGTGTTCCAAAATACCTGGCGGTGATTAATCATGATCAGAATTTTTATCAGTCATGATCTAATACATTTTTCCAAAAAGAAGATTTTATTGCACATTAAAATTACTTCGTTTGAATTTTTAAATTGTAGATCTTAATCTTGTTTGAAAATATAATCTTTATCCATTCAGTGTCATGCGAAGTGAGTGCTTCTCCTCAAAAAAACATTTTCAAACTTTGCTTGGATTCTTTTCTTTCTTTTTTGCTAAGCCGTATCATTTAATTTCATGTGGCTTTAATGAGTAATTGTTTTCAACAGTTTCTAAGGTTTCCGTCAGCAGTATTTCGTTCCAGGATAAAAGGTAATGATCCATAAATTCTTAATGCCATATTTTTATAGCCAGTAAATTAGTCTTTAATGGGTTCAATAAGTTCTGTGATGTATGTCATTAATTGTTAATGGTGTTTTAACTAGATAATTGTTACGAAGGGCTGTTTGTCATCATTGCTGTGAATGACTGATCCCTGCTCTCTGTTCCGCTTCATAGTGTGGCACTTATTTTATCTGGCTCTGTGTGCTGAGAGCAGATCAGGTACCCAAAATGCACCAGCCAAACATCAAATCCTAACACTAGTGTATCGTGTGGCAGTGACATAATTCTACAGCCTTCAGTCCCAATTTGTTTTTATCTTGTGTATCAGTCAGCTGTTGGTCCTACAGTGCTGAGTAACAAACCACCCCAACCTCAGTGGCTTAAAGCAACAATCATTTACACTCACTATGTTGATTAGGGAGGCCCTGGTACCGAGTTATTCAATCAAACACAAACCTGGGTGCTACTGTGAAGGCATTTTGTAGATACAGCTAACATCTACAATCGGCCGACTTTAAATAAAGGAGATTACCCTCGATAACTTGGTGCGCCTCGTCCCATCAGCTGATGGCTATCAGAGCAAAGACTGAGTTTTCCTAGAGAAGAGGAATTCCACCTCCAGACGGCAGCATCGAGTCCTGTCTGAGTTTGCAGCCTCGCCAGCCCCACTCATGCGTATGCAGGCTGGGCGGGGACTGGCTGATCCTGTCTGGGTTCCGCGGGGCCAGGCTTATCACCGCAGGTTAGGCCCTGTCTGTCCTCGTGTCTCTCAGGCTGCTCAGGGCATGCTCTCCTTGGCAACGGCAGAGAAGCAGGAGATTTATCACCCAGGCTCACTTCAAGTCCCGCTTGCCTCTCATCTGCCCTCAACCTCTGGCCAAAGCAAATAAGTGATGGAGCCCTCAATACAGGGCAGGGAAGTTCACCCCACTTCCGGGGGGAGGACGGACAAAGTCCCGTGCCGAGGGTGAGGAGAAAGGGGAGGCGAAGAGTCACCACCAGCAGCCATGCCTCCCACCTTCTCCTGAGCCCGACGAGGCTGGAGCCCCAGGGCCCTGGGAGACACGTCTTTCGATGACTTCTGACGCATGCACCCTGTCACTCGCTCCGGGCCAGACAGAATCGGAACCCGCGGGTCAAAGACCAGCCAAAGCTCCCACAAAGGCAAAGTCTTCTCTGAGAGCCTCAGCGGGTGCCACTGGAAAGTGGCACAGAATTGTCACCTTAAAACCTCAATTTTCATCACGTTCCTGCCTCTTTTCTCTTTGGCTCAATATGCTTTTCTCTTTTTTTGGCAACTTTACACGGATTAGGCATTTATTTTCCAGCCTCATCAGCAGGCTTACTTTTGGGGTTTTTTTTGCAGCTGTAGAAATGCTACAACTTCCCTCCTCTGCCTGCACTTATGACCTTTCCAGATGGACAGTGTCTGGTGTTCCTGCCCTGAGAAGGCGACAGCTGTGTCTGTGAGGGGGTCAGGGGGAGGGGCCCAGAGAACACATGACAGCACCCGTTGAGGGAAGACCCAGAAAAGATGGATGAACATAGAAAAAGGATTTCCAGCCAAGAGAAAAGTGTCCGCAAAAATCAGAGAAAATGATCATTGGTGATAAATGATAACTCCTTCTGTATAAGCAAGGCTGACTCAATGATACACGGTCCAAATGCTAAAGCATGGTTACAGATCCTTTGGTAATCTGTCTAACCTACCAAAAACTACACTGAAACATCCGCTCGCCAGAAAAAAAAATTGTGTGCACGCACACACACACACACACACAACCACATACTTCCTAAAACCTGCAACATCGTAGCATACAATTAGAGGACCTACAGTTTCGTGGAGTCCGTGGGCCCGTCTCTGGATTAGAAAGCTATTTGGGGTTCAGATTCACAGCATAGTTGATCATAGTTGAACATGTGGGATTATGGACAGGGAAGAATCAAGGATGGCTCAGTTCTCTAGTTTGGTTGATTGGGTGAAGGACAAGGGCATCACCTGTCCCAGGACCAGAAGAGCCCCATGTGGGGGACAAGAGGGCAGCTGGGCAGGTGGCGGTCACCGTATCCAGGGCAGCAGCCTGTCCAGGCTGGCTTACAGAAGAGAGTCAAGGTTTCACAGTAAAGCGTAGGCACCACGACCGTAGACATGGTTGGAAGTGTTAGGGCCGTAGCTCTGGGGCCTGGAAATGGAGAGGAAAGGGGCGGCCGGGGCCACGTGCCAGCCCGGTGAGAAGATCACAGAACAAGCAGCCATGGATTTAGCAGGGAGATCATCATTTTTAAAATGAAACAACTAAAGCCCTTCGGGGGTGCTTGGTCTGCTTGCCTGCCACGTCTGGTCTCTTGGGACATGTCAGAACTGACCTGAGGGCAGCAGCTTTGGGTCCAGTTGAGGACGCACATCGGCGTCGCTTGCAGCGGGTGGACTCTGTCATTTGCACAGGGCCCCAGGTGCTTCTGGTCAGTCCCCCACACACGCCTCTGCCCCGTTGAGCATCCCTGGTCTTTCAGAGGGTGAAATTCCCACAACTTAAAATTCTGGACACACTAGCAGTTCCATGAAGTATTCTCTCCTTGAAATTCAGGAGAATCGGACATGGATTCCACTTCCTAAAAGATGTCTATTCTTTGCCACCCATGAACACGGTACTGTGTGGGCCAGGTGATGCCGTCTGGGGAACTGCAGGCAGTCTCTGCCTGGAGCCGGGGTCCAAACATCTGCAGGCCCCGAGCGGGGATCACAAACCAAAAGGATGACCAGGGCTCAGCCAACCAAGCCTGTATCTCATTACTTCTGAGACGCTTTTTTTTTTTTTTTTTTTTTTACATCTGAGTCCATATGAAAACCAGACACACTCTATGATCCATAGTGTGTCGTAATCTATTTTTTATTCATAAGAGTACATAATTTATTGTGTCCTACAGTCTAAAGGCGTCTTAGACTGAAATGCAGTCAGGGTGAAGGAGGCCCAACTCAAGGTCTTAGGGAGTGACGGGGCTTGTGATGGATTCAAATTCAGAAAAATATGCTTTCTAACATTTCAAAGGCTAAACAAGACTCCCCTGGATCACGATTTGGTCTCTATCATTGGCGCATCACCCTGGCCTGGGCCAAATCATTCTGTGACTGATGTATGTAGGGGGCGGAGCACCCGCCAGAGCTGGGCGGGGACCCGAGGCCCAGGCCCGAGCTCCGAGCTCCCAGGGATGCGGCCTCTTGTGCAGCAGGACAAAGGGAACTGCAGAGCGACCTGGGGGAGGATGTCGGCATTTACCTCGTTTACCTGGGACGTTTCCGGATTACTCTGGAGCTAGGAGCTGAGCATCTGGGGCAGCTCCCTGCCGCTGAAGCCACCCAGCCCGCCAGCCCTCCCAGGACGGCAGCCTCAGGGTCCTGTTTGCACTCAGCTCTGCCCCGTCACAGGCGTCTTAGCCTCACAACGACTGCGGACGCCCTTCTGCCTTCCGCCCGCCTGCGTCCACGGGGGCGCTTCACGCCCCCCACCCCCTGCAAGAGCCCAGGTGGGCTCACCTGCGAAAACACGGGTTTCTGGCAGCAGAGGAAACACAGACTCCCACCTCACCCCCACGTACTCTATACTGTTCACTTAGTCTGTTCGGGCTGATGTAGCAAAACACCGTAGACCACGTGGCTTAAACAACCTTTGTTGCTCACCGTTCTGGAGGCTGGGAGTCCAAGATCAAGGCGCCAGTACATTCAGTTGCTGGTGAGAACCTCTTCCGGGCTTGCAGACACCACCTTCTCACTGTGTCCCTCACAGCCTTTTCTCCAGTGTGTGCAGAGAGAGAGATCTTCCTTCTCTTCTAAGGGCACAAATCTTGTCATGGGGGCACCACTCTCACGACCTCACCTAAACCTAATCACCTCTCAAAGCCTCCAGATACCATCTGGAGTTTAGAGCTGCACTACACAGATTTCAGGGGAACACAGATGTTCAGCCATAACAGAGATGATCCAGCAACACCGGTTCCCCATCATGAAACTCTCACTGACGCCCGGAGAGAGGTGATGCTGCCCTGCTACCACCTGGCACTCAGAGGCAGCCTACATAAGTTCTTCTATCCAGAGAGTCGGAGATCGGGGAACAAAATGCTTCAGCCAATGAGAGATAGCCAACGTGCTATGATCACCGACATTGGTGAAGATACAGGAGTAAGACCTACACCAAGGTTTGCTGTTCATGCTAATATTTATAAAATATCTCCAAGCACAGCAGTTCCTACACTTGTGAAATGCAGCTTATTGCACTGGCAATATGAAAATGGTTATTATGCAGTATCTAATTAGTGCTGGCCAAACAAAAGTAACATGAGAGCTTACAGACACCTTATAACTCAGACAATAATGAAAAGTAGTATAGTTCAAATCATAACAGATTCAATAAAGATAGTATCACATCTGGAAAAATAACCTCATGATATTGTACGTAATAATAACAACAACAACATGAATCAATGGAAGGAGACTCTGACTACACAATAGAATAAATACGAACCACATTGACACTATTATCTCCAGTTAAAAATGCACACCAACTTTCTTACATGTATAGGTTCATCATGAGATCAAATAATCACTGCAGCCATCAAGAAACCATGGGGGTCAAAACTAATCAAGAAGAACAATAAAATTCATTCAGCACACCAGTACCTGCTCTGGGTCAGCCAATACATTAGATTCAGGCCCTCGCAGATTAATAACAGCTGATTACTGCCATTGAAGAGATAACATCTTAATGAGTGAGATAGCCTAAGAAAAATAATTAAATGTTTGAACAATTTGTTGATCGCTAGGTCACTGTTCATCTCCGAATATTTTCTCTTTCTTAGTTTTTAAAAAATTTAGTTTTAATGTACATTTGGTAAAACTCACTCTTTGGGGCATAAAGATATGTGCGTCTTGACCAGTGTCTAGAGCCCTTGTAGTCACAACGACAATCAAGATACAGAAAGGCTTCATCACCCTCAAAATTGTCTTGAGCTACAGCTTTGAGGTCACAACCTCACCTCACCCTTCCTCCCTGGCAGGCATTGATCTGTCCTCCATCCCCATCACTTTCCCTTTTTCTGAATAAAGGGAATAGTACAACATGCAACCTTTTGAGACTGACTGCTTTCATCACCACGAAGCTCTTGAGATCCATTCACGTTGTCTGGTCTATTTGTGCTCTTTAGGGTTCCATTGTATGTGAAATCACACTTTCTTACCAGTTCCCCAGATGGAGAACATTTGGGTGGTTTCTACTGTTTGGCAATTATGAGTAGAGCTACTGTAAACATTAGTGTATAGGTCCTTATGAAAATGTATGTTTTCATTTCACTTGGATAAATACCCAGGAGTGGGCCTGCTGGGTCACATGGTGAGTGTGCGTTTAACGTAATTAGAAACCGTTGAGCCATTTTCCATCAGGGCTGACCATCTTACATTCCCACCAGCAACGTATGAGAGTTCCAATTGCTCTGCATCCCCACCAACGCTTGATATTGTCGGAGAGATTCTAACAAACAAACTTCTGTGGTTCAAAGGACAAGGCCAAGAAAGTGAAAAGATAACCTACGGAATGGAAGAAAAGATTTTCAAATTATATATCTGATAAGGGTCTAGTGACCAAATGTGTAAAGTGCTCTTGTAACTCAACAGTAAAAAGACAAATAACCTAATTAAAGAATGAGCAAAGGATCTGAATAGAATTTCTCCAAAGAAGATATACAAATGATCAATAAGCACATGAAGACATACTCAACATCATTAGTCATCAGAGAAATGCAAATCAAATCCACAATGAAATACCACTCCCATCCCCTAGGTGGGTATAATAAAAAAGACAGGTAATAACAAGTGTTGATGAAGATGTGGAGAAACTGGAAACTTAATATTTCACTAGTGAGAATGGAAAGTGTTGCAGCCACTCTGGAAAACAGTTCCTCAGGAATATCCCATAAGTTTTAGTATGTTGTGTTTTTGTTTTCATTCTTCTCAAAGTATTTCCTAATTTCCCTTATGATTTCTTTTTTGACTGGTTGATTATTTAGCTGAGTGTAGATTAGTTTCCACATGTTTGTGAATCCCCGAATTTCCTTCTGATACTGATGTCTAGTTTCATTCCGTTGTGATCAGAAAACATACTCTTTATGATTTTAATCCTTTTAAATGTATTGAGACTTTATTGAAATCTATGGCCAAACATGTTGTATATACTGGAGAATGTTCCATGTTCACTTGAGAAGAACATCTGTCTGGCCATTGTTGGGTGCAATGTTCCATAGATGTTGGGTAAGTCTAGTTGGCTTATAGTATAGTTCAGGTCTATTATTTCTTTATCAATCTTTTGTCCAGTTGTTCTATCCATTATTGAAAGTGGGGAGTTGTAATCTCCGTCTATTGTTGTTAACTTTTTTCTCTTCAATTCTATCAGTTACTGCTTCCTTTAATTTATTCTCTGGTTTTGGTGCATATTATTTATATCTTCTTGATAGATTGACACTTCTATTATTATAAAATGTCCTACTTTGTGTCTAGTAACAATTTTATCTTACAGCCTATTTTGTCTGATAGTAGTGTAGCCACTCCACTGCTTTTTTGGTTACTGTTTCCATGGTGTACCTTTTTCTATCCTTTTAGTTTCAGCTTATTTGTGTCTTTGGATATAAAGTATATCTCTTGCAAACAACACAGAGTTGGATCATGTTATTTTTGTCTATTCTGCTGATCTCTGCCTTTTGACTAGAGTGTTTAATCCATTCATATTTTATGTAATTCTTGATAAGGTAGGATTTACATCTGCCATCACCACAGATTTATATTTGTTTATGCTATTTTCTTTTAAACCAGATAGGAAAAAAAGAGTTAAAAACATACTTTTATAGTCTTTTATATTTATCTATGTAACTACCTTTACTGTTGTTTTTATGCCATTGTGTGGATTTGAATTGCTGTCTAATATCCTTGCATTTTAGTCCAAGGGACTCTAGTATTTCTTGTAGGACAGGTCTGCTAGCAACAAACTCTCTTGGTTTTTGTTTATCTCTCCTTCATTTTAAAGGATAGTTTTGCTGGATATAGAATTCTTGGTTGACCAGGGTTTTTCTATCAGCAGTTTGGAAATCTCCTCCCACTGCCTTCTGTCTCCATGGTTTCTGATGAGAAACCAGCTGTTACCTTAGGAAGGGTCCTTCCGTGTGACGAGTCACTGCTACCTTCCTGCTGTCATGGTTCTCTGTCTTTCTGCAGGGTGTGTATCGGTGTGTGAATCTCCTTGAGTTTATCTTACTTGGAGTTTGATGAGCTCCTTGGATGTATAGATTAATGTTTTCATTCTGTTTGGGAAGGTTTCTGCCATTATTTCTTCAAATATTCTTTCTGCCCCTTTCCATTTCTTCCCTCGTTCTGAGACTTGCATTATGTATATGTTAGTGGCCTCTGTGAGGTTTTTGAGGCTCTCTTTATTTTTCTTCATTCTCTCTGCTCTGTTTCTCAGAATGGATAATCTCAATTGATACATCTTTGAGTTCATTGGCTGTTTTGCCTGCTCAAATCTACTGTTAAGCCTTTCTAATGAATTTTTAAACTTTAGTTATTATAGTTTTCAGCTCCAGAATTTCTATTTGGTTCTTTTTTTTTTTTTTAGTAATTTCTCCCTCTATGATATTTTCTATTGGGTGAGACACTGTCCTCATACTTCTCTTTAGTTCATTGAACATATTTTAAATAGCTGGTCTAAAGCCTTGGAAAGTCCAGTGTCTGGGCTTCCTCAGGGGCAGCTTCTATTGATTACTTTTTTCCCTGTTTATTAACCATACTTTCTAGTTTCTCTGCACGTCTCATAATTTTTTGTTGAAAACTGGACATTTTATGTAATACAACACGTCAACTCTGGGAATCAGATTCTCTCCCCTCAGCGTTTGTTGATGTTGCCATTTGTTTAGTAAATTCCCTGAACTAATTCTGTCAAGTCCGTGTTTTATGTCATGTGTGACCCCTGAGGTCTTTGCTCAGTTAGCTCAGTGGTCAGCTCACCATTAGACCAAAGTTTACTTAGATGCCTGGAACCAGTGTGTCTCCATGTCTTTGCTGAGGGACCAGGCTGAGTGTTCTCACTGTTGTAGTCGGGATTCAGGCTCTCACCGATGTTTAGCTAGGTGCAGTTCTTATTTTCAGGTTAATTTTTCCAACTGTAGGTTTGTTCATTCCTTCAGTTGAGAAGCATTTTTGGAAGCTTTTGTTTCTTTTAAAAGGTTTGGCCAAAGAACCTTAAATAGCTTACATCTTACAGAAAATGGACATAAAGTCATAATCTTAAATATGAATTATTATTTTTTCAGTGGAATAAGGACTTTAAGACAAGGGACAAGACCCCTTTGTCATCCCTTGAGTCCAGGTTGTACGTGACTTACAGTGGTTGACACAGGCATCCCAGTATTCAAGGGACAGGTGTGGGCACATGCGCCATTACTGGGGGGGCCGAGGCCTCTGTCATTTCTGTCACCAAGGTGCCCCACACAGCACTGAGCTTGCAGGATGCTGTCAGTGGAAGTTTCAACAGTGACGGCAGGAGATTGGATTTCTGTGCCCAGAGCTTTCCACAGTTTGTTCACAGCCTGAAATACCCATTTAGACTCAGCCCTCGATGTGGACTAATTCATTCTTGTGACACATGCAAGGTTTGAGAGGGTTTCCTCTGTCATGTAGTCAAAGCTACAGTTCATTTTGTAGAAATCACTTTGTAAATCAGCCGGATTATATGGCTCATTTTATTTTTGAAATTTTTGATATGAAAGAATTTGTTGCCAAATCTGAGACTCACCCTTATTCAAATGTACACAGGGAAGCAGAGCCCTCAAAACAAAACCCACCCGTGTACCCCTGCTCGGTGTCTTTGCCTCGTTCATTCCTCAGAGCCAGGCACCAGTGGGATAAAGAAGAGTCAGAGCTTGTGGGCCGCCAGCTCAGTCCATGAGGGAGAGGAGCTCTCCGCCCCAGGCTCAGGGTACACGGGGCAGAGTAGTGATCGGACACCAGCAGTTTATGGCAAGGCAGGACAAAACAAACAAACAAACAAATCAATACCTAGGTTTTTAAAGACCCCTTCACAGGAGCAACAAGCAGGCTCAAGCCAGCAGCAAAGCTTCAGGCCCAGCCTCGTATCATTTGACTCCCTGGAGAGGGGTAGCTCCTTGGTTGAGGTTCAAAGACCTGAGCTCTAATTACCAGCGTAATTAGAGTGAGAACATGTTCTTCCCACGGAGGGCAGCCCCTGCCCCTGGGAGAAAGCTGGTTCCGACCTCCCGGGAGCCGCCGGGGAGGAAGGCCGCCCCAGGCCCCGCCGCCAGCCCAGCCTTCAGCTGGTTGTGGGTGATTTCGAGCCACTACTTTGAATGTGCTAACGAGGGTCATTATTTTTAGCCACGTGGGGTCATCTCATCGAGGCGGTCAGACTCCTGCACGGCTTGGGGAAGGGACTTGTTTACACAGGGTCCTCAAAACAGCCAGAGAACAGCCCCTTCATGGAGGGCAGGACCCTCCCTACTTCATTTCTGTTTCTCCCACATACCCACCCCTTTCAGCATTTGGAATCTGGAGGAGGCAAAGGGGAGCTTGATTAGTGAACAGTCAACTTGGGCGGAAGCAGGCCCCCGCCTGGTGCCGGGAGCCCAGGTGGGCCTTAGTCGGCTAAAGTCGGATGCCCAGAGCCCACGAGGATGCCGAGACCAGTGCATGGCGACACCTGCACCCTGCGTCCTGGGTGTCCTGACGTCCAGAGCGGTGTGAAGCCCGGGTTCTGGGGTCCGATGGGCACTCCCTAGCACTCAAGGCAGACCCTTGCCCCTCTCTGTGCCTGTTTCCTCAACAGGACGTGCCAGCGATGACCGTGCCCACCTGGCAGTAGTACTGCCCCTATGTGCCCACAGACCCGCCCCCAGCTGCAGGTAGAGAGCTGGGTGTTGTCTGAGCCGCCTCTGTGTTCACACTGTGGTGCCCGTGCTGAGCATCTCCTACGACTCCCGTAACCAAGTCTATGGCACAGGGACTGGTCCCTGCCCCGGGAGAGACAGTGATCCCTGTCTCCTGATGAGGGAGGAGATGCACAGAAGGAGCTGCCTGCAAGAGGAATTCAGTGGATAGAAGTAACATGACACGGTGATTCTTAAAAGTAGGAGGTTAGAGGCAGGCGAGTAGGAAAACTCTGTGGGGTCCAGCTGGGTCAGAGCCGGCTCTTGGGACCGGCCGGGATGGCTCCATGGTGTCTACATGGGGTGTCCAGAGGGCAGGTGGACGTCCCAGGGGCCCGGAGCGCAGGGCGTCGCTCTCACGGGATAGCAGCATCCACGTGGTTAATTGCACCAGGAGCACAGCGGGCAGCCTCGGGGTCTGTGGAGGGAGGAGATCCGAGGTGGGCACTCAGCGCTGAGGGCGAAGGGGCTGCAACAGCCAGGGCATGGGGGGAGAAGTGGCCACCCAGGAGGCACCCGGGGGGAGCCAGGAGGCCAGCGCCCCAGAGCCCTGGGGAGAAGGAGAAGGTTGGCAGCGGACCGGCGAGGCCCGGTGGGGATGGAGGAAGCAGTGTGCGTGGCTGGGGGGGAGAGTAGACAGTGAGCACAGGGAAGGAAGAGGAAGGACGGGGTTCGAGGGGCTGAGGGCTTTACAGAACAGCCCGGGAGGGTTAGGAGGACAAAGGGGAAGGCAGCCTGGGCCCGGTGGCTGTTCCCGTGGGGTGCGCCTTCTCTTCAAGGGCTCCTAGACTTCATGAAAGAAGAAATCGTTTCACGTTGGGTAAAAACAGCCTAACATGGCTTCTCCCACACGTTCTGGCAGAGAAGGCAATGCTCCAACTTGAAAGCCATAAACCACAGTGACTCAGAGTCGCAGCTCCAGAGCCAACCTCCAGGAAGGTGCGGTTAGAGGCACTGAAACTTGCCAGCTGGGTGACGCCAGGCAAAGCCCTCACTTCTCGGAGCCTCTCAGAACCTCAGCAGGAGGACCTAGGTGGGCGCAGGAGTCCTGGGGACGCCAGTGCCTTGAAGGCAGACACTAATTCTACAAGGTCGAGATTCGTCTTCCTAAGCCTACATTTTAAATAATATAAAAATTACATCCCAAAAGCCAAACAGGCATATAAAAAGGTAATTCCCAGGGATACATTTGCTGGATTTAAAACTGAAAGCTGGACAGTTTCAGACAGGAAAGAGCTGGCTTTCATGTGGGAATCTTTGGACAAATCCCCACTGATCACGAGGTGCAGGGCTGGCACGAGGTTGCTGACTGCCCTGGGGCTGACCAGGGCCCCTCATCCCGTCCGCTGGATCATTCAAGAGCTCTGGACCCTCCAGCGCACAAGAGGATCACTGAACGCTCTGGGAGAACCTCGGGCCGCAGGCTGAGCCACACCAACCAACCGGCTTCATGCTGCCGCCCCGCCGGAAACCCCGCCACACACCCTGTGGGTTAACATCCAAGTGCAGATGTCCGCTTTGACGGCCTTTGACAGAGGCAGACAAGAGCATTCAAAAGCTTATGTCCCATTCTGCAAGGAAAAGAATGAAAAAGGAGAGAAGATGGCATATGTGAGATTCAGTTTGGGGCCAAGGACAATTGCTAGGTGAGCAAATACTGCAAACATAATAAAATCCATTAACATCCCACCCTGGCAACTCAGGCCCTCCCCCGTGCCCCCTCCATCCCACGAATCACTTGTGAGGGGCTGCACCACGGCCAGGCTCCTCTTGCTACGCTAACTGATCTGTCCAAGTGGCCACCATCGTTATTATAGGGTTTTCCTTCTTAACTGGTTAAATCCGGAGCTGCCATTAGGGCTTGTTTTTTATTTCCACCGCTCACAGATGCCTTATTTAAAAACGCACCCATTGTGACCCCACGTCAGCCTGGCGCTCAGAAACCTTCAGCTTCCCTGGACAGCGGCCTGTGGGACACTGCCTGGCAGACAGCTGGCTAGAGCGATGTCCTCCTTCAAGCAGGAGGTGCTAAGTCACCTCCGTCTAGGGCATCACTCTGAAAGGGTCAAGTCATCCTCGCAGGGCTGCACCCCGTGCCTCTGGGGTGAGTGTGAAGTCCAGCCCGCACGGTGCCTCATCCAGGCCGCGTCCCATCCACAGACTCAGGAGTCACCGGGCCTGGGTTTTCCCATAAAGACAGGGGAGCCAAAGCTGCTCTCTGCCTGGTCCACCTGTTAACTAAAGGGCACCTCTTCTCTCCAGGCGTGAACTTCCTGGGGCCTTTTCGGTGGGTTCCGGACAGCAGGGCTGGGGCTGCAGCCCCATGGGAAGGACCAGGCGGTGACTGGAGGCCCTGGGGCCCCAGACTCGGGGGTCACGCTCCCGAGGGAGGGCTGGGGGCCGTGTCCCCTTCCTGCAGGTGCCTGCCCGGGAGGGGCTAGTGAGTGGCGACAGCTTTCCGACACCGCATCCTCGGCGTCCCCTGAAACGCCGACCTTTTCGGACCAACGCTGAGCGGCAGCCCTTCTGCGGGGCCAGTGCCCCGTCCCCTGCGGGAGTGGCTGGCTCTCGGGTCCCTCTGCCGTTGGATGCGCTCCGAGGGCCAGGCCTGGTGTCTGATCGGTCCTTTCAGCGAGCTGCTTGCGGCTGACGGCGGAAAGTGCAGGTTTGGCTGCCCTGACGGCTCCGGTAATGGCTGTGATTACACCCTGTGTGCATCTTCTTTCCATGCCAGCCTTTCAGCCGAGGCACGCATTATGCCTGGATGAGACTCAAAGAGCAGCTTAATACCAGGTTCTCTGGGGCTGTAATAAGCAGTTCAAGAGCGGGCAGATCCAGCCGTGGCAATATTTCTGTTCAGTCCCCGGGTTAAAACGTGTCAGTCGCATCCGTGGGCACTTTTTTGAGTTAAAGCTCAACGTATGCATCTGCCTGTATCAATGGGATGTGAATAAAAATAAACAAATCCCTTTCACTCAGCCCAGCACGAGAAAACCCACGTGGGGCCACCAGGCAGCTCAGGAAACACACTTGTAGGAGCAGAAAGGGGAAAGATCAAAAACCTGCATGTGCGGTTGCCCCCGGAGCTCTCCTGCACACCAGATAGGACATCTGTGCCAGCTTGTTGTATATATATTTTTTCTTGAACATTCCTGTGTCTACTGAGACCTGTTTTTATTATTTGGGGATGAGGTGGGAAACCTCATCTAATTTGGCCTGTGCGCCCCTGCACCTTCAGCTAAAGAGGCCCTTGATCGCCAAGCAAGTGTGAACCTTCTCCCACCGCTGGGCTGTGTCCTTGTGTGGAAAGCTCTCTTCTCATCCTTTTGCCGGTCTGCACGCCCAGTATGGTCTGGAGGAGATGCCACTTTCCCAGAATACACGCGTCCCCGCAGTGTGGACTCGGGTCAGCTGTGTCGCAAACTCAAAGGGGGTCTGGTGCTCACTGTCTGGCCTCCCCGGTCTCTGCTTTCTCATCAGCTCGGGGCTCCAGCTGGTGGGCGGCGGTGCGCTCCAGCCTCAAGCCCCGAGCCCGGCGTCCTCAGGCCACCCCGCTTCTGACCACTAGCTGTAAATCGCGGCGCTCCTGTGGCCTCTTCAGTGCAATGGCTCACAGAACTCAGGAAAATGCTGTCTCTACCATTATAATTTCACTATCAAGGACACGAATCAGGACCAGCCAAAGGAAGAGGAGCACTGGCGAGGTCTGGGTGGCCCCAGCGCCGTCTCCCGTGGAATTGGGGGCCTCACCCTCCTGGCACGTCGATGTGGTCTTGTCCAGAGTTTTTACTGGGTCTCTACATAGGCGTGATTGAACTCAACCCTATGGAGGGTCTCAGCCACCCTCCTCTTGTAGAGGTCAAAGTTCGGGCTGACGTCATGCGGTCAGCTTTGCTGGCGCGGCCACCCCACCCTGAGTCACATCCTCCTCCTCCTCATCATCATCATCATCCGGGGGCCAATGTGCGTAACAGAGACACTCGTGTTACCTCCCAGGCGCCCGGGACAACACCAGGCCAATTCCTTATTACACAACAATTACAGTAAGTTAGGATGATTAAACGAGAAAATGCATATCAAGTAGGAATCAGAGTGTCTACTGCCTATGGTTTACATAGTAGACGCTTAATAAACGTCAGTTGGCGTCATCACCACCATCACTACATCATCACAGGCCCTGAGAGTCAAGGCCAGTCTAAACCCTACCATGCCTGTACTTAAGGTGCTAGCAAACTTTATAACAGGGTCCACCAGGTAAACTCTCTCTACAGCTATCTATAAATAATCATTTCTGCATGCGCTAAGACACATATCAACCCATTTGGTCTAAATTTTTAATGGCTTTTCAGATAAACTTTTTTGTCAGAATCTTGAACTGTATTTTATTTATGCTATCTCTCACCTTTGAATTTTATGTGATACTCTAATGTATTTTAGGGGAGATTGATTAGTTAACTCTAAAAATCACAGGTAACTACTAAACACAAATAATTTTTATATTTGTGTGTAATTTTACCCTCCCAACCATAATTTGAAATTATATTATTATTCACATTTATAAGTAATTATTCTGATGAGGCTTGGAAAGGTATGTGACTGCCCAAGACCATAAAGCTGATAAGGGATGGAACATTCTAGAGAACCAACAGAAAGTCATTTGAGAGGAATAAGGACAAGGTGCAGCTTTGGGTTCAAAGTGTCAAGTGCTGGTTTGGGGAGGGAAGAAGCAGGATGGGTGGCATTGCTCCAGAGCTGCCGGACGTGTTGTTACTTCAGCAGACCTACAGGGACAAGGCGATGCACCCAGACACATATCAGATCCCAAAGTAAGTTGTGGGACAGGCCATCCTATAGGAATTTCAAATGAGAACTAGAACCGGTAAAACAGCTCACTTGAATTAAGGATATAGAAGGTTTTAGTTGGCGGCATGATTGCTAAGTGCCTTACAGCTGGCTCTTGGTGGGGTAGAGGGAGCCCTGATCTATAGTGTACCCGTTTCCATGGTGTCTGTACATCCATGTCTATGCATTCACGTTCATGCACCCATGCCCATGCATCCACATCCATGCATCCTTGTCTATGAATCCATGTCCATGCCTCCACGTCCATGCATCTGTGTCATGCATCCATGCACCCATGTCCATGCATCCACGTACATGCACCCAGGTCCATGCATCTGTGTCCATGCATCCATGCATCCACGTCCATGCACTGCCAAGTTCCAGCCACTGACATGCCGTCACTGAGTGCGGAGTGGGGAGGAGGATTGCACGTCAGCTCTTGGAGGTGCTCAGCTCTCCAAGGTCCAGGCCAGGGCTCCCACCCATCGTGAGGATTTTGAGTCTTGATTTTGTCATCAGTCATGCCTGTGTTAGTGATCCTGTCTCGGTCACCTTCAGATTTGTTCAGGCAGGACCTGCGTTGAAAGAGGGTGAATATAGAGTCATGGAGCCCCGGCTGGAGGCTTCCAAGTGGACCTCAACTCATATACGTGCCAGCTACCCACACTCTTAGCAAATCACGTCTCTTTACTCTCAGTGATATGATGTTTACAATAAGCATACTTGCGGTATTTTTCAGTGGTAACCCTCACATCTGACACTGGGCTCAGTACATGTCTCTCCTAGCGGTGTGTTTTCTGCAGATTTGTTAGCCCTATTGGACTTTATATGAGCCACTGACCAAATGCCGGGTCCCGGAGTGCGGGAAGGGCTGTACTAGCTTTATAGCAATTCATGGAAAACAGAATTTCATGCTGGTTGGGTTACAAAATCCAGGTTAATAGGACTGCAGAGAAGCCATGAATGTGACGGGAAGCGTTCGGTGTGCGAATGCAATGAAGTATCTTGAGACCCTCAGTGTGTTGCTGGGGAAACGGCAGGACTGATGGCACCTAAGTGGGGAGGGCATGGGGGGGTGGGCAGGGGTGGAAAGGACCCACCTGGACCCTGGGAGCAGGAGAGCGGAAGGTGCAGGCGGAGACCACGGCCTGGGACAAGGAAGGAGAAGGCGGGGCCTAGAACGGGTCCCCGTCCGGCCAACGACCGTTTCAGCGCCGTTCTTCTCGCCCCCCTGGTGAAAGTTTGGGAGTAAAACAGCTGATCTGAAACAATGCGATAAAAAGCACGACAGAGACTCCAAGTCAGTTAACCTCCGTGGAAAACAGAGTTTGTCGTGAAAAAATCTACAGATGGCTGCTGTTTAAAGAGGAGAGGATCTTTTCCGCAGCAGTCAGGGGACCACAGGCTTTACAGCCCGTCTCTGTGTGTGTCTGTGGAAACTTAGCCCTGTTTTCTGCAGTGTTTGGAAATGATGCCCCAACGCGCACCTGTGGGGCAGCGCGATCAGGCCACGCCCCCAGTCCTCTTCCCACCAGGAGCCCAGCGGAGCCCGCCATCTCCGGCCGGCGGCCCTGCCTGCACCCCCGTCCTCGCCACCCCCCATCGGCCACCGCCGCTCTGCGGCCGGCTTCACTCCACTCCACAAGTAGCTTTAGCGCTTTTCCTGCCAACCCAACTCACAGCCCTGCCGCGCAGGTTTGCCTGCAGGAGCGCTTTGAATACCCCGCCGTGAAATACCCTCTGCACTGACGCGGGCCGGCGGGGAGCTGGACGCTGCTGCCGACGCAGTGGACGGGCCCCAGAAGTGGCATGTGTTAGGGGTCAGCATCTTCCGCTGCTGGTGTGTGGAGGCGTCTGCTCTTCTGTGGGCATCAGTTCCACTGGCAGCCTGACCGCATCTGGATGACACAATGCTGCTGCTGTCGGAAGCCTCCTGTTCATTAAGGCTTATCCTCCATCAGCTCCACCCTTCACCCAGCAAACAGCCAGCCCCCCACCTCTGTGAGTCCAGAGAGGGGTGTCCTTCCTGCGGCCCAGGTGGGAGCCACGCGTCCGTCCCCCGCAGGCTGCTCTCTGGTCCACAGCAGGTTCCCGGGTGCAGACACTGGACGGGCAGGAAAGAGGCAGCGCTGTGGTTCGGGATCTGCCTTCTCCCCGCTCCTTACCCCCGTCTTTCTCACTCCTGGCTGGTGCACAGTCATGTAAGTGAAGAGCTTATTAGCAGCCCCAGCGTTTCAGTGGCTTGACGTCACAGCAGCTCGGTTTTGCCCTCCTTTCACAGTCCAGTATGTGGTTATCCCGGGTGAGGCGGGTCCTGCCCTGTGCAGCCATCCAGGGCCCACTGGCCGGAGCTCCGTCCGCAGCGTGCCCGGGCCACGGGGCGGCTGGGAGACAAAGGCCGTCCGAGGCCCAGGGTGGAGGCGGGAAGTGTTTGCTGAGCACCGAGCCCATCCCGGGCCACGGGGCGGCTGGGAGACAAAGGCCGTCCGAGGCCCAGGGTGGAGGCGGGAAGTGTTTGCTGAGCACCGAGCCCATCCCGGGCCACGGGGCAGCTGGGAGACAAAGGCCATCCGAGACCCAGGGTGGAGGCGGGAAGTGTTTGGTGAGCACCGAGCCCGTCTCTGGCTCTCCTGGGATTTATGCAGGAAAATGGAAATGCTTTGGAGTCCACACTCCAACTCGAGATGGGAAGCGTGGATTCAGATCTTAAATATTCCAACACCTGATCCCTCTTGCTCAATCAGTCAGAAAGCATCCATTGCCCAGCTGGTGTACAAAATCCGACTGGGCTCTCGAGGCTCACCTCCTGCATTACCTCCTTCCCCTCCTGTCCCCCCCCGCCCCCCGGCCAAGCAGTTCACTGAGTCGTGCCTTTCCCCAGAGCACTTGCTACTCCCCCCTGGAGCCCTGGTCCGCGTGCTGCTGGCCTTAGGGCGCTAGATCTACCTCCCCTGCCAGGATGTAAGCCCTCAGGACCGGCAGCCACCTTCTTTGCTCTGAGAGCTGCCGTGGTGCATACAGTTGGTGCCCAATAAGTGTTCCTTAAGCTGATCCCCGTTACAGGCACAAGTGCAGCCACGTGCCGATGGAGCTGGAGGGGTAAGACGTCACCTTTGCTCCGTGGCTTTGAGAAGAAGCTATCGGGAAGGCATGGGGGGGTGCCTGGTTCTTGACCCCATTTCTCACTAGAAATTCTAAGGGAAGAGTCCCTCTGCTTCTGGATGCGCCCCTGCACCAGGGTAAGAGAGCAGGAGACTCCCCCGAAGGGAGAGGGCTTTCCTGACGTCAGTCACTGGCGAGTTGACAAGTGGCCCCTGGCACAGCAAGTGCAGACTGGCTGGTGGCCTCACCCAGGGACGCAGGGAGCCCCTTGCTCTGTGTGCACCGTGCCCCCGGAGGCCGGAACCCTGAGGAGCCGGGACCCCGGGGTGCCCCGCAGGAGACGGTGGTGAGGGGAAGACGGCTCCGGGGTCTCCAGGGAGGGGCAGCACATGGTGGGTCAGGCTGAGCGCATCTCCTCTGCAGATCCCATCCTTGGGCCTGCGGTGGGTCCACACCCTACGTCATCACCGTCTCCTCTGGCCGGGGGGCAGCGGATGCAGGGAGCGCCTGAGCCAGCGCCTGAGAGGGACAGGCTCCCGGGGCCCAGATGGGGCAGGAGCTCCGGGGGGGGACCCCTGGGGGAGCCGGGGCCTGAGCTCCAGCCCCACCCACAGCCCGCCCGCATTCTGTCCGCGGGACTCCTGCTGGGGGCCTCAGCCCTGCCTTTTCAAGGGACAAGCAGTGTCCTGAAGGCAGCCCTCGCCCCCTTCGTGAGGCTACCCTTGACCCCAGGAAGCTCCCTCCTTAGTGCCGGGATGACCATCGCGGGCCTTTGTCTGTGCTGAGCGGCTGAGGGGCCTGCAGGGCCCGCCGAGGCATCGCGCCAGGCTGGAGTTAATGACTTCATGGTCTTCTGAGCTCTCACGAAGACACCGTCCCCAACAGCGTCCTCAGGAACTACTCCACGCTCCTTCCTCGTGGGGACCATGTCGGAGAGAGTGCTGGCTGCGGTTGGAGGCCGCCCTTCTCCTTAGCACCCCGGCTTGACTGGCCCTCGAGGCAGAGGGAGGGCACTCCACCTCCAAGCGTCGAAGCCAGTTTAAAAAATGGAAGTCTTTTTTTATCAGCAAAGTCCCCTCCATTTTCTACCCCAGATTAAATTGGGTAGTAAACAACCCTTGTCCTGGTTCTGAGCCCCGCTCGTAGGGGTCCTTTCCGTTTCAGAGGTTGGAAGGGTGAAGTCGCATGGCCATGTCTCAGGGCCAGAGGACAAACTCCGCACAGTCGTCCAGCGTTGCCTCCTGGGCAAAGGACCGGCCCCTCATCACGGCCCAGAGATGTCAGGGAGGACCTCCCAGTCTGCTCTGAGATGGAGACGCCTTCAGTCTCACGAAGTGGCAAGGGTCCATCCCGTCTCACAGCAGGGCATAACCATTTTACAGACATTTCTCGTGCTTTATATTACATGTGAGTCATATACAAAATATATATTATATATAAAATATACTTTCTATACATGTAGAGAGAGAGCATTCTCTCTATATATCTACAGAGAATGTTCTCACTATATACATAACTATTATATAATACATAGTATGAGAAATACACATATGGAATACAAGACGTACACACTATATTTATTTTACACATAGATGTATGTGCACATATACACACACATTCTCTTTGAGGAATGAACCAACAAGGTCTTCTGATTTCTCAGCAGGTGATAGAGTTTTTTCAGTGGTGTCTTGACCCGACTGTGAGGTGCTGGCTGGGGGCTGGTCAGCTCCCCGTCTTGAGGGGCTGATTAAACCCCCGCCTCCAACTCCTCTCTCAGCTCTCACTCTTGGGGGCGCCACTGTCCGCCTGCCCTAGTCCCCCAGGGCAGGTCTGACAGGCAGACAACTGGGGGTATCCCTGCACCCCGGAACCCTCTGGAGTTACTCACACCAGCCGGTCCGAAGCCTGCCCACCCCGCCTCACCCGGTCCCTTCCTGGAGACCGCAGTAAACGCTTCTGCCCACGTCTCCCCTCCCTCTGCCTTCTGACTGCCCTGGTGCCCCCCACATGGCCCTGCATGCTGTAATGCACCCCTTTCTCTTGTCATCTGAGAGCATCAAACTCTTTTCAGTGGCGGTTGTCTCCTGATCCGCTGGCCTTACCACACCTAAATAATAGTAAAACCTAATAAAATATAGCAGCCAATCAAGCCCAGCTTTTCCCGGATGAAGGAAAAACTGGTCTCACGGTGGATGACCAGCAAATCCCCTGGCCTGCCATACAAGACTGTGCTGGCGTCTGGCACAGTCCCATCCAGTGGGGGACCTGAGGACGCTTGTACGTGGGCACAGGTAGTGACCCTTGAACTTGTCCACTCCTATCGGGAGAAGGTCCTCGGTGAGCACAGGCTCAGCAGCAGCCTGGGCTGTGGCTGGACCCCCAGCCTGAGGAGGGGAGAACCATGCGTGGGCACCTTCACTTGTATGTCTGCCTTGTCGTTTGGTTCCAAACGTTTCTAACTCGGCAACCTCTCCGTTCGGCATTCGGTTTTTACCTAGTGCCTACATACCATTCCTTTTTAATCTGATTCAGAGTAAGATGCTCTACCTCAGCTTGGAGATGATCTTATTCTGAATCACTGGTCTGAGAACGGCGCTGTCAGTTTTGATGTCCCTTCGGCCAGTAAGGTGGTGCCATTCATAGGGTCTCTATGGCATTGGGGCCTGGCTGAGAGGGTGCCAGTAGAGGCTGCACATCCTGGGATCACACACCAGAAGGGCAACGTTGGTAATGCTGTGTTGCAGCCTTGAATGGTGCCAACAAGGCTCAGGGTGTGGGGTTAGGACCCAACCCAGACAAGGGGAATCATTAGGGCCTCCGGGATCGAGCATGTTTGTGGAATCCTGCATGGATTCTTCCCTGTCCCCCTGAGCTTAGACTCTAACTTCCTGGACAGTCAGCCCTGTCCTTCTTACACCCTGATCTCCACATATTTAGCCAACATCTTGCCTTCCATCTTTTTCTTCCTCCAGTCTTTCTGGAGAAGGGTAAACTGGTTGATTTGCAGACTTTGTACTCCTGGCCTCTTGGTTCTTAGGAGGCTGTTACACACAGATGTGTGTTAAGACAGGGCCCCGCCCTCCATGGCACCCAGCCCCTGCCCCCTCATCGCTGCCTCTCCGGTGTCTGACCAGATCCAATGGCCCCTCACTGAAGGTTCGGGGGGACTACACTGCAATGAGCATTGAAAGTGGGTTGGAAATTGCAGCAAATTGATTCCCCAGGAACTTGCTCTGCAAACCTCTATACTCAGTACCCCCTTGATCAGACCCAGGCGCCCAACTGCAGGGATCTGCATATGCAGGGCTGTGCCCTGTGATACCCTTGGGGGCAGAGGAGGTGCCACGGAGGCTCCTTCAGCTCTGCAGGGAGAGCCGGCCCCTTCAGCCCCCCCCCCCCGCCCCTGCATAGAACGTGGTGGTCACAGCTTCCCCCATCTGTGTCTCCTCTTCGCTTCTGTGCCTTCCCCTCCCCTTCCCCCTCCCCCTCTTCTCCTCCCCCTCCCACCCCCTCCTCCCCCTCCCCTCCTTCCCCTCCTCCTCCTCCCCCTCCTCCCCCTCCCCTTCTCCTTCTCCTCCCCCTCCTACCCCTCCTCCTCCCCCTCTTCCCCCTCCCCCTCCTACTCTCCCTTCTCCTCCTCCTCCCCCTTCCTCCTCCTTCCCTCCTCCCCCTCCCCTCCTACTCTCCCTCCCCCTCCTCCCCCTCCTCTCTCTCCTCCCCCTCCTCCCCCTCCTCCCCCTCCTCCTCCTCCTCCCCCTCCTCCTCCTCCTCCTCTCCTTCATCTCCCCTCCCCACAGCCCCACCCAGGCTCCCAGCCAAGTTCATTCTTCACAGCCAGGTCCTTGGCTGGGTGACCTGCCCATCTCAGCGCAGCAATTATGCACTATACACACAGTGCAGTGGTGGGAACACCGCCTGGGAAGTTGAACCGTAATTTATACGAAGCTTCTTGCTGCCAGCAGCAGTAATTTGAGAATAAAATGCTCCTTTTCTCTATGAAGGTTTTAGGGCATTTTCCTCCCTCTTCTGTGGTCCTTTTGTAGAAGCTCTGCATTCTGTTATGACAGCTGTTGCCTCAGCAATAGTGATGATTCCTGATGGTCAGGGCACGTCCCTGTAACCAGACACAGGCTTTTACACAAAATCACCTCCCAGCTGCTCAGCGTAACCTGTGGGGGAACTGGGCAGGTTACTGTCTCAACTTTACAAGTGAAGACACATTTCGACTCCATGGAGCTTTTGTGGACTTCACCAAAAACAGAGTATTGCCTGTTGGGCATCTGATGTGAACTTGTTGGTTTGATTTGAGCTGAAAGTGAACACCTGCTTAGTACAGTTTACCAGTTCTTCAGTTATTTAGGTCACAAGGGTTGGAATATGGAATCTGTAAGATTGGGAAATTAGACTGGATGCACTTAGAAAAAGCTAGAAAATATGTCACCTGTATTTGCTCTATCTGATCAGGGAGAAGGTGGGGTGAGAACATTGGCCTGGTGTGTTCCTCCAGGACAGCCTGGAATCTGCTCGTGGACGCCCCCCAGCACGACTGAGTTTTGAGTGGGCGCTGATGGGTGTCATCCCATCCCAACAGAGACCCAAGAGGGGCGCATCCTCTGGGAAAGAAGGCAGAGGAGCCGAGCAGGCCTGTGTCCTTCTGCTTCCCTAGCTTCTGTCCCCAAAGCCATCTCTGCATCAGAGGGAGCACACGCCCCCCCAAGGGCTGCCAGACCCCCAGATTTGTAAAGACCCTCGGCCTCGCCTTCTGGTCTCCTGTTCCTTGTCCGTCCCAGTCTTTCTCCTTTCTCATCTCCAAATTAATTGCCTTCTTTTCTTTTAAAAATGTTTTCCTCTAAATATTTTATAAATGTTACCCACATCTCACTCCAGCCCCTCAGCCGCCTGCGGGTTCACGGTCTCCTCTCCTGGCCTCTCTCCTCCACCTTTTTGTTGCTTTAGCTCTTACGTTCTAAACTGTTCAGCTAACTGGCTCTGGCCTTTTATCACTGATTTTTAAATTTACCTGTTTTACCTTTTAACTTCACTGAGATGTTTACCTCTCGTTGTGATGTTTGCTTTATTCCTTGCAATTTTTTCTCTTGATACCACGCTCTTTCTCCTAATTGTCAGCGTCCTTATAACCTTCAACTCTTTTTATGATTGAAAAAATGCATCTTTTTCTTCCCCTTCCCCACTGCTTCTATTTCCCTCTCTTTTCTGTTTGTTTTTTTGTTTTCTTTTTAACATCTTTATTGGAGTATAATTGCTTTACAATGTTGTGTTAGTTTCTGCTTTATAACAGAGTGAATCAGCTATACGTATATATATATCCCCATATCCCCTCCCTTCTGGTTGTTTTTATTACGGCAGCAGGAAGCCCAGCAGTGTACCCCAGGGCGGGGATGGGGGGCGATATAAGGGATGGGAACACCTTCCATGGAAAAAGGGGTCTAGAGGCCTGATCCCACGGGGGCCCCTGAAGCAGCCCCAGGGATACTTGAAAGAGGATTTCTCAGCCCTTTTTCAGGATCCACTTTCTAAGACTCACTCTGGGGAAGTGGAGAGAGGCCCGGGGTTAGCTGCCCTCACGCAGACATACCCCGTCCTCCTGCTGCCCCGACTCTTACAGACAAGCCTGCCGTCAGGACAAAACCGTGGGTTAGGAAGGGCTCAGGCCTGTTTCCAGGGGGCTCCCCCTTCTCTGCAGGGTCACATCCCCACCTGCTCCCCACGCCCTATGCAGCCACCCTTCAGAGCACAGGCAGGAAGAAGGACGCGGCTAGATCACGGTCACTCTCAGTAGGAAAACAAACCAACAAACAGAAACAGCTGTCCTGGTTTACACCCTCCTGACTTTGTAGGGCTAGTTTGGGGCCACCAGGGCCACCGAGCACATAGACCAAGGAAATGGATCACACTTGCTGGGAGATGTTCCCAGGCCAAGCTCGTCTTCAGGAAATAAGCGGCCCTCCACTGAGTTCCGGGGCAGGACGCCAGCCACGTAAGAGGGATGCCGGTCCTACCTGTGGACCACGTGGGTGGAGATCAATCTGAGCTCGTGTTCCTATCAGCTCCTCAACTTTCAGAACGGGCTTAGCACCCTCGCCCCTACCACGGCCCGCAGACCCATGACAGCCACCTCCAAATGCAGCAAAGCCCCTCCTGACCCACCGCCCTTACTGTCCGTGGAGGAGAGCTCTTCTCTGTGGCCTTGGACTGACCTCCTACTTGAGCCGTGTCATGTCAGCGCTTCGGGACGGGTGATTTTCCTGAATGTCCCTGTGGGTTTCCGTGTCTTTCTCATGACACAGCCATGAGCTGTGTCCCTGTATTTACAGTAACGATGTGGAGGACGTCGCTCATTACCGCCTTTATAAGAACTTTCAGGAGCCATATTTCTGGATTTAGGACTAAAATATTAGTATTTCTCCCAGGCAGGTGGTCTGTTTTTATTTTACTGATGGATTTGATCTGGCCTCCCTCTTCGTAGGAGTTGCTAGAAAGCTTGGAAGTAGGCATGTGACCTGCTTCTAGCAAGGGCATTGGTCCTCACCATGCAACTTGGTATATTTATTTGAGTTCTGGCTTTATCGGCTTTTTAATTTTTTTCTCATTTCCCGTTGGACTCATTTTCCTCGCGCTGATTTTTCCCTTTGTATCTACGCAAGCCATCGTAAACTTATATCTTACTGGAATGAGACGGAGGTATAGATGTACACAAAGTTAAACAGGAAATCGATTCGGCTTGGTTTCAGGAGTCCCAGCCTTGCCACCAGCGAAGCTGGTTTGGATGGCATCTTCATGTCCTCTTGTGGGAAACCAGGATGGAGCACTGCCCTCCCGCCGCACTCCCAGCCCGGCAGACGCAGGTGGCGGTGAGGAGCAGGAGGGATGTGCAAGCAGAGGCAGCTTGGACCCGACACATAACCAGTGGCGTCCCCGGCCTGAGCGTCCCTGCCCGTCATCACCAAGCGTGAGGGTCTCTCTGGCTCCGTCCCCTCCCAGTGGTCCTGGACCTGGCTGGGCTGGAGGATGCCTCACCAGTGGATCTGACCCGACGTCAGACCCCTCATGTCAGGGAACTGGGCTCCTCCGATGCCCACTCGGCACCTCTGAGGACCCTGTGCCCACCCAACACTCTTATGTAGCAACTTGGCTGCATCGTAGAATTATGTTCAACCATCACATTTCCAATTTGTGAATTTATAGAACACTGAGGATGTCACTTGTCCAGTTTGATAAAAAGTTAAGCCTTACAAATAAATTAGTACCTGGGAATAAAACCAAACACCTATGGGAGACATTTTTAAAAACCCACAGGGAGCTTAATGGCAAACCAGCAAAGACATTTAGACTCAGTTTGAGAGTGAAATTATTTAAATCCTGTGCAAACTGACTCTACACTCTGTTTCTTTCATGTTCAGGGTGGTCTGTGCTTGGGGCAACTCCCAAGAGACGCTTATGAACTCTTATCAATGTTGGAAAATCCACAAATAGATTAACCAGTGTTGTTGCACATTTGGGGCCACTTAGAACGTCTGCAGGCCTGATGGCTTTTGAGGACCAGCTGTCAGGCTCCCACTCTCTGCGCTGACGGAGCCCTGAGGCCGTTTGCAGGGACAGGGGACAGGGGGTTCTCCTGGACGGAACGCACACGAAGGACTCAGGCCTCCACCTGGCGCCCTGCCCTCGTGACAATGACAGCGCCACTGCTGGGGCACCCCGCGCACCTGGCCCCGCCCTGGGGGTCTTTACCATCACAGCAGTCCTCAGGGCGGGGTCACGGTTCCCACGGTGTGAGTGACACAGACGACGGGGGAGGGGACAGAGCCACGCCCCTCCCAAGGGGGCCTGTCCCCGCCCTGTGCGGCCGCTGGGCTCGCCCGTTTCTGAGCAGAAATCTCTTCGTACGCTGCCCCCCACCACAGGCGTGTTATCCTGCCCCCCGCCTTCTTGACTGACTCGCTCTGTTCACCCGAGTGCCCTTGGGCAGATTGGAGAATCTTTTTTTGATAAATGCTTCCTGTCCTGTTTGCGAACAGTTTCAAAGCTCAGGAGTCACGGTTTCCCGGTCCTTTTCCCCCGCCAGCACGTCGCACTGCCCGTCCTGAGGGTCCCCTTCCCTCCTCGGGCACCAGCTCCTGGGCAGACCCTCCTGGGCCACAGCCGTGCCACCTCAGAGCAGTGGCCCTGCCTCCCCCCTGCCCCCGGCGCCCTCCCCACTGTCCAGCAGCGGAGACAGGCCTGGCCGAGCCGAGAGCAGGGCCTCCAGAGCCCGAGGAGATGCCTTCTGTGGCTGGAGTCCCACGAGACCAGGTCTCCCTGCGGCCGGACGCTCAGAGCCGGGCCCGGGCCTCGCCACTGCACCTCCCAGCCAACCAGGCGGGCTTCCCGGGGACGGTTCCCACGAAGCCTCGGTGTTAGGTGTCTGTTCCCAGGGCCCGAGCCTCCGACGAGTCCCACGCGGCAGCGCGATCATTGAGAGGAGCTGAAATCCATCATGTAATGAGCCCCACGTGATACTCATCTTCGTGGAGACATGAATAAATCATTGTGCCCGGCAGGACCGCGCCCGAGTGGACGGGGAGGCCTGGCTGCACTTGGATGGGCGGCGCTGGGGCGGCCGCGCGTTACGATGAATGCGCCTCTGTTCCCGTGCCCGCGGCCCTGGCACCTGCTGAAACCAGACCTGGGCCGAGGGCACCACCCGCAGCTGAGGACGGACGGTGGGAACAAAGCCGGCTGCTGTCGGAGGCCCCTCGGCCCAGCCAGGACGCGCAGGCGAGGGGGCCGAGGCCCAGCAGCGCCTCCCGCCTGGGATAGCTCCCCGGCTCCCTCCCCCGTGGGGCCCTGTCCCCCAAGCCTGGTGCAGGCTGCCCCTCTCCTGTTCTCCGGTTAACGGATAGTCCCCACTGCTTCTGGGGAGACAGTGTGGCCTGGTGTTATCGTGGGGGCTCGGGGGTCAAAGTGAGTCCCGACCCCGCTCACCAGGCTGTAACGTTAGGAACAGACTTTGCTTCTTGGGGCCCCAGGGTCCTGGGCATAAGTACCGTAAAGACTAACATAAGCGCTTAATGCATGATGGCAGTCTCACAGATCCTGCCGAGGAACGCCCTGCCTCTGGCCCTCAGTGAGCCCACGTATCGCACAGGGGCTGATATCTCCACCCACCAGGGCTTCAGGACCCTCACAGGTCCTGCTAACTGCGCGTGGAGCCTGTGTATTTGTATTGTTAATCCAACGCGAAGGCCAATCAGACCCAGAGGCTCCCTTCCTAAATGCTAACGGGCTCATGTGGGGTTACCCTCCGTGGAACCCAAGAAATGTGTTGGCAGATGGCTCTCGCCTTGACTGAGCACGTACTGAATCAACATGGGCAGGGCTTTCTTCCTTTTTATGGGAATGTGAGTTACACAGAAATGGTTGTTTAGTCATACGCGGGCCAGCTTCCCCAGGACACATAAGGGGCCTGACCAGGCAGAAGGGTCTTGGCCTCAGAACCAGACTCTGGGTATCTAACGGCACCTGTCACATTGGGTCACAGACCACCTACTCCAGCACGACCTCATCTTAACTAGTTATGTCTGCAATGACCCTGTTTCCAAATAAGGTCACCTTCTGAGGCACTGGGAGTGGGGACTTCAACACAGGAATTTGAGGGCACAGTTCCACCCAAAACAGCTTTGGGCCTGTGCTCCTGGTTCTTGATTCTCTAGACCAGGACTGTCCAAGGGTCTTTCAACTTCCTTGTTCATATGCTACTAACACTTTTGAAAAACTCTGTGCCCACTCTTCGATTTTTAAGATGACATTTAAATTTGTGTAGCATATGTTTAAATAGTTGCACTGGATATGTCTTCTAATATATTGTGTATTGAAGCTACAGAATTTAGCTTATGCAATTTATTGCAAATGTTCGTCACACACGTTAATTAGAAAATCCAGTTCTCCTTGTCAGGTCCGTCAGAACCAGATGCACCATCTGCATTAGTCAGGGAGGCTCAGTTAAGCTATCGTAACAAACAGCTCTGAGTCTCAGCACCCACACAGGAGGACTTCATGTTCAGGCTGGATCCAGGGGCAGGGCTGGGGGTCTGCTCATCACAGGCACTTAGGGCACTTGGCTGAGGGGGTCCTCAGTGTGGGCTTACAATCACTACAGCTGGGAAGGGAAAGTGGGTTCACACACAGGCATTAAATACACACATCCCCTCTACTCAACTACAGTGACCAAAACAAGTCACGTGGCCATCCCTAACTCCCAGGGGGTGGGGAAGTAAACTTCAATCAAACACCCCGAAGGAGGAGAACCAAATCATTTGGAGACTTACCTGATGATTATCAGAAAAACTGTGACTTCATTTATAGTCAGCTTGTGTTAATACCTCATCCTGTATGGTTTTCTCTGAATTCAAGATACAGAGACACACAGAGGGTCGTAGCCTTGGACCTTCAGCGGTTCTGCTCTGCCCTGCGGGCCTCCACTTCTCAGCTGGCCTGCAGCGTCTGCTTCTTCCTGGCTGTGCCAACCAGCCTCTCTCCCTTCGGGGTGTGCTCAGCCCCTGTCCTCTCCGAGGACCCCCAGTCCTGCCTTCATCAGCCCAGCGTTGGCCCCGATCCTGCTCTAACCTGGTGACGCTTCCTCCAAATACCAGCGATTTCCAAAGGTTGCATCAGCATCAGCACTCTTTCCCCAAAGGAGCAGATGGGGGCACAGGTGCTCTGACTGAGGGACTCAGGGCTGCTGCAGACCAGGGGCCCCAGGACAGCCCCGAGCTCCTGGAAGCACCTTGACAGCCACCGCACAACATCAGGATGTTTACACAGACACACTTGGAAAAGCTGGTGCAGCTCCTGTTGGGTCACGTCACTTGGAAGCAACCAGATCACGCTGCATAGCTGGCCCTCGCTGAGCAGAGCTGCCTGCGTCACTTCTGCCCGAGCAGGCACGTCGGATCTTGTCATTCGGTCACATCAGGAACCCGGTGGTACTTCAGGCCCTCATGTGGAAGAAAGGATTGTGTCAGCATTTCTGTTCTGAATTCCTATTTTCAATGATTTATAATGAAGCATCTTCTTAAAATGGTTTCAGCTGTTTGAGCTATATGCAGCCAAGAGAATGGATCCTAGGGCTTTTTTAGCACTCCACTAACTATGAAATTGTTTGATTTTTACAAAACATATTTAGCAAATTGTTAAAAGTATTGGCTAAACACAGCATTTCATAAATGAAATGTTGAAGCGATCAAGATGTTGAACTTTAAAATCATCTGCTTTCTCTGAACACTGCCTTTTTATTACAAAGTTCAATAAGAATTTTTAACATAATTTTACACAACATTCTAAGCGCACAGCCCCATGTTGTAAATATCACGCCACTACACACTCTAATTACCTGATTACATTCATTGACATTATATTTGTGATTAAATGTAATTTCGTGCTTATTGAGTGACAGTCCTTGGAAACACTGAGATCCTACTATCCGCTGTGACACACGAGGCCCAGAGCAGCCCAGACCTTGGGCGTCTGCAACAGCAGTTAGCAAATCGCATCCGTTCAATCAGTTTCTCAAACACGTGTGCAGACAGCGAAATTGTGTCAGGAGTTAGCTTGTAATGAGGGATGTGCTAGGACAAAGACCTTTGTTTCTGTGGTTTTGATCTTTTGGGGTCCTGAGTTACATTGTAAAATAAGGTACTGCTTTGTCTTAAAAATTAGGAAATTTTGATTTGTGTTACGAGGACAGCTACGTTATGGGAAACAGGCAACGAAAGGCACCTGCCTATGTTCAGACCGACTGTTTTTAAATAGTAAGAAGCCTTTCTTCTCTTGGAACATTTTGTAGTCTTTTTCCAAATTCTGTCTCATCTCCTACATCACCATAGCAACCCACCTCCTATGGCAAGCCTGGGGACACTTTCAGATGAGCTAGAAGGGGGAGCCTTAGCCGCGAATTTGGCCTTGAATGACTCATCGTATCTTCCTCTTGTGAACATTTAGCCTCGTGTGACACTTCAGCAGCCAAACATATGCAATAAAAGCCTTCTTGGCGGATCTTGGCTTCCCTTGACATCTTGATGCTAAAGATTTGTTTGAGTCCTCCCCTGTGGGTTGCATAGAAAGATCAGGAAAAACCAGAACCACCTGCGTCTTGCATGTGACCCACAGAGGAAGGCAGGTAGAGGCACGACTGAGAGAAGACAGGCAGACCCAGCCAGCAGCCCAGAGCAGGCTTCACCGGAGTGAGGGTCGGGGGAACCTTCCCCCGGTGACCCCAGCCCCTCTCCTCCACATAATTACTTAAATGAAACAAAACGAAAGCTTTCCTCACTGAAAGGAAATGAATGAAAGTACGCACACCTGAGCGTGCATGAGATTTCCCTGCAGGACTCGTTGAAACACAGAGGCCGGGCTGGACCGCCATAGTCTCTGATTCAGTGGGTCGGGGGTGTGGCCAGAGAATGTGCATTTCTAACAAGCGCCTGGCGAAGCTGCTCTGTGGACCTTGATGGAGCCTCCTCTCCCAGAATCTTCCGGACACATTGTAGCGGCCTCCAGACAGAGCCCCGCTGGCCTCGGAGCAGCGCTAGGGTCTGGGTCTGAACTCTCCATGCAGCGGCCACGCTACTGCCGCCAGGGTTGGGGCGCCCCCTTTCCATTTTCACTGCCCCCCAGTGGCAGCTTCTAATCTAGAAAGAGCAGCGTGCACCGCTCATGGGGAAGGGAAGGAGAAGGCATCTCTGTAGACCCGCCTTCCTCCCCAGAAGCTGATTTACAAAACAGCTGCCAGGGATCCCTGGACGTGGGATCAATTCAATTGATCCCACCCACCGCATATTGACTCAGGGCCTGTGACACAGGAAAGACTTTTAAAGTCAGATACGACCTTTCCTCATGAACGCACACATTGAAGATCTCCACGACCCACTCCAGGCCCGGAAACTTTCCTCCGTGGCAAAGATTTACACTGGGGGGGGGGGGATAATATTTTTAAACATAAATCCTTTTATGTAACTATCACAGCTACAGGAGAGGAAATAGTTGTACTTTGCTCACATTTCATTCTGGAATAGAAGTCATCGAATAGCTCTGTACTTCAGCTCAGGCAGGCAAGGTTCTCTTGCACTCAAAGGCATTCCGCCGGAATTCAAAATAAGCAAAAAGGTGTAACCATAAAAATAAGCAGTATTTCTGGAAGCGGGGTGCAGCAGGAGACAGGTGTGACCCCCTGTTAGGGAGTCATGAGTACTGTTGCATGTTTTCTACATTTTTGGAAAGGGGCAGAGAAAGCATATTCAAAAAGGTCACTTTGGAAGCAAGTGATTTGTGATAATACGACAAATCACAAATAACTGCTCCTTTACTAACATTGAAATGGCAGTGTCCCATTTCCACGATTACCCCTGCAGCCGTGCTCACACCTCTGGCGTGAGGTGCACCCGGGGTCTGCGGTGTCACCAGGCCTCTGTGGCTCCAGTCCGTCCCCTGCAGGTCACTCGGCAGGGCTGTTCCCACCCCGGAGAACGGTGGGGAGACCCAAGAGCGATCACTTCCCATCAAAACAGCTGTTGCTTAAGCCTCCCTGGCTAGCTAAAGTGCACAACCTTGTCCTTCGAGAATGTAATCTTTATTTTTACTGTATTTTCAGGCACGCATGCTTGCTCATTCATTCAGCATTTAACAAATATTTCTGAGCGCCCAGCATGTACTAGACACTGTGGATTAAAATATTTAGTAAATCAGCTTTCACGAAGACAGGAGATAAGGAAGGATTTGGACTAAGGCTGAGGTCTCTACAACATACACTCTCTTAAGGAAGATGCCTGTGATGATAGCGGGGGACAGCGGTCCTAGCGGCAGCACCTCCCCTTTGTGCCAGGCACTGTTCCGAGCACGCTGGTTCTGGCGGTGGAACGGCTGGAAGAGGGGCCTCGGTCCTTGTCTTCTTTGGAGAACGAATTCAGTAGAAAGACCGAGACTGTGAAATAGAGACAGCGTTTATTAGACGTGAAGTGCGTGTGGGAGAACACGTACTCAGCGTGCGCTGCATGCAGTAGGGGTGGCTTAGGTTGCTTACATGGGGCCCGTTTTCCAGATTGTCTCTGGCCACTCATCTCTCTTGTGCCCATATCTGGTCTGACTCAGCGTCCTTCCTGGTGGGTGTGCGCACCTCTCAGCCAAGATGGATTCCAGTGCGAAGGTGTCTGGGAGGTTGGCAGGACATATTATGGGCTGGCGTCTCCTCCCTCCTTTGGTCCCTCCCCTAGACTAAGGGCCTCTTCCGAGCATGCATCGGGCGGGGAATCCCCGAGACCACAGGAATGAGGAAGTTGCGGTCACTTTGTCTTTCACCTAATCAGGGCCCGATGCTCCTGCTGGTACTTTATCTCGAAGTGTCAGCAGGAGACCCGTTGCAGCTGCTCAGCCTGGGTCCTATCTCCTGCCTGAACTGGACATGTATTTCATGGTACAGTCTTCACAACCCTAGGAAGGAAGTGCTGTGAACAACCCAGGTTGGGGGAATGGAGGGTCAGAGAACTCAAGCAACTTTCCTGAGGTCACACAGACTGATGATCTGACTGGTACTTCACGATACTGTCTGATCACGTGAGTAATCTACTCACCTCTCTGTGATGCTGACTTCAAATGCGAATTCCTCCTGAGGAATCTTTGCATAAACAGGAGGAACGTAGGTCCTGGGAGGGATCCGGGCCCTCCTGTCAATCAGGGATAGCTGCTCTACCTGCAGCCTCTGCTCTCAACATCCCTGGCCTTGGGCTCCCAGGTGGGTCAGGGGAGCGAGGGGAACAGGCCTTCCCTCGGTGGCAGTGCCGAGGCCCCGGGGCCGTTGGGTCCCACGACCTCTGGCGCTGCAGGGCCCGTGGGCACCTCGCTTCCCCTGCTGCTGTCAGGTGATCGCAGCTCCCGCGTCACACAGAACCGTCTGAGACGAGATGCTGACACTTTTGCAGCTAAGCAGGTGCAGGAGGGAAAAAAGGCACTGAGCTTTTTAAGAAGTCAGATGGCATTGTACGGCACACAGAAGGCAGGCGGCTGATTTCAAAGCCCAAAATCAGATCCTTTTATTTGTGTAGAATATATCAATTTGGAATGCACAATTTGAAATTGCTGGTTATAGAATTTGCTACATTTGATTGTAGTATAATGTTCCAAGGCGACACCATCCAAATCCCAACCCAGGGGTAACAAGCTCACACTCAGGTTTATTTCTTCTGGAATCATCACCTGGTGTCCCAAGAAGCATGCTTTGTAGGAAATGCTATTTCTGCTCCTGTCCCTTGCACAGGAATAACACCCTTGGGGTGCTTTGTTTTTTGAAACATCTACTTACTTGCCGTATGCTGCTTCTTAAGACTCAGAACGGATTTTATTTGTGTTTTCACTTTCTTATTGATTTCTCTTAAACTTCCGTGTAAACAAAATAGGGAAAATATTCCTAGATTACAGCATCTGGTTCCAGTTTTAAACCAGTGCCTTAGGCTATGGCCTATCCCCTGGGAAGCAGCGCGGAGCTCAGAGGAGAGAAATGTCTTGCAGTCAAAGCCTCTGGTTGAGGTGCCCCCGTCATGGACCAGCTGCTGGGCTGGTCCCTTCCAGCCTCCACATCCACGGAGGGTGGGCTTTCCTCCCCACAGCCAAGGAAAGCGCTCGCCCAGAGACCACTCACTGGCGGGACGGTGAAGAGGTGGGCCGTCACCTGAGGAGCAGAGGAGGGGCCGTCTCAGGAAAGGTTTGGGGTGGGTGGTCTCAGCACCCAGCAGGAGACCCAGCCCCTGCCAGCAGCCCCAGGTCAGTGTCAGCCCCCAAGCCGAGGGCTCCTGCCGTCTTGTCTCCGCCGTGGCAGCCGCTGCGTTGGGACCAGCGCGAGCAGGTGTCTGCGCCCGGCGAGCCGCTGCAGCCAAGGCCGGGGCTCACTCTGGTTAACCTCAGATGCAGTGTCTACACCACCCCACGGGCCACACGTGATCCCGGAGTCCATCACAGGGAGGGTGTCCTTCAGCGCAGAGTTTATTTCCATTCCCTTCTTTGCTGCCATTTTTGAATTGACAGGGGCCACCAGGCATAGGAGGCTCTATCTTAGAAAGAAACAAAGAAGCGAAGGCGGAGGGAAGAAGGAAGGAAAGAGGAAGGAAGGAAGGGAGGGAGGAAAGGGGGCAGGGGGGAAGAAAATTCTTCTTCGTGAATTATTTCTGTCATTGAAATAAATTAAGGAGAGTAAAGAAAGGGCACATTGAGTAAGGCATGCAAATTAAAACACCAGCAGGTTGTTTCCCGTTATTTGTAACTTGCGTTATGAACTACAGCCCTACGTGGTGAACAGAGCTCTAAACTCCAAGTCTTTTCCCCCCTTCACCCCTGATTTTCCCTTCAGGCACTTGTCTCTCCTACACATTGATTTTGCTCTCTGAAGCAAACACCATCATATTTTTTACAAACAGAGGAAAATGTGGATTATAAGATCCCTCGGATAGGTCGTAGAATTAAGTGTTCCAGAAGCACTATTCCCCCTGCATGTGGATACTCCCTGCCGGCTCATATCCTAGGATCATCGCTGTTGACAGCCTCATGCAAATGCCTTTGGCCTTTTTTTTCTATTTACTTATTACCCTGTCTTATCATTTTTTACACAAAAATGGAATCACATTCTTTATCCAGTTTCCCAACTTGATTTTTCGCTTAACAAATCATGTCTTTCTCTGTCAACACAAATGGATCCACTTTATTCTTTTCAGTAGATGCACGTATTTCCTCTTACCAATGGATTTCTCGTTTATTTTTTAACCAGTGTGTTGCTGAGGGACATTTGAGTTACTTGCAACTTTTTTCCGCAATGAGTCATTTCCAGTTGTTACAAACAGCGCCGCGGTGAACATCCTCCGAGGGCAGTACACGCGTAGAGTGTCTGTAGCGTGAACGCCTAGGAGTGAAAATGAGAAGGAGTGTTAACAGTGAAAATAATGTGACTGCCCAGCTGTGCTGGGCGTGTCCCAACCTGCCCCTCGCCGTCTTGGGACCCGTCCTTTAAGGAGGCGTTTCCATGTCTTCAGTCCTGGAGGTGTGGCCGGGACCTCATCAGACCCACTAAGCTTCCCTTGGCTCCCGAGCTGAGCTCAGTGTCTGCATGTCGTGGAAATGGGCGCTGGTCCAGCCCTGAGTCTTACAGACAAGCAAGGCAGGCTGGGCTCCCCAGTCGCCAGCTCTAGCCCATCTTGGCCTCTTCTCTGGGGACAAGAGGGAGGAGAGGGAGTGGTGAGCAGTACATTCTAAACCTTCCTTAATTCCACCAATTGCAGCTCACTTGCCCTGAGCTGTGTGTTTGGCGGATTGAACTGGACGCCCCGAGTCAGTACGTTGGCCGGTGACCGGGGCCGGCCCGGCTCGGTCTGCGGAGCAATCACCCCCGAATCTCTGACATTAGCTCCCGACCCGCCCTGGCGGGGCAAGGGAGGCCCCTCTCCGGCCGCGTGGCACCTCCTGGGCCGGGGGCTCCCAGGCCCAGGGCCCTGTGCAAGGTCAGGCGAGCGCCCCCGGAAGCAGGCCCAGGAATCCCGCACGTTTGTAAGGTGCCTCCCTCGCAGGGTCCTTGTGGAGCCCAAATGAATTAGATGGATTCGTATCTACAAATTCCTGAGGAAGGACCTTGCACACAGTGAGTGCTACAGAGGTATTTGCTAAATAAGGAAATAAGAGGAAAGCCCTTTCACATGCTTTTTACAATTCACAATGCCAGACCTTATTATTCATTTTTAAAGTGGGTTGTGTTTGTTCTCTTTTTTTTTTTTCTTTGACAACCTCCATCCCCAGTCATTTCAGTATTTCACAGGTGTATTAGGTTTAATGCACAATAAAATTTGGGTTAACCAGAACGATATGCCTGAAAAAACTGTAATTTTAGATGGGGAAAAGGATTGATTTTTTTATCGGGGAAATTGACTTTTAGCAGTGATAGATCAGTAGGAAGCGAGTGAGATGATGGTAGGGATTTATGCATCACAATTTGTAGAGAGAACAGTACAATAAAACTCACATGCCTTTCGTCCAGCTCCTACAGTTATTCATATTTTGCGGTTGTGTTTCATCTTCCTTCTCCCGCTACAATTGTTTTCTAGTGTATTTCACAGGAGAGCTTTTCATTTTTTTTTTTTATAAATTTATTTATTTATTTAATTTTTGGCTGCACTGGGTCTTTGTTGCTGCGTGTGGGCTTTCTCAAGTTGCGGCAAGCGGGGGCTACTCTTCGTTGTGGTGCGTGGGATTCTCATTGTGGTGGCTTCTCTTGTTGTGGAGCACAGGCTCTAGGCGTGCGGGCTTCAGTAGTTGCATCATGCAGGCTCAGTAGTTGTGGCTCGCGGGCTCTAGAGCGCAGGCTCAGTAGTTGTGGCACACGGGCTTAGTTGTTCCACGGCATGTGGGATCTTCCCGGACCAGGGCTCGAACCTGTGTCCCCGGCATTGGCCGGCGGATTCTTAACCACTGCGCCACCAGGGAAGTCCCCACAGGAGAGCTTTTCAAACTAGAGTGTCCGTGCAGAACGCCCGGGGATGTCATGACGCAGGTGCCGCTTCGGCGGGCCTGGGGAAGGCCTGGGACTCTACATTTCTCACGAGATCCCAGGCGACACCCGCACTGCTGGGCCAGGCCGCACTTGGAGCAGCAAGATTTTAAAACAACACCCAGCCACCGCATCCATTGCAGACACCAGGCATTTACTTTTTCTAAGTATAAAGGAAAATATAGCGGTATCTTCTACCTCATATATATACACTCATTTTATATATATATATATATATATACACACAGATATACAGGCATTTGTAGCATTTTATAATGAGAATTAACATCCAGGGCAGTGACTCACAGAATTGCAAAATCCACAATCGGCAAAGAAAGATCAAATGGTGTTCCTTTTCTATAGTCACAAAGGCAGAAGAATATTCTCACACATTTCACGAAGACTTCTAATAGCGTTTCTCAAAACCAAAATTCATATTCGGGTTAACTGTCTTGGTCAGGAAAAAAGTCTAAAATCTGCCCCAGATACACTATTTTCCCAAGCATTTCTGTTCATTAGGGTTTACTGCCCGGACGGGGCCTCAGGGTCGTGGGCCCAGGAGGGCCTGGCTCGCCTGGGACCCGCGTGCCCATAGCCCACGTCGCTGGAGCGCACCTGCCCTGGAGCGCACCCCACCTGCTACCCGCCCTCACTTCTCCTGCGGTGCTACCCACGGGGTCAGCATGTATTTCCCACCCTGGCAGGGATTTTAGCTGGAACTGAAAGGAACGGGTTTATTTTAATGTTCATAAATTTATTCTAATCTGTACTAGGAAAAAAATCGAAACTAACAATCATATCCGTGATTTCAGGAGTATCATGTCTTAACTAAATACAGAAAAGTGACCCAGTTTGAAGTCGAAGACAAATATTAAGTGAATGGCAGTACAGATGGTCTGGGGCTGTGGTCAGAACTGCGGGTGGTAATCCAGTGGCGGGGTCGAGGGACACAGCCCCTGCGTTCTCGAAGCTTCTGGACACATGGTGCACACGCCACGCTCCCTCGAGCGCGCACACACGCACGCACACGGTCTCTTCGGTCACCTCAAATGGCTTCAGAGCCACAAACGGCTGTGCTGCTTGTTTGGATGAACAGGTAGCTGAGAGCTAACCCTGAGCTCTCTTTTTCTTTCAAGGATTGATGCAAATCTTTGCAAAATAATTTATCATATACATGTTTATTAATAGGATTTTTTTCTGATTGTAGAACTAGGATATGCTTGTTGCCCAGGGGGAAAAAACAGACAGACATATATACCTGGTGAAAAAGAGAAATTCACAACAATGGCCCCCCAGGAAGTACATTAATTCTGTTTCTCTTTTCCTCTCTTCTTTCTCTATACACACACACACACACACACGTTCTGTGTGATCTCTGGGTCTCTACGGCACGTCCTCTGTCCAGCTCTGATCAGTGCGAATTCAGTTTCCCCTCCACTGCGTGGCTCGAGTTTCGGTCTCGGTGGTGTGTTAACTGTGAAGTGCGCGCTTCACGGCTGGCTCCGCGCGGGCAGTGACAGATGACAGCCGCCGCGCTTCCTCCCAGCCTGTGCCCTCCCCTCCCTCGTGCACAGACAGCGGGGGAGGGGGCAGCCGTGCCGCTTCCTGGTGTCCCAGTGAGAAACCCACGGGCCCTTTTCCAAAAACGGAAAATTCAAAGAGGGAATTGGCCCGCGGAGATGGGGGAGCGGCGAAGAACTCTGCAGCGGTGAGGATGGAAGTGAAGTTCAGACTGAGCGTAAACAGGGCCTTAGGCGACAGCAGCCCCGTGGGGACGTGGACACCGCGCTGCTTGGGACGCTTGGGATGCGCGGCCGCGGGAGCGTAGTGACGCAGCTCACGGACACGAGTGAGAAAAGTGGTTGTGACGGAAAGGGGGACGCTGCCCCAGAGGAAGCGACGCCAGCAAAGCGCTTCACGGCAGGGAACCCCAGAGGCACCTCGTGGCATTGACAGTGCGGAGAACAAAGTGCTGGAAGCAAACTTAGGAAGGAGCGTAACAGTTCTCCAAGGCAGGGAAGAATGTGCTCACCACGGTCTGAAATTATACAGCGAGGAAAAGGCAAGCACCGTTCCAACTACTCTTGATAAAATTTTCACAAAGGAATAAAGCACTTTAAATTCTCAGTGTTTCTATTGTTTTAAATTACAGCACACGGAATAAATATTAGTTAAATGTTAGAGAACTGTTACTGTTTTTCATTTCCTGTATATTGATAACTGACGGTAAGTTTTTAATGGTTTGACAAGAGTTTTTAAAGGCCACTGAGCAAGTGCAGTTTCCCCCAGTTGATTGTGAGGGTCGCTTTTCCTGGTTTCAGCTTCCGTGGTGGTCTTCGTGCCCCTGCTCCACTGGGCAGGCGAGGGCTGCCTGGTAGCCGAACGTGGAGTATTCTGGACGGACCTCGGGATGCTCATCCGAAGTGAAGTGAGTCAGACAGAGAAAGACAAATGCTGTACGGTGTCCCTTACGTGTGGAATCTAAAATAGGACACAAATGAACTTATTTACATTACAGAAACAGACTCGCAGACAAAGAAAACAAACTAATGGTTACCGAAGGGGAAAGGGGGAGGGGGATAAATTAGGAGTTTGAGATTAACATATATGCACTACTATATATGAAATAGATAATCAACAAGGATCTACTGTATAGCACAGGGAACTATGTTCAAAATCTTATAATAACCTATAATGGAAAAGACTCTGAAAAAGTATATATATATATATATGAACAAAACTGAATCACTTTGCTGTACACCTGAAACCAACACAACATGGAAAACCAACTGTTTTTGAATTAAAAGAAATATATCTTTGGGGACCAAAAAAAAAGTCTTCTCCCAATCCACCCTCGGCCACCAGCCCCTCCCTGGGGGCAGCCATATTTGCACTGTGCCATTGAAAAAGTAACAGAAGGCAACTTGCTTCCCTAAAATAAGTCCCATAGTGCCCTAGCATCATCCTTTTTGTTGTCAGTCAACCTACCAACCTACGAGTCACCAAAGTGTATATGGGGTTTATTGACGTGCAGTGTGTGTGCAGCCCGGCCAGTGGGTAGACCCAGCCACGGAGCATCATGCCTCTCTTCACCTCGGCAGCCCCCCATCTCTGGGACCGATAAAGAATCTCTTCCCCTTTATTCTGCCCGCTGCTCTCTGGGTGTGGGTCTGCTGGCTCACCTCACAGAAGCATATTTGCAGGATCTGCTCAGAGTTCCATTTGTTTTTACGGGTTGTGCCCAGCGCACCAGAGCGTCGAATGGAGTAAAGATTAGAGGCTGCTCCCACTGTATGTGGACCATGCACGCACCATCGTGTGTATTTGCATTTTCTTTTAAAAAAATAATCAGAGCTATTTATTGCTCAGAGAATCCTGGCTGCAGACTAAGGAAGATGCATGAAAGGAAAACTGGGCAGAGGACAGAGGTGCCCGGCAGCAAGCCTCACTCCCCACGGCCAGCCCCGCCGGGTCCTCAGTTGAGGAGGAGTTTCCACCAGGAGTTTCCACCAGGAAACCTACAACTAAGGCCCCTACAAAACATGGGACATGCTCACCTTTTTAGAAAAGAGTTTTTCCATCTCTTCTTTTTTTCCTTTGTATATTCCCAGCGTCATCTTCTTCCCTCACGAGGGCCACAAGCCTCACAGTAACGACTGCAGGGTCTGTTTCTAACCCAGCTCACTTCAGACGAGGTTTTACCCTTTTTTTAATGGTCTGATGTGAAGGAAAATGTGATAAAATTGCCGGGATTTCAAAAGGCAGAGCCTAGAGAAGGTGATCACGTGAATGAGTCGGATCCTGAGACAGCTTCATTCACGAGCAGATTCAACAAGTACACTGCGGATGTCCCGTGTTATCATCGCTCAGTTTAGGTAAGTGTCAGAGGGTCGGGCAGTTTTCAGAACAATCTGTGAGTCTCAGAGAAGACGAAGCGAGAGAGGACGGAAGTGACCTCATAACAGCAAACGCGGGAGGTCTGCCCGCGCCACGGCTGCCAACGCCGAGATCTCCCCTGCCCTCAGCCAGCACCGCCTGGGGACAGCTGGGGCCAAATCCTGGCACTGATTCTGCCATTGTCCCAGTCCTTCCACCTGCATGTCACCGGGAGCTTCCTCCAGGGTCCCCTCCACGGCTGGCTTCGCGACCATCTCTGGTGACGCTGCAGAAGGCGTGAGTGCCACCACACCGCTCACTCCTCTGGGCTGTGGGGTGCCCCCCCCAGCTCCCCATCAGCCCAGGGATCTGCGGGGCCCTGGGCATCTCGGTGTTTCAAGAGGAGAGAATCTGGAGAAACCGAAGAGTATTGGAAGTGAAACTGCAGTCATCGCCAGTTCTTATTTTGAAATAATTTGCAAACCTGTAGCCTCTTGGAAGCTGTCCTCTGGGGAATGGAAACAGATCCCCTGGGAGGCGGGACCTGTGTTCCAGCCTGCGGTTGTGGGCAGCTGAATCATGTCCCCGTGAAGCTGTGGAAGTGCTCACCCCCAGGACTTGGGAAGGCGACCTTATTTGGAATCGAGTGACAGCAGATGGTCAAGTTGAGGTCATCCATCAGTCCATTATGACGGGGTGTCCTTATAAATCCTAATCCTAATCCGTTATGCGTGGAGTCCTCAGAGAAAGAGAAAGTTTGGACACAGTTGCACACAGGGGGAACACCAGCTATAGATAGAGGCAGAGACAGGTGATGCTTCTACAAGGATCTGCAGGATCTTCGGGAACCACCAGGAGCCGGCCGAGAGGCCTGGAGCAGACCCTCCTCGGAAAGAACCAGTCTGCGGACACCTTGATCTCGGACTTCCGCCTCCAGGCTGAGATAATAAATTCCTTTTGTTTTAATCGGCCCTGTTTTTGGTGCTCTGTTGCGGCAGCCCAAGCAAAGTAACACACCTGTGCTGCCCACCATCTGGAGGACAGAGGTGACCCTCATCAAGCCGCACGAGTCTTGTCTTGCTTTTATTATCTTTAAAAATAAGAGGAGTTTTTACACACTACTATATATAAAATAGGTAAACTACTGTATACAGCACAGGGAACTATAGTCAATATCTTGTAATAGCCTATAATGGAAAAGAATCTGAAAAAGAATAGATATGTATATATGTATATATATATATATATATATATATATAACTGAATCACTTTACTGTACACTTGAAAGTAACACAACATTGTAAATTAACTATACTTCAATAAAATTTATTTTAAGTAAGAGGAGTTGGATAGATCAGGGATTTCAAGGGAGATCACACTTTGAAGCCCAACATGTAAAACAGATAAGAGTGCAGGGGGCGGGGAAACAGCTGTCCACCTGCGCCACCCCAATCCTTGGAGCATCTCTGAGAACCCAGGTTGGAAACCACCTGACCTCCTCACCTTGGGTCCCTGGGCAGCTCTAGACCATCTAGCAGTGAGTAACCATCCAAGTGCACCACAGCGCAGAGCGCTGTCGGGGTGACATACATGCTTGACAACTAGCTGGCGTTTAAAAGGTTTTCCGTATCGCAGGTTTTGCCGTTTTGTGGTTGAGTGCGTCTGTGTGAGAGGGATGGAACTGTTCCCATCTTTCTGGTTTACTTGAGTCAATTCGCAGACCCTCCGAGCCCTGGCAGATTTGACTATGTCTGTAGCCCCTCTCTTCACCTGACCCCAGGTAAGGTAGACAGGGCCCGCCGGGGCGGCCGTCTGGGGGGGCGGGCGTGGGGTCCTGACTGGCCCTCGGCTCCTTGGCCAGCAGCAGCCTTGGCAAGAGCAGGCTTTATTGGAAAGAGCCTTCTGGAAATCACTTTGTAGCCGCTTTCCATGGCTCCGGTTTTCCACTTCAGTCCGTCCTCCGCGATCTTGTTGAGAAGAGGTGTGAACGGGGGCGCTTAGCACAACCATGGGCGGCGTCCCACCGCGAGAACGCTGCTTCTCCTCGGACACGAGCAATTAGAATGTTGTCTGTGCTTTCTCAAACTGCGTGGCTGAGTGTTTCTAACGTACCGGGGTTGAGAACAAGGCAGTGTTACATCGCGAACCACTGTTGCTAAAGATTCTTTCCGACGCTGCAAAAGGAACAGCGGCCCCTCGAGCCTGCATTATTCCAATGTGTGCTGCGTGGCAGTCATAATAATTGCATTTTATTGGAAAACATTGCACCTTGTCCCACTGGCCAGCCCTTCTCGGGTGCCATGCAAATGTATCTGCTTCAAATAAGCCTGGAATTCAGAAATCCAAATTTGCAAAAAAGTTCAGTGGGGGAGAGGAGTGGTTATACCTTTCAGTATGTAAATGTTTCCCACCACTTTTCTTTACAGAGTAAGCTCCTCCTTGTGCATTTAAAGTGGGATTTTAAAAATGTGAAAGGAACACGTGTGTATAAATTTTTATATAAGTTGTCATCTGCCCACATCCGCATGTCGGGAATTCCGCAGTAGGAGCTAAGTTATCGGTCCCTGTGGTGCGAGGCCGTTACGTTCCGGCGCTGAGAGCCTGGTGATTAGCAGGCCTGTCTGTAACTGGAGCGGTCCACACGCTGGGGGACCAGGCGCGGCAGGAACGAGAGGGGCAGTGGCGGCGCTAGGAGACAGCCCGTAAGGTGGTGTGAGCCGTGAGGTCGCCAGGGAGGCTGATGAGTCAGCCTGAGGGATGACACCCAGGTTTATGGGGAAGGGCACACGGGAGCCGCATCTTACAAGGCTGAGTCGGTCACCAGGCGTGAAGAGCCTTTCCTAGAAAGGGGAACGTCCTGATCAAAGCTCGGCGACCTTCAGAGAGGGTCAGGAAGACTCGGAACGAGAGTGGTCCAGAGGGCAGAGGGGTGAAGGGTCTCCAGCGCCGAGGCAGAGAGACGAGGTTCTCCGGCCTCCTTACCGGCCGAGGCTTTCCTCCACAAGCCCCCGGAGCTCTGCCCAGGGCTGTCTCTGGCAGCGAGACGGTGTCCACTACTCAGAGCAGACCGACACCCCAGACGATCCCCCGTACACAGGGGACAAGCACCCTACCCGCTCAGCCTTCAGGTGGGACAGCTCTGAGGGCACCCAGCCACCTCCCGGGGCCCCCGAGGACCAAGCCCCCCTGCTCACGGGCACAGAGCCGCCTCCCTTCTCTTCCCCCACGGTGCCCTCCACTGCCTGCTCTGCGTCCCCTGGGTCACCTCCCCAGTGATGCCTGCACTCAGCCTGTCCCTGGATCAGCCTCGGGAGGGACCCAGCCTGAAGCGGCGCCGACTTGGTTTTGGCTCAAGGGCGGCCACTGAGGATCACAGAGCAACGACGCGCCGCGCCAGGACCGCTGTTTCAGGAAGATCCATCTTTCCAGCCACGATGTGGGAGGGGGAGGAGCCGGGAGGGGGGAGAGCGTGTGGAACCGAGGGAACAGAGGAGGGAACCGAGGAGGAGCAGGGAGGGCGAGACGGCGGTGCCTGAGTCCCCGGAGATGGCGGTGGCGCGGGTGTGGGCTAACGGGGGGCTCCTGGTTGCCCTTCCCAGCCCAGTGGAGTCCGGCCAGCTGTGCGGGCAGAGAGGGGTCCGGCGGGCAGCGGCGTGGCGGCAGCCAGCTCAGCAAGTGGCCTGGAGAGCTTCAGAAGCTCCGAGGGATTCTGGAGGTGACCAGGGTGAAATGAACGGAAATAAACAGCCCCTCCCGTGTAGTGTGGTTTACGCCCTAAGAGGAAGGTGAGGCTGGTGCCTGGGCTGGAGGGGCCTGGACGACAGCCACGTGACCCGTGCGTTGGAACTGCAGACGCCCTCAAGGTAAACTGCATTTTCCCCGGGAATCAGCCACATTTCTCTGCGTAGTTTTCTTGGGGTTCTTCCTCTTTCAATGCCTCTTTCACCAAGAAGAAGGCAGGACAGGGTCTGTGGCCCCCAGCGCCCGGCTCATGAGAAGAAGGCTGCAAAGCCAGGGTCCCTGCCCCTCTGGTCCCCACGGGCCTCCCCGCCCCGCCCACCCACGCAAAGGCAAAGCCCTTCTCCCGGGAAAGCGAGGGGGGGCAAAAGGACCTGGCGCGCTCAGCGGCGTGGGGTGGGCACCAGCCCTGGGACGGGGGCTTCAGCACTGACGCAGACCAGGGTCCAGACAGACATGGGCACTGAGGGCCACCTGATCTGTTCAGCCTCTTCGCGGCTCCCCTTTTACAAGCGCTTGTGACTGGGGGATGGAATGAGGACACTCAACGTGCAGTCAATTCATCAATTAAACTGAGTATTTCCAATACTCGGGGTCGTTCCTCCCAACATCAGTTCCCGCTGGAACATTCTCGGGACACACCAAGGATGTTCCTAGTTTTGATTTGTTCCTGTTTTCAAATCCCTGATGTCATTGTGGGGAGTTACGCATTCTTTACTCGTTTAATAGCTATTGATCGCATGTCTGGACGAACAGATGAAACAGTAAGCAAAGCAGACGCCCTGCCCTCCCGCGGGGACTGGGGGCAAGAGCCAAATACACAAAAAACCCATAATAGAGACCAGGACGGGAGCGCCAAGAAGAAAACCAAAGCAGGGGAGGGGACAGGCTGTGAGTGAGGTGACATTAGAGAGGGGATGGGAAGAAATGGGAGCCCCGGGCAGGAGGAGAAGCCAGGACGGCAGTGAGGGCCCGAAACCACTCGGGGGCTTTTTTTTCATGCTTTGTTTTTCTATGGTTTGACTCTTTCTCCAAGAAGCACTTGGTCATAATTTTCAAGTGTATGAGCCCCAGTTCTTAAGGTTTGACTCTGGGTGTCGCTTTGCAGCTTGGGGAGGGACGGCTGAGGTGGCAGTTAACGGGGGGCTGGTTGCACAGGAACAGAGGCGGCTCCACTGCCCAGGTGAGCGTGCCCACGCGGCTGCCACCTGGATGGCACCTGGTGTCACCGTGTCCGGGTCACCGGCCCTGAAGGGGCTCACAATTTAACTGTTTCTGTTTCCGGGTCAGTTTAAAAAATTAATAATGCTCTTACAGAAACATTAAGAAATAACTTGTTAGTGGAAACGCACATGATTATGTCTCAGGCAATTCAAGAACATTTCACCCTGCTTCCTGAGGATCCACGCATGTGTCATCCTGCACTTTCGGAAAAGGTCCTTGATTCTTTCTGTCTTTCTCACTACGGTGAAACTGACTGACAAGACCGAATGCATCCTCAGGGAGCTCTGTGTGTGATTCAGGATCAAAATGTTACCCTGAAGAAGAAAGCGCTGCTGATAGAAAACTCCCCGCCACCCCCCAGGGAGATTGAGGAGGGGTGGAAGGGAGGCTGGCAGTTACCCCTGTGCTTGAGTGTGTGTGGCTCGGTATCACGGGGCTCCCGGTGCTGTGGGAGCAGAGATACCTGCGGCCGAGTTCTGATTCCTGCTTCGTTAGCTTTGGGCAGGTTCCCCGACCTCAGGGCCTTTGCACCTGCCTCTCCCTCTGCCCGTAGCACCGTTTCCCAGACGCCCACCAGGCCCTACACCCTCGTCTGGGGGGGGCCTTTCTGATGACCTCCAGTTAGATTGGAACACACCCCCCCAGGCTTCCCTGCCTGGTTTTCCGGTGTAGCCATTCTCACCATCTGTCATTCTGTATCATGGCCATCGAGCTCTCCCTCCGGTAGAACGGGAACCTGCCTGTCTGGTCACTAGAGCGTCCAGGGCTGTGCTGACGGTACTCAGCCCCGGCACAGCAGGGACACCACCCAGTGAGTGCGGCCCTGCCTGTGTGCCTCTGGCTTGGTCGGCTCAGAAAAAGCAACTGGGGGTGACTGGGGCTGGGTGCACGGGTGGGCAGAACCAAGGTGCTGCTTCCTTCTCCAAGGCCCTCGCGGGCTCTGGATGACACAACATGTGTGTCTCGTCTTAAGGGGCCGGTGGCCCAGACACACCCGCAAGATTCCAAGACAGATCCCTCGTCCCATGATAACCTGTAACAATCAACATATCGAGTATTGAAAGGTAGGGCTTCAGATCCAAGCCTTTCTACAGCTCAGATAGGAAGGTCTGGCCTTGGTCTGGGGGACATCTGAGCCTTTCTGGAAGAAAGTAACAGAAAACCCTCAGGCCACTGGGCCCAGACTGCAAACAATTAAGAACCAATTCCCTTTTTATTTTGCGGTAAAATATGCATAACATAAAACGTGTAGGTAACCATTTTTAAGTGTATGATTCAGTGACATTAAGTACATTAACATTATAGTTGACCCTTGAACAACGTGGGTTTAAGCTGCATGTGTCCACTTACACGCAGATTTTTTTCAAAAGTAGACGCTACAGCCCCACGCGCTCGGGGCTGGGTTGAATCTGCAGGTGTGGAACCACGTATATGGAGAAACCGTGTACACAGAGTTATACTGGCATTATACTGGGATTTTCTGCCGTGCAGAAGGTTGGCGCCCCAATCCCCCGTTTGGGTCAAGGGTCAACTGTACTGTGCAGCCATCAACACCATCTCCAGAACTTTTCCATCCTCCCAAACTGAAACTCTGCATCCACTCAACGCTAACTCCCCAGCGCCTGGGACCCACCATCCACTTTTTGTCTCTATGAATTTGACGACTGTAGGTCCCTCATAGAAGTGGACTCAGGTAGTATTTGTCCTTCTGCAACTGGCTTATTCCATTGAGCATCATGTCCTCAAGGCTCACCCGTGTGGTAGCAGGTGTCAGGATCTCCGTCCTTTCTAAGGCTGAGTAATACCCCATTGTATGGATGGACCACATTGTGCTTATCCATCATCTGTTGATGGACACGGGCTGCTTCCACCTTTTGGCTGGAGTGAGTTTGCTGCTGGGCACGTGGGTGTGCAGACATGAGACGATTCCCTTGTGCCGCCCATGTGCTTTTGAAGCTGGACGTGGGTATTAAGCCTTTCATGTAATTACCGGGGGGGGGGGGTGCGTGTTCAACCCCTCCAGCCCCCAGGCTTGGCGGTTGCATTGCCGGAGGGAGCCCGTTATTTTTAACGGAGATCTCAGAGGACTCACGAGCAAGTCCACGGCCGGGAGTTTGGAAATGCAGGTCTCCGAGAACGGGAGGACGCGCTGGGGTTGCCGGCGTCTGGGCAAAGCCCTCTGGTTCTTTGCATCACCACAACGGACAGGCATCGGGCCAGAGCCTCTACGGGACGTCCATTTGGGACGAGAAGATGGAACCCAAGCTCTGAACCTCCCCAGAGGGTGGGCTGGGCAGGAACGGAGGGTGGGCAGGCTTTGTTTCTGGGGCGGTTCCCTCCCCTCCTGAAAGGCACCTCCGTCTGCCTGTGGGCTCCTTGGCCTCCTGTGACTCCCAGGACCCGGACCGAGGGTTGTTGTTCATGAGGCTTTTATCTTCATCGCTGGGCTGGGCTTTTTTTAGACTCAGCCGTGATCCTCGGCTTCCTGACGATGTTATCCATTACACTGTCAGCCTGCGGGGCGCCTCAGGGCAGGACAAGTGTCAGCAGAAGGTGAGGAAGGAAATCAGCCTCCATCGAGAGCTAATTACCCTGCCTCACAGTTAATTAAACGCTTGTTAGGAGCAGCAGGGTAGATCCTAATTAAACTTGTCTAATCACAGCCCCCTGACATTCCCGGACACCGGGATCCCTACCGGGCTTAAATCATTCTCCCGAGGGCAATAATACCTGTCGGGTCTCGGCGGGGCGAGCGCAGGGACGCTCGGGCCTCCGTGTTTTCTGCACTCATTTCCCACATAGCGAGCGCTTCGCGTGTGTTTAATTTACACACGTTTCAACTGGGGGGACCCCAGATTGCCCTGATGATGTTGTCGTTTTCCCCTCTTTCCAAGAGGGAAAGAAAAGGAACAGAAAGTAACGGACGTGCTGCGGAAGCGGTCAGCAGCATCATTTTGTATGATTTGGGTAATGATCATGATTAATGCTTGTTGATCGTTATATCTCTTGTGTTATGTAAATAAAGCTGTGGCCTTCTCGTTCCAATTCCAATTCCATTTGGAAGCGTGGAGGGAGGGCAGGGCGGCCCTGCCAGCCTGCAGGCGCCTGTGCAGCCACCCCATGGCTCCGGACCCGCCTCCTGCCCCTGGCACTGGGGCGGTGCCAGCGCCCCCGGGAAGCGGGACCCCCCCCCGCCCCCCGCAATGAGCCATCATGGGGCGAGCGGAGGACGGAGAGGAGGCTGCAGACCCCAAACCATGAGCAGAAAAGGATGGACTTAGGACTTCCCTGGCGGTCCAGCGGCTGAGACTCCGCGCTTCCACTGCAGGGGGCACGAGTTCGATCCCTGGTCGGGGAACCAAGATCCCGCAAGCCGTGCAGTGCCGCCAAAAAAAGAAAAGGAAAAAAAAGAAAGGGTGGGTTTTCCGGTTCTCTTTAAGCCTGAGTGGGCAAAAGAAGACAAGGTGGGCGCAGTCCGTGGCTGTGTACCTGGCGGAGGTCTGGGAAAGGCCAGAGAAGGCGCCCCGGATCTCCAGGCCCTCTGGGCCCTGGGGATTCAAACTGGTCATGTTCAGAAACAGAATTGCAGCGCCACGGAGGCGGTTCAGATAAACGCACGTTCTTTCTCAGCCTAGGAGGGTTTGGGGCTGCTTCTTCTCTTGCTAAGAAGCATGAATGCCTGCACTATTTTAATGCCCATGAAAGAGAAACCCTGACGTCCGGCCAGGTTCTGTGGTTCAGCCGATGGGTCGTGGCGCCATTTGTGTGACGGGATGATCGTCAGTGTCCTGGCTGGGCCTCTGGAAAGAAAGATGTCGGTGACGAATCCCTGATTTCTGCTAGAGCGAGTCCTCGCCAGGAGCCCCGGGCGGCGTGTCCAGCGCCAGCGGTCGCTGCTGCAGGCAGAGTCCAGGCGAAACCAGCCACTTGGGTTACGAGCGAGCACACACACCCGTCCTCCAGAAACCCAGACTCGGGGAGGGAGGAAGCGGTGCTAATTTGTTTTGGTTCTGTAAATAGAGCCGCAGTTTGACCCAGGAAAGCTGTGCCCCAGACCTGCTCCTCCTTTGGAGACCCAGTAATGAAAGCATTAAATCAAGCCGCCCCTTCTTATTTTTCACCTTCTCACCAAACAGCATGAATTAATGAAAAGATGTAAGCAGTCAGATCTTTTCTGGCAAGAACTCTTGTTGAATAATCAGTTAACCTTGGAAGATCAAACTGACGGGCCGTAAGTGCAAAGTTATTTAAGATGCCAGATTATCTAGCCAGATGACTCCGTCTGTTGCAAGAAAGCAGTAAGAATGTTTTTGAGAAATTTCAAGGCTTCAGAAAGATTTAATGTTATTTCCCCGCAGAATTAATCTGCCCATTAGAACATACTTTAACCTCTTACGAGTAATATCCTGGGATAACTTTAATTTACCTCTTTCCTTTATTCATACAGTGGAAATGATCTAAAGACAGCAAACAGATAAATTAGTTTCAAGCTTTTGCTTTCATTTATTTTCAAATGGGGTTTTTTGGTAAAAAAAAAAATTACGTGAAATCTCAATTTGCATCAGATATTCTAAATTCGTCAAAGCGCCACTGGGATGTCCTTTATTTTGCAGAAGATAAGTGTATACCGCCTGGGGGAAAAATACTCCCTGAGAAGCGGTGTCAGTGGGTGCCCGTGGCACATGGCCACGCTTGGCCACGTCGTGCTGCATCCGCTGAGGCAGTGCCGGCCATCAGACACGAGGCAGAGATGGTTTTCTTTCGGTGCCACACTTGTAAAGTGATGTTAGGAGCAGCCGGTTTTTCCATGGTGTTTATCTTACCCCACTTTTAAAGTCATTCACAAGATGTGAGTATTGCTATAATTTGGAACAGCAACTGTGCAGAAGAGAGTATAATTCAGACTCGGCGTTCCCCGACCCTGGCTAGCTCCATGACAGTTTTTGTTTCCTATGAAAGCCGCCTGCTTATTGGTAATTCCTTTAAATAAAGGAATTATTTTCCTAAGCAATTTGTTTTGATTGTGTTACGTTCTAGCTCGTCCTCCTCGGCTGTGATGAAAGAAAAGCTAATCTGCTGGTTTACTATCTTGCCACACATAAAAGACAAGTGGAGGATGGAATTTTCGAAAAGCGAAACTCCTAATTTTTGTGACAAAATGTGAATGAAAATGATGAACTTATTCATAAAAGATGAGGATTTTGAAGTGAATGATTTATGGGTATAAGCATTAAAATATATTAATTTAGTGTGGAGGCAGCAGATGTAAATGTTACTTGGTAGCTGAGCGCAAAGGACGCACACGAGTGTACTGAGGTGCAGACAACGCCCTGAGCCAGTCATGCTGTCGAGCCAGCGTGGGTCTAAGAGCTCTGGGAGGGAGCGATCCAGTGGGGCTTGCGATCCGGTTGGGGGCGGTACCGACCAGCACAGCCCAGTGTTTTCATCCATCTGACGGCGCCGAGTCTGTGGATGCAGCCCATCAGCGAAGCTGTGAGCCCCAGAGAGTGAGCTGGTAGACGAGCGGCTCGGTGTTCTGTACAAGCAGATCTCTAGCTAAACTCGGGCCTTCTCAATCTCGACACTATTGACATTTGGGGTCAGATAACCCCTTGTTCTGGGGGCCATCCTGTGCATTATGGGATGTTCAGCAGCATCCCTGGCCTCTACCCACTGGATGCCCGTAGCACCCCTTTGGCCCCCCAGTTGGGACAAACAAAACAATCTCCAGACACTGGCAAATGTCCCCTGGGGAAAACAGACCCCGATCGAGGAGCCCTGCTGTAACCTACAACCACCCATGATGTCTGAGCATCGGGCTCAGGCCCTGGCTGAGGCTGACACACACGAAGCTATGGAAACGTGAGGTTTGGGCCCCTCACTTCCACAGGCCCTTCTGAGGCTCTGGACCAACTTTCAATTTATAATTTTATGTCTGCGATTGTTTACGTCTCTATGAAAGAGGACCCCCGAACGCTAGAAGTTTAGGCCCCATAAAATCTACACCTGCACCTGGGTCTCAACCCGGTTGATATTCGTCCACTTACTTTGCAGAACCGAAACCTGTTCAAACGGCCTCCTACTCTTCCTCCTGTTGGTCGGTTTGTGTCTACACTCAGGTGTGTGTGCCATGACTCCCCCATGGAACACAACCGCCCTGCCTTGTGGAGCCCTGCAAGGTTTGGATCTAAAAAGTCAGGACTCACCCTGACGTTACCACCTATGCTCAGGTGAAACTCTCACAACCAGGGAAGCTGCAGGGTCCTGTTTTCATGCGTTTGAGGATTCCACACAAATATAGGTTGCCAACTAGAAATTCTACTCATGATTTTTCATAAAGCTAACTTCAGGGCTTCCCTGGTGGCGCAGTGGTTGAGAATCTGCCTGCCAATGCAGGGGACACGGGTTCGAGCCCTGGTCTGGGAAGATCCCATATGCCGCGGAGCAGCTAGGCCCGTGAGCCACAATTACTGAGCCTGCGCGTCTGGAGCCTGTGCTCCGCAACAAGAGAGGCCGCGACAGTGAGAGGCCCGCGCACCGCGATGAAGAGTGGCCCCCACTTGCCGCAACTAGAGAAAGCCCTCGCACAGAAACGAAGACCCAACACAGCCATAAATAATAAATAAATAAATAAATAAAATTTTAAAAAAGACAAAACTGTAGTTCCCAGAGGCTCTCATTAAAAAAAAAAAAGCTACCTTCAGATCAAAAAAAATTCTTGAGGAATAATCCCAGTCCCAGCCAACATAGTCTTAACTCTTAAAACATAGCGAGGGAGGAGAGTTGAGAAGATGATCCGTGTGTATTTGCTACTGAGACTTTGTCTTGTTGGAGAAGGCGGAGCTCAGAATAAATAAGGTGGAGGACAGGCCTGTGAAAGAATTACCAACTCTCTGACTGTGATCCTTTCTTGAAACCTTAACAACTCCTTGATCGTTTATTAAAATTAAACCTGGCATAGATGGATGGTGGATGGATGGGTGATGGATGGATGGGTGGATGGAAGGATGGTTGGGTGGGTGTACATAGGTGTACTGATGAATTGAGAGATGAGAAGAGACAGAGTGATGCTGTAGATGAATGGATAGATGGATGGATGGATGATGGATGAATGGATGGATGGATGGATGGATGGATAAAAGAATAAAGAGACTGCCTTTACCCTTTTATTTTCTTCTGAAAGAGAACACAAGAAACTATCAATAATTAGTTGTTGGGAGAACTAGGAATTTGTGGGGAATTAGGGTGGCTGTGAGGGATTTTTACTGTTTATTCTGTACTTTTCTGTAATGTTTGCATTTCTGTGTCATGTGTATGAATTATTTTTATATGGTTGGGATAATAGGCTATTTTTCTTTTTTATATGTTTCCATTTTTTAATGACTAAACTTTAAGAAATGAACCCCTCTGGGAGCCTCCTGTTGGGTAAAATGGTTTACACATCCTATCTGATTTTTGCTAAACTCAGTGGACACATTTCTGCCCTCACCTTACAGGTTATTCCCCCACGCAAGCCTACCGTTGTCGATTTCTCTGGTACATTAGGTCTTCTTCCTGCGTCTCCTGCCACGCTTTATCACCGTGCCTTGCGGGGCTGTCATCCTGTGTCTCCTGCCATGCTTTATCACCGTGCCTTGCGGGGCTGTCATCCTGGGTCCACGCCCGTGCTTCTCCGCACCTGCACGTGTGCCCGCCATGTTCTCCTCCGTCTCACGTGCCCGAATTGAACCCGCCACTGCCCACAGCCATCCCCCATGTCGCTCGAACCGAAACACCATCCCTCACAGGCAGAAACTTGCTTCAGCCTTGCAGGGTAGGTCGTCGTGAATGGAACCGTAAGAGTTTATCCTCGTGCTCCTGGAGTTAGACTCAGGCTCAGACTTCGCTGGGCATTGAGGGTTCCAGTGGGTGTCAGGGTCACGCTAAGTACTATGTCACGAAAGTATCACCATCCCTCTTAGATTGAGCCAGCACAAGCAAGGACCCTGGATTTTTACACTTTTTAAACAAATGATTAATTACTTATAAGCAAAAATCCAAATAAGCAACTATTTTCCTCCCCCATGTCACAGAGGTCGTCCTCAGGAGGGTCCATGAACCCTTCCCAGGCCTGAGAATTCAAGACTTCTCTTGAATAAGCCGTCCCTCTCTCGTGAAGAACCCTGCTCCTCCAGGAAACTCAGAGCCCAACCTGCTCCCTCCCACGAACACCCCCAGATGAGCTGGTGGGCGTTTCTGGGCGCTAATCCGCTCAGGCTTACGACTTTCCCCTCCCCCGACTCCTTCACTACTTCTTTAGTCTTCTCAGATCTGTGGTTCCTTTCAAGCTGCCTCACGTCCTTTGCTGAATGAGGCAATAGGGAAGTAAATGTCCATGTGATATAGAATGACTCTGGTGGACGTCCGAAGGTTACAGAGTAAAGCAAGATAAGTGTCGTTCCTTCCTCCACCCCCAGACGACACCTCTGCCTGCACAGAACGCTCATCCAGTCCTGACGGCTCCGCCACCTCCTGGACCTCCCAGGGAAGGACTGCATCCCTCCTCGGCTGCTTGCGTCCCCTGGGGCATCTCCAGCCAGGGGTGGGAGGGTGGCTGTGCATCAGCCCCTCCCTCCAGCAACGTCTCCACACAGCCGCAGGCGCCCACCCCCCAACCCGCCTGACCTGCACGTCCTGCCACGTTCACCTGTGTGCCCCCCGCCCAGCACCTGGCCCCCCACGCGTGCACCGGGCACAATACCCAGGCCTGTGCTGTTGACCCCAAACTGCCCAGGGCCTGGGGCAGAGCCTGCCCCGGAGGGGCCCAGCCAGTGCCCGGTGAAGGGTGGGAGGGTGAGATTCAACAGGTAATGGTTATTCCACCTGCGAGCTGGACCGTGGGGCACTTTTCAACCCGAGAAACCCCTGTAAAAGGCAACGTTATGACCCTTCCTTTGTACATCGGTGTGCATGGCCCAGTGACCCCTGTAATAAAGCTGTGGACGCGCATTCCCGGGCCCTCCTGCCGACTGTGGGCTTGTGGTCGTTCTCGATGACGTCACAGCTGCACTGCCCATGGTGACCCTCTGCTGGATGACCTCGGCCTCCTGAGTCCCCGTAGCTGCTGGGCTCACGTGCCCTCACGGGTGGGCTGCATCCTGCCCTGCTTGCCCCGCTGGGAACACGCGCTCTCAGCTCAGGGTGTCCCCAGATCTTAGTGGCCTTCCAGTGCCAAAGGGCCGGCCGAATCCCCTCGTGTCCCTCAGGCCTCGGTGAAGACTCTACGACACCCTGTGTTCCCACTTTGTCACTTTGCTGCAGAGTAGCTGCCTTCCTTGTGTCTGTTCACACTTCTGCACGTGGGTTCCTGCAACTCCAGACAACGATCCGCATTGGACCCCCAGCAGGATCCAGACCGGCCCCGTCCGCTGCAGCAGAGCCAGGGCGGGCCTGGGGCTGCACACTTCCCGGGGCCCCGCGAGCTCGCCTCTCGCTGGTCCAGCTTGGCTCAAGGTCCTTGGCTGCGTCCGTCTGGGCTTTGTTCGTTGTTCGTGGCTCAGCACTCCCTGATTGGGAGTGTTGACCACTCTGTGTGATTCCCTGGATCAAGTTCTCACCAGGAATCGCTCTCCTAAGGCTTTTACAAGTTTTAACCTCACTCTTTCACCCACAGAAAAAAATAAGTCGGGCGTCCGAATATGCCTGTTGCCCCAGCAAAGTGAGTTTCCCCAGGCGCCGGTGTCCGGCAAGCCAGCTGGGGAGCACGGCGTGGCCGCGATGAGGAGAGACTCCCGCTGAGTTTTGGGTCCATGGGTCCTGGGTGCCTTCGGAACAGCGGTGAACTCGGAGCTCAGCCTGCTGGGCTGGGAACCGCACCCCAGCCAGCACCGTGTGCTAAATACCCCTCTAAGTGCCGGCTCTCCGTTGCCAAAGAATTGTATGTTCTGCTCCTGGTAATTGTATCAAAGGCACGGCTTTTCCAGCTGAGATGTATCCCCAAGCCTGAAGCCACCAAAGCGGGTGGGCAGAAGAGCAGAGCAGGTCAGGGCTGGGGGTTCACATGCGAGCTTGGACGCTCAGGCACAAGTCAAGGGCCCAATGACCAGCCCTGCTGACGCGCCTCCTGCAGGGACTGTGTGTGCAAAGCCAAGCTCGGCCCCTCCCCCGCCGCTTTCGCTCCGACTACATGACGGACCTCAGGACACACCTCCCAAAAGCTGGAAACCCAGTCAGTAACCACAGGCTTGGGGTGCATCCTGGAAACAGCCTTTCCCACGTACAACCCCCTTGGGTCTCCAGGCCATCGGTCAGCTAGAAAGGTAACGTGAGCCACATGTGTGAGTTTAAATGTTTCTAGTGACCACGTTTTTTAAAAGTAAGAAGAAATAAGGAAAAGTAATTTTAATAATATATTTAATCCAGTATATTAAAAATACACTTTTTTCTATCCCACAATCATGCTCTTTGGTATTTACTCAGATGAGTTGAAAATCTACAGCCACAGAGAAACCAACACACAGATGTCTCTGGCAGACTTACTCATAGTCACCAAATCTTGGAAGCAACCGAGATGCCCTTCAGTAGACGATGCGTAAGTAAGCTGGTGCATCCAGACAATGGAAGCTCATTCAGCACCAAAAAGAAATGAGCTTTCAAGCCACAGAAAGACATGGAGCGAACTTAAAGGCATATGACTAAGTGAAAAAAGCCAGTCTTGAAAAGGCTACACACCGTACGATTCCAACAATATGACATCCTGGAAAAGGCAAAACTCCGGGACAGTAAAAAGATGGGTGGTTGCCAGGAGTTAGGGAGCAGGAGGGATGACTGGGCAGAGCACAGAGGATTTAGGGCAGTGAGACTCTTCTGTGCGAGACACTGACGGTGGCCACGTGACGTTACACGTTTGTCCCAAACTGTAGAATGTTCACACCAAGAGCGAACGCTGATGTAAACCGTGGAGTCTGGGTGGTGATGACGTGTCGTCAGGGTTCGTCAGTTGTAACAGGTGCCCCGCTGCAGTGGGGTTTGTTGATTATGCAGGAGGCCCCGCGGGGAGGGGCAAGGGGTGCAGGCGAAATCTCTGGACCTTTCTTCAGTTTTGCTGTGAGCCTAAAACTGCTCCAGAAAATAAAGTTTATTCATTAAAGTTTTTAACATCACATTCTTTTTTCATAGTAAATCTTCAAAATCTGATGTGCGCTTTGCACTCACGCACAGTCGGCTGGATTTCACGTCTCAGTGGCCACTTGGTGCCAGCGGCTCTGCCCTGGGGGTTTCAGCTGCCACCTGCCCAGCTCTGCCAAGGCTGGGCGCACAGGGCCAGTTACCTGAGGGATGGAGCCAGGCCGGGGGGACCACGAGGAGAAGGGAGGATATTAGGGCCACCTCCTGGCACGGCGCTTTATCTCCGTGTGCCAGCTTCACCTTACTGGAAATAATAGCATGTGATGGTGAGCCTTGAAAGGCTTCAACGCCCAGTTGGGCCCAAGAAAGGGAGGAAGTGTCTTTTCCTGACTGCCTTTGCTTCCTCAAGCACACCAATGGGCAAACGCCTTGTGTTTTGGTGTTTACAGCTTACCATCAACGATACACAGGGCTTTTCCTCAGGTTGTTTCAGGACCAAGTCCCCCGCGGAGCGGCCGATGTTTAGTACTTATTTGCTCAACTCAGAGGATAACTGTTATTTTAGAAAAAGCCTGTGTTTTAGGGCAATTAAATAAATAGGTATCAGAAATTTTCTTACTTGGCTATATAATAAGGTGGGAAGTTAGTTTTAAGATAGACCTTTAGGAAAAACACATTATCATAAAACATCAATTATTTCGTGTTCAAATAGTTGGCTTTACATCTAAAAACTTCATTAGCATTTTACCTACCAATTGTTCTGTTGAAAGGAAGCTTGTTACTTATGAGTAGATCTGGCCCTGTCTTGGGGATGATGTGGGTGACAGCAGTGATGACCGGAGAGCTGGCATCCGGGACGTCCCCCTCCCGGGGCCGCTCAGGACCCTGGTGACATCATGAAGAGATTGGAGCTGCCCGTGTCACAGAGGAGGAGCAGACCCCACGGGCCGGGCCGGGCCTGCTGGCACCTCGGAGCCGTGGTTCTTCCCACCTGTCGCGGGCAGGCCATGGTCAAGTTTGCAGGGTTGGTCAGCAGATGGAGAACACTCCAAGGGCCAGTGTGGGCCATGACCGCCTCGGGCTCAGCGGGGCTCAGCCACCTCCCCTCCGGCATCAGATGGGCGAGTAGCGACTTTCCGTGGAGTTCCAGAGGCTTCCGTGAAGAGGCCCACGGAGCCTAACCCAGCGCCCTGCCTGGCACAGTGAGGGCTCTGGAAGTGCCCGCAGCACAGCCCCTGCTCTGCACACAGAAGACCCCGTCCCCACGGGGCAGGCAAGGCCCGAGCAGCCGTGCGACAGGATTTGCCGAGTCAGTGAAAGAGCCAGTGGGCTTGAAGGAGGCTGAGAGAATAAATGAACGTGAAACGGAGAACTGCACGACAGTGAAGAAGGAACCGGAGAGCTGCGAGGGGAAGGACTTGATGGCGAAGGGGAGCAAGCAGCGAAGCCGGGGAAATGCTTGTGGGCCGTGAGAGGGCAAATCGCCAAGTTCTGTGATAAAGTGATTAATTGAGGCGGCCGGGAGAGGATTCGAACAGAGAGCTTTTGACATTGTGCAGTTCGGGAGGAAGACGACAAGGAATTTTAAAGCATATGAAAAAAAAGAAAAGGAGAAAGAAGAGCTGAAAAAAATTAAAGACTGGAGAACTGATTTTTTTTTTTAATGGGCTTGCTGTAAATTCAATCCAGGAAAGCAGGCACTCCTCTGCTCATAATATGAATTTAGTTACTTTTCCGTGGGACGCAGAACCAATTGTTTGAGACTCTGGACGTACCAGCACCCAAGAATGGAAAATGGAATTCAAGAACTACATCATGATGCAATCAGCTCTTGAAGGGACTTTCAAAATTGGAAGGTATTTAGCTATTAAGCTAAATTCTACCTCTTGTGCATGTGTTGTAAAAATTCAGATTCTTCAATGTCATGTGTGAAAAATCAGAGTGTAATGGTCAGACTCCTAACATTCTGTTTAGATGGGACTATAATGTAAAGTAGTCGAATAAGAGACTGTGAAACACCTAAGATTAAACGGATTAACCGGGAGAAGAGGGTCGTGTGCAAAGACCTCATGCCAGCCTCGGGGGATGCCCCTTCCAACGTAGACTAGAATTACCTGGAATTTATACAGCACTTTTCTTCCTAAGAGCCTAAAATGAGTATGTAGTTCTAATTTACCCTCCCCAAGGTCACGACTGATTAAACGTATTATGGGGACTTTCATGTCTTTAGGAAACACGTGAAGTTGAGGGTGTAGAAGTAGAGATACATAAATTGTCAAGACCATTTTATTTTTTCTACAATTCTTTTTTACTGAAGTATAGTTGATATACAATGTTGTGTTAATTTCTGCTGTACAGCAAAGTGATTCAGTTCTACGTATATATACATTCTATTTCATGTTCTTTTCCCTTATGGTTTATCCCAGGATATTGAATATAGTTCCCTGTGCTCTACAGCAAGACCTTGTTGTTCATCCATCCTACATATAAAAGCTTACATCTACTAACCCCAGCCTCCAACTCCATCCCTCCACCAACCCCCTCCCCCTTGGCAACCACCAGTCTGTTCTCTATGTCCATGATTCTGTTTCTGTTTTATAAATAGGTTCATTTGCGTCATATTTTAGATTCCACATACAAGTGATATCAAGACCATTTTAAAGTTGGAGAATTGGGAGACCAGATTGGGTCCCCAAAACCTGAAGTGTGATCTAAACGCACTCCCTGACCCCCAGCTGATGCGCCATGCGCTAAATCTTGGACCGACCCACTTATCATTTGCCAGCTGAGCAGAACACTTGACATTATGCGTTTGTGTGGCCCACAGCAGTCTGCTGTGCTCCAAGCGCTGAGGAAATACATGGATGAGCCTCTTTCTACGGGTGAGGAGCCATCCCGAAGCTGCGCCTGTTTTCCTTGCCGCGGGTTAGGGCGCCCGTTTGTGCTGCCCTCAGTGGTCCTGCGAGACCTGACGTTACCGGAGCACAAGCGCCTGCCCGGTGGTACCCGTGACTTTATTATCACACAGCGAGGAGTTCACAACGACGAAGCATTCCCCAAACCGTGGAGTCTCTGAGTCCCTGCGCACTCCACCGTTTACTACTGAGTCATTGAAGGACTGAGAATCTTGTGTACACAGTGGAAAGCTCCTGTAGACAACAGGGGATGTTTACTGGAGTGTCTATACACCAAAAGTAATGATATTAATATCGTTTACTACTGCTTTTCATGGACCACAATTTTTTTTAATTTTTTTAATTTTTTAAAGTATTGATACATGAGTGGCTTAACAGATCTGAGACCGTATCCCAATCTGTCAACTAACTAATCTTGAAAAAGCCAAATTTCTTTGAATCACAATTTTCGCTCTGTAAAATGGGAACATTAGACCAGTTGATTTCTCAGATTCCTACCAGGTTCTGTTGTTCTACGAGCTTCCGAGACCCACACGCTCTGGGCTCAGTTTGCTCTACTGAGAAATGAAAATGTTAAATGCCAGGATGACCCCGGTGCCCCCTGGGCTCCCGATAAAACCAGCACGGATTTCATCAACCAGTCTTTCTAGCCACATAGACACCACTGCAGTCATTTTTATAAAAACGGAAAGTGTTTCAACTTCAGAGAAGTACTAGCAACATATGTCCTGCCATGACATCACAAGCAGGGGTCACATGATAACTGTGTTCAGTCTCTGGCCCAGCAGTCCTAAATTTTTTCCCGTCGACCACTCTGTTCATTATTTCAACTCTCACTGTCTCCGTTTCCCAAGTTAAAGAAATGGAGGCTCAGAGACGCTGGACAGGGTCCCGTCACAGCTGGGCTGGAATCTAGGACTCACCACTTCAATTGTGTTTTATTGTCTACTTGCAGTTGTCAATACATTTCATGACTTTTTCACTTTTTCTTGAATAGAAGCTTAGACTACTTCACCAAGATCTCAGTTTTGTGATCTTTGTAAGTGTAGAACTCTCCAGAATCTGTCGAAATGTTAACTTCAGAGTCATTCAGAGAATCCCGATTTTAGAATCTATGCACTGATAAAACCATTTCTATTTCTATCATGGGAAATAAATACTTTTAAAAAAGATCTTTGCAAATGCCCCACTACAAAATCCAAATCACAAAAACACAGCAGCAGGTCACTGTGTTTCGGGCATTATTGGAATTCACATGGTTTCCTGGCTCTGCCAAGGGAGATGCTTCTGGAGCGTGAATGTGATGCAAAGGCTCATCCCAAGCTGAGGACACGCTGGCAGTGAGGCCGGGACACGCCGGACAGGCAAAGGGCCAGTGGACCCTTAAAGCACGGAAAAAGAGGCTGTTAGCAAAAAGACAAGAGACGACAAGTGTTGGTGAGGACATGGTGAAAAAGGAACCCTTGTGCCCTGTAGGTGGGAGTGCAAATTGGTGCAGCCACTGTGAGGCACAGTATGGCGGTTCCTCAACAATTAAAAATAGAATTACCATGTGATCCGGCAACTCCACTTCTGAGCGTTTATCCAAAAGAAATGAAAACAGGACATTGGAAAAATACCTGTATCACCATGTTCATTGCAGCATTATTCACAATAGCCAAGATACAGAAACAACCTAAATGTCGATGATGAATGGAGAAAAAATATGTGAAATGTGTATATTCTACTATATATATATATATTCCACTAAATATTATATATTATATATATTCACTATATATAATAATATATATTATATATATCTCACTATAATATTCCACTATATATAATATCGTGCATTATATATAATATATATCCACTTTATATATTCCACTATGCATAATATTCTATATATTGTATATATTTTGCTATATATATTATATATAATATATATTCCACTACCTATATTCTACTATATATAGCATATATTATATAATACATATATTTACTATATATAATATTACATATTATATAATTTATATATATAGTAGTATATATCTATAATATATATTCTGCTATATATTCCACTATAAATAGTATGTATTATATATATTCCACTATATAATAATATTCCACTCTAGATATAGATATAGATACAAATACAGGTACACAGAGAGAGAGAGAGAGGAATACTTCCAGTGATATACAGGAAGGAAATCCTACCATTTGCAGCAACATGAATGGGCCTTGAAGACACTATGCTGAGTAAAGTAAGTCAGACAAAGACAAATTCTGTATGATTGATCTCATATGTGGAATCTGAGAAAACTGAACTCAGAGAAACAGAGAGCAGATCGGTGGTTTCCAGAGGTGATGAGTGCAGTGGGATGACATGGGTGAAGGTGGTCAGAGGTACAAACCTCCAGTCTTAAATTTAAAGAAAAAAAATGTCTATTTCAAAAAAGATTGCAAACTAGCTAGAGGTGTGATCTGTGTTTTGCAGCCTGAGATAAGAGGCAGTAAGTCGCTGAATCGGGATGGAAAGTCAAGTGCGGAGCCGGACACCCAGTAAACTGAGGGGGGATGGCCCGGGGCGGCGGGCCCTCACATGGCCTCCACGCCCCCTGCTCGGCACCACCCACATGGCCTTGGGAGCCCCCAGCCCCCGAGAGTGGGCCTTCTCCATTTGTGCACTGCGAGGTTGGGGGCCCCTCCAGGACCCCACGGGCCCGGCGCGTGTCCCAGCTCGTCGTGACCGTCATCCACTCCTGTGCCCGAGGTGCACACAAGGCCGTGTCGGCTGTGCTTCTCCACCCGGGGCCACAGCAGCCATTCTGTGCAGAAAAGCAGCAACTTACAGTGCCAAAAAGCATCCTTCTTTGCTGACACAGCCCAGTTCTGAGCAGGCGCGTGGCTCCCTCCTGAAAGGGGACATCTGGAGAGGGGTGACAGCCAGAGACATAGCCCAGGGTCGGGCATAGGGGGCCTGGCTGCGGGGTTCCAGGGCAGTGTACCCCTACACCCGCCCCTGCACCCGGATAAGAACCGCAGCTAAAGCACTGAATCGTCTTTCCCCGTTGGCGTGAGTGGGTAAAAATATCTTACCGGAAGAAAACTTAACATTCAGAGGTCCTTTTTCCTCCAATTGGCAGGGGACGTAGACGTTTACAGTTTATAACCAGCAGCCCCTTTTTTCACAGAGGTAGTGGAGTCACTTTACTAAAGCAATACTTAGCTGCCAAGCATGCAGATGAAACAGAGCAGCCCTGCCCGCCAGCACACGGAACGTGGAGCCGGCCGCCCGCCACAGAAGCCCCTCCAGACCCCCGTGCAGGGCACGTGGAGGCCGTCATTGAGTTTGCTGGAACTTACGGAAACTGTTCTCAATGGGGGAGACCAGTGTCCTCCAAGAGGAAGATTCTGGAAATGGTCAGAAAGGTCAGCTGGGAGTGTAGGTGGCGGGGCACATCCCCGGCCATTGCTGCCCAAGCGAACCTTCTGGAGGTCCCTCCGCGCCCGAATCGGGGGTGGTGGATGCAGGGGAGAAGGTGGGGATGCTCCTGGGCTGAGCCTTCGTCACATGGACTCCAGTGGGTTTTGCTGATTTCGGTTTTCCCTCCCAGAACGGGGGGATGGTAGCAGCCAGCGTGGCCTGGCTGCCCAGATGCCATTCAGCTCCCGTCTGCCTTTTTGTTTACACTGGGGACACAATAGAAGCTATAGTCCTTCCAATACATCATTTATAAGTGTATTCTACCTCTGAATGTACAGACAGAACTGGCTGTGCGTGAATAAGCCCTGTGAATATTGCCAAGACACTGTGCTTTGTTCAGCATTATTCTTCACAATAGATACCACACTTTGGAAGTAATTTTAAAAAGGGAATCAAAATAGTGGTACTTTTAGCCTTTGTTTCTTTTATACCACACTGCATTCTGTGTCTCTCATTCAGCCGCTCCCATTATACTGACAAATTAAATAAACCACTCCATTGCAGAAAGGCTCGGGCAGGCAGGACTTCGCTCCAGTGCAGCCCCGGGAAGTCGAAATAAACATTGAGGTGGCTTCTGCGAGCCATTTCAGCTAACTTTAGTGGGAAAAAAGTTGGGGGGCTGGAGGGTTTGAGCTGGCCAGCAGCACCCCAGAGCCAGCGCCTGCAGCAGGGAATGGACCGGCAGAGAGGCTGCAGTTCCAGAGCTGCTGAGAGCTCCTTCCTGCTGGGTGGCCCCTGGGAGCAGGACCAGGTGAGTCACAGGAGAGAGGGGCAGGCTGGGGGCTCTGCCAGCTTGAGCAGCTGACCAGCTGACCTCTCTGGGAGGTCCAGAAGCTTCCCTCTTGCAAGCATCTTGGCTTTCCTCTTCTTTCTGGAAGGCTTGATTTATTCATACGTTTGCTGAGCTGCTTCCTAAAGAGGGGCAGTGAGGGACAGGTGTGGCAGAAGCTTCCTCTCTCTGTCTCTGTTTCTCTCTCTCTCTCTCTTAAACTCTACCTTGACTTTTAGCAGTTTTGAGTCTGTACAGTCCCAATCTATTTTTGAAATTCAAGCATGGGAAGAATAGAGGATAGGATTTTTGAGTGTGGGATTGGTTTGGGTCTTTTCAAGGTCCCAAGATGCACTGGAGACATGAACGCCATCTTTGCAAGGCATCCCCCTGACTTTTGGCCTGGAAACATTTTTATTTTTGCAGAAGGAGAAAAACAAAAAAATTTTACTTTATACTTGGGAAGGAAGCTCTTTTAAATTAACAACTGATTTTTTTTTAAAGACACAAATTTACTTTGAAATAGAGCGTGCCTCGGGGGCGTTTGGTTAAAAATCTGGGTTTGTGATTGTTGGGCACAAACTGTGGTGTAGGTGTTTAAAAGCAGCTCTGGCTTGACTTGGGAAAATTGCCGTGAATGGTGTAAAAGTCACCTTCCAGCGTCTGTGCTGGGACCCTACAGACCCCACGCCCCCTCTTGCCCCTCCCCCCCACTCAACAAAATAACGGGAATTGGTGGAAAAGACGGAGTCCAGAGAGCTTGTTGTCAGGGGCCTCAGAGGCGGCCAGATTCCTTATGAAAACAGAGCCAGTAAATGCCAGTCACGGGGGACGCTTTGAAGCCTCCAGCCACCAGCTAAGATGACCTCATTGAAAATGCACGGTGTCTCGGGCCTGGGGTGGGAACTCTGTGTTCCAACAGAGGCGTCCCCTGGCTGCGAAGTCAGAGGCCACCGCAGGCAAAGGGAAATATTGAGCCAGAGGCGTTTGACCAGAACCATCGGGGTTCATCTTTTATTACCAAAGAAAGACTTGAAAAAGCCCAGGTGAAATTTCCTTCCATTGTCTCGGAAAATTCTCTGTAATTTGCCCCCAGGGAAATCCAAGTGCCTTGTGGCCGGGCCCCCGCTCCACCCCCTCTGTCCTCCTCTCCCCTCCTCACTCAGCGTAAATGTCTCCGGGGTCCCTGGAGAACCGTGTGGGTGAGAGGGGACGCTGAAGGTCAGGGTTGCCCACTGTGGCCTGACTTTTAAGCTAAAGAGGTTTTTCTTTCTCTTGTTGCCATGTCAGGTCTAATTTGGCGGCATTATGCTAAAGGGGTGGGCCTGCTCCTGACAGGAGGGGGTTAAATGAGATTACAAGCTTTAGAGGCTGTCAGCAGCTCCTGCTGCCTGGGATGTTAAATTGCGATTTAATGGTCAGCTTTATCTGTAGAGTATCAGTGGAGATCTGCTGTTTTCAGCAACTTAATTGGCTCTGTGTGTGCAGGAGTTTTTCGGGGAGGTGGGAGAGCTGACCAGATTTTAGTGCTGAATTATTTAGAGATCACACTGGCAGAATGTCAGTGGAAATCTGTGGTGCGTTTTGTTTTTCTGGAGCACAGAGAGCTTATGAATGGGCGAGATGCCGGATTCTGCTGCCATACCCGAAACTTTCTAAAAATATTCCTAGGCTCTGATGTCGTTTATTTATAGATGGAATAAACAAAAAGTAACAGTTGCTATCACAACATATGTGCGGTGCCCTCTTGCAAGAGTGGGGCGGTGAGGATGTGCAGATCGAGAGGCAGAGAACTCCAGACAAAATGAGTGTGTGCTGGGCCTTCCGAAATTTTAACAGATGGCATCAGCGTGGAGCTGAGTATTCCTGGGTGGATTTCAGGTGAACTACAGGTGACTCAGGCAGTGCAGACTGATATCGGGACAAGGGAGCGTGTGTGCGCGTGTGTGTGCACACGTGTGCACGCGCGCCTTCACGTGTGAGCGTGCCTCCATGCAGGATGGAGTGTAATCCGCGTCCAGCACACTGGTTGGTCCACGTGTGTCCAAGTCACCTGCGTGACGTGGAACGGTATGAAATGGTGGACGCCGCATCACATCCTCCTCCAATCCCATCAGTTACCTAGGGTTCCAGGCAATCTGTTCAGGCCCCAAGGGCCCTGTATAGTTGGTATTTCCAGACACAAGCCACGGAGGGAGGGCCGTGGTGCCCTCTTCGGATCACCTGCAGGAGGGAGTGTGCGCGTCACAAGGGACGAGCAGCCTGGGTGTTGGTGACACTCGAGGGAGACTAGGTGTTGTGGTGGGTATTGGGGGTGGCAGAGGACACACGAGGGATCGTAGGAGGAAAGGCGGCAGGAAGAAAGAAAACAGAGAGTTTTCCCAGCAGACATCAGCATTGTCTGTTCCCAGTGAGGGTCAGTCCGGAAAGTTCAGGATTAGTAAATTTAATATCCTGTCAAAATTCTCATGATAATGAGTCCTGGCCGGCCAGCTGGCACGGCAGCCTCGGCACCGCAGCCGGCGAGATAGCGCAGCTCATTTATGAGCAGGAGATTGTGCTGCGCTGGCACTGGCGGCCCCGGCTCAGCCGAGGGGCGGTCCCCGGTCGTGCGCAGCCCCCGGCCCCGAGCTCCCGTAGCCCAGCCACACGACTGGGTGACCCATTCGTGCCTCGCTCGCTGGGAGCCCTGGGTTTTCCTAGCAGAACCGGGGAGATGCCTCGTAGGAAAACCTCATCCTAAAACCATCCCTTGCCCGCCCGTTGTGTCGCGGAAACACCAGTATTGTGATCCGACGCGGGTGTAGACGGATGGACAGGAGAGTCGCAGGGCCGGGGAGAGAGGGAGAGCCGGGCCAGGAGAGGGAGGCTGGCTGTGGCCGCCTCCCCGCAGGACTGCCTGGGCGGTCTGCAGGCCGCAGGGGTGATGCGAGACGTTGTGTGCCCAGCGAGGAGCCTAAAAACGAGACAGTTCCTGTGCAATTTGTTCAAGGCCTGCACCTCTCTAGGCAGCTGTCAGATCCGTGCATTATGGTGCATTGAATCTGAATGAGGCTCTCAACATCAAAACCTCGTCTCCATTATGATATCATCTCCCGCTCTAAGCCGTAATGCTTATTAATTCTGCACCCATACTCTCCCGGCTTCGGCAAATGTATTCCATCAGCCTAGCATTTAATTTAATTAGTACAGCTGGGCTCTCATTCTCCTTTCTGTGTCAGAGGTATTGTCAGCACGGTCTGCTGTAACACAATTACTGATTGCTTTTAGATAGGCAGAAATATGATTAGGGTATTGGGTGACTGTATCATAAGCCTTATTAGATTCATTTGAAATCTGGAGATAAATAGGAAACTTTTATTTGCAGTGTAATGAGATTATGCTTATTAGGCCAAGACCTCACAGCCTTTTGCAAAGAACACTGTATCAGTCGGATTATACTCTGGAAACACACTCTCTGCTCCCGGCATCCCAGCCATTTCTGGGCCTCGGAGACTCCACTGTTGTCACCTTGGAGTCGTTTCGGGATTATGGCCACCCTGGTATCTTCCCGGTGATAAAGAGCACCAGTATCCCTTTTCCTTCTAAAGTCTGATGGAATACATACATGTTGATATGGAATTGTATTTTGCCAGAAATATTTTGAAAAATCAGTACACAGGCTAAGAGAAATTATACTTTTAAACGTATTTATTTGCTTTTAAGGATGTTTGCATTTATTCCACGTCGCTTACAGAGATTGGCATGTAATGAATGTCTTAAAAATCCCTGGTGCTCAATCTCTAAAACATTTATCACTGCTGTTATTGTTTTGATAACAGCTAGTACAATTCCAGAAACATTTATTTTTTTTCATTGGCATTTATTTGATCATCTCAAATTTCTAATATTTGTGGAGGGTTCAGGCAGGAATTTTCTCCTACCCAGAATAAATCAGTCTTGAATAGTGCGGAGCTATCATGAAAGTGCCGGCATAACTTGAGGAAATCTACTGAAGTAGAAAGAATTTAAGGTGGCAGTATATTTAACTGAGCTGAAATTTGTCAAATATACTTATTGGTTTTAAAATAAAGTGTTTCTCTACCCAAGGAAAATGATGATGATTTTTCCTAGATATAAAAGTTTGGGGATGATATATATGAATTTTGCTTTAGGAAAATCCAAGATGTAAAATCTAAATTCGCGAATTACATACAGTATCTTTAAACTATGAATTATCTCCTATATCATGCCCATCTCTCACCCCACTCCATTTTTACCAGATAATTTATAACATTATTTGATTTAAATGACTCTAGATAGATAATTTTCATGAATTCATTTATTGTATAAGACCTACATGTACAATGAATGTGCTTTGGTGTTAACGTCCAAAAAACAAGGAGCATATATTTCTTGGTTAAATATGTGGTCACATCAAGATATGTAAAAAAGGAAAACCTATGCTGGCTTGCCCAAACCGAAAGTTAAAAAGGAGATGGGGGGGTACGGGGCAGGGAGAATGGGGGTTATTACTTACTGGGTACCAAGTTTCTTTTTGGGGTGATGGAAAAGTTTGGGAAATAGATATGGTGATACTCTCACAACAGTGGGAAAGTCATTAATTGTACAAAGCCACTGGATTGTACACTTACAGATGGTTAAAATGGCAAATCTTATGTTATATATATTTTACAACAACAGAAGAAAAAGAGAAAAGAAAGAGGCAGGGGTCCGTGGGGCCCCATCAGTGTGAGTGGCAGATTATGGAATGCCCTGGTCAGTGACTTCATGCTTCAGCCCTTGGATTTACCAATGACCGTGGATTTTAAGTTCTAAATTAGTGAGCTTTATGCTCATTCCTCAAGTTCAAGTTGAGCATTTCCTGTCAAAGTATCAGAAAGTCTAGTGAAGACATTTGTTGTTTCCCAAAAATGATCCATGACGAAAGTCTTGCTTGGCCTTGACAAGAATTCTTGGTGGCGTAATTCATATCCGGAATTAAGATTGTCTGACTCTGTTCAAGGATTAATATTCAGGGAAGAACTAAATGAATAAGGAGTGAAGAAACATCAAGATGTGTTAGTGACCTTTTATTTTTCCACTGGCACAGAGAAGGGAGCTAACATTCCTGCTGTCCACTGCCATCTTTTGTCAGTTTTACGGGGGCATAATTGACACATAAAATTGTAATATATTTTAAGTGTTCATCATGGTGACCTGATATACCTATAAAATGTGGAAGGATTCCCCCACCTAGTTTATTATCATGCATCACCTCACATATTTATCCTTTTTTTTTTTTTTTTGGTGAGAACATTTAAGTTCAACTCCCTTAGCAAATTTCATTATAACACAGTGTTATCAACTGTGTTACATTAGACGCTCAGACCTTATTCATCTTATACCAAAAGTCTGTGCCCTTTGACCTGCTTCTCCCCATCCTCCCACTGCCATCCTTGCATGGGATGAAGTGAAGGAGAGGCGGTATCTAAAAGCTTAGAGGGGAATGGGGTTGGCCTCCAGGGGCATCAGCAGCCAGAGTGAGCCCTATGCACCCACCTCATCTTAACCAACTTCCTCCCAAACCCTCTTCCTTCCCACGGTACAGCACACACTCAGCTCCTGCTCTTACCAGATGTGCCTGATTTGCTCCGACATCTTTTTATGCCACTTGCAATTGCTGTTGTCATTTTTAAATTTAACTAAATATGTGAGCCACTGAAATATGAATGCAAAAAAACCATAAAGAATTGGGGGTTTTTTTCCTATGGAAATTGAGGATTTAGGAAAGACTAGATAAAAACAGTTGTTTTTAAAAGTATAGAATTACCTGTGGGTGAGATCAGTGTCAGTTATCAGGGGAAGATCATTGAAACCTAAGAATCGACATTCAGGTTGCTTCACAAGTGGTTTTAATTAATTGTTTCTCTTTAAAGAAACACAAGAGATGCATTATAGATAGATGTTTTCTATGTGAGAAAAAAAGACTATGAAAACCCCTCAGCAGCAGCTTTGACCCTACATCAAATAGGTACATGAGTCACGTTAAAAGGCTCGGGTATAGATCTGAATTTTTTTTTTTTATTCCCTACTGGAACCTTCTTATCTGATTACCACCAATCACCAGTCCCAGCACATAAGCCCAGAGGAGCTCCAAGCTGGGGGGTTCGGGAGGAGACGGGAAGGGCTGCCTGTGCTGTGCCCTCCTGACTGAAGCTCTGACACCAAGGAATTTGCAGGGGTTCCAAGGCGGTTCAAAGTGATTGCCGTTGGGGTAGAGTGAACAGATGCTCACAGATAAATGCCCGACAGCATTTAAGCAGAAGGGGCTGACCCTTTCATGGTGGTCGCAGAATGGGACAAAGGGATTGGAGTGGAATGGAGTGGAAGGGAAGAGAAGTCTTAGCTGCTTTCTCAGGCATGCTCAGCTGTTCATCTGGAAAATTCACATCTAACTGTCACATGCATCTGGCTCCTCCCTCTGTTTTCCTAACCAGTCTCAGAAGTGAGGTTTCCCCAGGTAATCAGAGGAGCCCACACAGCAGGCAGAGCCCGGGCAGAGCTGACCTGGGTCTTGGCCCCTGCTGGCCACCGGGCCCTTATCTGCAAACCACCAGGGCTGAATCTGGTCCCCACACAGCCCGTCCTGCTCTGGTGTCGTGTGCTCCTGGCATCACAGAGCTCAGGGCCAGAGAAGAATATCCAGTCTCTCATGGGGATTGTCGCCACCACTTAGAGAGCTTCTGCCTGGGGTGCCCAGACCAGGTTACTCAGTTTCTCTTTTTTCTCTGTGTTTCACTCATTGGTAAAATGAGGACCTAATGATAGCTTTGTTACAGGGGTCATGTTAGGGTTTAATAGTTGCGCTGGGTGACACGTATGAAACATACAGATTTATACAATACACAGTATATGTAACGTGGGATGTGTGCCTGCGTGCGTATGTGCATAGATTCACACACACACACACACACACAACCTCTAACACCATCCCCCCCAGCACTGTCAGCTCTCGTCCACTGGCCACAGCTGCTGTTGCTTGGCTATCCCTACGGTCACTGGAAAGAAAACATCTTCAAACTCATTATTCATATTCAGATCCACAAAAAAGCATTTCACGGAACCGTTTTACCTTCAGCCCAAAGTGGTCAAGCGAGCCCACTATTCAGCCACAGTGTCAGTCTTCTTACTTTTCTGGGTTGACCAAAGAGGAAAGATTTGAAGAAAAGAAAATTATAAATAAAGATAGGCGGTAGGTGAGAGCACGAGTTCCTTTACCGGGGCGACTGTAAGAAAGCACCACAGATGGGGCGGCTTAAGCAATGGGAATGTGTGGTCTCCCTGTCCTGGAGGCTGGAGGTCCGAGATGAGGGTGCAGGGGCAAGGCTGGTTCCTCCTGAGGCCGCGAGGGTGGATGTGCCCGGCTCTCCCCCCACGATCCTTGGTCGCATCACCCCATCTCTGTCTCTGTCCTCGCATGCTGGCAGTCTTCTCCCTGCGCCTGCGTCTCTGTGACTCTTCTTGAAAGGACACCAGTTACATCCCACGAAGGGCCGCCCGGCTCCAGTAGGACCTCATCTTAACTCATGACATCAGCAAAGACCCATTTTCCAAATAAGGTCACATTCTGAGGTCCCGGGGCTCAGGACGTCAATGGATGAATTTTGGACCGGGGCTCAGGACGTCAATGGATGAATTTTGGACCGGGGCTCAGGACGTCAATGGATGAATTTTGGAGAGGTACAGCTCAACCCGTGAAAGAGCAGGAGGCATTCTGCTCAGAAATGGTGACTCTCACAGAGAACATACAGTTCTTTGGTGCCATTTGAACAGCCCCAAAGCTGAAGGAGCCTGAGGCTTGTCCTGTAAACTTGACGACGGTGGCTGCTGTTCCAGCCTCTGCTTTATCACGAGAATACTTGGTGGTTTGTTGTTACTTTCTCCCTGGAATGAACTGGCCACCTCGCCATATTTCTGACTAAGGGACTCCACCTTGCTGGCGGTCTCAGTAGAGGTAGAGACTGGACATCCGTAGCATGTAGCGCCCAGATCCCCCGGAGAGCGAGGGATGGCGCTGGGGAACGAGGTCGGCGGCGGAAGTTTGCACCTGAGATGCTCCCCCCTGCGGAAGCCCAGGGCAGCTTTTTTAAGCAATGGCAGACCCCGGCCCTGGCCCGGGCCGTTAAGCCACACCCTTTGGGGTGGAGGTCCCCCATGCGGTGAAGGGCCCCAGCGGTGCCGGTGGGCCGCCAGGGTGAGAACCGCAGCTCCGGGTGCGAAGGGTAATGACTATCCCGGTCTGGCGTGGGTGGTAGGATTTGGGGACGGCAAGCAAGCTCGGCCCCAGTACTTCCTAGGTCTCACTGAGCGGTCTGTCCGCCCTGGCAGCACCTATAGATCAGGGCCCACCTGGCACTCCGAGGTCTCCCCAGCCCACCCCGGTCTTACCTTCCTTCCCTGGGAGCCCCGTCCTGTGAAGTTTTCCCACCAACGTTCCCTCATCTGAACCTCGCCTTGCCAAGGCCCATCCCCTGGGGGCGAGCTCCCCACCCCGCTGTGTGTCCAGCGAGGACTAGGCCAAGCCTGTGTCCGTGTTAACAGACGCCTGAGGACTTGCTGTGCCGAGAGCTCCTTCTCTGTTACGTCCTCGATCCTGGAACTGTCCTGCGGTGCTTATTAAACGTACAGAGCCTCACCTTTCCTACACTGCCCCAGGCCTTTTAAATTAACATCCCTACAGGAAGGGCTGCAAAATACGTATTTTCCAAAAGCATCTTTGTTATTTCTAACAATTTAGCAAACTTAGGAAATCCCATGTTCTCTCCTTTAATTCTCGCCGTGGCTCTCTGAAGCAGGTACTACATTACTCGCAGTTACCGACGAGGAAACTGGGCTTCGAGGGGTAACTCACCCGCACTTGAGCCACAGAGGCCCCTTCAGACCCTGTGGCAGGTGAAAGGAGGAGACATTTGGGGTGAGAGGGAGTTCAAGGTCTCTGGATACCCTTTGCTTCACACTCACACCCACCTACATCCCTCATTTTTTAGCCTTGGTGAAAAATTATCACCACAATGGGCTGTTTTCCAGAAGACGGCTCTGCACGTGTGCCAGACCACAAGGGGCATGTCGCCTTTAACGACCTGGTGGGTGGGGACAAAGGCCCTGCTGCCCTACAGAGACTCCCCATCCTGTTAGCTGCAGGGTCAGTGGTTTCTGCCATTAACTCAGAGGCAGCTTCGCAATGGCTTTTAGAAAAATCAGTGCACTAAAATTGTATGTAAAAGGAGATTGTGTCATTAGGTGCTAAATACATGTTTACCACAAAGGAAGAACAATTTTTATCTCCGGCCCTGTTTTACAGGCAAAAGTGTATAAGAAAGAAATGCTGATCATCGGTTTTCCAAGAACTCATGGATTAAATGAAAGCATAATCATTGCTATATGTTTGTTTGATGTAGATCCAAAGGTAGAATCATAACAGAAGTAATTAATTATTAAAGTCTGCATTTAGTCCGAAAGCCCTAGGGAATAGTACACATTCATTCATCTGAGACTGATGTGTTTCCTATTAAAAATACGCCTCCCGAATTTCCTGGCCGTCCGTTCTTTAAGAAGCAGCAGTTGGGGATAACATCTCCACCTCAGGGGCAAGGTTCGCTGTGATGTCCTCTGTAGACTACCTGAGGGCACCATCCAAGGAGGCTAAAAATAATAAGAGGAAGCATTCATCCTTCCAGGATTATCTTCCTTGGCTCTCATGATAACCGTGGGTTTTCCAGAATTATGTCCCAAGGTGAGAAGGCTGTGGGCAAAGCATTCTCAGAGACACCAGACTCTTGACTGTTCGTCCTTCCAGGTGTGGAAGGACCAAATATCCTACAGGCAGAGTAATGGAGTTGAAACCACTGAGATGGAATTTTATCATCTTCTCGAACCTAAGCTCACTCTTGAGTGATCCTGTCCTGAAAATAACTGATGGGAAAAAAATACCCCAAACCACCATGGGCTTCAAGTTACTATTAGCTTGTTGAATTTTCATCATTCTATATAAACCTACATACTTCAATAAAGAAGGCAATTGCATTCTTCATCTTGGACCAAAAGGGACAATGGACTTGCCTCTCACTGGTCTGTGTATGTTACAGTGTCCCTACCTCAAGTCTTAGGTTCTCGCTTTCCTAATTACTCTCACTGCTACTCTGTGATGAAAGTAGACTTATAAATCTTTAACTATATCCTTATTTACAGAGGAAAAAACTGATTCAAGGGCAGATCAAACTGGGTCATTTGAGGGCCCAACCAATGTATTCATTAATTAAACCTCCTATCTCTCTCAAATGTGCGTGAAGACTAGAGATGTAGGATTTCTAATGTAGCTGAAGAGGGAAGACATAGGTGTGCATCCACCAGGGCAAAGGAGCTGGTGCACAGGGGCAAGTCAGGGTTTCCCTTCCCCTGAGCTTCCTGGAGCTCCTGTTCTGCCGTCTCCTGGCCCTGTGACTTTGGGCAAGTTATTAATCTCTCTATGCCTCGTCTTTCTCACCTGTAAAATGGGGCCGAGTAGTTCCTGTGTCGAGGGTGCCCCGAGGAGCACGTGAGACGACACACACAACGAAGGCAGTGCAGGGCCCAACGCACGGCAGGTGCTCAGTCCGTGCCAGTCTAGGCTGTCATCAAAGCTCCTTGTGTCAGAGGTCAGCCAGTCCCTCCTCCGGACAAAAGCTGGACACACCCCTTGCCAGAGAGTCACGCTCTTCTTCTCTAAAAGAAGAGCAGTCCCCGGGGTTGCACAAGAAGAAGGTTTGAAAGGAATTTGATCATGAGTCCACCGTGGACTGCAGTGTCCCTGTTCCCGTGGTGGCAGTTGAGCCCCCACCCCTGTGGAGCAGTAACCTCGCCGGACACCCCGCTGCCAGACCCAGTCTCCACCCAAGTCTCCGTGGACCAGCCGGCTGGTGGCCCCCGGAAGAAACCGCCTTGTCCAGCCTGCACTCCAGGCGCCCACGCGCTGCTTCTCACAACCATCTTTTGGTCCCAACAGGAGTCACAAGGCTGGGAACACTCGGCTGGGAACACTCACCTGGGACAAAATCTTTGGTCACAAGAGGCTGGCACAGGGATGGTCACTGAGACTTGCAGTAAAGGATTTTAAAACAACTAATAATTGTCATCAAAGCAAGTGTCAAAGAGCATGACTCAGATTTTCCTGCTATTGTCCATTCACATGTTCAGAAATGACGACAGCTCACACACCGTCCGAGGGATTCTCAGTGGGAAGCTTTCAAATACAAGGCAAGCTCGGGCTGTCTAACGAGGTGAGCACCGAACTCGCCTCCCAGGCACCCAAGCTTGACAGTCAGGCTTTCCCAGCAGCCATCGGTCCAGCCGCTCTTTCCTTCCTTCACATCCAGACCACAAGAAAAGGGCATGTACATCCTTATTCAGCGCCCTGAATTCACCGAGCCTTCAAAAGCACGTGAAATCATATGGACTCCGGCAGGTACTGAAAGCACAGCCAGCTGCTGCCCCTGGGTGAGCTCTGAGTGGACGGCTGGTTGCACGTGAGTTCCTGAGTCCCCGGGTGACCCATTCCTGGGTTGGGTGCCTGGCACCCGTGGGCTCACAGGGCAGCCACCGCTACAGCCCAGATGCCGTCCGCAAGCACCACGCCCATCCCTGAAGCACTGTTTATCTTCATGGCGTATCAGAACCCCTGACAGATTAATAAATGGCCAAGGGGAAAAATCACCACCCAGAAGTAATACCTGGGGAATGACACCTGCACTGAAGTCACATCTGTGGCCATCACTGCCACCAACACGGGCAGAGAGATGGGCGGCAGCAGAGAGCCCCAGGTGCTTCAGCATGGCTGCGGTCTCTCTGCAAGGTTCTTAACGTGGCAAATGTGGAGATTCCCGAGAAGCAGATCAGGCAGGGCTCCAGCCCGGAGCGCAGGCTGGGAGGAGGGAGACCGGGTTCTTTGGAGGAGAAATCTGGGGCCAGCTGTATGTCCCAGTGGCAGAATCACCTAAAAGACAGACTGTCCCAGTGTGGCTTTAGATGCTGGGGATCTGAGATTCAAGTGGACACAGGTGGGAAGACGACGTCTGGGATGTCCACGGACCCATCCCTCCAGCGTTGTCCTTCAATAGAAAGGGATGAATCAATCAGCAAGTCAATCAGCAAACGTTTACTGGGCACCTGTGAGCCAGAGGATGCAATACAGTGAAAAAAGCATGAAAACAGTTACTGCCCTACAGAAAAAAATCGCGTGGCGAATTGGGGCATACATGTATTTTTTAAAAACCAAGTATGTGAGGCAGGGACACACGAGGACCACATGGCTAAGAACCAACACCAAAGCCTGGAGAAAGCGCACTCACTTCGTCCCTTCTTCCCACACTTGGGCACGTGAGCTTCCCCAAGTCTGCAAAGAGGGGTGTTTTTGTTTGTGTGAGAAGCTCAGTAGTCACGCAGGCATGGGACCTCAGGGAAGATCTGTGCCCGTGGGTCCAGGACACTTTCACCCCGGATTTTTCTAAGCAGGTCACCCATTCCATAGTCTCCATTTAGGTGAACTCAGAGGTGGTCCCAGTTCCAGCCTGACCTGAGAATTACGAGCCATGCATGACACAGTGTTGGGAAGAGCATGGAAAAGGCTGTGGAAATAGAATCATGGCCAGTGAACGCCATGCCCTTTGTAAATATGACGTTGCTGTAATAAATTCAAACACCACTGCGTCACATTGGAGGCAGGTGATGACTGGTCCAGCTCCCTTTCCTCCTTCACTACTATCCCTTTCCCCACCTGTGAAATGTAGGTCTCCTAAGAGCCCATCTCGGGCTTCTGGTCTTTGTCCCAGACTCAGAAACCCCCATTCCTGATGGGTAGCTTGTCATTTCCACGTTAATATTTCACCATCACCTAAATGTGCAGTCTCGACCCAAGGAACCACCTTGGCCTTGACTCCGGGAGCTGATTCAAGTCTTCCCTCCCCTCCCCGCTGCGCCAGGGCAGATGCTCTCCAGTCCTGAGTCCAGGGGCCCCGAGGTGTCGCAAGGCTAAGGCGCCCCACGGCTGCAGCAGGGTAGCGGGGGTCTGCCCCACGTGTGCCAGCGGAGGCAGGGCTTCTCCTCTGTACGTTCCTCACTCCTCTCGTGAGTGTAAGCAAAGGCAGAAGGTCAGGTGAACACACACACACACCCGCCTTGTGAAAAGCTCACAGCGCTGCTCAGTAAACTCCGCGCACGGCTTTCTTTTCTCCGTGGACTCATGTTCTCAAAGTTTTGATCTTCCATTGTCTACAAATCATCAGATCAGGTTTTCTGCCCGCTGTTTTTTCTCAAGCGCTGTGGGGCTGGTAGGGAGATTCCGCAGGCTGCGGTGGGAGAGGCGGATTCCGGTCCTGAGTCTGCCGCTTGCCAGCTGAGGAACCTGTGGAATGGTCGCGAACATCTCCGCTCCCGGGTGTTCCCTGGGGGTGTCGACACTTGGCCTCCCAGAGCTCCCGCAGCATCCCAGGAGGTGCGTGTGGATGCATCTGCCAGCGATAGAGCACTGCTCAGACACGAGCACGCGGGCGGGGAAATTCGGAGCGTCTGGGGCAGGCTTCCTGCAAGGCTGGCTTTGACCCTGAGGGCTGGCTGTAGCACAGTTGTTGCATTGAGCATAATGTCAATTTGGCGTTTGCTGCTGCGTGATTTCCTCTGCAGGAAACATTAGGGGAACACAAAACCCCCATCCAGCAGAGGGGAGTCTCGTAGGAATACACAAAATGCACACGTACACCCCCCCCAGAACGCACCAGCTCCTCACCCATATTGATTGTAGTATTTATGTATTTCGTAACTATTTAACAAGCGAAAAAATGTGTTACTGTTTTGTCGAGCTCCCATCTTCTTTTTTAATGTGTCACTGATGACGTGTCTTGAGTGTGTATCCCTAGACCCTTTTTCCCCATAAAGCTCTGTGTTTTGCACTGTGCAATTCTGCACAGCACCATGATTTTTAAGACCCCCGTGTCACACTGTAGCATTTGGAATAAACTAGAGCAGGGCTCAAGTCACCACTTCGTGCGGTTGAAAAGCGAGAATGGGAAGGCCCTTCTTAGAGGGATGTAGGGAAGATTAAATTAGATGGCATGAAAAGTTGGATAGGCTGTAGCATTTTCTGGGTTTTCCAGATTCATAGGCTGGAATTCCAGACAACCTGGGCTGCAAGGAGCAGCCTGCCTTCCCAGGGCACCATCTTTGAACCAAGTTTGGGAACATCTGGGCTGTAGGCTGTCTTGAGTGGGAAGAATGCAGGAAGGCTACCCCGTCATCATTATAAGGGTGACAATCGCAAAAGGGCAACAGCTTCTTCTGTGTCAGTATCTTTAGAGTCTGGCCACATCCCTTTGAGGTCTCCACAGAAGCCCAGCTGTACAATATACGTGTGGTTCTAGGATGAAGTAAGTTAATTTCTGCTGATCACCTTTTAAGTAGAAGAAAATACTCAAAGTGAGGGAATAAATCATAAACCTGCTTCTCAGTGAACATGTTGGTGTTACGTCCTCATCAAGCTTGTCACAGTTTTTTTTTTTTTTTTTTTGCTGATCTATCCAACTGTTGGTCAGTTTATTCCTTCAACATACACTTTGTTGCGTGTTTCTGTGAAAGGCACCAGCTAAACACTAGAAACCCACAGATGCCTAAGGTTTGCAACTATCTTCAGAGAACTTACAGTCGGGAGGGCAGATGTGAGCTTGTAAATGACAGCCATGTGAGATCGCAGAGCCTAAATGCCTCTACCAGAGACAGAGACTCGGCTCTGGGCAAGGGAGCCCACCCATGGCTGGGACGACACTCGAGGTGGCCTTGACCCCTTTATGTGGACCAGGCACCAGTGCCAAAGGAATATCTTCTTAGATCACTGCTGTGAGAACCATACTTTTTTTTAAAGTCAGTATTATGAATACAATTTTTATCCCCCAAATGTTCTTCCCCGCCTTTTTTTCTGTCCTGCTCCAATAGATTTATGTAAAATTACCGGGCACACCACGCCTATCCGCACACTCCCGTGCAGCTCTCAACGGAGCAGCAAGGTCCTTCTCATTTTCCCCCATTGACTTTCACATCTCTCACCTTTGTCAATTAGCAGCAGATCCTAACCGTACATAAAAGAAATTTTGGTGCCTTTTAATTTCAATCCCGGTTGATTTGACATCCAAGTTTATACTGTTATTTTGCAGTTCTAGCAACGGGGGCAATTGAAATTCAGAAAATTTCGTCCATAGGTGCCACATTTGCATTTCATGAGTGGTCTTTAGTGAATAGAGTTTCTGCATTCGCTCTTGAATGAAAACAGCAGTGGCAGAGGCAGCATTAAAGCAGCTGGTAAGGATGCCCAGGCCACCTCATAGCAACCGCCAGGTTTCCAAGGGCAAATAGCTCCTGCCGACCCTAAGCAACTAGATGAGAACATCAAAACATGCCTCGCACCAGAGCTCCAATACCCATTAGTGTTAGGAGCTGTTACCTCAATCATGAGTGACAGAGCCCTAATTATTAAGGTAATTAGAAGTTATAACACTGGCAATATTAAAGGGAGAACTTCTAGAGCCCATTAACAGTGTTACTTTAAGTGATCTGGCTGTGAACTGTTCAAATCTCTAATTACATTATACGTCTGTCTTAAAGGGTGATGTAATTAAGTGACGGGCGAGGGGATTAATGTATACTGACTGCTGCTAACACTTGTAAGTACTATTTTCACAGCGTCTGGCTGCAGCGATGTCATTTAGTTTTCTTCCACTTAACTGTATATAGTATGTAGCTGAAAAAATCCTGGCCTTGATATATTTATGCGTATCTGACGCACAGATATTTTTGTCCTTTCCTTTCCCTGTTTAATGTGTTTCTTTATATTTATGGTGTATTCGCCTAAACCCGGTTACAGATAAACCAAGGTGGCTTTAGTTTATACGTTAAATACAGTTCCTATTTTTTGATACATATAAACGTTTAAACGTTATGCCTGCCTCTCCACTACGGAATCAATTTCTTCTGGTGACATAAAGTTATAAACAAAATCTTCTATAATTAATATACTATTGCATTTTTTCTCTTTTATGACCCAAGTAATAAATTTTATACTGGACACATCATTATATCTTGGTTTTCTACAATTTCTTAGGAAATCCAAATTGCTTTTTATTTAAGACTTAGTAAGATTCGCTTATTTAACATAAGCCATATTTGATCAAAAGGAGTTGGTTTTAAGGAATTAGACTTCCTCACAGCCACTATGGAGAACAGTATGGAGGTTCCTTAAAAAACTAAAAATAGAACTACATACGACCCAGCAATCCCACTACTGGGCATATACCCTGAGAAAACCATAATTCAAAAAGAGTCATGTACCACAATGTTCACTGCAGCTCTATTTACAATAGCCAGGACATGGAAGCAACCTAAGTGTCCATTGACAGATGAATGGATAAAGAAGATGTGGCACATATATACAATGGAATATTACACAGCCATAAAGAGAAATGAAATTGAGTTATTTGCAGTGAGGTGGATGGACCTAGAGTCTGTCATACAGAGTGAAGTAAGTCAGAAAGAGAAAAACAAATACCGTATGCTAACACATATATATGGAATCTAAAGGAAAAAAAATGGTTCTGAAGAAAGTAGGGCAGGACAGGAATAAAGACGCAGACATAGAGAATGGACTTGAGGACACGGGGAGAGGGGAGGGTAAGCTGGGACGAAGTGAGAGAGTGGCATGGACATACATACACTACCAAATGTAAAATAGATAGCTAGTGGGAAGCAGCCACATAGCACAGGGAGGTCAGCTCGGTGCTTTGTGACCACCTAGGGGGGTGGGATAGGGAAGGTGGGAGGGAGAGGCAAGAGGGAGGGGATATGGGGATATATGTATACGTATAGCTGATTCACTTTGCTATACAGCAGAAACTAACACACCATTGTAAAGCAATTATACTCCAATAAAGATGTTAAAAAAAAAGAAAAGAAATTAGACTTCCAGAAAAGACAGTATTTCAAGTTGCCTTTATTGAGAGCTTTATTTTTTATTTTATGAGTCATCTTTCATTTGGAAATCATCTACTAATCCATTATACACAGATAATGTATGAATATGGAAAATGACATTGGCTTCATTTAAAACAGGCCTCTCCCAATACCGACTCTACTGGCTTGAAGTCAATGCTACGACTTCTATTTCTTCTTGGACCTGGTAGTGCCCTCTCACCTTCCTTCCCTGTCTGACCCCAGCTGTTCGTTTCTTCCCCCCCACCCCGTGTCCAGGATGCAGGAGCAGGTGAGCATCACAGCCAGCAGCCTCCACTCCTCCCCACCCGCCTTTGTAGACAGAGAAGCCACCACAGGGCAGTGTCCCTCCCCTCCTCCCTCCCCTCCCGCCCCCAGTAACCACAAGCTTGTTCTCTATATTTGTGAGTCTGTTTCTGTTTCGTTATATTCATTAGTTTGTTCCATTTTTTAGGTTCCACATATAAGTGATAACATACAGTATTTGTCTTTCTCTGTCTTATCTCACTAAGCATCATACCCTCCAAATCCATCCATGTTGCTGCAAATGGCAAAATTTTGTTCTTTTTTATGGCCGAGTAATATTCCATTGTATATACGTACCACATCTTCTTCATTCATCTGTTGATGGACACTTAGGTTGCTTCCATATCTTGGCAATTGGAAATAATGCTGCTATGAACCTTGGAGTGCATGTATCTTTTTGAATTAGTGTTTTCGTTTCCTTCAGAAAAATACCCAGGAGTGGAGTTGCTGGGTCGTATATGGTAGTTCTACTTTTAGTATTTTGAGGAACCTCCATACTGTTTTCCACAGTGGCTGCACCAACTTACATTCCCACCAACAGTGCACGAGGGTTCTCTTTCCTCCACAAGAGATTAAGTTAATTTTGGATGTTATTCCTCCACTATGCATTTGTCCGATTTTCTTCTTAAGGCACAGATTGCAGTTTTGTAAAATATGAACCCCAGCTAGATTGGATTTTGAAATGAGCTGTCACCAAACTATACAGAACTGAATAAATTAAAATTTCTCTGTTTCTTACCCCAAGTGGTACATAAACTATGTGCATTTACTCTCAGATACTCTTTCAAGGGTAGCATTTGTCTAAATGAGAAAGCACTCAGAATTACACACACACACCCGCGCTCGGTGGACTATCATAGGGCTTTCCCATGGGGAACAAAAGCCCGCAGCCCAGATTAACTCCACACCTTCACACCTTTGCCTTCAGCACGTGGCAACATCTTCAAGCCTCTATTTGGATTTTATACCTGAAGGAAGGGTAGTAACTGTTAGTAGTTCTTCATTTCAAGGACACCCCTTTACAAACACATCCAAACAGGCCTGTGTTTGTGGGCACAGCTCCCCACGTGCTGTCCACCCTCTGTGAGTCTCCAGCCTCACATGGCCTGTCCTGCCTGTGTTTGGAAGAACACGTTTTTTACTTAATCTAGGCCATAGCTACCCAGACCTAAAGACTTAGATTTCACGTGCCCCAGGGTTAGAGGTCTTATTGACAACATGCTTCTGAAAAATTTTAACCTCTGATTGCTTTAGCTCTGTCAGGATGAAATTATTGAGTCATTTTTTAATCACTATAAAACATCAGAGAATTAACTTAGAACACGTGGGAAGACCTTGGTGAAAAGGGAAATCCTATGAAGTATAAAGAATTTGTGAGCCAAAATTAGCAAGATTATTAACATTTGAAAATTATGAACTCGGCAGGAGCACTAAAACATTTTCATTTTTAAGAGCATTCTATCAGAAACACACTCTGAAAACATGTACAGAACCTGAGGCCTGAACAGTGAATAGAATTCAAATGCAATGAAGGTATTTATGCCCTGGAGAGATTTCCTCACCTTTTTGATTGTTTTTTTCTTTCTTGCTAATCTGTGCTGAGTTCAAGTTTTACTACAGCAAAAGTAACGTCTTGCAAAATCATACACTTCTATAATACCCTTAAATTGCGTGTGTGATTTCAAGCGCGTCTGTTTATGTATATGCATGTCTACGTATGCCTTCAAGTGTAACAAAATAGTTTTTAGTTGTTGTGCGTTGTTTTGTTTTGCTAAGAAGTCAGAGTTTCAAGGATCTCAGTGTTTCAATGATCCAGTGTTCACTGAGGCAACTTTTACCTTTTTCTGTAAATGAAGCCAAGACCAGGGTGTGATACATCAACCCCAGGGCTAGTCTGCTTAGCTGGCATCAGGAAATGGTCCCGGGACCGTGGGCCAATTCTAGAAACCCAACACCTGTGCAGATAAAGAGTAGGAAAGAGATTCCCTTTTCCGTAGGGTCTCCTCTTTTTCACTTGCTTACAGCTCCCACCCTCCCAACTAATTTTGATGAAACATTATTGTAATCTTTCACTAAAATTAGTTTTAATTTTATCCAATGTGGACACTCTAGCTGATGTTCTTGGTGGCCAACCCAAGACTGAAATTGAGCTGCCATCACTCTGATGGTTATGACATAACAAAATGCAGTGTATTTTAAACATTCTTTTCTGCACTGGAAATACGAGAAATTGAAGTTGGTTCCCAATTAATTTAATTCTTCACCAGCCTCAATATCAAGAAAGGAAAGTACACTTGCAGCGACATTAGGTTTGGGGGACCATCACGCAATAGTTTCTGAGCAGCAGTTCTTAAATATTTTGGTCCCCAGGGCACAGTGCCCTCTTAGAAAATGTAGAAGACCTGTCTGTGTGAGTTACACCTATAAATACTCATCACATTACAAAGTAACACTGAGAATTTTTAGAAAGTATTAATTTATTTAAAAATAACTATAATATACAATATAACAGTGATAATAAATAAACATTACTTTTTAACCTATTCTTGTGAAAAATACCTATATTTTCAAGAGAAGAAAGGCAGTTTGGTGGAAAGGGTACATTATTTTAAATCCAGGTTGGGGCTTCCCTGGCGGTCCAGTGGTTAGGACTCCGCGCTTCCACTGCAGAGGGCCCGGGTTCAATCCCTGGTCGGGGAAACTAAGATCCCGCAAGCCACACGGCGCGGCCAAAAAATAAATAAATAAAAAGTTTAAAAAATAAACTTAAAAAAAATCTGGCTTAAGAGAAGACAGGTGAGTTTTCATACCTGCTTCAGTATTCAGTCTGCTTCTGTGTGTTTTGGTCGAAGTGGGTAAAGCAAATAGGACCTCACGCAGATGTATACTTGGAAAAGGGAAGAGTGTTTTAATTTTAACTAATTATGGGTATTCTTCTTTGGCACTACGCCAAAATGTGACAAGCATTCGTATCCTATAGGTTAATTGCACTGAATCTGAAAACAGGTCAATGAACATTTGGTCGTATTTTATATTTAAATCCACTGGTTTATCCTGTGTTTGAATGAGTCTTATACCCATTTGTGGTTTTGTGACATCATGCACTGGTTATTTGGAAAATATTGGCTCATGGAGTCATGCAGTTGACAAGTTTCATTATACCATTAATACATCCAAAAATTACACTCGTTAATATCACCACCAACTTCAACAACAAAAAGCCTTTAAGAATTAGGCTTTAAGTTGAAAATTAAACTCATAGAGGCAAGTTTTCAGAAATTTGAGTTTTCATTTCAAAAATCGAATGTTATCATTGACAACAAATGCTGCCAATCATTTCCCTTGAATTGACGGACTGCTTCTTTCACTTTCCCCAGATATTCAAGTCTTGATGTCATAGCTTGTTTGTCGGGGGTTCTTTCGAGTAAAGACAGCGCTCAGTGAGGGAGAAGAGCGGCTGGTCTAGCGCATCTCGGCCAAGGTCATGGTGTCCTTGCAAGACCAGCACCGCGCTTCCCATCCCATCACACGGAGCGCGGAAGAGACGTATGCTCAAGGGCTGAGCGTTAAAATAGTCACTTATACAGCATCGTCAAGGCATTTCTTACGAACGGCTGGCATTATTAATTATTACAATTATTATTTCCTGTGAATACATGGCCTTGAAGTTCCCCGTGACAACGGGCACAGCTGGGAGCCACTGCTTTGATTTGGGCTCAGACCCCAGCAGTTTGGCCACCTCAGACTCTGCACCATCAGTGCAAATATCCACACGGGGAGAAGGTCAAGAACACCTTGGCATGTTCACAAAAACACTCTGGACCTTGGGACCCTTTATAAAGGTTTTAGGGTTCCCCAGATGACTGTGTACCACATTTTAAAAATTGCTAGATTAGATGCTGTGTAAGGGCCAAAACAAAAAGCAGTTGTTTTACTAGAAATGTATGGGGACTCCAGGAACACATAAAAACAACCCAAGCCCAGGCCCTAGCGGTGGGAGTGATATCTTTAGCCATCGAAGTGGCCAAAATCTGTGATGTACTTGGAGAGCTTTACTTACAAAGAGCCAGCGTGTTAAGTCATAAAGAGCAACTAGCATCTTCAATTTGAGAGACTGTATCCAGCAAATCGCACGTGAAGAACAAATAGAGATGAGGGTCTAGACCCGCACCGGCGCACCGCTGGTTTGAGGAAGCAGTGGGCTTCTCTGCTGAACGTGTTCCTCCTACTTCCATGCCCTTGACCCCACTGGGGATGGCACAGGGAAGAGTACATGAATCGCAGTATAATTGCAGGTAATTTTCATAAAAATATTCAGTTTAAAAAAAATAGGAATGTGACATGCATCCTACAGAAAACAAAATAGCTTAACAAAAATCTTTGAAAGTAAGAAAAATGTCATATTGGTAAAACGGGTAAAATCTGTAAAATGTTAGTATGCAGGCGATCCTCATTTCAGACAATAAATCCATTTTTTTAAGCTAACCAAGACAATACAAGCTAACAATGGCTAGAGCTGCACTTAATCTTTAGAATTCAGTTTATGCCTTGGCAGTTTACTCTGTTTTTGGTGAACGCAGGTTTTTTTTGAAAGCTTTTTGGCTTCAATTCAGGCAAAAGCAAAACAAGACTGAAAATGTACAGTATTGTGAGCCTCAGATTGATGCCAAAGACAGCAACTCTCAGCTCATTTGTTTTAAAGGTTGTGCATCTGATTACAAGTGTCTTTAATATGCTTTTTTGGGAAAAAAATGGGATAGATCTAAAAATGGAAAATGAATGCTTTGCTAATGTGTATTGATATTTTAAGAATATTGACATTTCATAACTAGTTTATACAGAAAATACATTTGCAAGGTGTTTTTAAGTCTTGTTTACACCAGTTGCTGATTACTTTATTACTATCGAATAAACCATTAAGGGGACTACATAACTGCAATATAATTATTTATTAAACCTTTTACAATGAAATGAACACTTGGAAAGAGAGAACTGTCTCTGCTTTATCTTAACCAATAATTATAATGTATTTACCATGTGTTTTTTTATGTCACTGATGCATGGTAAATTGTATGTATGGTGGCGTCACATTTTACCCATAAGGGTGGTTATTTTGTAATTGTGCTGAATCTAATTAGAATATATATAGCAAAGAAAACCAGCCACCAACACAACGTCCCGCCCACCTGGCCATTTGTTGCCTGATTTCATTACCTTTGCTCCAGAATAGACACTGGACTGTGTCCAATTAGCAGGATTGGGTGGCAGGTTCGGGATAAAAAGGAGTTTTTCCTTCGGGAAAGTTACTGATGAGAGAAATCTTCACACTTGCTGCCATAGGAGCTAACACCGCGTCGGGTTTGCACACCCCCGTGCACCAGCCCTGCACGTGTGGTCCGGCGGAACTACCAGGGCCCGGGAGCTTCTTGAAGTGGTCTTTTTCAGTGTCATGCATGTAGGAGGACATCTAGGGAGCCATGTGTGTATTTCATGATGTGTGTGGTGTGAAAGAAACAATATAATGTGGGAAATGAGAGGAAAAATGAAAATTATAGGCAAGAAAACTAGGAAAACCTCCAAAAGCCTATACAGAGTGTATATTTTTATATCTAAAGAGTTAAGGTCCAAATAACCCAAAAAACTAAATGCAAGAGGATGATTCATTACACAGATTTGTATTGTTAGGAAGAGACAGACAACCTGCATTTGAATCTCAGCTCTACTTAGCTACCCTTAGCTGTGTGATTTGGGGGAAATTACTTAACTTCTCTGAACCTTTGTTTCCCCTTCTGTAAAATGGGCATAATGATAATACCTGCCTCATTGGACTTTTGTAAGGATGAATTGAATGAAGTGGTCCATGAATGGGGCCTGGTAAATAGTAAGTGCTCAATAAATGGTAGTAATTTTTCTTCTTGCTGCCTTTGGAAAGCGTCAGGTGTGAATCCTGATTCTCCTTTTGTAATCACTGTGCCACAGAATATCACTGAAGCAAGTGGATGAGCTGACGCCTGGGTTCCCCCTGGGGGAGAGGGAGGGGGGCCGGGCGAGGACACAGGTTCTCCCACCAGGCTGGTGCTACTCCAGCTGACCTGTCCACTGTACACCCTGCAGACAAACGGCATCAGAAAATGGGGTTCCAAAATCCCTCCATCGGGACGACGGGGCCAGAGCAGAGAAGAGGAATGTGACCCAGCACATCACTTCTCAAAGTGACCGTATTTGCTCCCCGCCCTGGGGCTTTGAAAGAGCTGGTAAATAAGATATTTTACTCAGAAGCCATTACTACGGGCTGCTGAGGAAAGGGTGAGATCGGTCCTTTTGCTCTATAACCATGTCCTTGAGGGCTGGCACCCCACGAAAGCCCCCATGGATCACCTGGGGAGACAGCCCTGGTGCCGTGATCGTGGGCGCCTTTGTGACCTGTGGGCAGGAACCGGGTCTGCTACAGAGAGAACATGCACTTCCGATCTTTTTTTAAACTTTTTATTGTCAAAAATTTCAAACCTATCCTAAAGTAGAGAGACTAGTATAATGAACCCCCGAGCCTCTCACCCAGGATAATTATTGACATTTGGTCATTCACCTGACCCCCTCCCACTTCTTACTCCATGAGTTATTATAAAGCCCATCCTGGACATCATATCACTTCATTGGTAATAATATGGGTAATAACCCATTAGTATGGCTATTATAAAAGTTTTAAAAAAAAAAAAACAGAAAACAACAAGTACTGGCAAGGATATGTAGAAATTGGAGCCCTTGTGCATTGTTGGTGAGAATGTAAATTGGTGGAGCCCCTCTAGGAAACAATATGGTAGTTCCTCAGAAAACTAAAAATAGCACTTCCGTAAGAGGCAGCAATGCCACTTCTGGGTACAAAACCAAAAGAACTGAAAGCACCACCTTGAAGAAATATTTGTACACCCATGTTCATAGCAGCGTTATGCACAGTAGCCAAAAGGTGGAAACAACTCAAGTTAAATGTGGTCCATCCTCACGATGGAATATTATTCAGCCTTAAAAAGAAGAAAATGCTGACACACCCACCCTGCAACATGGATGAACCTTGAAGACATTACGCTAAGGGAAATGAGCCAGTCACAAAAGGACAAATACTACATGATTCCACTTACGTGAAGAACCTGGCATAGTCAAACTCTTGGAGTCAGGAAGTAGATGGTGGGGGCCAAGAACTGGGGGGACAGGGGACCGGAGGGTTACTGTGTAGTGGGGACAGAGTTTCAGCTTTGCAAGATGAAAAAGTTCTGGAGGTAGATAGCAGTGGTGGTTGTACAATCACGTGAATGTATTCAATGCCACTGAACTATGTACTTAAAAAATGCTAAAAGGAAAAGTTCACGGTATGCATATTTTATTGGTACTAGTTTCTTTAGTGTTTTTTAAATTGACAAAATTCAATACTATCAAATATTCAGGCAATGTTCAAAATTCACTTACAGTCTCATCAGTGTCTTTTTTTGCAATTGGTTTGTTCAGAATCAAAACCCAGAGCCTCTACACTGTGTGTGGCCGATGTGCTTCTCACATCTTTTCTGGTCTGAAACTGTTCTTCTTGTCTCCTTTACACTCTTGCCACTTATTTACTGAAGAAACTAAGTCCTTTGTCCTGTAAAAGTTCCCATAGTCTGTATTTTGCTGGTGGCATTGGCATGATTCTCCGTCCCCTGGCTCTTCCGTAAACTGATCGTCTTTTCCAGAACAAGGCTGTCCAGTGGAACTTTCTGCAAAGACGGGATTGTTCTGCATCAGCGCTGCCTCCTGCAGCAGCCACCAGCCACGTGTGGCTCCTGAGCCCTGGAAACGTGGCTGGTGCCGCTGAGGAACTGAATATTTAGTCTACTTTCATTCTGAGTAATTTAATTTTACATACTTTTTAAAAGCACAGGCCTAGAGACTTAATCAGATTCAGGCTCTTTGTTTGGTCCAGGAAGCATTTTGATGGGCTGTGTCCTCAGGTGAACCCGGATCTGTCACAGACACGCAGCACCAGTGCCCTGGGCTGCAGCTGGCTGGTAGGAGTGACCTCTGTGGCGCCCCTACGATGCCAGAGGCCCGTACATGTCCTGGTGGGGACTGTACTACTCACAGCCCCACTGGCATCTGTCAGGACCACCGGCATTTCACAGGGAAAGGGGCAGAGATACGGGAGGTGAATAACTCACCTGGGGCCACGCAGCCAACAAGCGCTGTAGGCAGCGTCAGACCAGGCGGCCTTTCTCAGAACCCACACCCTTAGCCACCGCCATCCTGTCTGGTTTGATCTGGTTTCTTCCCCAAAACGTTTACCTTCTGTGGCGTGTGGACAAAACCATTATCTTCTTGTCTCAGCTCATTTCAGATCAGCCTCCTCTTGGACCTAAACTTCAGGAATATATGGATTCCTTAAAATACCCCTTCTGTGTTTCTCCGCACAGCTACCCATTTCTCCCTGCCTGGAGTTGGGCTGAAATTCTGAAATGTGTTAGTATTGACTCCATGGTCACCAACCATCTGTTCTGTTAAAAAGAAAATCAAGTCCTCAAGGTTTTTTTATAGGCATACATGGATTGATTTATTCTCTTTTCTAGTCATTTTGCTTTATTTATTTTATTATTTTTTTATACAGCAGGTTCTTATTAGTTATCTAGTTTATACATATTAGTGTATATATGTCAGTCCCAATCTCCCAGTTCATCCCACCACCATCCCTGCCCCGCTTGCCCCACTTGGTGTCCATACGTTTGTTCTCTACATCTGTGTCTCTATTTCTGCCTTGCAAACCAGTTCATCTGTACCATATATATGCGTAATATACGATATTTGTTTCCACATATATGCGTTAATACACGATATTTGTTTTGTATTCCACATATATGCGTTAATATACGATATTTGTTTTTCTCTTTCTGACTTACTTCACTCTGTATGAAGGTCTCTAAGTCCATCCACGTCTCTACAAATGACCCAATTTCGTTCCTTTTTATGGCTAATATTCCATTGTATATATGTGCCACATCTTCTTTACCCATTCGTCTGTCGATGGGCATTTATGTTGCTTCCATGACCTGGCTATTGTAAATAGTGCTGCAATGAACACTGGGATGCATGTATCTTTTTGAATTATGGTTTTCTCTGGGTATGTGCCCAGTAATGGGATTGCTGGGTCATATGGTAATTCTATTTTTAGTTTTTTAAGGAACCTCCATACTGTACTCCATAGTGACTATATCGACTTACATTCCCACCAACAGTGCAAGAGGGTTCCCTTTTCTCCACACCCTCTCCAGCATTTATTGTTTATAGATTTTCTGATGATGCCCATTCTAACCGGTGTGAGGTGATACCTCATTGTAGTTTTGATTTGCATTTCTCTAATGATTAGTGATGTTGAGCAGCTTTTCTTGTGCCTCTTGGCCATCTGTATGTCTTTTTTGGAGAAATGTCTATTTAGGTCTTCTGCCCATTGTTTGATGGGGTTGTTTGTTTTTTTAATATTGAGCTGCATGAGCTGTTTATATATTTTGGAGATTAATCCTTTGTCCGTTGATTCGTTTGCAAATATTGTCTCCCATTCTGAGGGTTGTCTTTTTGTCTTGTTTGTAGTTTCCTCTGCTGTGCAAAAGCTTTTAAGTTTTATTAGGTCCCATTTGTTTATTTTTGTCTTTATTCCTATTTCTCTAGGAGGTGGATCAAAAAAGATCTTTCTGTGATTTATGTCAAAGAGTGTTCTTCCTATGTTTTCCTCTAAGAGTTTTATAGTGTCTGGTCTTACATTTAGGTCTTTAATCCATTTTGAGTTTATTTTTGTGTATGGTGTTAGGGAGTGTTCTAATTTCATTCTTTTACATGTAGCTGTCCAGTTTTCCCAGCACCACATATTGAAGAGACTGTCTTTTCTCCATTGTATATCCTTTGTCATAGACTAGTTGACCATAGGTGCATGAGTTTATCTCTGGGCTTTCTATCCTGTTCCATTGATCTATATTTCTGTTTTTGTGCCAGTACCATATTGTCTTGATTACTGTAGCTTTGTAGTATAGTCTGAAGTCAGGAAGTCTGATTGCTCCAGCCCCGTTTTTTTCCCTCAAGATTGGTTTGGCTATGTGGGGTCTTTTGCGTCTCCATACAAATTTTAAGATTTTTTGTTCTAGTTCTGTAAAAAATGCCATTGGTAATTTGATAGGGATTGCATTGAATCTGTAGATTGTCTTGGGTAGTATAGTCATTTTCACAATATTGATTCTTCCAATCCAAGAACATGGTATATCTCTCCATCTGTTTGTGTCATCTTTGATTTCTTTCATCAGTGTCTTATAGTTTTCTGAGTACAGGTCTTTTACCTCCTTAGGTAGGTTTATTCCTAGGCATTTTATTCTTTTTGTTGCAATGGTGAATGGGATTGTTTCCTTAATTTCTCTTTCTGATCTTTCATTGTTAGTGTATAGGAATGCAAGAGATGTCTGTGCATTAATTTTGTATCCTGCAACTTTACCAAAATCATTGATTAGTCTAGTAGTTTTCTGGTGGCATCTTTAGGATTCTCTATGTATAGTATCATGTCATCTGCAAACAGTGACAGTTTTACTTCTTCTTTAACAATTTGTATTCCTTTTATTTCTTTTTCTTCTCTGATTGCCATGGCTAGGACTTCCAAAACTATGTTGAATAATAGTGGCGAGAGTGGACATCCTTGTCTTGTTAGTGATCTTAGAGGAAATTCTTTCAGTTTTTCACCATTGAGAATGATGTTTGCTGTGGGTTTGTCATATATGGCCTTCATTATGTTGAGGTAGGCTCCCTCTATGCCCACTTTCTGGAGAGTTTTATCATAAATGGGTGTTGAATTTTGTCAAAAGCTTTTTCTGCACCTATTGAGATGATCATATGATTTTTATTCTTCAGTTTGTTAATATGGTGCATCACATTGATGGATTTGTGTATATTGAAGAATCCTTGCATCCCTGGGATAAATCCCCCTTGATCATGGTGTATGATCCTTTTAACGTGTTGTTGGATTCTGTTTGCTGGTATTTTGTTGAGGATTTTTGCATCTATATTCATCAGTGATACTGGTCTGTAATTTTCTTTTTTTGTAGTATCTTTGTCTGGTTTTGGTATCAGGGTGATGGTGGCCTCATAGAATGAGTTTGGGAGTGCTCCTTCCTCTGCAATTTTTTGGAAGAGTTTGAGAAGGATGGGTGTTAACTCCTCTCTAAATGTTTGATAGAATTCACCTGTGAAGCCATCTGGTCCTGGACTTTTGTTTGTTGGAAGATTTTTAATCACAGTTTCAATTTCATTACTTGTGATTGGTCTGTTCATATTTTCTATTTCTTCCTGGTTCAGTCTTGGAAGATTATGCCTTTCTAAGAATTTGTCCATTTCTTCCAGGTTGTCCATTTTATTGGCATAGAGTTGCTTGTAGTAGTCTCTTATGATGCTTTGTATTTCTGTGGTGTCCGTTGTAACTTCTCCTTTTTCATTTCTAATTTTATTGATTTGAGTCCTCTCCCTCTTTTTCTTGATGAGTCTGGCTAAAGGTTTATCCATTTTGTTTATCTTCTCAAAGAACCAGCTTTTAGTTTTATTGATCTTTGCTATTGTTTTCTTTGTTTCTATTTCATTTATTTCTGCTCTGATCTTTATTTTCTCAGGTCTTTTCTCTCTCTCTTCTCCTTCTGGGACCCCTATAGTGCGAATGTTGTTGTGTTTAATGTTGTCCCATAGGTCTCTTAGGCTGTCTTCATTTCTTTTCATTCTTTTTTCTTTATTCTGTTCTGCAACAGTGAATTCTACCATTGTGTCTTCCCGGTCACTTAACCGTTCTTCTGCCTCAGTTTTTCTGCTATTGATTCCTTCTAGTTTATTTTTCATTTCAGTTATTGTATTGTTCATCTATGTTTGTTTGTTCTTTAATTCATCTAGGTGTTTGTTCTTTAATTCTTCTAGGTCTTTGTTAAACATTTCTTGCATCTTCTCGATCTTTGCCTCCATTCTTTTTCTGAGTCCTGGATCATCTTCACTATCATTATTCTGAATTCTTTTTCTGGAAGGTTGCCTATCTCCACTTCATTTTAATTGTTTTTCTGGGGTTTTATCTTGTTCCTTCATCTGGTTCATAGTCCTCTGCCTTTTCATTTTGTCTATCTTTCTGTGAATGTGGTTTTCATTCCACAGGCTGCAGGACTGTAGTTCTTCTTGCTTCTGCTGTCTGCCCTCTGGTGGATGAGGCTATCTAAGAGGCTTGTGCAAGCTTCCTGATGGGAAGAACTGGTGGTAGGTAGAGCTGGGTGTTGCTCTGGTGGGCAGAGCTCAGTAAAACTTTAATCCACTTGTCTGCTGATGGGTGGGGCAGAGTTCCCTCCTTGTTGGTTGTTTGGCCTGAGGTGACCCAGCACTGGAGCCTACCTGGGCTCTTTGGTGGGGCTAATGGTGGACTCCGGGAGGGCTCACACCAAGGAGTACTTCCCAGAACTTCTGCTGCCAGTGTCCTTGTCCCCGCAGTGAGCCACAGCCACCCCCACCCCGCCTCTGCAAGAGACCCTCCAACACGAGTAGGTAGGTCTGGTTCAGTCTCCTGTGGGGTCACTGCTCCTTCCCCCAGGCCCTGATGCACACACTACTTTGTGTGTGCACTCCAAGAGTGAAGTCTCTGTTTCCCCCAGTCCTGTCGAAGTCCTGCATCAAATCCCCATTTTGCTTTGTTTTAAATGTGCGAACTTACAATAATGGAAAGAGTCAGGTTGGCTGCGCACCATCGGGCGGGTCCACGGCGCTGGAGCGTCACCTTGCCCGGCACCTGATGGAGTGCATGTGCGCATGTGCGCAGAGCGTCTGGCTGCAGACGGGGCTGCGTGTGAAGGTCCAGACCTCCTCCCTGGTGACCCAACGTTTGGCGCGAAATGCAAAATGGTTTAGCATTGCTCTCCTCTCTCACTGTGTGTTCAGAGAGGCAAGCAGGGCCCCGCTTGTCTCGGGCAGCGGTGGCGTGGACAACAGGAGGGGACTTGGCTTTGCAGTGTCTCGGGTGGGCGTTCAGACGCCAGCACCGTGCTGCCCTAACTGTGTGGCCTCAGCAGGTCCTTGATGCCTCCTGAGCCTCGGGGTTCTCATCTGTAAAACGGAGGTAATGCACCACCTGCGGAGTTTATCATGACGGGGTTCCACGTGGGCACCTCTGCCGGTGGGGAGATGATGGGAAGGATTCAGTGGAATCCTTCAGTGGAAGGAAATGTTACTGAAGCAAATCCGAAGTAAAAAGTAAACTTTGGTGAATATCTTCTGTAAGATGTGAACATTGTTAAACATGACCTTTGGGCATGCGGAGGATGTTAATTTGCACAGTTGAGAAAGGAAATCTGAGAACAGGTGATCACAAGAGGGAAGCAAGTGTGGGGGCCGAGTCGGTGTCGTTGGTGAAAATAAAAACCTAGTTTCTAAGGTATTTTGCACCTAAGTAGATGGAAACGGTGTAGTTTATATTCACTGGGCACTTGATGTGATCCAGGTCTTTCTATAGGCCTAAAAAGTGGAGTTCATTCACAACTAATTCTGCTGATACGAATTCTATAGTTTTAAAAAATATGTAACTCAAAGTATGATTATAACTGTAGAAAGAAAATACAATCCAGTATACATAATGGAAGAAAATAATTTATGTATTTGCAGTAATTATCTTTAAGTAGTAGGATGAAAGTGGTTTTGTCCTTTCCGACTTTTCTGTATCATGTAGCTTCTCAACAGTGACCCTAGTCACTTAAAAGTATTTAAGAAATGCTTATTGATTTGGAAAAGAAAGGCCCTGTCCAGAGGTAACTAGCCCACCAGCCTCATTAAAGAAAAATGCTCCCCTGTCTGGTGGGTGCACACAGGGTCTGTGGCAAAGCAGAGATGCAGCTCAGAGACATTACCACCTTCACATCAGGCATGAGGGGCCGGCACAGGAGAGCCTGGCTGGACAACCGGCAGACATCCTTCCTGTGCTGGGAAGAGGAGGCCAAGGCAGTATGGGTTGAATCGTGGCCCCCAAATTCCTGTTGAAGCCCCAACTCCCAGGATCTCAGGATGTAACTGTATTCGGAAATAGGGTCTTTACAGAGATTGTCATGCAACAAGCTGCTTGCAAGGGAAGTAGTCAAAAGACCCACTTCGCTTGGTCACTGACAACCTGGGAGAGGCAGCCCTCTGACACCTGCTTGGTACCAGCAGGTCCTGAATGTCCCACGCCTAGGCACACCTAGGTCAGTACGCGAAGGGGTCCTCTCTCTGGACTCAGCACCCGTGGGGCTCACTCACAGCCAGCTCGCCGTCGAGCCTGGAAAGAGCAGTGCTCGCAAAGCACCGTGGCTGCCTGTGCACATCCTCAGATTCTGCGAACTCCTGTGCCATGTAAATGGGAGCAAAGAGTTTGCAGCACTTACACCAAACAGACCCCAGTATGTACAACGGCTCGAACACAATAGGAGAGGACTCACCACACCACCCAGCCAGCGCACCCACCCTCGGGCGTTCATCCCGACGTCACGCAGAGTCTGTGCACACGCGTGGGTGGCCGCTGATTCACCATCACTGAAGCCGGAGGCTGTCCAAAGGTGCCCCCGTGGGCGACGGTGAAACAAGCCGGTCCCCGAGCCCTGGAGCACCGCCCCCGGCGGAAAGGAGTCAACTGGATGCTCCTCCAGGGAATTAGGCTGAGGAAGAAAGGTCAGGTGCGGGGTGTTCCACTTACAGGACATTCCTGAGGTGACCCAATCGTAGCGCTGGAGAGAAGATGCCTGTTTCCAGGATCAGGGAAGGGGGGAGGGGTCGGCGTGGGAGGGGGGATCCTGAGAGACCGCGTTACGGATCTCGGATCTCGACGTGGTGGCGCTTACAGGAAGCTGCACACGGGATAATGCTGCATAGAACTGCGTGCGCGCGTACACACACACACACACACACACACACACACATATGTGTATACACACGGATGTGTAGAACAGGAGAAAACTGGGAACTCTGTGGACCTGATCACTGTCAAACTCCTGGAATTGATACTGTGCGGCAGTTATGCAAGGGACCGACCTAGACACGTCTTTGCAGCTTTCTGTGAATCAGTCGTTGTTTCAAAGCAAAATGTTAAGATAATAAATGAGAAGGGGAGAGGGCTCTGCCAGGATGGAGAGCATGAGTGGGAAGATGATTTTCTGTTTTTTCATTGAGGTGAACCACGCATAGGCCTCAGGTCGCCTGATCGTAGGGGCGCAGCTCTGAATTTCTGCACAGGACGCACCCACGTGACCCCTCACCCTGAAGGGTCCTTCTTGCCCTTGCCTGCACTGCCGTGCCCCTCAGAGGCGCCCTGCACCCCGGCTGGAGCAGGGCCGCGGACACCTCCCTGGTCCGAGCAGAGAGGCTCCTCGTTCACCGTTACAGCTCCGTGTTTCATTTATCATCTCCAATCCGTCTCTGACTGATGAACACTTGGTTTCCAATCATTGGCTAATCTGCACGGTGCTGCAATGAATAACCCTTTGCCTACATTTTACACGCGGGGAGGTATATCTTTAGGGTAAATTCCCAGAGGCAGGACGACATCTGAAACGTTCACAGGTGCTGCTGACTCGCCCTCACCTGCACTCCCCAACAGTGTGTGTGCGGCTCTCCCAGCCCACAGCGCCTGCCGACCAAATTCTGGATGTTTGTCGCGCTCGTTAGTGAAATACGGCATCTCAGTAGCTGAGCATCTCATCACTTAGGGGCCGTTTGCTTTCCCTTTTCTCTGGCCCAACTTGTTCGTTTCCTTTGCCCATTTTTCTTCCAGGTCTGTGGTCTTTTTCTTAACGATTTGTCATACCTTACATAGTAGGGAAAGTGGTCCTTTGTGATATAAGTTGCATTTCTCTTAACTACTGTTGAATTTATGAGCCTTATTAATTCATTCTCCCCAGCCCAGGCTATAAAGAACCTTGCCCATGATTTATTCTAGCATTTGCATGGTTTCTTTTGTTTACATTTAATTTTTTGGTCCATTTGGAGTCTCTTCCAGTGAATGGTATGATATGTGAACCCAAATGCGTTTTTACAGTTGGTTCTGCAGTTCCCCCAACACTGTTTACTGGAAAACACACCTTCTCCTGGACGTGAGCCGTCACTCTCTTCACATCTGAGTTGCCGTCTCTGCACCCTGGTCTCTGTGCCGCCTGCATGTCTGGCTCTCCCAGCCTCGTCTTCATGCTGTTTAACTCCGAGGCCTCATGTTCCTGTCCCGCTGGGCTGGGGCCCCTTCATCGCTCTTCTTTTCATTATTTCCCAGCTGTTACTTATTTTTTCTTATGAACTTTGAAATTAACTTGTTTGGCTTAACAAGCATTGAGGTGTTGAGACTTTCTTTCAACCAACTGGGTCTTTCTGTTCTTCAACTCTGTCTTAAAGCTTCCCTCACGGCCAGTACTCTTGCTTCTTGAGTTTGTTTCTACTTTTTGTTGTTGTCGTGGCTGCTGCTGCCACTGTTCTTTTGTGATGACAAATGAGGGTCTTCCTTCCATTTATTCTCTAATTTGTTTGTATCTATGATGGATATTGATTTTCAGGTGTATAAACAAGACAAGTGACCTGAACTCTTCAAAGATGACAGTATCATGAAAGCCAAAAAAAAAAAGAGCAAATCAAACAGATGGGGGAACAGCTCAAACTAAAAGGAAACAGAGGTACCGGGGCCAGTTCATGCGACGTGTGATCTTGCCTGGGGACAGTTGGGGACATTGTGTATGAGCTGTGTGACTAGGTGTGGACACTGAGTCAAGGGTGTGTTGCTTGGGTTGGTCCCAGTGTCGGCGTTTTGCAGGAGGACGTCCTCGTCCCTGATCAATGTGGAGCGCTGGGTGGGGGACCTGCGAGTCTGCAACTCTCTGCCCAGGGATTTAGTGACAAATGAGAACGAGACAGAACTGTGCACACACACACACACACACACACACACACACACAGAGGCAGACAGGGAAATGTGAACCATCGGTGAATGTAAAGTGCTTATGCTGTTACTCTTTCAGCTTCTCTGCAAGTTTGACCATTTTCCAAAGTTGGGGCACAAAGAAAATCCATGTAAGATGCTTGGCATGTAGAAAATGGTCTGTGGGGACCATCACCATGTTGGTTCACCCCCCCAGGAGGACCGGAATTCTGGGTAGAATAAGAGGGTTTTAATCTACCCTCTTTCCTCCCACCCCTGCTTCCCTAAAGTCCCCGGTGAGTGTAGCCTCGGGGCGCCTCTCAGCTCACAGATGACGCAGTCTCTCCAGCCACAAGAATCACTTCATTTCTGTGCCAAAAAAGTCCTGGTCATCACCTTCCAAGCTTTACTGTGAAGGGTGCCCAGCATGGGGCGGACCTCCCCTGCTGCAAAGGCAGCAGGGCCCAGGCAGCTGTCGCGGAAGCAAGAGGACATCCAGCTGAATTCCCTCAAAACCCACGAAGAAACATGCTCTTTTGAGGCGACTTTGCCAGATAAATGAGAAGAGTCTCGTTGCTTTTTTGAAGAGAGAAAACAGTTTAGGGGGAAAGTATGAGCTAACAAAGTACAGAAGCTACTGCGGATAAAGATGGCTTCTGCCCCAAACTGCATTGTTGGCGTAATCCGAGGGAGGGGCCGACTGAAAAATACCGTCCCTCATATTCGAAAGCTTCATTCCACAGCGGTTCTCCCAGCAAACCCGAGTGCGTCTTTCCTCTGCATCCCGGGCTGACCCTCGGCCCCGTCCAGGAGCTCAGCTCCCCCTCTCCCCCGCCGGGTCCCTCCAGCGCTGCCCAGTAACTGGACCAGGAGCCACAGATGCTGTCGCCGTGGCAACCTGCGAGGAGAGCCGGGGGTGTGGGTGTGTGGCCGCAGTGCCCCACGCATCCTTCACGGCCACCAGGGCTCTGCTCAAACATCCTTGAAAAAGCGCGGACAGGTTCCCGGACTCCGACACCTGCTGGTTCACACCTGGGAGCCAGGTCCCTCGGCCCTCACCTGGGCAGAGGGGACAGGAGCGGGTGAGGGGCGACGGCGGACTCCACGCTCCCCTCTGTGTGGGCAGGACACTGCCCCCTCCCCCAGGCCGGGGCAGGTGGCAGAGGGATGGGGGTGAGCTTTCTACTGAGCTACGTTCTCACAGTCAGGATGTGGAATTTTCCAGAGCTCCTAAGGACCCAAACTTGGCCCCTGGCACCCCCATCTAGCAGGGAGTATTTTATTCTCTCACGCAGGTTAGCTTTCTACACCTGTCAGCAAAGGCCTTGTTCTCGGGAAGACGATCGGATTGACATGCTTTCGCACCCGCCAAGTTTCAAACGAAGTCAGAGTGCAAGCGAAGGGCCGCGCTGCGGACCACGCGGCACATCGATGGGCCTCCAGCCCAGCCCCGTGAGGGAGTCCGGCCGCTCAGCCCGCAGCCTCTGTTCCACGGGACCTGGGAGGGATGTGCAGGGCTTCGTCAGCTGTCACGCTGGGCTGTCGGCTCCACGCCTTCCGCCGTCCGTCCCTCCTCCTCTGCCTGCTGACCCTACGGAGCCCAGGATCAACACAAGAGACCGAGGCTCCCCGTGCACGAAGGAAGGCAGCCAGCACTCACGGGGAGCTTCCTGCACGAAGCGCCTCACGCGTGTGCCTTTGGGCAGCAGCCTTGGGCATTCTCCAGGACTGGGACCATTTCTCCATCTTCCGTCGCCTTCCAGCCCTGCCCAGGAGCAGGTGGGAGGTCCTGCAGGTCCACGTTAAGTAAAGGTTTACGGGGCTTGGGCAGCAGGAACCTCTCGTGTCCCCACCCGAGGACGGAGAGGCAGTGGAGGAAGAGGAGACAGGGTGGTGGGGCAATTTTGTCCTTAATGTGTTGCATCATTGAAGACCTTGTGAGATGCTACCAATTCTAACCTCAGTGGTGAGTGACAGAGAGCATCATCCCGTCTGAGACAGACGGAAGGTCCCAGGTGAACCGGTGATGTGAGCGCCCTCCACGTAAAGCAGCCCCTCCCTGACCCCAGGGCAACTTACCCTCCCCCCCCCCCCCCCCCCCGGGCAGGCCGGCCTGCTGCCATCTTACCCCTCGTCCACAGGCCCGGCTCCCGGCTCCGGGCAGGGCTGTTCTGGGTGGGTGCACGCCCCACCCCCCGGGAGGCAGGGGCAGGAAACGAGCACGTCCCCGCAGGAGGACCCTGGTCCCGGAGACCGAAGGAGGGAGGCCACCGGGCCTCCGCTCCTCCCTCGCCTCCCTGCCTCTCCTCCCGCTTCCCCTCTGCCCACCCGTGGAGGGGAGCCCTTCCTGCTCCAGGACTAGGTTCCCAACGTGGGTCACTGGTCTGCTTCCGAACATGCAGAGCTGGTGCCCTAACCCCACGCCTGTTCCCTGCGGTGGTCATCCCCCGCTGTGAGCATCCCTGGGATGAAGGTCGCATGGTCACCTGCACCAGCTTCCCTCAACTTAGCTCCTGCCCCCGCCTTCCATGCTAGATGCCCCGTCCGTGTCTCATGGCACCCGGTGTCACCCCTGCACCCCGGCCCCCTGGAATTTCCTCGTTTACTCTCTGCTGACTGTGCCAGGCCGCCCCTTCTCGCGGGGAGGGAATTTCTCATTCAGCTTCATGCAGCTATTTCCTGGGTGACTCTCACCCTCCTCACTTTGCCCGTGGTGGTGGGTCCTCGGTAAATGTCCGTGGAGTGACTGGTGGCCGAGTGGCTGAGTCATTGCTGCACCTGGTCATCCCCACATGCGTGGGCATCACAAGCCAGGCAGGATTCTGATGAAAGCGTGGTGGAGAAAGCCCTGTCCTTGCAGGGTCAGAGCACACAGGACAGTGAAAACACGCAGCAGTCAGTCCGGAGCTAAGTGCTCTGCGCTGGGGCTGCCGCGGAGATGCAGGAAGGGGTGGACGCGTGGGGCTGGTCCAGGAAGGCACGTGGGCTTGTTTCGAGGGTCAAGGGACGGTGTGAATTTGGGTCAGAGGAAACAAGAGATGAGGGGCCACATCTGGGAAGAATCTCAGAGGCCGCTCAGCCGCCTCTCCCGGGATCCGAATCTGGACACTTGCACCGTCACCGAATTAAGCAGGAGAGACCCTCGTGGGCGCAGGATCCCGGCAGCTGGGCAGAGTGGGGCTCTGGCGGTGCAGCCGTGACCCATGACAAGGGGCTGATACAAAGGCGCCTTGACTGCCCAGGATGACATAACAGCCCCCGCGGCTTCCTTTTTCCCTCACCGCCATCCCCACCTTCTTCCCCTGGATGCTCCAGCAAACGTTACCTTCTACACGGAGCCTTCGGAAACTTCCTCGTCCTCCTGCGGTTCCCCCATCGTTACTGCTCTCACTTACCTTTGTGCCGCTTTGTAAATGTCCTTGTGTCTGTGATGGGCTGCACTTTGATTCTTTTTAGCTTATCAGCTCATTGAGGTCAGGAGCTGGTTTTCTATTTTTCTCCTGTGATAGTTCCTGGAACCTCCCTGCAGCCCACCTTCCACCCACACTCTCCGTAGGAGCCCTGCTTCCCTCTTTGCCCACGATCGGTTTTATTATAGTGCTCTGTCTGTCTATCCCTAGATTGTCATCTCCTTAAAGATCGAGTCTTATTTATCTTTACATCCTCAGAGCTTAGGAAAGTGCCTGCAAGTCACGGATGTTCAGTGTTCGTATCTGTCAAATACAAGAGCGAATGAATCAGGGAACGAACAACAACAAACCTAACCTTCCCAGGGGGCGATGAGATTTATCAGTGATGGTTTAGCGAAAGAAACAGAAACCGTTCTGGGCCCCATAAGAGAACTGAGAGGCTTCAGTCACAGGGCTGGTAGAAGGGCTCCAGGCTGGACCTCCAGGCAGGACCCGTGGACCCTGGAGAGGTGGCCTCCCAGTAACCTTCGTCACAGTCATGAAAATGGGGGATCAGGTGCCCCCAGAACCCCAGGGTCAAGGACACTCTGCCAGGATGCGGAAGCCGCCTGACCTCAGGGCTGCACCGAGGCCTCTCAACCCGCAAAGCCGGTGACAACCTAAGGCTGGATGTTCCACAGCCTCCATCACAAACCCCACTCCACACGCTTCACAGACGAGCGCATGGACACGGCAGCCCGGCTGGGGGCGTCCCGCTCGTGCAGCTTTCTAGGAAGCAGGAAGTGGTCCAGCAGCAAGAAGATGGGTTCCTTCCGCCATCCCCCAGTCAGAGCCCCTCGGTGGGAAATGTGATCGACATTCAGGGTCCCAGCTGCAAAGAGGTCGGGAGGGGTGAGCTGCCCGCCTCCCAGGAGAGGAGGGCATGAGACTCGTGGGGGGTGGGGGGGCCACATCCCACCGTGTCTGACCCTCTGCCTGATGAGCAGAGTCTCCGTGCAGCTCAACCTGGAACGGCCCGAAGAACAGGGGACTTGGTTCTTCCTGACGCTCCATCTGGATCCTTCAGCAACATGAGTGAACAAACAGGCCTTAAGTCCTACGGATTCAAATTCCAGTTGCGGCAACACCAGGATCCTCACAAAGGGTCCAGCATCCACCCCTCCCGACGGCGCTGGACCACAAGCGGCCTCTCTCTCACTGCACGGTTTTTTGAGTTATTTGGTTTTGGGGCGGTGGGGGCTGCCCACATGCAGGATCTAGTTCCCCAGCCGCGGATCGAACCCATGCCGTTTGCCCTGGGAATGCGGAGTTGTAACCACTGGACCGTCAGGGAGGCCCCCTCACTCCACGGTTGTTTAGTGCGTCAGCCAGACCCTGCCCTCTCCCTTCCACCACCCCTGCTGCGTTCTCCTCTCTGGAGTGCTCCCCGTGACCCATCAAAACAAAAAGCAAAACCAGGAGTCGTTTCTGAGGTTCTGACCCCAAATGGAGAGAGGCCAGCTTGCGCAGTTTGGTGCTGCCTGCCCGGAGGGTTTCCTGCTGCCCTGTCTGATGCCTGCTCTCGCTAGAGTCCGTGGGAATCTCACACTCCTACCAGCGACAGAATTTGGTGTCACAGGTTAGTATTCTGGTTGGACACAGCCTCTGGCACACAACCTGATCCCTCACTGCAGTCGGGGTTTCATTGTTCCCCAAAAATCCAAACCCAAGCGCATTCATTCCTCCAGTTGACTTCAAGGTACTCCCCTGGACCATCTCCTCATGGGGCCTGAGGCTCTGAGCAAATACTCACTTTTTCTTTTTTCACTTTTTGGTCACTACCTGCCATCTAAAGAAGTCCGTTGGCCTTGGGTAGAAATCTGAGTGCACCTGGAAGGAGCTGTCTTAGCCCAGGCCTTATGAGAGTCCTTGAAATCTAAGCAGTGACTTTCAGCCGTGTGTATTTTCAGGGCTTGGTGAGTTATTTGGAGGCTGGTCTCTGGCGGTCTGGTCACTGGTGATAAAGCAGGACCACGTGTGGCCGGGTGTCCAGGACAGGCCACAACCACAGGACAGGCCCTTGGGTCTGCGAGGCCACTGTGGCCCCGGGCCCCGGGGAACTGTCCTTCTCCTGTGGAAGGAGACCCAGTTTCCTGGGAACCACAGGCCCTCGGGGAAACTGCCTGGAAGGGCAGGAGGCAGTGACCGATCCCGCTTTGATTAGGATCCAGCACTTTTCTCCGCATCAGGTCCTGGGGAGCAGAGCAGCGTTGAAGCAGCCTATGTTTGTCCCTATGTTCGGCATCTGCATCTTGGTGGAAAGCCCTGCTCACACGGAGGGAAAGAGCCCTCTGCCAGCCGCCCACCCAGAGCCAGGAGCCAGTCCTTCTCAGCCTGGTGGACGCCCCAGTTCCCCTCCCAACACCCTAGTCCTTGGACTTTGCATGCGGGTCCCATCTGTCCCCCCCGCCCCCATCTCCCTCGCCTCCAGATGGTCCTCCTTGTCTGCAGGGCCACGAGGCGGCCTCCCCCCTGCTCTGAGCCCACTGTCCCGGGCCCCTCCCTCGGGGGCACAGCGTGTCTGAAGCAGACCTCACAGGTCTTCAGGTCTTGCCCAAATATTTATTCCACTGATAAAAACCTGAGAACCAGACAGAGAGCCTCCCAAGGCCCAAGATCTAGTGACTGTCAGATCATTGTCACCAAACATCATCTAATCTTTGCATTTATTCTTGGAGAACAGGCTTGTTCTGTTAAGACAACAGCAAAAGGGTGCTATTTATTGATGCGCATCGGAGCCCGTGTGACTCTCACAACAAGGAGATCGTCCATTTATTCAGATGAGAAAACCAAAGCCAAGAAGTTAAGGAACTCGCCTGGTCACCCAGGCACCACGGGCACAGTCCTCTGGCTGACACGTTAGGGTCCGAGGGTCCTTGCTGAGAGCCCGCCGCGCACACTCTCGTGGGTGTTCCCCAGGTGCTGCCCTGGCGGCCGCTCCGTGTCCCCGGCCTCGGGAGGACAGAGTCTACACTCTCCTGCTCAGGAGCCTCCAACCGCCTCCCGACTCGCTCGAGATTCAAGCAGAAGCTCCCGCAGACCTGACCGCCCTCCCGATCTGCTCCAGGAAACTGGCTCCTGTGATTCCTTGACTACCCCAAGCTCTCTCCCATCACGGCTTCTGTTCACAATGCTCGCTCTTCCAGAAAGTTCTGCTCGAGTGTCATCTTATCCCCGAGACCTGCCCTGACCAACCTAGAATCCTTCTCCCCTTAACTCTGCTTTATTTTGCCCAAAGCGTGGACCACCATTTAGCAGCGGCATGTAATCCTCTTATCTGTTAGTTTCTTGTCTGTTTCCCCGGCTGCACCTCCAGAACCCAGATTACTGACTGGTAAGCAGCTCTCGATAACTATGTGTTGAATCAATGAAAACCCGAGCTGCTTTCACTCCAATAACCCTCAGCTGAGAAAAATAAATCCATTAATTCTCCCAGATCTTAAGCCAATCTCGCTTCTACGGTAAAATAGGAACAATGCTACAAATGCAAGCATTTCCTTCGTGAGAATAATGATCACTACAGGTGTCTCAAGCATGGCTTTGGAGGAAATATAAAATACATCTTTTCCCTGCTAGGGAGCTCCGTCACAAAGATGGGAACGCACCCGGCCTTGGTGCATCTGCACCTGCAGAGGTCACCGCGGCAGCTCTACGTGGGTCTTTAAGTTGAAGGAAATGAAAGCTTCAGGAGCTCAGTTGCTTCCTCACAGGTCGAGGGCTAAGTAGCCACAGGGGCTGGTGGTCACAGTCAGACACAGGCCGTTGCCATCAGCACAGAAAGAGAACAGAGAAATAAAGCTACGTAGGATGAATCTGAGCATCGACGTCTGGAAAGTACCTTCAGTCGTCCCAAGGCCGCCCCGCGGGTGCCCGGACGTAATAAGCAGGATTTATTTCCGTGCCCTGTAATCACGAGTGCCGGCGGGGGGCGCGGGGGGAACCGAGCTGCCAGAGGGATTTTGGGGGGGTGTGTGTTGTTTCCCTTCTGTATTTCTTTACCTCGAAACATGTGGGAATGAACCTGCTGTTCCCTGGCTCTCGCATCTCGGAAAGGGATTTGCAGACTTGAAGTCACGCAGGTTGCTGGGCCTCCTCTTGTTCCACGGTCGCCGCTGGACCGCGAGTTGTGAACGTGAGCCTGTGTCCTGGCACCGGCCGCCTCGCAGCCCCACGCCTCTGCCACCACAATGCAGAGCTGATGCGCCCTCAGCGGGCTTGGTGCCCACGCTGAGATAGGCGACCCAGTGTGGATTTGAGGACACGCAGGGGGGAAATGCCGAATAAAGTTACCAGCTGCTCCCCTGAATCTCCTGGCCTCGGTCTCCACGATGATGAGTGTGGTGTTATTTGGGTTGAGTTGTCTACAGGTCTCTGGGTGTAAAACGATGGAGAAATAAATCAATTCCACCTGCAGTTCTCCTCCTGGCAGGGATGTCACTCCCTTCCCGCCCACACGTGGTCCCTCAGCAGGTCATGGCATCTCTCCTCCCAAGGGCACTTTGACCTATGTGTCCTCTCCCTCCCAACTGTCACCATCCCAGACCCCGTCACTGGCTCAAGTGCAGGAGCCCCTCACTGTTTCCTGCCATCGAATCTGTCCTGCGCGGCATGAGAGGCACTTATATCTGCACTGGGTCACGTCACTGCTGCAACACCCTCCACCATTTTATAAGCAGCTTTGGTGACGTCTAAGGCGCATATGGAGAGGTGCCCAGCTCTCAGGGTGAAGCCCGATGAACTGCCACAAGGTGAATCGCCCACAGCCTGTAACCTGCCCCCAGACTTGGAACCAGAGGCATCCAGTCAGCACCTCTGCCCGCATCCTAACTCCAGACATCATGGGCTGGCTTGCCTGCTTTTCAGCTTTCTACAAGTGGATGCCCAGCATGAATTCTTTTGATTTTGGCTTATTTGGGTCATATAGCTTATTTGGCTTATTTTAATCTCTTATTTGAGATTAAAATTAAAATAAGAGATTAAAATAAGAGATTTTAATCTCTTATTTTAATCTCTTATTTGAGAGATTCATTCATGTTGGCCTGTGTAGTAGCAGTTCATTCCATTCCATCTTTTTGCCATTGGCCGTGGTCTGAATGTACTCAGCACCCAGCTCATCGAGGGCCTTTAATAATATCTACTGAATGATTATTGAGTAATAATAATATCTATTAAAAGCTTTGCTTGAGACAGTAGGGTTCTAAAACTCCAAAGCGATACGCTTGTGGCCATCACAGCTCTCTTTCCAGAATGACTTCAAACTAGCAAGGGCTTTAATTCAGATTTCATTTTAGGAAAAGGATGTGCCACACCTGCAAGATCACTCTTTGGCCCACACAGCACTGGGACAGTGGGAAATGAAGACCCCGGGTCCCTTAGAGCCGCTCCAGGAACCCGGCCCAGGGCACTTCCTAGCCTTGCATCCCTCATCGCCAGGTGGTCTCCCAGGAAGTTGGTTTATTTCATTTATTTCAATGGCTTTATGCTCCCTGGAAAGAGACTTCATCTACTGCACCTAAATAACTTTGATATGGACTGAAATTGTCCAAACGCAAACCTAATCCCATCGGGCAGAGACACTGACCCCGGTGCTCCTTTCCAAGTGTGCTGCCTGCTTTGTACACATGCATAAGAAATGGCATTTTGCATAAGTGGTTTTATTCGGGCGATTATTGAGAAAAAAACCTCTCTATCACAGCACCCCCTCAGTGGGTAATTGACAAGTGCTCACTTCTGCAAAAGAAAATGTAAATCTCAAACAAACTGTAGAGATGCATGGAAACATAGAGCATACTTTGACTAAAATGCACAACTATTCCTTGGAAAGACATTCAATCTTTTGCTATGTTAATACCTTTAACCTTTTAAGAAGGACCAAATTGTTGTCTTTTTATGACCACTGCAACTACTGATTTGCCCAGGAGCATCCTCAGAAAGATGCATGAGATTCAACTGAGTATGTGTCAAACCCCTGCCAAAGTCCCGCTGGGTCCTTAGAACTGTTAACACAACATGCGGGGTTAATTTAGGCTGATGCCGGGGGCGGGGATATACTTTCTGTCTGAAAAACAATAGGATTGGACAAAAAAATAAATGAAATCAGCACACTTTTTTATTTCTTGACAAGCTGAGCCACTAGAGTCCAGCTTAACAGTGAAAAATTCTCCAGCCCAACAAGGAGATTTATTAGGTGAATAGAAAAGAGCTTCCTAGGAGGTCACACGTGACATTTGTAAAGGAAAGCTGGAGAGGAAGGCCCTGTCCCCGTGGCCTGTCACACCAGTGTCGCCACCTCCCTGACTCGGTCTTGCTGCCTTTGCTGCTTGAGCCTCTGTTATGGATTGAATCATGTCCCACAAAGGACGTGTTGAAGTCTAACTCCCAGGACCTGAGCATGTGACCTTATTTGGAAACAGCCTTTGGAGGTATCATTAGATGAGGTCATACTGGAGCAGGAAGGGCCCTAATCCAACATGACTGGTGTCCTTCTACCGAGAGGACAAGAGGCGAAGACAGACACAGAGGGGAGAAGACCATGTAACAGAGGAGACAGAGACTGGGCTGATGCAGCGTCATGCCCAGAAACGCCCAGAACTGCCAGCTGCCCGGAAGCTGGGAGGCAGGAAGGAGTCCACCCAGAGCCTCCGAGGGGCAAGGCCCTGTTGGCACCTTGGCTTCAGACTTCTGGCCTCCAGGACAGTGAGAGAGTACATTTCTGTTGTTCCAAGCCACCCAGTGTGTGGTACTTTGTCCCAACAGCCCCTGGACATGGATATACTGTCCCACGTCAGCCGTCCCGGGGGAGAAAAGGGAGCTGTCCCAGCCCCCACGTGGGAGTGAGCACATAGGTTCGTGGCTGCAGGTCCCACTCTTACAACCACGTAAAGTCACGTGCGTGTGAACAAAGGTTAGAAAGGAACACGTAAAATGATCGGTATTCAGAGTGGTAGAATTAAGTGTTTCTTTTCTTTTCTCTAATCCTCTGAATTTTTTAATGCTGTTATATCACTTAGATTTTCGTCAAGGTTAATTTTTTAAAATTCCCAAGCTAAGTGGGTTTTCAGGTTTGACGAACCATATTATTGCCTGAACACTCTGGAAATGCCTGCTTCCACTGGCATTGCTGGGGAAAGCCAAATCTGTAGGCTCTCTCAGCCCAGTCAGGAGCTATTATTTGTCCTTATAACTAGGAGTTTTGGCACCTTCTTAAATTTTGTGCCGGGGGTAAGGGTCTCATTCCCCTGACCCAAGGCCCAGTCTGACTGAAAGCAAACTACAGATGAAAAACACAGAAGTAAAGGTAGGGGACATAGAACTTTTGCTTCTGTGTTTTTCTTCGGTAGTTTGTTCATGATGATTTTTTGGTTACTTCTACCTGCCAGTTCACTGATTCTCTCTTTAGTCTCATTTGTCTTCAATCTATCCAGTGGGTTCTTAATTGAGTTGTTATATTTTTTTCTTATGAATTCCTAAAAATTTCTTTTTCACTTTTTGTAGTTTCCAATTCCCTGCCTGTTTTTTGAGCTTGGCTTTATCTCTTAAAACAGTAAATGTAATTATCATCTAGACCACGTCTAATCATTTTAGTATCTGGAGTCACCGTGGTTCTGCTTTCGGTGTCTCTTGTCTCCACTCCTTCTCAGTCATGGTGGTGTTGCCTCTTGTGTCTGGTTATCTTTGACTGTGTGCTGGACACGGTGTTGTTGTTGCTGTTTTAAGCATCTGAGGAAATCATCTGAGGCCTAGGATGATGCTGTCTTCCTTTAGGGAAGATCTTTATTTGCTTCTGTAGCTCACTGGGGAGGGTAGCAGTCTGGGACCACCTTAAACCAAGTGCAAGCCTTGAGGTTTTCTCGGCCACCTTGCTGGTATGAAACGGGGCTGCAGAACTGTGGGAAGACTGTCTGCATTGTCCTTTCTCCTGCGGTGAAGTCCCTCAGGGATGCCAGCCCGAAGTGGGGGTTGCTTTGTCAAAGTCTCCAGTTTGGTAAGCCCCAAAGTCCAGCTTTTTCCCTCGGCTCTGTGAGGCCACCAGAAGCATAGTTCAAGTTTCAGCCATGGCTTTCTGATCAGTCATTGCCCATGAGATCCAAAGAGGCCCTTCCTGCCCAGTCTGTCTCTGGGTTCCAGCCCCGTCTCAGATTTTGGTCCAGTAATCTCTCACTATCTTGTTAATTCTTGGATGCTTTAAAAAATTGATTTTGTTTATTTTACATTTTTCCCACCTTGTTGGGTTATCCTCTGTAGGACATAGCAAATTATATAGTTACTATAGTTAATTATATTAGTTATTATATTTGCTTTTATAATCTTATAAAATTATATTGCTTTTATAATATCATAATATTATAGCAAATTATCTAGTCTGCCATTTACTGGAAGTGGCAGTTCTTTCAGTAAGAAACTCAAGTATAGATAAAGTTGCACTTATAAAAATTTCCATCAAAAAAAAACCCAAAAACCACTTTCTCTCAAAGCCCATCAAAAATTTGCCAAGTGATAGAGCTTCACATGTGTTAAGTCATTTATTGTCACTACAACTATCTCTGATGTTATGTTATTATTATCTACATTTTTAAATGAAGAAGTTGTGGCTCAGGGACATGGGATAACTTGACTGAGAACACACAATTAGCCAAGGGCAGAGCATGATTTAGACCCAGGCCCTCCTAACTTCGTGGCCCATTTTCTTTGTCTCCACATTTGAGTCAGGATTGAAAACTGATATTTTAATCTATGCTTCGTGCAGCAAAAAAAAGAGTTCTTCAGGAGATGAGTGGCAACAATGAACAGCCAAGAAATCAATGGATAAAATATGCTTTCACTGCATATTTTATACAAATTACTTCAACCATAAAATTTGACAGCTTGTAAATAATGGCTTAAGAAATCCAGAGAGAAGAGAGGTAAAATTAATTTAGAGGCTGATTGTCCCTGGTCTTTAACTGTAACCCCCAGTTCTCTGCTTCCCAACTCATAATGGCATTTCGTGGATATTCACTTCATTTCAATGCTCCTTTTCCTTCTCTCAGTGTCTAGATGATGGAGGAGTTATAACACAAATGTACATTTATTTTAGGAAGTATATAAGATGGAAAACAAGTTTACATTTTTTAAATCATGAAAAATAGTTTATATTTTAGCAAGTACAAAGCAGCATGGGGTGATAAGTAACTAGATATAAAATAATTAAGTACTTAGATGCTAAACTAAGATTTGAAATAATCTAACCCCCAAATAGCTCCTGAGTTATCTTAGAGGAACATTATAATGCACTTTTTAATCATTATTTTAAAATATAAAACAATCTTTTGTTCAACACACTGAATTTAAAACAAATTCCAGAAAAGTATCAGAAACAATAATTAAAAATTCTTATTAACTTCTGTTTGGGGATTGATTGCATGAGGTTGCCTCAGGAAAAGTACATGACAGTATTTTATTCTATGAAACTATTCCAGCAAACATCAATCTAATAGGCAAATCTGAAATGTTGTAGAGTGGCACTTCCTTTTAAAGGGGTCCTTTGAAAATGCAGATCCTGCTTCAGTAGGTCTGGGATGGGACCTGAGTTGCTGCACTTCTAACAAGCTCCCAGGTGAAATCCATGCTGTGGTCAGGGGGTGTTTCATTTTCAAGATACAAAGTTAAGAAAGGTAGTTTTTGAATCACATATAGGAGATGTGAGAAAAATCCAGTAATTGTACCAATAAAAAAAGTGCAATAATAGTCTAATTGTTTTAAAACATAAGTAAATTTGTCTACAAAATTAGATAAGGCTTTTTGCTTAGCACTGCTCTTTTACTATTATATTTTAACACTGCAAATGACTATCAAACTGGCATATGAAACACACTTTTTCAGATTTTTTATTGATATGCAGAGTTTCAACAGTTTTTGAGAGAGCGCCCCATGGAGCCTCAAAGAAAAGACCTTGGTAAGTGTATATGTCATCAGAAGGGAGTGAGATAGCTGTGTGTGTGTGTGTGTGTGTGTGTGTGTGTGTTGTACCTTCACATTTATAAAGAGAGTAAAACAAAACTGTGTTTTTATGTCAAGTGGCAAAGAAAATAAATAGGGAAAGATGAAAACTAGATGTCCTCACAGGCAATACTATATTTATCCTAATCAATGAAAGATTTTCTTTTTTCAAAATCCTAAGTTCAGTGTGACACAGCGTGCTTTCTTTATTCCAGAGTGTAATTCACTTAAAATAGAGGACTCATAACTAAACCTAGAAAATCATCTTCTATTACAGAAAAAAAAAAAAAAAATGCGTGGCCAGTATCCAGTGAGAGAGATAGAGACAGAGGAAAGATAAAGACAGACGGACAGAAGGAGGAAGGGGGGAGAGGGAGAGAAAGAAGAAGAGGAAAGAGAAGAAGAAGGAGGAGGAGGAGAGAGAGAGGAAGGAGGGAGTGAAGACAAGAAGAGAAGGGAAGAGAGGGAAGGGTGGGAAAGAGTCTTTCAGTGGGTGTTTGGCTATTTTTTTTTTTTTATTCTCAAAAGGAAAGCATCCTTATTTATCATTATGCATATAGATCCAGCTCTAATGTCTCCCCATGTACCTCTTATGAGGAGAAATTATCCCAAATGCCCTTGGGCAGCAGTATGAAAGATTACTCAATTTATGTTGCAATCAAAGCTCAGTTTGTAAAAATGGGCCAGATTCTTCACTCAGCATCCTGCCCCTTGTCTTTAATGAAGCAAGCACTCTTGAGGAGATCAAGAGACAGGTAGAGAAACAAGCCAACAACACAATGCAGGTAGAATACTTATTGTATCTTAAAAGAACACAGTAATTCCTCAACACAGCCTAGTTTCTGACTAGAAGGTAAGAGGTGTTTCATCTTCAAGAAATCTGATAGGATTGGATTAAAAACTCACTGTTGGCAAAATATTCTGAAAATTCACAAACTCCCAATACTTCAGTTCACTTTGTAATCAAACATTATTAATCACAACATTGTGTTGTGTTGTTTTGTTTTCTTTTTCTTTTTTGCTTTATCTGGAAGTAAGCATTCAGTTTGTTGGAATTAGTGAAGCCAAAGATATGGATTCAATCTCCATATGGAGCTGTTAACGCTACATTAATGCTAAAGTTGCAGACTTACTTTTTAAACACTGAGTTATCTTCTAAGTAAATTATGAGAAAAAAAAGAAAACATTTCACACGTCTGTGGCTCTTCACTTCTTCCTGTAGATGCTAGTTTCTACCAGGTTTCATGTCCTTTCACTCCAAAAAGTGTCCTTTAGCAGTTTTTATAGTGCAGGTCTGTTGGTTGTAAATACTGTCAGCATTCAATGATGTGAAAGCGTCTCCTTTCAACCTTCTTTTGAAGGATATTTTTGCTTTGTATGGAATAACTGTGGGTTCGTAGTGTTGTTGTTGGTTTTTCTTTCATCATTTTAAAGGTACCCTTCCTTCATTTTCTGGTCCCCATTGTATTTCCTGAGGAGTCCATTTATAATCCTATACATGTGTCCTTTTTCTCCAGCTAATTTCAAGATTTTCCCTTTATCTTTGTTTTCAGCAGATACAATGTGCCTAGATATGGTTGTTTTTATGTTTATCTTTCTGGGAGTTTGATGAGCTTCCTGGATCTATAGGTCATGTTTTTCATCAAATTAGGCAGGTATCTGGCCATTATTTCCTCAAAAAAATGTTTATGCCTCAGTATTGCTTGCTTCCCCTCCTGACCTCCAATTATATGTATATTAGACCACTTGATAATGTCCACATGTCCCTGAGGCTCTGTTGATTTCTCTTTAATTTTTCTCTGTCTGTTCTTCAGGTTGGATCATTTTTGTTGATGTCTTCAAATTAATTACTCTTCCTTCTAATATTTCCTACCTGCTGTAAGCCTATCTTATGAATTTTTCTTTGCAGTTACTTTTGCAGTAACTTATACTTCCTTATCGTTTTAAGTTCATAATTTCCATTTGATTCTTCTTTAGAATTTCCAAATCTTTGCTGAGATTCCCAATCTGTTCACTTATTAATACCATATTTTCCTTCAGTTCTTTGAACATGTTTATGAAATCTTTGCAAAGTGCACCATCTGGGTCATCTCGGGATGGTTTCTATTGACTGCTTTTTCTCTTGACTGTAGATCTCATTTTCCTATTTCCCAATATGTCTAGTGATTGTCTGTCTGTCTGCTTGTCTGTCTGTTTCCTCCAACCATATACAGCTGTTCAGTTGAAGGTATGCAGTGTGAAGAGTTCACTTTAACTAAGATTGTGGTTTGGCCATAGTAGAGTTAGTGAAAAAAGAATGGAGCCAGGAGACTGAGCGTATTTCAAGGGAGTGATTATAATAATTGATTGGAATATAAAGTGGTTCAAAGAAGACAACCCCAAGAGCTGAAGGATTGTTGGAGCTAAAGATTAGAGATCTGCACATAGCCACCTTGCAGTCCCTGCCCATCCACATGAGAAGAACTCCAGGGGCAGGTGTTCATGGCAAAATAATCGCAGATATAGACTGTGGATCTGCATATAGATTGTAGATAATACACTGTGGAGACTGGGTTCTGTTACCTTCCTCTTCTCTGTATTGACTCATGACAGCAAGCAGATCAGTCACTGGATGACCACCATGAACTTGGGTCCATGGTTTGTTGGTGCATATGTAGAAGTCCAAAGTTTTTCTGAAGTCCCTCTAACTTGGCCAGACCTAACCTTCAACATATATTTGCTTCCCCTGTGGATCTTTACAGGGCTTGGCATTAGGTTTGTTAGGGCTGGACTAGGGCAAATCGTACCCAAGCATGTGATTCTCACCCTAAGGCCATCCCTCTGGTGTCTCATCTGGATGCCGCAGGTGTTGGTTTGGTATTAATGAGACACATCCCCCTGGCAGTGTCTGCACTGCTCAGCTTCTGGTTACCATTTCACTCTCAGTCCCCCACCAGCTTCTATCTGATAAGCCTTGGTTAATCCTACCTTGTGTGCGGACAGCCTGGCCTCAGCCACATTTTCCTGGGACCCCCACAGGACTTCTGGGGCCCTCTTGTTGCATGGCTCTCTCTTCTCTGATGTTCTACCCTGCAGATTCCAGCTGCTTCTGGTACCCAGAACTCTGATTTCTGCTTTCTCGACTCAGAGAGACCATCCTGCTGTCCTTGGGTCCCCACCCTCTGCACGATGGCCAGGAAAGTGTTCCCAGGAAGAGAGCCAGGCCATGGGGCTTACCTCATGAGCTTCCTGCTGTTAGAGATCATGACCTTGTGATGCGTGTTACCTGCTGCTGCAAGACAATTGCCTCATATTTTGTCAGATTTTACAGTTGTTTGTGGCTGAAGAACAATCCAGTATGGTTTCTCCATCATAGGCAGCTGGCCGTTGTTGTTTATTTTTACCTATTCAACAAATATTTCTTGAGTGTCTACAATGTAGGAGGCATTAGAAATACAGGGCTGAACAAATGACATGATCCTTGCCCTCAAGAAGTTTACAGTCTATGGGGGAAAATGGATCTTAAACAAATAATCATAGAAATAAATTTGTGGTTCAAGTTGTGATAGGTGTTGTATGTTTAAGATAGAACAGACTACCCTAATTTAGATCAGGAAGGAAAGCATCTTCAAGCAAGTGACTTGAGTGCCGGGTTGGCCAGACAAAAGTTTGAGGGAAGATATATGAGATAAAGGAACATATGAGAACCAAGGAAAGATCGTGAGAGGAGGTCCCCAGGGCAGGAATGGAAGTCTCCTGGGGCTGGGCCTTGGTGTCTGGGGACAGCAACCCAAGGTGATGTGGAAAAGCAGGCAGGGGCTTTGTTAACAATATGAGATCGTATCTTCGGAGAAATGGAGCGCCACGGAAATGTTTTGAGTAAGATCAGATTCAGAATTGTGTTGTTAAGTGTAGCTAACTGGTCCTGACACGTCTGTCATGGCTGAGTCTTCCAAGAGAGCAAGAACGAATGTACCTTTTAGAGGATGTAAAGCCCAGCTGAGGATGTTCGCCTTAGAAGAACCGATGTGCTGTAGGTCAGTATTTATTGAGATGATAACGTTTCCGTAGTTAATCCTTCCCTTTCAAACATTCAGACGATGAAATCCTACCTAAAAAGCCCTTTTGAATTTTGCGAGTTGGTTCTTTGTACTCTTACAGGTGTAGTTAGCTGTAGCGAGAACCAAAGGAGGGAAAACACTGGAATTAAATGCAGCAGGCTAGTTTTCTGGAGGTTAAATGTTAAGACAAAGACGAAGTAGATGTTAGGCATTAAGAATGTCAAAGGAGATAAGGATGGCCTACAGGAAAATCACTTTTACAATTATTGGAAATATTTCCAGAATTGTCTTTGGATCCCTGACAGAAGACGCCAGTTAACAAATGTCTATTGCTGTCAAGGTTACCCTTCCGTTTCACGCTGTGATTGAAGCTTAAACATTTTTAAATCATTGAAGAGAAACTTCCAAACACAGTATCTGCAAACTCATATTGCAGGTCAGCCATTCACACGGTCACCAAATTTGCGTGGTGACTATCCACTCACGTTAGGCAATTTTTGCCCAGTGTAGACAAATATTGGTCAATCTGGTTAGTTTTGGCTTCAAACATCCAGTTATTAAAATAATTTCTTTTGGCAGAAATAAATGAATACTCATATGCATGTCATACTTTTTCAAACTATTGCAAAAGGAGCTGTGTTAATTAAAATTGTAAAGATACTCTGATACAGTAAAAGCATGCATCTTTTCTGTGTAAGATACTAGCCAAAAAGATGCATAACTGTCTCAGTGTGTGTGTGTGTGTGTGTGTGTGTGTGAGATGTAGGCAGCTATACACCCATAATCATGTGCATATATAACCTAGTTCCTCAATGTCACCTCACATATATTTTACTCAGCTAAATTACTGAAAATAAAATGTATAGTATGATATATTGCAACCATATATTGTGTACAGTTTGTATATAAAAAAGAAAGAATGATTAAAAGTCGATGAGAGACTGTTTATAAATCTTGATTGCTTCATAATTTTAACTTTGAGCAACATTTTTATCATAATTATAGGCTTTCTTAAAGCATTTATGCAGATTGTTGTTACTCAAAAGGGCGTTTATTCCATTTTGGTATAAACTACACTCTTTTTTCTTTATGAAATCACTCTTCGAGTTCCTAATACTCAGTCCTCTGCCAGAGCTGCAAAATTCAAATAGCAGGAAGCACACATCTCAAAAGCGCTGTCACTGTGCCCCTTCACCTGCCCAGATATTGCCCCCTAACAAGGGGCAAGCACGGAAACGCACGGTCATGACGAGCAGTTGGCATCTTTAGAAGCTTTGGAATTCCTCTTTGAACACTAATGGGCCTGTGAGGCTAGTACATTTTTGTACCCACTTCGCAGATCAAAAACTTAATCCCTGGAGGTTTAAACTACAACAAAATATTCAATTCTAGAATCATAAAGCATTAGTTCTGCCTTACTTTTAAGCTTGAAAAATCAAGGTCCCAGAAAAGTGAAGTGACGGCCCCGCGGCAGAATTGGGCATTTGCCTGCATTGAACACACAGCAACAATTTAACTGAAATTTAGACGGAATTATTCAGAGGCTTTGGCATCATGTAGAGTCAAAACCAGAGGAAAATCCTACGGACGTTTTCTTCCATGGAATCCTCACTTTCACTGCGTGACCACAGACCTAAAAAGAAAGGAGGAAAAGAAATAACATCACCAGAAACAAACATGAAAACAGAGCTTTAAGAAGTGTACACCAGATGAAAGGGAGAAACGTCAAGAAAGACTGATGGGGCTGTCCCAGAAGGATGGCCTAGGTCTCCCCAAACCTGCAAACGTGCTCCCGGCAGGAGGACTTACGCTCTTGCCTGCTTTCATGCACGGCCACACCTGCGGGATTAGCGTGGTGCCCCGCACATCGTAGGAGATCAGTACAGATATTTTTAATGACTGGATGAAGTTCTGAAACAGAAAATCTCCCCAAACGAAGAAGGAGTAAGATCTCCAAAACCTACCGTTTATGAAGCAGGGGTCGCCCTGAGCATCCCAACGGAGTCAAGTCAACAAATAAGCCGTAATCAGTGGAGGAAATATGAAGTTAAGATTTGGTCACTGTTTCCCAAAGGAGACGATTTGATCACAAGACAGCAAGTGACAGCTTCACGTTTTCATCACAGGCCGCAGGGGGAGGAGCGTTCATCTCAGGTTTTCAGATGAAAACACTGAAATGTCCAGGTTGTCAGAGCCCCGGGTTCCCGAACACAAACGCTTGTGTCTGGGAGACAGTGGACAGCACCTCAGGTGCTGCACTGGTCAGACTGGTGGCGTTTTCCTTGGAGAAGTAGATGTCGTTTGGCCGGACCTCACTCTGTCCAGCACTCCCCGACCAGGGCAGTCAGCGGCAGCCACTGCAGTTGTCACAATAATCCTGTAAGTGGGAGTTAACGTCTCCGCTCTACGGACTGGGAGCCAGGATTGGAGAAGCTCAGAGACCAGCTCGAGGTCACACGGCAGGGAGCGGCAGAATGAAGCCAGGCTCCCCGGCAGGCAGTCTTGCACTGATGTCCACGTCACAAATGCTTCGTCGTAAACGCACTTCCCTGCACCGGCTGTGGGGCCGCCCCCTCCCAGGCTGTGACCTTTTCTCTGGACCCCGCCACACCAAGGCTGGAAGCTCTTCTAGGCTCCTGTGTGCTCATCACCTAGGAAGCAAGCAGACCACAAATATTAGGAACTTTATGAGGTTATTTTACCTTTTCAAAGGAGATTTGTTTAAATTGTGAATTAGTTAATTACTGAGAAGGTCTTTATTTCTATCTCTCTGCATATATATTCACAGAGAGAAAGCTCTGTATTCATAGGTGTAGTTGTGTGTGTACATACGTATGTAAGCACCAGCAAACTGCCCCTCTTTTTTTTAAATTTATTTTTTCATTGAAGTGCAGTTGATGTACAATGTTGTGTTAATTTCTGCTGTACAGCAAAGTGACTCAGTTATACACATATATACATTCTTTTTCATATTCTTTTCCATTGTGGTTTATCCCAGGATATTGAATATAGTTCCCTGTGCTCTACAGTAGGACCTGTTGTTTATCCATCCTGTATGTAATAGTTTGCATCTACTAACCCCAAACTCCCACTCCATCCCTCCCCCACCCCCCTCCTCCTCCTTTTAAGGACAATTATTCATGTTCTTCTCCACCGACAGGTGAAGTCTTCCAATCATTACAGCTGTGCTTCTATATTAAAGGACAGGAATAGAATGGAAGACTGGCCCTCATCAACTCTGCTACAGTCTTACATTCAAACTGTCTTCCTGTCCAACAACCTGGGGTTCAGTTAATGCACCTAGTTTACTATGAAGGTTGACAATCGGAGAGAACAGGGCATGCTTATGCCTCGTTCAACATGAATGTGGACGTTCAACAAATCAGCAAAAATGCATTATTTTATGGCTCAACAGTTGGTTCAGTTTAAATCCCTGGATAAAAAAGGCATAGAAAAATATTACCATGAGTGTGAAATAGTTACCTTCAGTAAAGAATGGGTAGCTAGAACTTAAAGGATGTTTTCGAGCAGCTGACTAACAATGTGGAAACCACCGCTAACTGTGATTTTTGCAAGTTGCCTCATCTTCTGGCGTGCCCCCTGCGGTGACGGCAGTGTCCTTCTGGATGAAGCCCTCTTTCTCCCTCCTTCCACTGGAATCATCTCCCCCGTCCCTTCTCCACCTCCCCCACCCCCTGCCTTTCCCGAAGACCAGCCAGGACCCTGTGGAGTAGATGTGAGCTGCTCAATCATGGTGCATCATATATAAATGGGACACACCCGTACGCAGGTGTGTTCCATGTCAGCGTGTGGGAATCTACACAGCCGTGTCCACATGGGCTGCTGTAAAAGCTTTGACATTGTAATTCTTCCATAAAATTGGAAAATAATTCATTATAATTGCAAGACAATATGGTTCCTAGGTGAGTTTCAAGTCATCTCTTAGAAATACTAGGTGAAGCCAGGGATTCTCTGAATTCCAATCAGAAACACTTTGAGGCCTTTTTGAAAATGCTGATAAGTTCTTCAAGAGATTGGGTCAGCTGGTCTGGGAGGGGGCCTGCACACTGGAATGTCCTAAAGGCTTTGGGTGATTCTCTTGTGAAATATTCTTACCTGAACAACTATTTTTGCAGGTAGGTTGTGAAAATAGCGAACTCTCTAGTCAGAAAGTTCATTTTTGTACATTTAGAATTAATCAATCCTATAGACCTGGGAAAACAGCTTTTAAAAAGTTAACACCTCTGGTTTTCCATTAAAATATAATTAAAATTAATGGATACAGGAAGCTTTAGTTATCCTAAAAGTTCCATCCCGGTAAAATATTTGTTCTGTATATTTTAAAGAGGACTGGGGTGGAGGGCATTAAATTATGTTTTAATTCCATCCCATCAATGAGAATATAAGAAAAAAGTAAGGGCCTTATTTCAAGCACGTATTAGCGGTGTGTGCATTCGTGGAAACTAAGAATATGTCTCAGGCGCTGCTTTTATAGTAAGGCAAATTAGTGTTTTGATCTCTGTTTATTATAAAGTAGATAGTAGCCTAAATAGTCTAGCCACTTTTTCCCCAGTTTTGTTGAGATATAATTGGCATACAGCACTATATAAGACTAAGGTGCACAGCATAGTGATTTGACTTACATACATCATGGAATGATCACCGTCATCTCATAGAGATACAACATTAAAGAAATAGAAAAAAGTATTTTTTCCTTGTGATGAGAACTCAGGATTTACTCTCAACAACCTTCGTATATAACAAACAGCAGTGCTAATTATATATATCAATTATTAATAATGTGATTATAATTAATCACAAATTATTGTACTTATTTATCTTATAACTGGAAGTTTGTACCTTTTGACAGCCTTCATCCAATTCCCCCTTCCCCCTCCTCTGGTAACCACAAATCTGATCTCTTTTTCTCTGAGTTTGTTTGCTGGTTTGTTTTTGAAGTATAATTGACCTACAATGCTATGTTAGTTTCTGTTGCACAACATAGTGATTGGATTTTTTTATACATTTCAAAGTGATGACCATGATAAGCCTAGTTGCCGTCTGTCGCCATACAGAGATACATTTTTTGAAATGCCTATCTTGAGGGAATCTGTGAGGCTGAGAAGTCGCTTTCTTTCATGGGAAGCCCTGAGAACTTTCTTAATCTTCATACTGACATTTGCCTTTCGTCACACTTTGTAGTATAATCAAAAATTTCTATTTTGACCTTCCAGGTTCAAGAATAAGTTCTAAAAATGAAGAGTTGGCAGGATGGTTATACAAAAGAAAGGAGCAATGTGGGTGAAGCAGTGAGTCAACTGCTCTATATTATAAAAATCTAACAAGTAGTCGTCTGTTGTGACACAGGCGTTACCTTGCAGCATTAGGGAATGGATGTGACCTTGTCAACATTTGCATTTTGTGTACAAGTTAGGTATCACCAAGAGGTGATACATTGGGAAGACATTTCAAGGATGACTAAGGCTCTGAGCGAGCACGTGGAAATACTCTTCCTGCAGAATTATCCTTCCCGTTACCCTGATTTACCGGAGAGCAGTGTGCAGGACGCGGCGCCCAGCAGCGGCGCCCAAGCATTACTGGCGCTCAGGACTAGAAGTACCCGGGTTCTTGGGTGCTGTGGGAGAAAAGGGGGCCATTTCTTTAGGAGCTTGCGTCCCATCGGATTGAAGGGGCACTCCAGGCTTTGAGGTGGGGGGAGACTACTTGGGAGAGAAAGGGGTCTGCCCAGGCCCTCCTCGGGGGCCCCAGAACAAAGAAGATGCTATATTGCCCCTCCATCCTCACTCCTCGCTGTGGGAGGACCCCGAGCGTCTTTTGGGCCCATCCCTGGGCCCCAGCTATGAGGAACAGCCAATTCCGACCCAGGCACCCAGACTTGGGGCCGTCGGAATGAAGCGGCTGGACCCGCTGCCCTCTGCTCCGGCTCTGGGCCTCACTGTGGACTGGCGTGGCCGCGGACAGATGGGCGGACCTCAGCGGTGCCAGCCGGTTCCGCTGCGATAGCAGGTCTTTTCCTGGGGAGCTACCCCCAGTCTCACTACTGAGGCCACGGGAAAGGCGTGCTGCCAGAGGCCAAGTTCTCTGGGTAGAGGCCTGGGCACCTGGGGAGGCCGGAGGAGAGGAGCTGCGCTCTCTGTCCCCTCCTGGTGCCCTGGGATCTGCAAAGCTGCCACCAGCGGGTGGGGGGGGGAGGGGTCGCTCGGGTGGAGGAGGACAGACCCCGAGGTGGGGTAGGGAGCTGGCTCAGTCCTTCCCCAGGCAGGCACCTCGCATCTCCCCCACCGCTGCTCCTCCCCTGCCTGGGCAAGAGAGCCGGTCTCCGTGTTTACTGAATTCCTAGGTCGCCGGCGCCCAGGGCTCGGCCATGACTTTCCGAGCGCTCGTGTTCCTGGCGCTGTGCCCCTCGTGTCCACACGGGCTCTCGCACTCCAGGCCTAGATGTGGGTTAAAACTCCACTTCACAAGCCCCTTGATATGAGATATGGATTTGACATCTGTTTGCCAGAGTGTTTTGCACTTAGCCTAACACCCACTATTAAGTGACAAAATTGTGGCAGCCTGTCAAAGCCAGATGACTGGCAGCTGCTCGCTTACAAAACCATTCAAATATTTGCAGGTTTTGAAGCTTTATGCAGTGTTGTACCCAATCTTTCAGTGATTTAACATGTAAAATATAAGTCAAAGTTTTAAATCTGGATTCCCAAATGTTTCCATTTTCCCTCCAAAAAGAGAACGCTTTCAGGGTGTCTGCTGGAATGGGTCCAGTTCCGGCCCACTCCTCCTTCCCCAGCATGAGATTCCTGTACAAACCCGGTTTTTAAAAACTGTCAAGGACCAAACTCTGTCTTTCTGCTGTTACCGACATCTCCGATGACAGAGCTAAATTACCTTAAACTCCAAGGGAATACAGTTCCTCAAAAGTAGACTGCAAATAATAATAATAATAATAATAATAATCCCCAAGTAAAGCAATGCTTTATTTTGCATTTGACAGTTACACCAATGTGCCTTTGGGGGACCAGCATCCTAGTTAACGCTGAGCTCTTTGGTGATTTCTAAAACACTGCCTCCTCTCACTGCACCTCTAAATAGCTTAGTCCGATTAAGAAATAATTTGCAAATGACGCAGTGTTTCTCTAGATTAAGGTCCATTGAGTAAAGTCATGTGGGGCTTTGTCTCCACAATTTGCGCCCGGCAGACAAGGACCTCCTGAAAACTGCAGCTGTGAGCAATGAAAAAAAAAATTATCATACATTTGTCCAAGATATATCGATAAGTACACACGCCTTACCCCCTGGAAGACTCAGGGCTGCCAAGCAATTAAGATGTTCAAATGTACTGTACTTGTACGCCTTTTTTTTTTTTTTTATGTTGGTAAATATGGTTCCTTCTGGTGGGAGGGGGGTCATAAGTCCTTTGGGGAAAGGTGGGGTCATCATTTTCAGAAAGGCAGTTACTTTACTTTTGATACATTTCCAGAGAGGCTCTCAGAGCGTGCTAGAAGCACAATGCTAGAGAGAGATGGGAGAGAGACGTGGAGAGGGGTGGCTGCAGCCCAGGCGCCTCCTCGGAAGGTTTTCTCCTCGGGCTCTGCCGGGTGGACGGCTCGGTCCTCTGGGGGAGGCCGGGGCCTCCGCCTGCAGAGTGAGTCTGGGCGCAGCGAGGGCCGGCGCCCTGGGGTGGCCGCGCAGCCCCGCCGGCTTCCCCACCGGCCGTGCGCCCCAGCAACGCCAGCCTCCCGGCCGCCGCCACTTTTCACCTGGAGAGTTTTGTGTCCACAACACTAAACCTTCGACACGGTCTCTGGTTCAGCAGCTGCCCAGTTGTTCGGCGGGGGGTAGGGGGTAGGGGGTAGGGGGGTGGAGGTTAAAAACCTGTAGCAGAGCAAAACAAAACAAACAAACAATAAGTAAAAAAAATAAAAGCAAGGCCAAGGTGTCCCCTGGGCCGGAGAACAAAGCTGAAGCTCGGCCTGAGAGGAGAGAGCCCGAGCGAGGACGTGGCGGGGAGCGAGGGGGCGGCGCTGAGACCCTTGTAAGCGGTCCAGGTGACTCGCGACTGCGGGTGTGGGGCTGACATCCTCCCCCCGAGGTCGGGAAGGGACCCGGAGAGCAGTTCGAGGCGGAACTCGGTAACCTGCGTGATGACAGGAGTGACAACAACCTTATGGGGGGGGGGGGGGCGGGGAGCGGGTGCAGGAGAGAAGGGGGACTTGCCGGCCGGGGCAGCTTTATTGGGCCCGATCTCTGAGGCCGGGCCGGCCCGGGGCTGGGGGCGACGGAGGATCCGCGGAGCGCAGGGGGGCGCGGAGAGCACGGGCGGCGCGGCTCCACCTCCCGCTCCGAACGGCGTCGCAGCTGCTGGCGAACCAACTGCTCGATTCTATTCACTGTCGAGTAGGAACAAAAAAGTGGCTATTTATTAGAATACTTGTTTGGTATTGTTCGGCGCCACACAAAAGACGTTTCATTATGTGGAGGGATCCCCCTTTTTCCAGGGAGAAACAATAACTTGAAATTGTCTTTAAAGTCTTTTCCATCAGTAATAAATTTCATTTTCTGGTCTCTCCCGCCGGCAGCGTGCGTGTCCGGGAGGGCGCGCGAGGCGAGGAGCGGCGTGTGCGTGTGCAGCGAGTGTGCGAGCGGGGCGCGCGTGAGTGTGCGCGTGTGAGTGTGCGTGCGCGTGGCGCCCGCGTCCGCCGTGCGGCGCCGCCGGAGCCGGCCGGGCTGGGGTCCCTGGGCAGCGGCGCGCGGCGTGAGGAGCGGGCGGGCCCCGCGACGCCGGGTTGGGGAGGTGCCCGGGGCTGAGCGCCGGGGCGGCGCTGAGCCGGACCCGCTCCGGGGACCCGCTGCAGCCGGCGAAGGAACTAACTGTAAGTGTGTCTCCAACTTGCGCGCGGGCTGCCGCGCGCCCCGAGCCGGGGAAGGGGGCGGGAGGGGCTCGGGGGGGGGGGGCGCGGGGGCCCTAGGCGACCTTCCGGGGGCGGGGGGCGTAGAGCGTCCCCCAGCTTCCGTCCCCGGTCGAGCACAGGTGGGGAGCTGCGCTGACCGCCGTGGGCGGACTCGGACCCGCGCGCCGGCCACGTTGGTCATTTTCTTATCTGTGCGTTCACTCCTCCCTCCTCCTCGGCTTTTTGGATTGGCCGCCGCCCAAGGGGCCGAGACTCTGTTTCACTCCGGGTCGCCTTTTGCGGGGAGGGGGAAGGGAGGTCGAGCCAGTCGGTTTTAGGGGGGAAGGTTCGCGTCCGCAGGCTCCCCTTTTCCTCCTGCCCGCGCGTCCCCGCCCCGCCGAGGCCCGGGCTCCCGGCGCAGCGCCCTTGCCCTTGGCCGAGCCGACTCCGGCTCTCGGCAGCGCGCCCGGCAGCGCTGAGAACTAAAGCCGCGGGTCGAAATTACGTTTTAAAAATGAACATGTCGAGCGTGTGCCATTTAGTGAGAGGTGTTTTGGGCAAAGAATCAATTTAACTTTGACTGATCGACGGTCTTGACTGTTAATACTGCCACACACACACACACACACACACACACACTCAAAATCAGTGGACCGGGATCCCTGGACACGCGGCGAGCGCCCCTGGACTGGACGCCTGGCCGGGAGCCCCGCGGGCGCGGCCGCCGCCTCCGTCCTGCTGGCTAGGGCAGCGCGCCCCAAGGTGGGGTCCAGGGTGCCCTACAGCCCCGCCTGCCCGGTGGGCCGCTTTAGGTAGGGGTGACCCCCCCCCCCCGCGCGGTCGCCCATCCCTTCGGCGCGTCCTCCCTCCTCCAGCGAAATGGCACCCGCTCGGCTTCACGGTTCCACACGACGCGCGCCTCGGTCCTCCCTGCGCGCAGCTGGGAGTCTCCCCACCCGCGTGCGCGGGCCGCCCGCCTCCGCCCTCTATTTCCCTGGTTTGGGCCGCCCGCTGAGAGGTGCGGTGGCGAAGTTTCAAAGGTGAAATGGATTTTCGGCGGTGGCTGGCGCTGGAAACCAGCGGCCGGGAGGGGCCGGTCAGGCAGCCATCGACCGGGCACAGGACGGGGCTGGCTGCCTCTCCATGCAAGAAACGGGTGTTTGAACACGATAGCGGCCGCCAGTCAATTAACCCATTAAAAGCCCGCTTTTCCGCATCGATTTCCCGGAGCGCTCTGGGGCCGGCGTTCTGGAAGCTCCTTTGTGAAGGCGGGTGCGCGGGGGTCTGCACCGAGGGTGCCCAGTTGGCTCAGAGACCCTCAGCCCCGCGGCAGGGCTGCCCAGGCGGCCGGGTCGGGGGCTTCTCCCTCCGCTAGGGTCGAGGAGGGAGGGGTTCTGTCCTCAGAACCCGCGGCAGAGGGGGGAACGCCCCGCGCCGGCCAGTGTCCCCCGACGCGCCCAACTGTGGCTGCGAACCAGAGGTTAAGGCCAGCGCCCACGCGGAGAGGAACTGCGCCCCACCCCACCTCCCTGTGGCGCTCCCAGCGTTCCTGTCCCAGCAGCGTCTTTCACGGACGGGGCGACGCAGGCCGGGTGAGTGGCCTGAGCACTGGCAGGCCAGAGAACGCCACACTTGCTCCTTGAGGGCGCCAGAAAACCTCCAGGTGGCCTTGTGTTCCCGTCCTCGTTATCACCAGAGAGGACAGAGCAAAAGGCCGAGGCTGGCGTGTGATGAGAGCAGCCGGAGGGAGAGGGCAGCCTTGGGATCAGGAGGGGGCGTCTCTCAAGGAACCTGCGGGAACTGAGGCCAGGTAGACTTGCTGGACCCGATCTCCCCGCGCACGAGGAGAAGGAGGCCGCCGGGACCCTGCCGCGGGGCTGTGCCCCAAGCGCCGCCGCCCTGGGCGAAAGCAGAGGGTCAGCCACCTGGAAAGGCCGGTGGTAACGAGGGTCTCCTGCAGGAGCACATGCACCTGTTGTCGTGAGGGCTCTACACCATGTTAGGTGAAACCTAAGAAAACGCGGAGCTCCTACCCTGAAACCCTAACACCCCTCCTCTGCTGCTTGATGGGGTCCTTTGTCCTTTGGGACCACTCGCCGGTGCCCCAGGGTGCCCGTCCAGGAACGGTCGGTCCATAAAGGGAGAGGTGGTCCCCAGCAGCCAGATGGAGAGGTGGAAATCTCCCATTAGCCAGTTTTGTAGAAAACCCCACTGTGTTCACCCACTTTTTCCTCACTCAGATTTAGGGGTCAAATATTTACCTCTGAAATAGGGTGTACTCTCTTTCTCCCTTCCTCTCTCTCTCTCTTCCTCTCTCTTCCTCTCTCTTCCTCTCTCTCTCTCTCTCACACCAAACCTCCCTCCGTCTTATTTTGATGGTGCCCAATTCCCAAGCTGGTTACTGTTCTGAGTGGGGGGAGGTCCCTGGAGACCCTTGGGGGTGGGCTGCAGGTCCTTCCCCATCCCTCCTGCCACCCCAAATATCTAAGACAGAATAATACAAGCGTGTTCTCCAAAAGACCCGTGCACCCAGATAGTCACCAGGCCTCCACCCAACTAGAGGGAAACCTAATTTCCCCTTGCAGGATGGCTGGCTCTGTCTCTACGGGGTGAGAAAATGGCACTAAAATGTAGCCAGGGGGCCTCTCTTAGCTCAGAGCGCAGGGCCCTGGTGCTGCCTTTGGAGCCCAACCCCACTGCCTGAAGATTTTGACTGACCCGCTTCTCTGTTTGCCGTTTTCTGAAGTAAGCAACTGAAAGGGCTTGAAATTGTGTCACAAGTGATGTTTTAATCTCATTGAAAAGTGTATTAAAGGACAAGATGTAATTTATGTGAGATGCTTCGATGAAAGGAGAGATTGGAGTGGATGGTCTTTTCACTCATGTGAACCTCGTGTCATGTTTATATTGAAGCCTGTGTAGCTAATCTAATTTACAATAACAGGGATGGCCTGTACGAAAAAGCATCTCTGATTTCACTTTATTTCTTTTCATATAGAAATTCCTTATGACTTGTCTCCTCTTGTGAGCGATGCCTTTTCTATTTGGAGGCTAATGAGAGAGAATATGAGAAAGGGCCATGTTTACTCATAACCGTGGCTCTTTCCTGCATACAGCTCGTGGTCCTCGGCCGGCCTGGACTTGACCGGGGCACTGCATGGCCCTGAGGCACTATTTTTGGTCTTTTCGGAATGAACCTTATGGCAGCCTCCAGGGTCAAACCCTCCCCCCCACACACTTGGGTGGGGCCTGCCAGGCTTGTCTGTTTAACTGCAGAGGCTGGATCGCTTTCTGCCAAGGATGTTGGCTTTAGAAGTTAGCTTAATCACATGTACTGTACTCACAGGCCTTTATTTCTGCAAATTTTAATTTGAACAATTAGGAAGGCCCCCCCATTCGGCAAAGTCTGATCTTTGCTGAGTCTTCACCGGAGCTTTGGAAGAAGCCAAGCACACCTCCTGCTCAGACGAGGAGCTTTGTATTCTCATTATCACATTGAACACAAGCATTCTTTACCAATAAAATCTACACGCGTTAGAAAATTACAACTTTTGTACAACGTAAAAAGGTGTATTCAAACTGTTAATTACTGGAGGTTGTGTAAATGAAACTTTAGCAGTGACCCATTTAATTCTGTGGTAATTACTGACAAAATAAGACAAGGATGAATCACAATACGGTATATTTATCTTGAAGGAGAATATTGCACTGGTGTAGTTAAGCCAAGGAGTAAGAAAAAATTAGAGTGGGGTGTTGCAGAAATATAAAAAGTACATAAAATTGCACTCAAACCATTTGGGTTCAAAGCACAGAAGGCGCGGCTCAGGTGGCTTTCTGAAAAGCCCATGCAAATTTTAGAGGTTCCGGCATTTTCTCCCTAAAATCCAAGGCTCCTAAACCGTCTGCTCTGGCATCGTCGTCTCAGCTCCGCGGATTCCTCGCCTTGAGCGCAACTTTCGCGAGTCCTAGAAATCTGGGAGGCAGAAGGAGGGCTCTGCTTCGGCTCCCGCCCGACTCGCGCCCCGGGGAGGAGAGGCTGGACAGCCCGGCCGCCGAGCGGGATTGCCGGGTGACCCTGAAACCGCGTTGAGCCCAGGCTCGGGCCGGCCAGGCGGGGTGGGAAGGGGGTCGGCGACGTCGCCTCGCCCAGTTCGCTTCCTGCAGGCGAGTCTAACGGCTTTTTCCCTCCCTCTCCTTCCTGGGGCCTTCAGCGATGGTCCAGGAAGGGACGCGGCCCGGCTTGCGCCCATCTTCCTCTGCCAAGGGTCGGGCAGCGGCTTCGCCAGGGCCAACCGGGCCAGGCCACTGAGCGCTAGCCGGGGTTCCCACTCGAACCACTTTCCCGCCCAGCCCTGCGTAATCGGCGGGCACAGAGAATGCGGGCAGCTTGCGGCGCCCACAGGCGCCTGGCTCCCCACGCGCTCACCCCACCTCCAGCTCCAGGGACCGGGGAGGGCTGCCCTGGGCCGGTGGCCCTGCGCCCTCCCGCAGCGGGGCGGGGTGGGAGCCGGGGCAGACTCCCGCCTTTAGCGGCCACCCAATAGAAGTGCGCGCTGAAGCCGCGCTCGGCCCAGCCCTCCGCCCCAGTTGGTTTGGGCAAGGTGGACACCCTCGAGGATACCCCAGCGCCCAAGCGGACGGGACAGTAGACAGGCCTGGCTGAGATTCTTCTCGGAAAGTTTCCCGCAAAAGAAGCGCCGGGCAGGCGAGCGGCAGGAGGAGCCGAGCTGGCGGGGAGGCCTGGGCGCCCGGCACCCCGCGGCCGCCCTCCCTCCCTCCAGAGCGCCCGCAGCTCGCCCGGGCGGAGGGCGCGAGGCTCCCCTCGGGTCCCAGTGTTTTCCTCCCCTTGTCTTCTCTCCTTCATTCATAAACCTGGTGGCTACAGACGCGGCTTGAATATTGACGGCTCTCCCCCAACTGCTCCGCCGTTAACCCAATTACAGAATTCATCAAGAACTGTGTTGAATTATCTCTTTCCATACAGTATCAGCATTAGCCTAATTAAAAGCTATAATGTCTGATATAATGATTAAATCGTTAGCTCTGCTGTAGGGAAGCAATATTTTGTTTTCCCTTCAATTAGAAGCTGATTGAGGTTTTCAGAGCAGGTCAGCTGTGAAATTTGAATTATATGTGTGAGTACTGCTCACAGGGTGAGCCCCTACTCGAAAGCTCCCAGAGATTCTCCAAACGCTTTCACCCAGAGCGCTAGAGGCACAAACAACGCGCGCGCGCTCACACGCAGGGTTGTTTGATCTTCGCTGTGAATTTACGGATCTCCACGCCGATCGCTGGAGACAGAGTCTTGCTTGGCTTCGAGGGGATGGGCTTTATTTCCTTTTTCCTGTAGACGGTCCTGGGACAGCCCTCCAAACCCCACGCTTCTAGTTGAAGGAGAGGAAGGGGCCTTGCACGCTCCGAGCAGCTACAAAGACCTCCTGCTCTGTGATGACCGAAGTCGCTCGAAGCTCCATATCGGCAGCGATTCTCTTTCCCTTCTCCTTCCTCTCTTTCTCCCTTTCCCACGACTGTTTTTTCCCCTTTAACACAAAAACGAACCAACAGAAAAAACTTTTCGGTTACTTTGGCTCCTTGGCCTTGGCAACAGTGGGGTCAAGGTCGCCGTGTCAGGGAGCAGAGGGGGGACCGAGAGCGTCCGGGCACCGGGAGAGACGAGCGCCCACACGACCCCCAGCCCGCCGCCCGCGCGCTCCGGCGCGCAAACCCCCGAACGCGCGCGCGCCGAGCCCCGGAGCCCGGCGTGTGGCTGGGGAGCGCCGGCCCGAGGCCCCGGAGCTCCGCCCGGACGGCGAGGGCGGCGGCGGCCAGCAGACGGCGATCGCGGCCCGTGCGGCGGCCAGGTCCAGGCAGACGCGCGCGGGGCCGGGGCCGGGGTCGGGGTCGGGGCGCGCGCCCGGGCCGGTTCCCCGCCCCCCACCGCATCCCCGCGAGGCCCCCTCCGGCCAGCACGCCGCCCGGCGCCGCGGTCCCCTCCCACACGCGCGCGTCTCCGCCTCTTCTCCGTCTGCGCCTCCTGTTGGCCGAGATGACCTCGGACGCCTCTTCCAATTGAAATATCTTTCTCTTCTTTCCTTTTCTTTCCCGCGCTTTCTTTCCACCTTCTCTTCCTCGCTCTCCTCAGATCGCGCCTTTCTTTCCCCAAAGTCCTGCCTAGGAACTGGCGGCTCCGTCGTGGTTTGCCTCTTGGAACTCTGGTTTCAGTCCTTTGGGCTACGCCCTGGGCGGTCTACGGAAGCGCCTACACGTGGCCTCCGTCCTCAGGGGCCTCGGGAAGCCGCTGGGGCTGAACTACGGGAGGGCCGCAGGCGGAGGTCTGGGCACATCCGCCGGAGGGTGTCATCAAGACAGGCCGTCTGCGCCAGGGCCTCGGAAGACAGGAGAGTATTGGTCTTCTTCGCTTCCCCAGAGTGACCTTTGATTGTCCTCTGGAACCCCTAATCTGTCCATCTCTCTGCTTCTTGGAGCTTGAGACGGGCACTGGTACAGAAGGTCACCTCTGTGTGCCTGAAAGCTAGCTTTCATTTACAGATTGCTAGGGCCGGGGATGCTGTCCACAGTAACCCTCTGTGCTTCCCAGAATTCTCCTGAGCGCAGCCAAGGGGAGGGGAAAAAGCAAACGCCAAAAAAGTTTCAGTCACTCCATACAGGCAGTAGAAGCTACTGGGGTTAGATTTAAAGTCCAGAACTCAAGTTATTTGAAAGTCAAGGGCTCTTGTATAGTTGCCTAAATACAGCACATAAATATATATGCATATATGCTTTGTGTACACACCTGTATGTATCTGTATGCCTATATTCTGTGGTATACATGGTATATACAGGTGTGCATGTATCGTGTGCACCAGTATGTGTATGTATGCATATATGTATATGTCCTGTGTGTATACATATATGTATGCATATGTACATATATTCTGTGTACACACATGTATGTAAACATGTGCATATATTGTGTGTGTGCATATGTATGTTTATACACATGCATATATTCTGTGTGTATACACATGGATATAAACATGTGTATACTGTGTGTATTCATACATATATACAGATGCATATATTCTGTGGGTACACATGTATGCATACATATGCAAGGTGTGTGTATATAATTTCCTCTAATGATGGCTTGGATCTGAATTTTCTTTGAGGATCATGCCTACAAGTTAAATAAAAGAACAGAAAGCATCTTTACTTATGCACATTTCTAAGTTGGTCTTCTTTTTGGCGCTTTGAACAAAGAGGCACAATGAAGTTTCTGAGCTGCCAAGAGAGCAAATGTGGTCACTCAACAGTGAACGAATCCTTTGCTGGGGGTCTGGGCTCTGATGTTACTTGGACCTAGTGTAGTCTGTCTTCAGATTCTCCAGTGCCTGGCCTTGGAGAAAGTCCTCAGCGTAAAGAAGGTCCCTGCCAACCTGGTGGGCGGCAGGAGGGAGAAACATAGAATCGGGGAGAGGAGGTGTTTTTCAAACCGTTTTGAATCATTTTCTCTTTTTAAAGAGTGGCTGGGGGTGGGGGGAGTCACAAGGAGCAAGGCATTGAGGCTCCTAGAAGCCATCGCCGGCAGGAGTTAATATGATGCTCCACAATCTCCATGCCAGGATGGAAGGCACTGAGAGGTCTGGCAAGCAGCGCCCTGCCACTGCCTGACTGGCACAGGCAGCGGCTGCCAATCATCTATCGCTTGGCAACAAGTTACACCTGCAGCTCGGGTTTAATACTGATGCACTTGGACACCCATAGTGTGTGCACCCGCGAGGGCCCAGGGAACACCTCGTCACTAAAAAGGGCTTATGGAGAGCGCCCCGAACGCTGAGCACTAGCACGATCTCACACAAGGCTAAACCATTTACCCCCTATTTAGATGCTCTGCAAAACAAGGGTAACTTTGTATTTGGAAACAATTTTCAGGACTATGGTAGAAAGAAACCAGACCATTTCAAAGTCAGCTATCCAAGCTCCCCAAAGCATAAAGCCTTCCTGCAGTGTGCACTGGAGAGCAGGGTGTTTATAAAATAAATTGCTCCATTGATATGGAAAAGAATGTGCCAAGCCTGATTCACACAAAGCATTTTCAGGGGGGCTTAGGCTATTTATTTTAAAATCTAAATTGAAAAGCAGAGGAAAGAAATCTTTCAATTGCTAAGTGTATAATATACTTTATAATTTGTAAACCATTTCCTTTATTTCAGTCTTGCTGACTTTCCATAACACACTGGATCACACGGCACACCCATTGCCTCCTAAATTATCAAAGGAGAAACAGATCTGTAGCATTCGTAAACAGTATTCTTGTTCTTTTTTTGTTCATTCACAATGTAACTGATATTTGGAGGTAGTGCCTGAAACAAATCAAAAGGTTTAACAAACTCGACTGGTGAAATAAGAAGGCAGTTGAAAACCAAGTTTATAACCTAGATATTTAGTGAAAAATAAATATGAAATGACGTTTCCTTTCTAATATAATTATATATTATTTGATGAGTTCACTATTAAATGCTGAATGGCCTGAAATGAAAGCAGTTTAATCTGCAGAGACCAATTTGCTCTTGCACTGCATACTGTAGCAACCCTGCAATAAAAAAAAAAAGCCTACAGTAATAATCATAGTAATTGAGAGGAAAGAAAGCATTATTCCTGTACCTTGGACAAGCAATAGGGTCAGGAAATTCACAACGGCAGCATTTTTTTTTAAATGGGGGGGGGGGAAGGGAAGAGGCGTCATGTATTCACTGACCAACATACTTAAACATCACTATTACTCCTCTTGTAATGATCATCATCATCATTATATGTTTATTTCTATTACAGTATGGTCAGCCGGGCCGCTTTGGTCAGGCTCCACTTTACCCACCAGGAATTTCCTAAACACCTCCCTCTGCGGCGCACAGAGACGCCCCCGTTACTCCATGAGGACTCTGGAGGGATGCTTGGACTCTCATGGATTTTCTGCAAGTCTCTGGGCCACTTTCATACCACTGGAATTGTACCGGCACCGTGAGCGCAATGGTGTTTGAGAATGGGCTTGGAAATCTCTTGTACTTCCCGGTATTGAGAATCCTTCAAGGTTTAAGAATTATAACCGCAGGTCTATGCCTTAATCGTTCCAGGAAACAGGCCTCTCGTTTGCATAATGCAGGAAAACGGCATCTGTCGCTCGGTCCCGAGGCCTCACTTTTCCGATTCGGGTTCAGGTGGGCCCCACTCCGTTCACGGAGTTTTCGCAGTTCTTAGGCAAACGGCTTGTGGAAGATTCGCTCCAAGAGAGCGTGGGCTAGATCATTCTTTTGCGATTTCAACAAACTTTTTCAACTGTCGTTGAGTAACTAGATTCCAGATAGATCTTGTTGTTTTCAACCTTCCCAGAAATTCCTTTTTAGGAGGAAGAAGCCAAATTGAGAAGAGCACGTGATTACAACCCCTAGGCTCATTAAAAGACCCCCCGCCTCCAAAATAAGAGTTCAGGGCTAAGGCTAAAAGCAGCTGTGGAGCCGAGCCCGACACAAATGCTTCCCCGTTACGGGATTATCGTGGCCTGGACCGCGGAGGCCTGGCCTACGAGAGGGGGCACTGGAGAACTTCAGCACAGCGGCGGGGAAGCGTGCATCCGTGGGAGGGCGGGGGGCTGAGCTGTCCAGGCCTCGCAGGAGAGCCCGCGGGGTGCGGGGAGAGGGGGGCTTTCCGGTTGTGTACCTAGGACGGTCTCCCTTGCTCCCAAGGGCGCGCCCTTGCTTTCCAGCCCTCGGGCCGAGCTGAGGGCGAGGATGCCGCCTCGGTCTCCAACTTTCCCCTTCCCAGCAGGCGCAGAGTTGGCTGGCAGGGGAGCAGAGGAGGAGCCGGGTCTCCTTTGCGCTCTCTTAAACAAGGCTCCGGGCTGCATTCCCCCGCCACCACCCCCCGGCCCCGCAGGATTCTTTCTTCGTCTTCGCTTTTAAACCCAATCGTTAATCGTTCGGAGCGCGCGGGCGGGGAGAGGCAAGGAGGGTGAGCTCGGGGTTCGCCGCCGCCGCGCGCGCTCAGGAAGCAGCGTGGCTGTGACCCCCTCCCGGGCCTCCTCCCCCCCCCCCTTCCTGCCCCCGCTCCCCCTCCTTCCTCCCCCTCCTCCCCGCTCCGCCGCCCGCGCCCGGCGCCTCTACTCCCTCCCCACGTCACTCGCCAGCGCGCCATGCAAATCACCGCCGCCGCCGGCTCCCATTGGCCGCGGCGCGCTCATTTAATGGCAGCCCGGGCCGGGGGTATGGCTGCTGGGCCCCGCGCGCCGCCGGCCCCGCGTGCGCCTCCGCTCCGAGCGCACGGCCCCGGGCAGGCAGCGGGCAGCCCATCCCGGGCTCGGTCGCCCTGCTTTCTGGCCCTCTCTGCGCGCCTGCCCTCCCTCAGCTGCCCCCGGCCCCCCTCCCCGGCGGCACCGTGAGCGCCCCCCCCCGCCCCCCCCCCCCGCGGCGGCTCGCTCCCCACGGGCACCTGGGACCGGCACATGCCCAGCGCACGCGGCACGCCGCGCTGCTAGAAGTTGCAGCCCCGGAGTTGGAGGCCGCCGAGGACCGAGCGCAGGAGGAAGGAGGCTCCGGCGGCGGGCGGGCGAGGCGGCGGCGGCGAGCCCCGGGCCGGGCCCCGCGCACCGCTCGCGTCCCGGAAAGTGGAGCTGCAACTTGGCCGCGACTGAACCTGTTTGCACCGCTCCGCCGAGGGCGACCCGGCTGCCGCGGCGACGGCGATCCCGGCCCTCGGCCTCTTTGGCAAGTGGTTTGTGCTGCAGAGAAACTTTCCACCTGTGAGCCGGACCGGCGCTAAGTGCGTGTGTTTTTGCCTCTTTTTTGTTGCTGTCGCCTCCACCTCTCCCCATTCTTCCCTCTGCCAGGACCTCTCCCCGCGACCCACGTCTCGTTCCGTCTGAGCCCCTCTCCGTCCCCCCCGCCCCCCGGCTGTCTATGCTCCAGGCCCCCTCCTCGCGGTGCCGGTGAACCCGCGAGCCGCCCCGATGTACAGCATGATGATGGAGACCGACCTGCACTCGCCCGGCGGCGCCCAGGCCCCCACGAACCTGTCGGGCCCGGCCGGGGCGGGCGGGGGCGGCGGCGGCGGCGCGGGAGCCAAGGCCAACCAGGACCGGGTGAAGCGGCCCATGAACGCCTTCATGGTGTGGTCCCGCGGACAGCGGCGCAAGATGGCCCAGGAGAACCCCAAGATGCACAACTCTGAGATCAGCAAGCGCCTGGGCGCCGAGTGGAAGGTCATGTCCGAAGCCGAGAAGCGGCCTTTCATCGACGAGGCCAAGCGGCTGCGCGCGCTGCACATGAAGGAGCACCCGGACTACAAGTACCGGCCGCGCCGCAAGACCAAGACGCTGCTCAAGAAGGACAAGTACTCGCTGGCCGGCGGGCTGCTGGCGGCAGGCGCGGGCGGCGGCGGCGCGGCCGTGGCCATGGGCGTGGGCGTGGGTGTGGGCGCGGCGGCCGTGGGCCAGCGCCTCGAGAGCCCGGGCGGCGCGGCGGCCGGCGGCTACGCGCACGTCAACGGCTGGGCCAACGGCGCCTACCCCGGCTCGGTGGCGGCGGCGGCGGCGGCCGCGGCCATGATGCAGGAGGCGCAGCTGGCCTACGGGCAACATCCGGGCGCGGGCGGCGCGCACCCGCACGCGCACCCGGCGCACCCGCACCCGCACCACCCGCACGCGCACCCGCACAACCCGCAGCCCATGCACCGCTACGACATGGGCGCGCTGCAGTACAGCCCCATCTCCAACTCGCAGGGCTACATGAGCGCCTCGCCCTCGGGCTACGGCGGCCTCCCCTACGGCGCCGCGGCCGCCGCCGCCGCCGCCGCGGGCGGCGCGCACCAGAACTCGGCCGTGGCGGCGGCGGCGGCGGCGGCGGCCGCGTCGTCGGGCGCCCTGGGCGCGCTCGGCTCGCTCGTCAAGTCGGAGCCGAGCGGCAGCCCGCCGGCCCCGGCGCACTCGCGGGCGCCGTGCCCCGGGGACCTGCGCGAGATGATCAGCATGTACTTGCCGGCCGGCGAGGGCGGCGACCCGGCGGCGGCGGCGGCCGCAGCCGCGGCGCAGAGCCGGCTGCACTCGCTGCCGCAACACTACCAGGGCGCGGGCGCGGGCGTCAACGGCACGGTGCCCCTGACGCACATCTAGGGACGCGGGGGGCCCTGCGGCCGGCGACGCGCCGCCTGGCTTTTGTACAGACGTTTCCACGTTCTCGTAAACAGGCAAACACTGGCGCCGAGCACCAGGTGACACCCGGCCCCCCTAACCGGGAGCTCCTGGGGACCGCTAGGCGGGACCGTTGTGCGTTTGAGACTGACCTTCGGTGTTTTCTTGAGACTTTTTGTACAGTATTTATCACCCGCGGAGGCAGAAAGCGTTTTCTTTGCTCGAGGGGACACAGAGACCAAACCAAGCGAGAGGCGACGCCAGCTTTTTTCGATCCCGGCCGCGCGCCCGCCCTCCGCCCGCATCGCCTCCTGACGGCGTCGGGTGCCGGCGACGCGGGGAGCTGCTCTCATTTGTTATCGGTGTAGTGAGCCAGAGCCAAACACACGCTTTTGGTGGTCGTTACCGCCTTGGGGGCTTGGTTGGTTAACTTATACCAAGAGATCCCCACCTGTACCCCTTTCAGACGGCAGCGTTATTCTGGGTTTTGTAAAACTTTCTGTATCTGAGCATTTCCGGTTTTTTGTTTTGTATTATTTCATGTAAACGCGTTGTGAAGTTTTTATTGGAGGCGTTGCGGTGTGGGCAGGAGGATTCAGATTATGTACATAGTTTCCTGAAAAGCTTTTCTTCTCGAAACGGTAAAGGAACCTCCACCCTGAAAATGCATCGAGCTTTGAGTCAATAAATTTGAGAGAGAGAAGTCCGGTTTTTCCCCCTAAACTTGAAACGTGCTAAATTTAGATTCATGTTTTATGAGCTCAAAACACAATCAGTAAATCTGACTAAGGAGAAAGAAAAATTATCAGCATGAACTAAAACTGAGGGAACCCCAGGGGAGAGGGTACGGTTTTCATGGAGCTGCATTCAGAGGAACGGAGGGAAGTTAAAATCGGTAGATTATTTTGTAGCGTTTACAGTGTTATTACGGAACGAGAAATAATTGCCCCCCCCAAAAAAATTTAGTTTTGTAGTCCGGCCGTTGGGTGTGTAGTTTTTAGCTGCCGGCCGCTGCCGGCGGGCTTTGCGATCCCTGGTTTCGGGCTTTGCCTCTTGCAGCTGGCCCGGGACCTGAGTGCAGTTTGGGGCGGAGGAGGGAGGAGAGAAGACCCCAATGGCGGGACCAGGCCAAGGATGGATGACAGAGACCACGGCGGGGGCGCGGGGGCCCCCGACTCCCGGGCAATTAACAAGATTGCGAGTGGAATTTTCTGAATTTGGCGCAAGGAAACGCACTCTCTAAACTAAAATGTACTGCAACCGAGGCCCCTCCGTCTGTCCTCAGACCCTCCCTCTGGTATATTTCTCCTTGGAAAGGGACAAAATAATTTTGTTGGATTTTCACACACACAGAACCCACCGCCCCCACATGCCCCGCCGTGACGCTGGGATGCAAGTTGCTAGCCGATGTGAACGCAAAATGCGGTGTTTATTATTCCTAATGAGATCTGAGGTTGTTTGATGCTTTAAATTTTTTAATTATATTTTTTCTAGGTGTTTATTGGTACATTGCAGTTTTTTTCTGGATTTTAAAGTTTTCTGTAAAACTTTGTCTTCAAGTAATCTGACAGCATTAAATATTGCATTTAAAAGTTATACTGTAGCAAATACGTTTTGACATTAGTCACAGCATAAAGATGAAATATTTTTGAAAAGAACAAACTTTTAGGCCAGATGGAAATATGTTGATTTCATCAACCCCTCATTTTCTTAACATCTTTTTTTTTTTTTTTTTTTTGGTCCTGGAATGAGCATAGACTATCCTTCCAAACATGGGCCTGTGCTAGCAGGTTAATGAGAAATACATTCAGGCTGTACTGGAGAATAGCTTTAAGTAAAATGCTCACCTGACAATTGACATGTGTAATTTTTTGGAGTCACTTTGATAATTTGGCTTCAACCACTCATTCCTTAAGGTGATTGCAGAAATTTCAAGAACGACGTCAATTGCTTCTTTCTAACAAGATAATAAAGTCTCCCTCTTTTTTCTTTTCCCTCTCTCTCTCTCTTTTTTTTTTTTTTGCTTTAGCAATCTGATGTGTTTGGATACATAGGGACTGCTGAGCAGAACAGCATCTTCAGATAGTGAGATAGTCTGGGAATAAATGCCACACACAGTCCCCTCTGGGAGAGGAAATTCTGTGATGCTCTGTGAACTCCACATGCAGCCTAAGGTGCAGGCCTCAGTTACTCTGAAATATACAGAGTTCAGTGGACTCCGTCTGGCTCTTTTGCAGTATCTCCCTGCACTTACTAAGGTGGCAGACAGATGTGGGGTTGTGCTCGAATATATGTGTAACCAAACTTGTATCTATGCTCGACTATTGGCATAACAATATTAGTAATGTGGGTAACACCTGAAATGTTTCTGACTATAAAAAGTTTAGCAGGATGCGGGGGACTCCGGGCAGAGCTGTCTGTCGATTTCCTGGAAGGTGGACTTATAGTGTGGCATTTTCCCCTATGTGTCTCATACAGAGTCAGCAGAAATAGTCAATGCCAGGTGGCCCAAGCCACTTTGTTAAAAACCCAGGAAGATCTTAAAAGAGGAACTCCTGAAATCCAGCAATTTTGTTTTGTTGACTAGAACAATGTGAAGAAAAGCAAATATAAATTCTTTAATGATTCAATTTTGAAACAACCTGGGATGGGGGAGTAGAAATTAGCTGGGATTCATCCTTCAGGATTGAGATCTTATCATTCCAGCGCTGTTTCTTCGATTTAAATTCGCGGGGAGAATATTCCACAGGGCTCCTGAGACGCCTCACTCAACTGTGAATTCCGTTCTTGCCAAGGTACCCCTCACCCTATTCACGAACTGAAATGTTATGTGACCATCATTATACTGTGATGGCCTCATCCACTTCCAGATCCCAGGGCGGTACTTCTATCGCTTATTCCAATTTTGTATGAAAACCGTGTGGAGAGCGCGGACAGTCTTTGGTGGCCTTGTGCAAAGTTTGCACAACTTCGTGCCGGGACGACCGCGGGAGCTCAGGAACCGGCCTCTGTGCGCCGCCCGGCTCTCCAGGCTGAGGGTAGCACGGTTTGTTTGCAGGAGGAATTTTTTGCTCGTTTTTGACCTCCGCCCCCCGCCCCCTTTTTTTTTTTAAACTCACAGGCCCCTTTCGTTGTTGTTAAGACTTTGACCCTACCCTCTCCTCCCCGCCAAAGAAACCCACCGGTAGCTGGAGAAGTGAATTAATTTCAAAACGGGTAGCGCGTAGAGCGCGCCTGATGTGCAGATGCACGTCGGGTGGCGGTGACTGATAGGTCTATTAAAATCCTGCATGTGGGAGAAGAACAACACGCGTATTCGCGCGTTTCATTTTCCCGACAAAGACCGGCCAACGCAGATTTCTGTCTCCGAAAAGTTCCAGCTAATTCGAGAAACCCCTCCCGGGCTTCGGGCCCCGGGAAGGCGCGCTCCGGGGCGACCCCGACCCCGCTCGCCCGCGTCCCCTCCCCCGCTTCCGCAGCCCGGCCCGCGGGGCAGAGGCTCCAGAAACGTCGGCGGCAGAACGTAATAATAGGTTTGATTCCTTGGAAACTACAAGTGAAAAGCAGACTTGGCCTTGACGCAGCCCTTTTCCCAGCGTGACTAGTTGGCGGGATTGAAAGGCCGGGCCGGGAGGGGAGGGGTTGAGGGGGCGCGGGCCCCCCGGAGCGAGGAGCCGAGGGAGGTGGGCCCGGGTCCCCGCCCCCCAGCCCCCCAGCCCCCCAGCCCCCCAGGGTCGGGACGGCGCGCGCGCGCGGAGGCCGAGCCCTGGAGGAGGGGACCTGCGACCCCTCACCCTCGCCCCCCCACTCCCGGCCCCCGGCCCGCCTCCCCCAGCCCGACGGCGAGGCCCCGCGGGGGGCGCGGAGCTCTCCCTCCCTCCCTCCCCTCCCCTCCCCCTCCCCGCCGCCCCCCTCCTTCCCGGCCCTTCCTCCCCAGCTGCGCGCCCGCCAGGTCCCCGCCCGCGGGAACCCGGCAGCGTCGGCGGCGGGCGGCACCCTGCGCCCGGCGTGCGGGTCCCGGTCCCCTCCGGGCGGGGGCGGCCGGGCCTGCCGGCTGCCCGCCGTCGCCCTCCTCCCGCCGGGTTCGCGGCCCGGCCCCCGCCTCTCCTCCCGCTCACTTCTCTCTCGGCAGCTCTCCAGCCGTCCCTTCCCGTCCCGTTAGCCTCGCTCTCCCCCTCCCCTCTACCTCCCCTCCCGCTCCGTCTCCTCCGCTTTCCTGCCCTGCGCTCCCGGCCTTTCCTTTGTCTCTTCTCGCCGCGTCCCGCCTCCCCCCGCGGCCCGGCCCGGGACGCTCCCCCGGCGTCCGGGTCTGGGTCGGCAGGTGCCGGGGGCGGCCCGTCCCCCGTCCGCTCCGCCGCGTCCCCGCGGGCTCGGCGCGGGAGGGGCGTGGGGTCCCGGGCGTCCACCCCCAGCCCACTCGGGTGCAGCCGGGGCCCGGGGGCCGCGCGGGGTGTCAGCCGCCGGGGGGATTAAGATGACTGATGCGAGGGAAGAGGGCAGCGTGTTTTGTGTCTAAAGAGAGCGGGATTAGTGCAGAGAAAGTCCTGACCCGGGGTCAGCTGCAAGTCAAACCCTTTTACAGTCAGCGAGCGGAACAGGCCGTCTCCCGGCTCGGCCGCAACAAGTTGGGGGCGGGGAGACGGGAGGCCCGCGCCGAGGCGACGGCAACCGCAGGGCGGACTGCGGGCCCATCCGAGTCCTTCTCCGCCACCAGAGCGCCCGGCTCCACTTCCTGGGCCGCCTCCGGCTGCTCCTCCGCACGCGAGCCTGGGCGGAGGAGGCCGGAGAGGCCCGTCCTGCCGAGGCAGTTGTGTGTGCGTGAGAGACCAAAGCTGAAAGACCAGGTCCTCGGGCGCCCTGCCTTTCCGCTTTTACCCAGGCTCTGCAGGAATCGCTGCCTGACCTGGGCTCCTGCAAACCTCGTGTGTGGAGGGGCGGGGGGGGCAGTACCGGGGGGTGGGCGATGGAATACATTCAGGCTGCTTGTCGCCAGACCCCATTCGCCATCAGGGCGGGGGAATGAGGCGCTAATCTGGGTGATAATCCCGGGTAGCTCATGGGGAGCGAAATCCCCACGGCTCATCCGGCAAGTCAGGAAAACTGGAGTTTGCGGGGAGGGATCGGGTCGGGGGTCAGGGGAGAAGGAAGGAAGAGGATACATTTGTCCTCCTCGCCAGTCAAGCTGGGAACTTGCGCTGCAGTAACAGCACGAGGGGCTTTAACAAATATGAAAAATAGATAAAGCACCCAAACTAGTGGTATATCCAAAGATAGAAAAAGATCATCTATTTTGACAGTGAAAACAAAACAGAATTGCCATATTTTCCTCTAAATTGGCTTTTCATCTTTAAATGTGAAAACACCAACGCCAGAGAGAGAGGGAGAGAAAGCAGTTTTTAAAACACCGCAAACAGATACCTCCAAGTGCGCTGATGTGTTTGCACAGCCGCCCTGGGTAACACTGGGCTCTCCTGGTGAATGGGTTCCGGGTTCAAAGCAAGTAACCGATTGCTACTCCTGAATTGCTAAAGGTAACCTATGGGGAAATTTTGTCTGTGGCAGAAAGGCCGGACATTGTGAGTGAGTCTGAACGCCCCGCAGGTCCCTCGCAAGGACTTCATTGCCCACAGCCACTTCAGAACGACCGCGTGGGGACGTTAAAGACGCTGTTTGTGAAGAACAGCAGGGCATCACATGCAAAGCCTCGAAATAGTCAGCCAGTCAAATCAGTGGAAAAAATCAGCTTTTGTTAGATTTTGCAGTTTCAGGAATTAGGCATTCACTGCAGAGCTGCAGTTTTGAGAAATTGCAATGTCAGGCATGTTCCCAATGGGGAAATATTGTGAGAGTGTGGAGGAATGTAAGATTGGGTTTGACAATGGGGGGACTGACAAGAGTTATCACCCAGACATTGTTCTCTCTCTGCGCACCCCGGAAACGCTAAGTAGAGACGGTATCTAGTGGCAGCAATAGTCCTCCGCGCTCACAGACATGGAGATGAGAGTCTTAGCATCGAAAAGACTGACCTCGGGTTTCACAGGAGGAAAACTGGAACGCATAGGGCACAGAACCTCATAGGTGCAGAACACCTATAAACAGTATAGTAGCAGGGTAAGGTCGGCCTGAAGACATTCCAAGCAGAAGCCAACTTCTCTTTTTTATTTCTAAGCAACAGAACAGGAGGAAATCCAGGTGAGCATGTTGTAACCTGGGAAAGGATTTAGAAACCTCATGCTTTTAAGTCATCCATACTATAGGGGGAAATTTAGGTATGTGGGAAAGCCCAGACTTCAGCAGGCAATTTAGCATGAATATCCACACAGATGAAAAAGCAGGAGCTTTGTTCTTTGTGTTAGCAATTGAACTGAAGGGGGACGTTTATCCTTCTAAAAACTGGCCATTTGCATTTTCACCTCAGGGAGAAATGACACACCTGTGCTCAAAGAAAAGGAAGAATCACGGTGAGGTGAGATGATGTTTATATTGTTTCTAATCTCTGTTGAGCCTTGTCCAGCAAGATGGGAAAGGATGTAAGATTTGGAGTCAGAACTGAAGTTGAATCATGGCTGGTCACATAGCAGCCCCATGTCCTGGGTAACTGTCTTTACCTCTGAGTCCATTTTCTCACATGTGAAACAGAAATCATCAAGCCAACCTCAGAAGGATGTAGTCGGGATTAAGGATCTAAGAGTATGCTGTGCCCAGCAAATAGTAACCTCCCAAGAAATGGTGATTTGACACGTAAGCCTGTGTCCGTTCAGGCAGAGATAATGTGGGGAATTGTGACGTCAGTTGCCAAGTGTGGCCTGGGTGGGAAACAGTGATAATTATACAAACCAGTCTCCCCTCCATCGTATTAATAACGGTTTCTCTTGAGAGTTACCTGACGATCATCACGTCATTGCTTCATCTGCCCAGCAGACATTGATTACAAGTCCATGGTGGGTCCGCGTTACTGTCTGAGCACCTGTTGTATGTGTGGCCTGTGCGCAGGTGCTGAGAACGCAGTGGTGGACATGACGGGCCTCACTGCCCAGCGGGTGAGCCTGGTCATCACATGAAAGAGTGTGACACTGAGGGCCACAGTTGTGGGACAGACTGTGCATGCCCATCTTGGGGGGGTCAGGGAAGGCTCCTCAGAGTAAGTGAAAGCTCGGCTGGAAGCTGAGTCTGGTGGGGTCCTCCCATGGGGCGTGCACACACTGTATTTCTTTTCTTTTTTTTTCTTTCTTTTTTTTTTTTTTTTGCGTGGAGGAAGGTTGGAATAACTTTGAGCAGAGTAGGTCTGATCACGGCTTTGTTTTTCAGCAAATGGCTGCTCCAGATCGGCTTTGAGTTGGCAAAGATGTAGACTTAGAGGTTCACGAGGGCAGCGGCCTCTCATCCGGGTGCACAGGACACCAGGAGAGCTTGTTACAAACGCAGGTTCTCAGACCGAGCGCCCCGGGCAGGCTGCTCCTGAGGTTCCAAGGGACCTGGCCCTCTCCTAGGCACCCTCCAGAAGATGCTGAGGCAGGTCCAGCAGGGCTCTCGGGAGACCTGTGATAGGACACGGGCCCCAACAATTTTATGGTAAGTAGCTATTAAGACCGTGTCTAGATCACTTAAATTTGAGTAGCAGTTTATTATTTATAAAGTGCTCTCACTTAATTGTTCAGTTTAGATGATTTTTGAAAAAATTAAATTAGTGGGAGAAGAAAAAATTTAAGCTCTATTAGTAGAATCTTGCAAGTAGAGAGGACTGACCGATTTACTGATTTTATTTTCCATTTTTGGACCGGCCGTCCTGGCTGCCCGTGGATGCACTGGGCCTCTCCTGGAGGGCAGTCAGGAAGACACAGGAGGCGGACTCCACACCCGCATCTTTGTTTTAAAGATGGGCGATTCAAAGGACGAAGCAAAGTCACGTTGTGCCTTATCAATCTCTAATTTTACCAAACTAATTTGTATTTACGTAGACTAGGTCTGCACAGCCCTCGTGAATGCAGTGTGGGCCAAAACATTCACGTAAATAGTTGAGCATTATTTTAATGGTATTTGAAAGTAGGAGAAGGGCATTTAATAGTACCTGTGTGATGGAATAAATGGGTTTTGTTGAATATATCGTAATTGTAATCATAATAATATAATATTATTTAACTATCAAGTTTCTCAATATTGTCATCTGTAAAACGGGAGTATCTTGTTTAAAAAAAAAGCAAAAACCTTGATACATTAAGTACTTTAAGTGTCTTTGAGAGGAAGAGGTTGGACAAATAGAGAGGCTGCTGTTGTAAACAGAATAAGCTATTATGTATCAGCAATGTTTTACCTACAAAGCACAGGGTTCCGCATGATGCATGTGACTGTTACTGCAGATCATAATAAGATAGCATTCATTGTATTTATAGATACAGACCTAGATAAAAGCGTGGTAATGGGAGAAATCTGTATCTATTTGAGTAACATGCAAGAAAATAAATTTTAAGTAGGGTAAAATGAGAGAAAATATTCTATAGAAAGAATCAAAGCTATCTTGATAATACAGGAATTCCAATAGGGTTTTTAGCTAATTTCAGGACGCAGGGCATCATTCAGGAAATCTGATAACCTATGCGTTTTAACTATAGCTTTTGGAGAAGATGACACTCTTTGTTGTCTAAATCATTCATCATTCTAATGGATAAGGATGTCAATCCAGATAATCAGGCCCCTGTGAACAGTGGGCAGGGAAGGGTTTCTTAAACTCTCCTGTTTTGATCATTATTGCATATTATAAATATAATTGCTGTGGTTACTATGATTACATGCATGTTCCTCGTACACTGCCCCCAACACCCAGAACTACAGACATAGTGTCACCACGTGATTTACATACACAGAGAAAAGAAAATCCTGTACTAGGAAGGAAGGGAGGACGGGAAGGAAGGAATTGAAGGAAGGAAGGAGGGAAGGGCTGGAGTAGAAATGTTTATGTTACAGTGAATGAAATGAAACAGAGAAATAAAATCCAGGGTGACTCTTGAAGCAGTCTTGTCCTTGGTCAAAACTAGTAGACTAAGCATCTTTTTAAAAAGTTGTTAGAAATCCTGGTGCTGGGAGCATTTACAACGAAAATAGACAACAAGCTGAGAACTTGTTTTGGCGAGTCCTTGCGTATGAGTTTACATGTTCGTAGTTTACCATCTCTAATTCTCCCTGAGCTGCATGGATTTAAATTTGGTTATGCTAATCTGAGGAAGACATTAATGTAAAACCTTTCTTCTCATTTAAAAAATAAATCATTTATTTTAGTCTTTCAATCCGAGATTACTACAAGAAATATACTCTCAATTTTAAAACATTGACTACGAAATTTGGATAACAAACTAATTTCTACACTTACTAAAGGAAATTATGTAAAAGGCTTAAAATAATTAAACCGTACTTTATTGTCTAAAATAAATACATCACCTGTAGCAACTATTTGCAGAAAACTAAAATTGCCTTTAAAGTCACAGCTCAAATGTAATCATGCATTTGCATTAAAAATAGATAATTGAAATCAATCTATAAGCTTCAAGTTCAATATAAATTTAAACAGCTTAAGTTTAAATGAATTTGAAACAGTTATGAATTTTTAACAGTTGTATTAAATCAGGTTTGAGGAAAGTAGCACATTTACAACATTTTAAGGCAAAGTCTTCACTTTAGGATTTTTTAAAAACTTAACCAGAATGGGGTCGGCCCTTCCCGCTTCCCTGTGCAGTCTCTGCGAAGCCTGGGCCACCTGCAGATTCGTGCAGGTGAAGGCCTGCCTTTGCTAGAACACCTTCCGGGGAGCAGACGCGCCCCCGGGCAGACACCGCATGTCAACTAGCATGCCCAGTAGCCCCCAGCCTCCTGGAGAACAGGCTCAGTGTCTGGCTTGATCCGTTCGTTTGTCCTAAAGTTTGATTTCAAGCATCAGCACAGTTCCAGGCACCTTGTGGGGACCAACAGCCATTTACTGAACTGAATCCATACAGCGGAGCAGATGCAGGGGCTTCGGGGGGCTGCTGGGAAGCTGCTGTCAAGGACCAGCCCAGAGGAGCCGGCCTGCTTCCGCCTGGAGGCCCCCCGCGCACCCCCAGGGAATGGTGCGGGGAGCAGGCACCTTGGGGCTTAGCACAGTGCCTGGCGCATATCCCGGAGCCCTGGGCGCGGCGTGCTTCCCTGGCTATAGTCCTGGTGGTGATTAAGGAGACAGGAAAGCAGAGTCCGGTGCTGAGAGTAGCACGCGGGCCTCCTCCTGTGGCTGGGCGAGTGGACCCCAGAGCTTGTGTACATAAGCCCCAAACCAAGGGACTGTTGGGCTGCGGGAGCTTGTTTTCCAACTCTCAATTCCCCAAGACCTGCTCCATAATCTGACACATGGGGGTGCAAGGAGCTTTCGTTTGCCAGTGAAGTGTTACAGTTGTGCTGTGTTGTGTTATATTGTATCATACGGTGTGGTGTGGTACCAAGCCCCACTGTTTCATGTGATATTAAGGTAAGTTTCCTCCCAGGACCATAAGGATGAAGCCAGCTCTGGTGCACAGAGACGGTTCAGGCGCCTGGACAGAGGAGGCGGGCAGGGGAAAGGGGCCACCCTCTTAGACCGCGAGGGGCACCTGTGAAGAGGCACAGGGTGGGAATTCACCTCTTCCGCTTTAATCGTAGAACCATCAAGAAATCTAGCAGGGAGCGCAAGGGGGATAAGTCTGAAGGTGGTGACCTTGATGTGGAAAGAGGTTGACAGTTAGTCCCAGCCCGATCTGTCTCCGGATGCTGCCTTATTATCCTTCTTTGTAACGCTCCGCGTTCTAGTGTGAATTGGACTGTGTAACTTGCTTGTATGGTTGAAATGTATAAAACTGGACGTTGATTTCTTACAGTTAGAATGATGGTGGCAGCAGAGGAGAGCACATGGCAGCTCCACTGGGCGGTAGGGCAGTGCCAGATAACCTGTCCCAACTTTGTCCCCGTCCTGTGCTTTCCCGGGGACCTCACAGAACTCAGAGAGACAGATCAGGATACTTGGGAATTTGGGGGGAAACACAGCAGTGCTGGACTTCGGTCAGATGCCCTGGGAGCTGTACCTTATGAATTAAGGTACCTCATGGTAGCTCCCAGTCTCAACATTTGCTTGGAGCTGAATCCCTCTTGATGACATCATATCTTCATGAAATTGGGTTTTTGGCAGTTGCTGTGTCAAAAGCAATTCCCGTGGGAGACGTAAGGTAGGTCAGGAGTGAGGTGTTGGGGACCACGTGATTCCAAGGTCAGAGAAGCTGTGCAGAGGGGACCTCTTACAGCTGAGCCTTACTCAGCAACGGTGGTTAGTCAGGGAATGAGGTGAAAGTATTATTTTTTTCATTCAATTCATGTAATTTTTAAAAAATGGCTGCTAAGTTGTTAGGATATAAATATATATTAAGTTACATAGCTACTTAACAAATGGAACTGTTAGATATTTCCTTTGGCCTGGGGCACAGTAAAAAATTAGCAGAATACTAAGGGTATGGTAAAAACGTGCACGATTCAAGTTGGCATTGAACTTGCAGCTTGTAGATTGATTTTCAATCATCTATTTTTGCTTATATTATGTCACTACAATGGCATCATTTAATTTGAGCTGCGACTTTAAATACAATCTTATTTTTCTGCAAATAGTTACTACAGGTGATGTATTCATTTACATAATAAAGTATTGGTTTAATTATTTTAAGAATTTTGTATAATTTCCCTTAGTAAGTGAGTAATTTAGCTTGTTATCCAAATTTCACATTTTTTAGAACTGAGAATACCTTTCTGCTAGTAATCTCAGTTTGAAAGAGTAATATAAATGATTTATCCTTTTTTTAAATGAGAAGAAAGGTTTTATATTAATATCTTCCTCAGATTAACATAACCAAATTTAAATTCGTGCAACTCAGAGAGAATTAGAGATGGTAAACTACAAACATGTAAACATATGCAAAAACTTACTGAAACGTGTTCATCAGCTTGTTGTCTGTTTTCGTGGTAAGTGCTCCCAGCGCCAGGATTTCTATCAACTTTTTAAAAAGATGCTTAGTCTACTAGTTTTGACCAAGGACAAGACTGCTTTAAGAGTCGCCCTGGATTTTATTTCTCTATTTAATTCACTTTAATGTCAACTATTCTGTCCCAGGACATTTTTTCTATCTTTGTACAGGATTTTCTTTTCTCTTTGTAAACCACATGGTGACACAGTGTCTATAGTCCTGGGTGTTGGGGACAATGTACAAGGAACACGCCTGCACGTAATCATCATCCTAGCCGCCATGGCCTTAACAGTACGTGATAATGTTGGAAGGGGCGGGTCAATTCAGTGTCTGAAGGTGGCAGTTCAAAAAGCAGAGGGCGTCAGTATGAGTTATTACTGTTACTCTGAAATGCAAACATTTGATTACCATTTTTATTTTTTCAAATAATTATTTTTATCTTATAGGCTTATTCAATATCCATGAATAGGAGAAAATGCTCCCTTTGAAAGACAGAACTCTCAAGTATGCATGTTAAACTACTTTCTTCTAAAGTTTTTTATTATTTTAAAATTCATTTTTCTTATTTTTGTTTTGTTGAGGAAGTTGAGAAAGACCGAGGAAAGTTCGGGACAGGAATGAGGAAAGGAAGCCAGCAGGGCAGGAAGGCAGATCGCCTGTGACCAGCCGTGCGCTGAGCCACAGAGGAAGGACTTCAGGCTTCGATGCCGTTTTCACCCAGCTCAGGGGAAATACGCGAGGGGCTTTTGAAGTTCACTATAAAAATACTCCTACACAACCTCTCGCCCATGGAAGCCAGGACTCTGTTATAAACATACAGTTGCGTTTGAACTGGATGTGATTGAAATATTTCGGTTGGATGTATTCATGACAGTGAGTAGAACGTGGGAACAAGTGGAGAACGTAATTCAGCCCAAGAAGTACATGGAGCATTAAGAAAATGATTAGGAACGAGGGGTTACCCAGAAGCTGGAAGCGGACCCAAAGCAGAGGGGGTCAGAGAGGGGTCACATTGGAAAGACCAAAGTATTGAAAAGACAAGAGTTTGCAAGACGCCCTCCAACCCCTGCCTCAGAGAAGCGCTGTGTACTGTGCATGGTGCCAGGATCAGAGATGGGGCGCAACTGTTAGATCACATCCTTTACTCGGGTCGGATTCTTTTAAGCAAGGAACCCTTTTTAACCTTCCTGTGTACTAAATAGTCCCTGTTGTAGTACATCTTCTCCCGGGGCTGCCGTACACAGTGCCTCAGACCGCGTGGCTTCAAACAACAGAAATGTATTGCCTCATGGTCTGGAGGCCAGAAGTCAGACATCAAGGTGCCAGCAAGCTGTTTCCCTCTGAGGCCGTGAGGGAGAGTCTGTCCCAGGTACCCACCCCCCCGCCTGCTTTCTGTGGTTTGCTGGCATCCTTGCCGTCCCTTGGCTTGAAGAAGCATCACCCGATCTCTGCCTTCGTCTTCACCTGGAGTTCTCCCTGTGTGTCTTTGTATCCAAATTTGCCCTTTACAAGGACACCACACACACCGACACCGTCATCGTAACGTGTTTGTCTGCAAAGACCCTATTTCCAAATAAGGTCACGTTAGGATGCCAACCTCTTCTTGGGGACACCATTCAAGCCATAACATTCACTCTTTTGATCATGACACCAGTAAATTTTCTTGCCTAATGAATATTGCACATTCTGAGGGCCCTGGTTTACTAGAAAATTGAATAGTTTAGTCTTGCGGACTTTCAAATATTCTATGTGCAATTATCCCCAAAAGCTATTTGTAAATAGGACCTTTTAATACAACCAATCAGGAGTCCATCTTGACCTAATCATTTACGTAAAAGCACAGTAGTAGAGAGAATTTACTGAAGCCACTTTAAGACAGCATGTAGCGGGCACAGGAACTCATGAAATTCACCCAAAACGTGTTGCTTCAATTACAGGAGAAAGAAAAGTGAACAATTCCTGGGTGCCAGACTTATTTTTCTTATTTATTTTTAATTCACTTTATCTTGCTATATTAAATGCATCTTTGTAAGCCATCTTTATCTCTTTGCGAAGAATGCAATGTATAAAGAGATTAATCACTATTAAAGTTCACATATATAATCTCATTTAATCCTCACTACATCTCCAATTTATAATTATTACATTTCCCCCTTTTTATAGGTTAAGAACCTGAGAGGTTAAGTTATCTACAAAAGGGCATATCATTAATGAGCATAAAATTCAGGATTAAAATCTAGTGCTGACAGATTCTAATATTTATAATTAATATAGTACATAGGAACAGTTTTAATAGACTTTATTTTTAGAGCAGTTTTAGGTTCACAGTAATACTGAGTGGAAAGTACAGGGAGTTCTCATGTACCCCCTCCTCCCAGCATGCACAGCTTTCCACACCATCAACATCCCCACCAGATGGTACATTTGTTGCCATTGGTGATCCTACGCTGACACATCATTATCACCCAGAGTCCTCAGTTTTACGTTTGCACACACGCTAGGTGTTGCACATCTGTGGGTTTGGGCAAAGGCGTAATGTCATGTATCCACCATTATAGTATCATACAGCCCCCCACATCCCTTGTGCTCCCCCTATTCATCCTCCCCTGGAAACCACTGATCTTTTCACTGCCTCCATAGTTTTGCTGAATACTGTACTTTTTAAAGGCAAACAGTATTATAAGGCTTATAAGGAAAATAGTCCCCCCCCCCCCTAGTTTCAGGCATCCCCAGCTCTCAGGGCCGTTCCCCAGCAGTGACCTGTTATAAGCCTTTTGGCTGTTTTTCCCACTGTTTATCTCCGTATATCTGAATTATAGTTTTATATTGCTTATTCTTGATTTATTAATTTTAGACATTATCTATTTGGACCTTATTCATTAGCAACTAAAAAGCTTCCACATTCTTTTACATTCTTCCCCACTTCCCTCTTTCCCAAAGTAGGTATGTCATTGTTTCTGTTAAATATTCAGTGTATACCTTAGTCTGAACATGGAAGTACTGGTCATGGCTGAGCAGAGTGGTAAACTACGATTATATTTCCTTTCGTTCAAAACTTTTGTTTCCCCTGAAGTTATTAATGGTCTTGTTTTGCAAGAGTTCTTGTTATTCATACACTTAGTTTTCTCTGTTCTTACCACAAATTCCTTCCATGCTCTACATCACTATCATAAACACCTTTGACACTATAATTTGCAAGATTAAACATATCAGGAATTTACGAGCGTGTATGAGAGTTCCAGTTGCTCCACATCCACATCAACACTTGCTTTTCATTGTTAGCCCTACTACTGGGTGTGTGGTAGGATCCCATGTGGCTTTAATTTGCCTTTCCCTGGTGACGAATCATGTCGAGCATCCTTCCATGTACTTATTAGCCATCCAAATATATATCTTCTTTGGAGAAATGTCTATTAAAACATTTTGCCCATTTTTATTATTTTTTTGTATTATTGAATTTTGGTAATTCTATATATTCCAGACACAAGTCAGATCACTGTCTTGCAAATATTTTCTTAATCTGTGGCTTGCCTCTTCATCTTCTCAACAATGTCTTTTGAAGAAGAAAAGTTTTAAATTTTGATGAAGTTCAGTTTATTGATTTTGTTTTTCTTTCATATAGTTCATGCACTTTGTGTTGTATTTAAGGAATCTTTGCCAAACTCAAGGTCATTAAGATTTTCTCTCATGATTTCTTCTGGAAATGCATTGCCCCATGAAGTAGCCACTGCCTACAAATGGCTATTTGAATTTAACATCAAATAAAGTTAATTTTTTAAAACTTTGTTCCTCAATCACAGTAGCCACATTTCAAATGTTCGACAGTCATATGTGGTTATTATTTTGGGAAATACAGACAAAGTATATTTCCATCGTCCAGAAAGTTCTATTGAATAATGCTCTAACATTCTATAGTTTTACCTCTCACATTTAGGTCTGTGATGCATTTGAGCATAACTTTTGTGTGTGGTGTGAGGTAAAGGTTAATATTTTTTGCATGTGGTTACTCAATTGTTCTAGTACCATTTTTTGAAAAGATTATTCTTTCCCCATTAGATTGCTTTTGTACCTTTGTTGAAAATCAATTAACTGTATATGTTTGGGCCTACCTTTGGACTCCTTATTCAGTTACATTGATCTCTGGGCTCCCAATTAGTGACAATACTCCCTTATTAGAATCCTAAAGAATACTTCTGCGGTTTTCCTTCCTTGGCTTGCGGTTTCACATTGCTAAAGATATTGGAATTTTCTCTTTTTTCAGGTGTTGGACACGCTGTCTTGTCTCACAGAATTCTCTCTGTTTCTGCTTTGCCTCCCTATGTTGGCTTCTTATAGGAAACCAGAGCTAGATTTAGCTCCTCAAACCTCTTTCGTGTTCCAACATCAAGTGACACTATCGTACTGAACACTGAGTTTTGAGCACAGTCAAATGGATGCATGTAAGAAGAGTTAAGAGGTAAGAGTAGAATTCTGCAAAGTCAAAATACATTCGATGAAATCCATTTTTCCTGAACTTTTTAGGAGACAATTATGGTGTACATTAGAGGTATGGGCATCTAGACATGAAAAAAGGTTTTGAATATACTGATTTCCTGCATTTTCTCATCTCTGCCCCTAGATTCACAGTTTTAGACAACTGTGAATGCTCACTGAGAAGTTCCTGGTCGGTGGGGTTCTTATTTCAAAAGATGAAATGCCCCAGTACCAGTTGTGATTGTTTTTAGTTTGCTGTTACGGTTTAAAGTTACCTATGACCCCATCATTTCCCTTTTCAATCTGAGGACTTTATCCATTTGACATGGGGAAAGGAAAGGGAATGTAATTCCTATTGAGATGATGGGAGCCCTTGCACCCCTGAGCAGACTGAGGAGGAGAGAACTGCAGCTAAGTCAGAATCTGGAAGCATTTCTGCAAAGAGTCCTTCTTCGAATCCTTAGAAAAGTGAAACTACAATGACAGCCACCACCCCACCGCCACCACGAACAGTCATGACCAGTAATGATGAGGTCAGCCACCCATTGAGACTAAGGTGACAAGGAGACCATGCCCGCCCTCCCCCGCCTGGTGTGATTCCCCAGTGAGCTGCATGATCTGAGAGCTATTATGTAACAGATATTTAGGGTAATTATTCCATTTATTCCACAAACATTGACTTTGATCTACTGGCTCGTTAGAGATAGCCAAAGAGTTGCCATGGAAAGACCATTTCACAAAATTATTAAGTGATTCCTGGGCCCTATTCAGAAACGCTGAGAAAAAGGAAAATACACACAGGTTTTATTAAGGTATTAATTCATTAATCTCTTTTCTATCACAGAGAAAGTAGGCTGTAGCTAGGACAAATATCCCCCAAAATCAAGTCTCATGGAACTGTTGTGGTCAACAAAAAAGTATATACAATTCTCGAACGTAAACCAGGGAATGGGTTCAGGAGCCTACAAATCAAACCCTCAAAAATGCACTTTATGGCAGGCCATTTTATAAGGTTCAGAATTTGGATAAAGAATAAATAGGGAAAATATTTTGTCTTCTCAAAATACACACTTACAGCTACACTTAAATATAACTGTGTCTTCCTCCTCACCAGTACATGATGGACACACACACACACACATAAAGACAAAATGGCATTATGATTGATACTGGGACTATTTGGATAGTCCTTATATAATCTGGACATGTATATATTATAGCATATATAGGGCACAGATATACCACAATAAAATGAGAAAACAATTTCCACTTGAATTTCCCCAGGGCATAAACTACTACAGGGCATAAATGGATTCACTGAGTTATTCTAAGCCTAGGAAGTTGAATTAATTCCTTTAATACACAAAAAATTAGGTTTTAACAAAATTGAGTGTGAGGACATAAATACCCTCCTTAAGAGCTTAGAGCTGTGCTGAGTCCCTGAAAATTTGACTACTGAGGAGCACGGTTTTTCATTAAAATGAATTTAAGTAGTTACCTGTGGCTAGTGGCTACCATACTGAACAGTGCAGATATTGCTTCCATTATCACAGAAAGTGATTAAACAGTGCTCTCTTAGAGAGTGAAAACGGTGTCCAGTGGTGCCCAGTTGATTAAAGGGTAGCTGGATATGTTCATAAAGTTCCTTGACTTCCTTGCAGAAAAGCTGCTGGAGTAAAACCTAGTATTACTGGTCTAATATTGTACTTTGTTTATAGAGACAATACATTTTGTATACTTTATTAAGTTTATGAACAAGACAGATATTTTGATTGGAGAATTTACAGATGAATGCAAATATTTCATTTTAGATTGTGTTTTTCTGTACTAGAATTTCCATGTGTTCTTTTTCAATCATTTTTACTTTTCTATTGATATTCCCCATCTGTTTCCACACTATGTTCATATTTTTATTTAAATCCTTCAAACTGCTTATTTTGATCATATTAAAGTCTGTCATGTCTGCCATTTCAGGTCTTTTTTATTTTTAACTGATTTTTCTCCTACTCATATTTTTCTCACTTTTTCTTCTTTATGTGTCTGGTGATTTTTTATTGTATGCTGGGCTAGTAGATGCCCCTTTGTTGAATGTCCAAACATGACTGCCTTCATTTAAAGAGAATTAAGTTTAATTCTGAGGCACTTCAGCTTGATCTTTTAAGTCTTGTTTTTAAGCTTTGTTAGGGCACGGCTGCAGTAGTCTTTACTCTTGGGCTAGAGTAGCCCTGTTCTTAAGGCATATCTCTTTTGGGACGTCAGTTGAGTGCTTGGTGTGTTCAATGAGGTCTCTCCATATTACTGCACTGTTTCCCAGCCCCACATGAGTTCTGCGATTTCCACTCAGCTCACTTCTCCTTGGTAGTTTGCCTGCTATGTCAGCACCTTGCCTTTTGCAGGCAGAGCCAAGTGTTCAGTCAAGGACTCAGGGGACATCTGTGTAGATTTCCAGGCACTCCTTCTATCCTACCCTCCAGCTCTCTCTTTGGTCCTACTCTCCAATCTCCATCTCTGCAGCTCAGCAGGACTGCCTTGTTCCATGTGGGCCTCCCTTGTATTGCACTATACCATTAAACGGATACACCGTGGTAAAAATAAATAAATTAAGAAAATGCAAACTGGTTTTTTAAAAAAGCAAAGTCCCACAGAAAAATCAGTGTAGAACATGAAATGAAGGTGATGGCAGCTAAATCTGATTCCAGTAGCAGACACACATGCCTTTAGTAATACAGTATAGTTATTTAAGAATGTAATTAAAATATCACTTTTTTTCTTCAACTGACATGTATTACTTTTTTCAATTGGCTACAGAGTTGTTAGTACATAAAAATTTTTAAGTTGAACCTAACTTCTTTTTTTTTTTTTTTTTAATTAATTAATTATTTATTTATTTATGGCTGTGTTGGGTCTTCGTTTCTGTCCGAGGGCTTTCTCTAGTTGCGGCAAGTGGGGGCCACTCTTCATTGTGGTGCGCGGGCCTCTCACTATCGCGGCCTCTCTTGTTGCGGAGCACAGGCTCCAGACGCGCAGGCTCAGTAGTTGTGGCTCACGGGCCCAGTTGCTCCGCGGCATGTGGGATCCTCCCAGACCAGGGCTCAAACCCGTGTCCCCTGCATTGGCAGGCAGATTCTCAACCACTGCGCCACTAGGGAAGCCCTGAACCTAACTTCTTAATAAACAAACACTTAAGTATTTCTTTTGGACGAAGCTGCTGTGGGAACTTTCCAGAGACACGAAGGGCACCATGAACTGGGCGAGTCTGGGGGCCTCTGGACCAGAGAGCTCATCTGTCTGAGTATCACTGTTCCTACCTGCAGATGCAAGGGTTGTGGTAAATTGTCCTCAAGTTCTCTTTTTATTCTAACATTTTAGGAATCTGTTTCTGTATCGTGACAGCTGATTCGTAAGTGGTCCCTTGAATGTGGAATGTTAATTTGGCCATTTTTCCATCGGGGGAGGAAAGAAGTAAATGCTGAGATTCCCAACTTGTCTGAAGCAAGGGTCCCCATGGCTCCTAGAAGAAGAGGAAGCCAAGACAGATCCATGAGTGTCTCAAGCAGCTAAGAACCAGGATTTTAAAATCAGTTCCAATCCCCACATCAGACATGGCCTGGCTCTAATCCAGAAAAAAACGCGGTATTCACCCCAGAACACTCCCACACCTTGAGAACACGGCCGTTAACCTGGGTCCACCATGCTAACCTGGGCCCAAAGGACTCCATGGGGAAAACTCAGAATGTCCATTGAACTTGGACAGAAAAATAGTCACCTTTATTTTTATTAGCCTTTAACTGAAATTGAGCATTTCCTTTGGTTATGAATGTGAGTCCACAAACCACAGGAGTATCGGCATTCCCTATGACCTTGTCACCAACTGAAATAATCAGTATTTTCATGTCACGGTACACTTGTTACAAATATTTCAAAATATCATGTATGCTCCCAACCACTCTGAAATTGCAGTAGTTTTTGGACCTGCCACAGAACTTGTTACTTAGTGCATTATGGAGGAAAATTATTACTATATCACAAAATATTTTAAAAATATATTCTGATATTTGCATTTCAATATGAGTTGTTTCCTTGGTAATCTTAAATCTTAGTTTTAACCTTTTATTGTGGAGGACTTGGAACATACATAAAAGTAGATTAAATGATTATAGAAGCGCACATACCCATCACCCAACTGTACCCCCAAATCCTTTCCAATGCTACATTATCTTGTAGTAAACCCTAGATGTCATATAATTTAATCTGTAACTATTTCAGTATGTACTTCTAAAATATAAGGTCTTTTTCTTGAAGTATAATCATAATACCATTTACCATAATACCATAATACCATTGGTATTACGGCTGAATAGCATCCAATATCCCATCAGTGTTCAAGCTTCTAAGCATCCATAAGTGTTAGCTTATAAAAAAATTTTTTTTAATTAGAAGTCAAATAGGTTCACACTTTTAATTAGTTGATATGTCTTTTAAGTCTCTTAATTTCTAGATTCTGCCTTCATCTCTTCTCTCTTCTTGCAATTTATTTCTTGAAGTTAAAAAAGGGGAGAGGTTGTTTATCCTGCAGAGTTTCCCCATCTGGGTTGTGAGTTGCATGCCCGGGTCATAGTTTATCACGTCCCTCTTTCCTCTGTGTTTCCTGTCAACTGAGGGTTCATCTAGAGGCCTGATGCCATCAGGTTTGGGGGCAGAAGGAAGCCATTGGTTTTCAATGTTTAGATCCATTAGTTAAGGAGGGGTTGCACAATGCCTTATTTTAACTCTATCTTTCTTATAATTTATTATCTGTAATATTTCTTCAAGAAAAAAATATGCCTCATCAACTGTTTGGTTACCCAGTGATACAGTTAGTATAGAAAGATGGAATACACACTGTAGATTCTTTCCCCTTGTTTACCAATTTTCCAAATAATGAGTAAGTTCCTTTTTATACATTTAAAAACATTATCCTGAGAAGGGGTTTGTGGGCTTCACCCAAAGGTCAACTGGGCTGATGTCACAGAACAGTTAAGGCCTCCTATCGTGGACCATCCCGGGAGATGCAGAGGGTGATGTGGGCTCCTGTCCAGTCATCCCAACCATAGCGATGGCCGTTTCTCCTCCTGCGCACCCTTAATCTCCATCTCACCCATGCTGGTGTTTGGTGAGACTCCACCCTGGGTTGTGCTGTGATATATACACGTAAACAAGTCCTGCAGCCGCAGCTGTGGTGTCGGAGGGGCCACCAAGTTTAAGTTCGATGGTCTAGTTCAGACACTGGCTGTGCCGCTTACTAGCTGGGCCCGTTCTCCACTCCTCTGAGCTTCAGTTTCTTCATAAGGCAGATGGCAAAAAAAAAAGGCAAAAATGATACCTCACTGGAAGAATTGTTTTGAGAACTAAAGAGGGAAACAGTCCTGAAAGATTGAGACATTGTTGGCCCTCAGCAAGTATTTGTTAAACCTGACTCTTAGTTCCCCCAAAGCAGGGGGCTTGTTCATTAGATCTTTGGTAGCAGCCAGAGTAGTAAAAAAAAAATGTTTACCATGAGATACCCCTGACTTAGGCCCCTACCCACCAAGCTCTCTCCCGGTCTCCCTGTCTGCCTTCCCCGTTTCCTCCCCTCCCTCTCTCCCTCTTCCCTTCCCTCCTCCCCCCCTTCCTCCTTCCCCCCTCTGACTCTCTCTGTCTTGGTCTTTCTCTCTCTCTGACCCTCTCTCCCACACGCTCTCATATTCACTTCTCTCCTGTTCGAGGCACAGCGTGCTCTGCGGGGTGGGAGCCGCCCGACTCTGAAATGCCCTTTGCACTGAACCACATCCCACCCACAACAGGACACGTCCCCTCTCTTCCCTTGGTCCCATAAGCTCCCTTCTTCATGACCTTCCAACACAGCTGGCATCCCCCCCATCCTGGGCTTGAAATGCCTGTATCCTGCTCGAACCCCTGGTCCAACGGGAGTATCTGTGCTGTGTTTCGGTCCATCCGTACACGCTCACGGGGCTCATCCGAAAAATAGCTGGGCCCTCCAAGCCCCTCAGGCTTCCCTTTGTGCACCAGCCTGGCCGGGTTCCTCTTCCATTTGCAGAGCTGCGACCCTGGCCCTTCAGTTGCCCCCCTAAGCAGTCCAACCCCCGTACACCCTTTCCTTCCCTCTCGATGACGTCGCGGCTTCTCTAGAGCAGAGCTGCCCCTCGGGGTAGTTCCTATGCTTGCAGCCTGCGCGCGCTTCAGCAACGCACATCTCTCCCAGTGTCTCATCCACCGTCTCTCGCCCTCGTCCGGCGCTCGGGCCTCGTGTCTCTCCTCAGCCCTCAGAGGCCTCACCGAGGAGGGCGTGGTGGGCAGCCTGGAGCGTCTCGGTTGTGCGGATGTAAGTTAAGATGTGAGCGTCCCCGTGTATTAGCCGTGTCCCCTGAGCCTTAGTTTCCCTGTTTGAAACGGACATGAAAGCACCTGCCTCTCTCTGTTCTGAGGCTCGTTAGTGGCGGTCAGTGCTGGGCGTGCGGGTGGCTGACACACCTCGGAGGGTACACCCCGCTGGGCCCCTGTCCCCCCTCCCTCTCTCCCCGTCCAAGGTCGCGGCTCTCCCTCCGCGTGGTTCTAAGGTCATTTCCTCCTGGTGCCAGCTGCTCCCTGGCAGCGGTTAATGCCACACTTTGGAGTCACACCAGCCTGGGTCCAGATCCCCAGGCTGACGCCTTCTGTGTGGTTTTCAACTCTGAAAAGGGGAGAGGATTCTTAGGAAGACGGAAGAAGGGAAGGCAGTGAGGGTAAAACAGCACAGTGCCCGGTAGCTTGTGATTTGGGAAGAACAGTTTTTAAAAAACGGATTTGTATGCATAACATCCATTTGCAGCTGGTGATGGTGGAGTCAGTGACTAATAAAAATGTCATTTCCTGCGATTTTTATAAATTACAGTAAATATGCAGTAATCACCCACATTAGCTGCTGAAATGCAGGCAGCCATCTGGAGGGGAGGCCCGGGACCTCATTGAAGCCTCAAGAGGTAGACCCCACAGGTGCAAATTGACACCTAGGAAAACAGTAGTTAATACACGCTAGAATTTGGAGAAGGGGAAAGTGTTAAAATAAATGTATGTCAAGCAGACAAATTTGGACTTCTCCATGAGGATCTGTCATGTCAAACAGGAAATAGCTATAAATTACTTGTAATAGAAAAATCTTGTCATTTAGAACCTTTAAAGCAACGGGCTCATTTAACACATCAACTCAGATCATAATCTAGGACAGTCAGCCTGGGTATTTATTTCACTTTTAATGTGTAGAAACCAGAGCAAACTATGCATGATCCACAAAAGACCCCCAGCATCCCATCAGCTCTGGGAGCCATAGAACGAGGCAGAGAGAGACTGCCTGGGGCCCAGGGTGAGGTATGTGTCAAGATATGAAAACCCTTCCTGCTCCTAAAAAGACAATTAAGACGTGATTGGAAATGTCACGGCTCGGGTCGCCTCATAATGAATAATTCCAAATAAATCCCACCATTATTCTGTTTATTTGTTTTACTTAGAAGCTATTTGAAGTCGTTGGAGCTGAAAGTATGTTTCAACATGCCAAGCGTATTTACGCTATCTTGTAATCATCTTGCTAACGAGTCCACAGGCAAACAATAATTGGAGTTCTGTGTTTATTTCAGATACCTCAATATATACTATCCGCAGATAGGAATCCAGCTCAGAGACATTTGTAAAGGGGCTGCAACGCCCCCGAGAAAGTGGTCCGGGAGTGCGACTCCAGAAGACGAACACACAAAGCCATTCTTCTTCTGCTTTATTGGGAGACTCGGTGGCGGCGAGGTATTTCGGACAGAGCTGCCTAATGAAGTTTGCATGCATTGAATATATATTTGATGTCGGTTGATACAGGGTGGGGGGAAGGTTCTGGGGAGAAGGAGTAAGAGAGCATAGCCATGCACCAAACTAACCACTCACCTTTTCCACCAATAGTGGGAGTTGGGCACGGAGCTCACATTCACACCTGTGTTGTCATCCTGAGCTCTGAGGAAGGACCGAGCTGGTCTCCAGAAGGACACTAACCCGGGGCTGCAATACCTCCCGCTTCCCCTGTCTTCTTCCTGGCATCCCCACCTTCCACGTTTGCTCCCTTAACTGCCAGGCACACACACGTGGGACGCACGCACACACACACACACGCCCCACGGCCCAGAAGGGTGCAGCAAGGACAGCAGCCACATTCAGAATCCCTAGGTCTGTTGTTTGGGTAACTTTCCCCCTTTTTTACTCTTCCACATTCTGCCAAGTCCCACCGCCAGTGGGGTGAAAATCTGCCACTGTCCAAGTGTATGAACGCAGGCTCATTTTAAAAAACACTGAATTTAATCTTAAAAAGAAATTAAATTTTAAAATTACCTTCAAACTGATACGCAGTTTAACTAGTTCCTTGCACTTAACTGGTTACCTTAAAAATAGTTGTTGGTTTGTCTCTGAATTTAATCCTGTTTTCATTGTAACCGCTAATTTCCGTGGATGGATTACTGGTTGTTAGGGAAGAAGGGCGCTTTGAGGACAGGAGAGCATATATAGGCAAAGAGTGTAGACACTATTCAGATCACTTCAGTAAAAATTCTGTAATTCGGGAAGCAAAGCTGATCCTGGGAAACAAATTATCCAGATGAACAGCCTCTAGAACCAACACCCAACCCAACCAAACGAAACCAGCCTCGGTTCGTCACTTTACTTTAGCAGGACATGTACGTATGTGAAGTAACACATTGATTTTTTGGAATCTGCATGCATCAAATAAATTGAAGAACTGGGTTCTTTCTCTAGCATAGGTAATTTCTAGAAATGCCAGCAACCTACATATTTAGCCTCAATGACTAGAGTATTACTGATGAAAGAACATTTGTCTTTTTTCTCTTTTTTTGTTCTTCTTTGGTGAATTGAATGGATAACCATCTTGATTCTACATTTTTAAACTATATAGAACTGTAGAGTAATTGTTGCCTGTGTTGACTGCATATTATTTTAACACATCCATTCATATTAAGAAAGTTAATTTCTATAGAATAATGGATAATTGTGAAAATATTTGGGGCAAAATGGTACAAATTCATTATTTGACTAACACAACTGTGCACACTGCATTTTCTCGGTTCTAAGACACACATCTTTAGTTTTATCATCTCTGGAATCTAAGTGCACCATTACCCTCAGTGACAGCTCACAATTATAAGTGGCAGAGTTTTTTCATTCACAGTGGCTTGTAAAATAAAGATGCATCTTACAGTAACTGGCATCTTAGGCTTGTTGAAAAGAAAAAGTGCATGTGAGTGGTTGTAACCTACAGATAATTTCTTATTCGTGTGGTCAAGGATCAGCTATTCTTCCTGGACACTTCCTTACACAGAGATTATAAATTACATGCCCAAATTTCAGCATGGCTCTTTTTATTCTAAAAAGTCTTGTATTTATAATAAGTGGTTCGCACTGGATCGCTCTGTGCATTTGACAGAGGGGCCTTATTGCCTTGGACCAGAGGTGGTCCAACACCAACTGAAAAATTTCCTAATGAAAACTCTAGAAGACTCTCAAAGGATGAAGGAAGGAGGCCAGTTTCCCAATTGGTACCCAAGCTGATGATGAGTCAAAAAAGAAAAATCAAAGTTAGTGCCACTGAATGGGATTTAGTTACTATTTTAAATTTCAAGATGAGCCCACAAATTGTGCATCAAAATACTAAGCTACACTTGTGCTTGTTTTCTGGAACCTTTACAAGGCAATTATTGTAATGCAGGAAAATCTCTACCACTGAGCCCACAGCCATGTCACGCGATAGTTCCAGCCTGAAGTCTTTCTGCGTCTTTTCTCGGAGCCAGAAGTCTTGGGGAGGATTGGGAGCCAATCCTTTTTTTTTTTTTCTTTTTCTTTATAAATTTATTTATTTTATTTATTTATTTTTGGCTGTATTGGGTCTTTGTTGCTGCGCGCGGGCTTTCTCTAGTTGCGGCGAGCGGGGGCTACTCTTGGTTGCGGTGCGCTGGCTTCTCATTGCGGTGGCTTCTCTTTTTGTGGAGCACGGGCTCTAGGTGCGCAGGCTTCAGTAGTTGTGGCACACAGGCTCAGTAGTTGTGGCTCGTGGGCTCTAGAGCACAGGCTCAGTAGTTGTGGCACACGGGCTTAGTTGCTCCGCGGCATGTGGGATCTTCCCGGACCAGGGCTCGAACCCGTGTCCCCTGCATTGCCAGGCGGATTCTTAACCACTGCGCCACCAGGGAATCCCTGGGAGCCAATCTTAAATACTAGGTCAGTCTGAGATGATGTGGGGACAGTAAGAGAGAAGAGAAAGAATTTGTTTCGACTTCTAAATTTTTAAATGATAAGGATTCCAGACAGGAAAAATGGACCTATCGCCTCTGTGCTCCAGCACCAGCCTCTATGCACAAGCTTGCTGGCCTGTGGGACACAGAGATGTGGACACACGGGCATATAGTGAGCGTCCGTGTTCATTTTTTTCTGGCAGAGATGATACTGCTCTACTTGCAGCCCTCTGCGCTTTCCCTCGTCTCGCTCTTCCTGGGAGCATTACCTCACCGTCCTATACATCCGATTTAAAGGGAATTACCTATTACTTCAATTATTTGTCCCTTATCAACTGATGTTACACTACAAGGATTTGTATTCAAAGGCCAGAAAGAAAGAGCAAGTCATGGCACACGGCCAAATAAAAGAGTAATGTTCTGGTGAATTTAGCCTAAATAATTTACTGCTATATAAAAGTGGAAAAGTGGAAGGTGAACCCTTTGACCAATAAATCTCTCCTGCCCGTGAAACCCTTATCTGGGCCCCTCCAACATATTCTGCACGCAGAAGCCATCATCACTGGCTCTGGTTCGTTATTTGTAAGCCTTGATCTTCTGCACTCGGTGTCCTAAATATGGATAATTAGCATCAGTTTATCACACTTCTGCATATTTTCTCTTCTCTCCAAACATGCATGCTTCTATCGGCTGCTGTTGTGCCGCGGAAGATTATGGAGACGGATTGCAGAGAATGAATGTGCTCGATGCGATTAGGAAGGAATAGAAATAGCAACTTGGCCAATAAATTCCTCGTGAGAGCCTTATCATGCAATTACACGTTGCCTCGCATCACACTCTCCCAGCCTCTTAATCCAACGCCCCACCAAGAATAAAATTTCACTAATTTCTGAATTACTGCATCGCCTCCCAACTCACTCCCGAGAATGGTTCGAAGGAGAAATGCTGCCGAAAACTACACATCCAACTTTATAATAAAGCATGAAACTTGAAATGTCAGAAAGGGCGGCGTGGCTCGGGATGGCTCAGCGTTTTAGCTGCTACAAAGCCTTGGCCTGGAGAGACACTAACTGCCCTTTGAGCCCCAGATTCTCTCACGGGCCACTTTGGGGGTTCAGAACTGGATGAACGGGAGGATTATCTTCTCTTAAACAGACGATCGGATGTGTTTTAAAACAGGACAAAGCATTCACTGATTTTCTTATCATCGCTGCTGATGCCAGCCGTGGTGCCCTGGGTACCCTGGGCGGTCACTTGACCCCTTTGAGAAGAGGCTGCCCCCTCAAACTGCCTTTTTCACAATCAGCGCCACCACCCCCTTTCCCGGGGCTGACACGTTACAGCTTCTTAGGCACGTCAACCTGTATAAACGGGAGAAGTCTTCCCCCCCCCCCCCACCCCGCCACCGCCGTGTCTCATAAGAGAGTGTAACCAAGACCTGTCCCCGGGCATCCACATGGGGAGCTTTCTCTCCCTCCTCTGCCTGTTAAGGTTATTCTCCCCGTGCTTTGTAATAGTTAGGTGTTTAAGGAGACTCATTAAGCCCTTCCATCCACCAGGGGACTCTTTCTCGTCCAGAGCCGCAGTCAGGCGCTTGGATGCACCCACAAAATCAAGGTGCTGCGGCAGGAGAAAACCCTACAGGCCTGCGGTGATGATTCCCTTCCCGGAAGGAATGGAAATCCAGATCAAATCTTAAAAACGTTTGCGCTTGCAGACGAGAAAGGCTAAGTCCTTGTGCGAAGAATTCATCAGCTAAAGAGACTCGCAGCAGTTGTGAAGAGTGTTTACTGTGACATGCCTGCACTTTGCTTTCTGCAAGTGTTGTCTGTTAGGGCCTCAGGCACGACGGGGAGAAAGAAAGGATCCCACATTTCAGAAGACCCGCTTCCAGGCTTGGAGTCCAGAGTCAAAACTGGACAACGTTCGTGCAAGGAATGTGTCCCAAGTGTTTCCCGTGTGCCAGGCCCTGTTCTAACACGGAGCCCCCGAGTAACAACACAAAGGAAGAGGCCCGCCCCGACCAGCTGACGGTTACGGGTTTGCCTTCTGCAGGGGTTTGCCTTCTGCAGCCTGGCCCATCTATTGGCTGCCAAGGATTTCCTTTTTTGGAGGGAGCCAGACTGGAACTTCGTTCCCTCACTTGAGAGGGACCAAGGCCTGCGAGCAGGCTCTGGGGAGGCCCTAGTTTGAGGAACTGCACTCTCTGTAGGACCAGTGGCTCGGAGTACGCCTGTCATGCTGGAAAGGCAGCCTTGAACACAGCCGTAGGTGGCAGCCACAGCTCCAGGCTGCCCGCGCCTCGAGTCCTGGTATCTGTCCAGAAATAGGCAAATACATCTCCCCCACACTGATGTCGGGGCAGTTCTTCTTTGCTTTCCCTGAATCATCCTCCCTTCCAAAGCCACTGCAATCCACCCAAGGGGGCTGGGGGTCCTGATGAATGGGGCGAGCGGGCCTAGAGAAGAAACAGGACCGAGTTGTTTTCCTTTCCCGAGACGGGGACTCTTCGGCGTGGCTCCATCTAAGTCCCCACTCCAGGACGGTACGAAGCCAAGAGCCAACAAATGCCCAGGCCGAGGCTTAGGCGCACTTGGGACTTGGGTACCGGAGCTGGGGGAAACTCCAGCCCAAAGTGTGAAATCAGATGAGGAGTTATTAGTAACTCCCTGTGTCATATTTCCTGAATCGGTGAGCTAAGTTGGGGGGGGGGCGGGGCGGTGAGAGGGAGCCGTTTGCCATTAATCTGGGAACAAACGGTCAAGCTCGGTGACTGGGATTTTCGCTTTTCTTTTCTCACTTTTCTCAGTGTGGGGAAGCGGCGCGCCCGCGCGGAGCGATTGTGAGGGGCTCTGCTGGAATTTGGCAGCCCGTTGGCTTGGAGAGCAGCCCCATGCTGGCTGCTATTCAGCGGGCCAGTTCTCCTCGAGCTTTGGAAGTTTCACTCAGCCGTGCACTCAATGGCTTCACAAAGCTGATTACAAGCTTCAGCGCATTCCTGAAGGAGCCAAAAGCGACGCAGGTGCAAACGAGCCGAGGGAGCCCCTTATCCCGGTGACAGAATGGGACAAGCTGGGAAAGGCTTGGACCACACAAATCCAAGCGCACCAGGCAGCAGAAAGCCTGCCTTGGGAACCAGGGGTCATTATACGCCCTATTCAGCGGGGCCCGGGGACCCTGGGGGCCCGGAAGGCCAGCTCGCGAGGGAGAGCCGGCGGCTGTGGGCACCCCGACGGGCCTGCGGCTGGGCTGGGACGCTGGCCGCCCGCGGCTTGTGCATTTGCACCGACGGCGCCAGTGAAATCCGTGCTCGGACAGGCCCGGGTCAACACCAGTAGGGACAGAGGATGCAGCCCGGTGTGTGGACGGCGCCCAACCTTTGTTCAACCAGCGTCCAGACCGCACCGCCCTGTCTCTGTCCCAGCCTGGCGCTGCGGGGCCCGGCCACTCCCCCAGGCCACCGACCGTCACCTCCGAGGGTCACTCTGCGCCCTTTCTCCCCCAGCCCGCCTTTCCCATCTGTCCTCGTGGCAGCCGGGTCCCGCGTAGGGCGACCCCGACGCCGTAAGGTGGCAGGGACAGTGTCCGCGCGGGGAGTCAGGATGGCGGGTCACCGGGCCGCCCCGTCGGAGCGCGCTCCGCGTGGCCGAGGATGCCTGCGCCGCGAGTCGGACTCCACGGCGGGGAGGAGGGCCGGCCCCCCTCGGGGGATGAATGACGTCCCCGGCTGCGCTGGAGGACAGAAAACCAGGGCCGCGGGCGGCGGAGAGAGAAGGGCAGCGCCGCGGGGAACGCGCGTGAGAGGAGGGCCCGGGAGGGGGGCGCGGGGGTGGGGGGACGCGGGCGGAGCTGGGGGGTGGAGCTGGCGCGCCGGCGGCTCTCGGGCAGCCGGGCGCTGCGTCCCGGCGAACGCAGCGTTACAGCCCTTGCGTGGGGCCGGGGTCTCCCTCGTGCGCACCCCCTCGCCCCGCGTCCCGTTGGCCTCGGCCCGGTCGGCCGCATGCTGGACCCGGCTGCGCCCGGGGGTCCCCGCGGGCAGGGCGCGCGCGCCGACGCTCTTTTGTCTGATAACTAATTTGAGTTAATGCGATCTTTATGTAAAGCTAACAGCGGATAATTGTCTATTTTCTCGCCAACAATCTCCATCACAATCACTTATCTGGAAACCTGCGGCTGGATTAATCGTTATATTCCCGAGATGAGCGTCGCTGTAATGCGCAGCGAACGCGGGTGGGGACAGGAAAACGCCTCCCCCGCGCCTGCGGGCCCTCGTGCCGGCCATTCCGGCTACTGCCCGGGACCCGGTGGCCCGGGAGTTGGTGCCCTCGTGCGCGGCTGTAGGGCGCCCGCCCCAGCACTTGCTTGTGCGCGCGTGGGTGGCGCGGGGGAGCAGGAGGCAGAGGAAGGGCGGGGGCAGGGGTGAGGGCGACCGGCAGGGCTGCGGGGCGGGGCGGCCGGGGGCCCAGCGGGGCCTCGGCAGGCCCTCGCGAATCCCGCCGCGGCCTCCGGCTCCACGCAGCCCAGGAGCTGTCAGCGCCAGAATCAGGTCTTCTGACCTGGGTAAAAGGATGCCCTCCGCTCCTTCTTCTGCAGAAAAGGTTCTCCCTCTCTTGGCCTGGGTTCCTCCAGCTTCATCCCCTGCCCCACCCACCCGTTCTGCTTTAAGTCCCTCCCCCACGATACCCCTCCTCTGGGATCCCCATCTCTGCAAATTATAGGCATTATTTACACGCCCTGAGGTTGAAATCCCCGAGAGAGAAGATCTTGGGTGTGGAAACACGTCCCACTGCCGCAGTCCCCGGGCGCTCCTGTGTTAGGGGGAAAACACGGTGGCAGATGGATTTGAGGCCTCGGGGGAAGAGGCACTTGAGTGGCAAAGATTTTGCCTTTGACCTGAAGTCAGAACATCAGTTCAGATGAAATCCGGGCAGCGGCAGTGGCAGTGATCAGCGCGTGACCGCCATGTGCAGGATGAAGTGAAAACGATTGACTTCTGAACCCAAGCACTTGGTGTGGCTGGTCGCTTGGAAGCAAACCATTGGATTCCACTCACTGCTGCAACTCAGGTGGGCTGGCCAAGGGACCACCACCGCAACTTTTCAAAATGGTGTTTCCGGAAAAGAGCAAAGTCAGTCTCAATTGGTGACAGTTTTTGGCCACACGGAATGGAACTATTTGTTTCCCTTTTGGCAGCAAAACTCTTAAAATTCCAGAGTGAAAGAATACAGGGAAACAAAGTGCCATGAAATCAATGGATTTTTAGATAAAGGGGGACCCCAAAGTACCCCCTCCCCAAATAAGGAGTTGTAAATTACTGTTGAAATCCTTACGCCTTCCCTTTCCTCTCCAGCAACTTGATGAGGTCTTTAAAAGCAAACAAGTAAATCCACTCTGAGGTCGGCGGCGGCCCAGCCGGGTTTCCCAGGCTGCTTTTTGTGCGGCGGTCGGGAACGTCCCACTTAGCCTCTCACCTGAGCCTTGTCATCCGGGACATCTCGAAGTGATCTGGGAACAAAGCTGATCCCCGCGACAGCCCCGATGGTCAATCAGGCAGAACAGACTATGCAAATGCAGCGCAGAGGCGCAGCGCCGGGAACACTGGCCCCATTGTCTTGAGTGTTTCAAAGCGCTGAGCAGCTGCGCAGACGTGTCGTCTCGGACCCTCGGTTGCCACACTAATGTCATCATTGCAAAACATCAGATTTTGAAAACTATACAATCCGAATTCATTAGCAGCCTCCTCAGCGAAGGCTTCTCTTCTCCGTGACAAGTTGCAAACTCCAGATCCCCTTCTGTTGGGGGGAGCAAAGTGGGGGGGAGTTTTGCAAGTGACAACCGCTCATGATCCGTCATTTCCTCTTTCTGGTGGATTTGAGGACTTTAACCGCCCTCCCCCCCCACCCCCCGTCCTTGGAGCTCTGAGCTTGGACGTGTGACTCAAGCGACTCTGAGATGTTGACCTTTCCACTTTTTCTCTTAAGTGTTGCTTGAAAGTTTTAAATTCCTGAGAGCAACCAAAGTAACAAATGGAGTGAATTTAACAAAACCCCATCTTCTGCTCTCATGATAACACCAGTGAGAGGTTTGGAAGTTATTTTCTTCAGATTGAACTCAAAACAATGCCTATTAGGGCCACTGTGCGCCCTAAAGCGACAAGGTGGTTACACGAGGGGACGCCCCTCGGCGCCGCTACAAACGGCTCGTGACTTTGGGCGCCCACGCGACACGCATCTTAGGGACCGGTGTACCTGTCCCACCCCCGACGGCCGACGCTCCTCCCTCTCCATCGCCTCGCGCCCCCGCCCCCCATCTTCCACGGTGACCTTGTTTTTCTGAAACGGGATGTGGGATGGACGCTCTGGGCTCACCTGCGGCGCGGGCGGGTCGGGTGCGGGCACGTGGGGACGCGGGGACCACGCGGGGCTGTGCTCCCGGAGGCCCCAGGGCGCAGGTCGAGGCAGCTTTCGGCTCCTCACGCGCGGCCCAGCGATCGGTGTCAACCTGCCCTGCTGTTCTCAACAGGATTCCGTGCCCGCTCTCCTCTCTCTCATCCGTGGGCTGGAAATTGCCCCCAGGAAAAGGCAGTCAACACGGAGAAAGCCACCAGGCCAATTCGTAGCCCGGAGCTGAGGATTATGGCGGAGGCCGAGCGGCGGGGGGCCGAGGTCGCCCCCAGACCCTAGGCCGGCAGGCGCCTTCCACTCTCCTGACCAGCTGGGCGGGGAGGATTGGACGGGGAGTCAACCAAATAAAGGTTTTGCAAACACGGCGAGGAGGACAGGGAAATAGATGGAGAAAAGCCCCCAAAGGGTGTGTCTTGTTTGGTGGGGGGCGGGGCGCGGGTGAGGCCGCGATCGCCCCCCAGGGAAACGCTGTAGGGGGCTCTGACCAAGTGCGGACACCTTGGAGGGAATTGGACTAGAACACTCTTTATTTCTCCCCCGGAAAATTGTATGCGTTTGGCCTGGACCCTACAGTTGCTCTTCCAAGTCTCTTCGTGCCTGGGACACCCCCTCCCCTCCCACTAAACCCCCAAGCCCACCGGGCCTCTCCTGCGCCCGCCCTGGTGCCCAGTGCAGCGGGACCAGCCCGGCTGGGGCGGGGCAGAGGCCAGAGGGGGCTCCCCGGACCGGACCACTGGCGGAGGATGCTACCAGCTCCAGGGAAGCGGAGTTTTTGCCGGGTTGGATCACCAGTGTCTCTCCAGGGTGTGGACAGCATCTGGTTCATGGTGGGCGTCCAAAACACGTTTGCTGAAGCCCTGAAGGGGCCCTCGCGTGGCTGGAGGTGGTGGCCCTGGTCAAGTTTGAGGGGAGGTGGGGGGCCTCCCGGCAGAGGCGGCTCCAGGGCCCACTGGGCCAGGTCTACAGAGTTGGGGAGCCTGGTCCTGCCCTTGACTCCGTCTTCGGCTCTCACTCACATGCGCCATGCGCATTCTTACACACTCATACACCCACACACACTGTGCACTCACCACCCTCACAAGCACCCAGAGTCTCCTTCATACACACACATGCTACCCAGGACCGCACGCACGCTCACTCTCACACCTGAGTTGCGGGCGCGCACACACACACACACATACCCTGGGGTCCCACAGTCACAGACTGGCTGATTCTGGGGGGTGGCTGGTGGCTGGGGGGAGAAGTCACACAGCTCTGCCAGGTACACACGACACGAGTGAGCTAATCCTTGTAGGAACTCAACAAACACAGCAGTGAGGGACCGGGCAGTTTATTTCCGACCCTTTTCCTCTGAGCTCTCAGAGCCGGATTCCCGTCCCCAGCTAGAGTGGGTTGAGTCATCACTTTGTTTGTGTCCAAGTTCACTTTACCCCAAGATGCTTCCCTGGGCTGCTGCTTAGACTGCTCTGATCCAACAGGGTAGCCACGGGCCACGTGTGGCTTCTGGGCACCTCGCATGTGGCCAGTCCAGGTGGAGACATGCTGAGTGCACACCGCACACCGGGCTTTAAAGACGTGGTGTGAAAGAAAGCATGCAGAATACCTCACTAATCGTTTTAAAATATTGTTTTCATGTTGAAATGTTTATATTTTTGATATAGTGGGTAAAATAAAATACATTCTTGACATTAATTTCACTTGCTTCTTTTTACTTGTAAAAAATGTAGCTGTTGGGAAATTCAGCCTGAGTTACATGGCTCCTGTGTGTGGCTTGCGTTGTATTACTGCAGAGCAGCCTCTGACTTTCCCAGGCATCCTTCAGGAAGTGGAAGAGGAAAAGCAAAAATGGCAGAAGGAGCTGGGCCTGTGGTTCAGCAGGAGGCGGCGCAGGACCACCTGTGCTAGAGTTGCAGTTGTAACTCTAGAATACATAACGTATTCTCCAAGCTTCTTCTCTTTCATGAGAACTCGTGGTGGGGGTGGGGTGGCATCACGCATTGTATTTCATTGCTTGATTCATTTTCTTTCCATTTTAACTTTAATCCCGTCTAATTACTGTATTGTGATCTCAGTCAGCAATCTGAAATGAACTCTCAAGTAACTTTGGAAGAATCGTGCTACGAATGTTGGGTGGTGATGAGATGTAAATTACAGCAGGTTATCCGCTGAGGTCTACACAGGTTGAAGCAAACCCTTTCCTGCTATTTTCAAATTTCAGGTCAGCATTTTGGTACTTATCTGCTTTATTTTTTCCCCCTGCCAGGTATTACCACCACCACCCACCACCACTGCAACCCCAAACAAAACAAACAACACAGAAAGCTTGAGCCGGAATTTACACCCAGTGAAAATGCTTTCTACTAAGCAGGAAGGAAATTTCTTCCAGATTTTTTTTTTAATGATTGACCCATAGGTTTAAAAATCTGTGAAGTCACACCTTGGTCGAGGAGACTACAATAAACTGCTTGCAAGCTTTTTAAATTTTAAATAAGATTTTTCAAAATAGTCTACTTTAACACTTTAGAGACAAGAGTTCTAAAAATAAAGTTATAAAACTTAGAAATTGTATTTCATCTTTTGATGACAGCAAGAGGTAGGAGAATGCTCCAAGAATATTGTTTATAATAAATTCAGTATAACTGTAATATGAAAAGTCTGCATGCCTATATATTTGCTCTACACACATTATATTTTTTACATATTTATCTTGAGAGTTTTATATATGTAGTGAAAAAACAATTCAGCAAAAATGTGAGATGGGTCTATGTTGCCAGTAACTGGAAGTATCTCATGATAATTTTGGATAAAATTAAAAATTTGTTTTTATCATAAAAAGAAACTTTCTGTTACTCAATATTAGTATGTTCATTTACTGTTCTATTTTTGGCTAAATTAAATTTAACTAAGGGAAAAAGAAAATGTTGTAGAATACCCAAAATGATCAAGGTTTTGTGGGTAAGCTCATTGAAATGGTTTATTCTTTGTATTAATTCCTTGGAAAATGTCATTCTTGTTATTCAAGGCTTGTGCTCAATTAATAAGAAAATAATAGAAATTTAAATTCTTTAATGGAACTGCCTGGTTTTTTTTTAGAGTTTCCAAGGAAATAACTGAAAATTTAGCATGTAGCCTGCTAAAGAGCCATCAACATCCCATTAGAAACTCAAGTAATCTCACTTAGGATGTGTAGGATGGTGTATTTATTAATAGGTGAGGTTGTTTATTTCTGAGATGACTCATGTTTGCTCTCATTAAATTTACTGAGATAACTGTAAGAAGTGAAGTGCCAGAATTCAGAATTTAGCCACTTACTGTCAACTCCACTCTTCTTGTACTTTTTCAGAATCACCTCAAAGTAAAAGAACAAACTATGATAAACAAGCATAGAGGCTCAGGCTCATGGTGCCCAGACTGGCACTGTGGGAATTCTATGTGCCAGCAAAGGTCCCAGTGAATCCACTCTTTGGCTTATTTAATCTATGTGTTGTGTGGCCTCATGTGCTTCATCATGTTATAAAACTGGAGACAACACTTTCATTGGTGCTCCCATTTTTCTTTTTTCCCCTAAAGACTATAATGGTTATACATTTTCAAATATTCACAGACAAGATATTCTGGATAAATAATCTAAGATTAACAAAATTAGGTCAATGTTCATATAGGGCTAGTGCGATATGTCCCTTGTGTTGAAATGATCTGGTGTCAGCTACAGTGATTGAAAAAGCACTACAGACCAAAAAAAAAAAAAAAAAATACAAGACTTATTACAACATGTCTCAAAAGCAGATAAGAAAGCAATGGCGCCTGCTCGTAAATGAGGGGTCTTATCTAGATTTTAATATGGCCGTAAGCAAATTGTGAAGGTTTTTGCAAGTTAGGCAACTTGTATGGGAAAGCAGGCATTTCTAAAGTTTCTAGAATTCTAAGCCAGGCATGATGGTTTGCACATCCATCCGTTGCCGGTGGGGTCATTGTTCTTTTCCTCAAGATATGTTCCATAGAAAGCCCGAAGTTTATCAAATTCAGGGGGCACATTGTCTGGACAGTTTACTGCGTTCTGGGATGGAGAGGGTCCCGGAGAGTGACACCCAAGAATCATTGTGGGAGGGCCCCTTCCTGCCTCTTCACTGTTTAACTTCACACATTCTTTCTTTCTGATAACTGCTATTGATACTGATGAAATTCCTTAGGACGAGACCAAAACACCAAGGGTTGGAAAAGAAGGTTCTTGAGACCTTCACACAGAAACCACATTTGCTGAAGTCAGTAGCATAACTCAGTTTATTTTCCCCAGTCAGCCTCTGTAGCCACTTTCTGTGGGGTGGCGGTGCTACATTTATCCGATCCTTGGTCATGGTTCTTTTATCAAAGGTCACTGACTTGTCCTTTCTGTTACCATTATAACCTATCTATTAACACAAAAGATACTTAATACGTTGATAATTTGGTATGATTAACAGAATGGCTGTTAGAAAATATATTTCAAAAATAGACACAGACTAGTCTAACAACTAGACGATGCCACCCCTTTTAAAATTGACTGTATTTAGAATGTATTTCTGGGTGGCGATATCTGTGGTAGCCTTTATCTTCGGGTTTAAATTTCATTTCTAATGCAAACGCACTGGCTCAGGCATGCAATAAACTGTAATGAGATAAAACCAAGGAGAAAATCCAGCGGCCTAAACCCGAAAATTCCTGATTGCGTCCTAATAGGAAAGTGAGTGCTTTGCCGAAGAACATCATGGTCGTTCAAATACCGCAGCAAGCAGCAGCTGCGGGCAGAGAGGAACTCTGGAAAAACAGCTGCCGAAACAAAAATAGAAAAGCAAAATAAATCGGAGTCTGAGGTCCGGAATAAAGAATTCTTCAAAATTTAGGGTAGTAAATTTCACAGGAAAATGAGGGCTGAAGACCACCCAGGTCTGCTCGTGGGTCTGGGGTGAATGTCGGGGTGAACTGACAGGACCCCCATCCCGACGTGTTCTTGGTCCCGGGGTCTGTTTAGAAAGCCCAGCATCCGTGCTTTGGCCACCAGAGTGCTCCAGATGCCAGGGCCACTCGTGTCCATGGGAAGATGGGGTCACAGGGACAGATGTGGCCCTTAATATTTCACCCTCCTTACCTGAGTCTCAGAAGCTCCCGTTGGGATGATTTGACCTTAGCGTTTGGGGGATTGGTTCACCTGACAGGCTCGCTGTCCCTTGGGCATTGTGTCTGGCTGGCCTTTCACACGCCTGCTGGCTGTCATCCAACCAGACCCCCATGTGCCCAGCACCAGGGTCGTGTCTGGGGAGCAGCAGACGCCCTTCCAGTGGCGCCCTCTCCACTCTGAAGAAGAGCATGTCTGTGGTCCCTTTGGAGCTGCTCCAGAGAAGGCACATTTTGTGAGACCGGAGCATGGGGGAGCATCCTTCCCGATCACGACCCAGACCCCCCCTCACACCTCCTTCCTCCTGGGTCTGAGCATGCCCTGGGTTTGTGGCTTTTGGAAGCTTCTGTTTCATGTCCCTCTCTCTTGAGGAGAAAAGATGGAACAAAAGGAGGGAAGGACTCTCCAAGCTCAGCCCATGAGCGCATCTTTCTGAAGGTCTGATGCATTTCTAGTCTGCAAAAACTAACAAACCTTCACAAGCAGCAATAGTAACAGAGTCCTTCTCAGAAGAAAGGCGACAGCAGTGGGGTAAGAGTTCAACTCAATAGGTAATTGTTAGGTATCTATTATCTGTCTGGTACTTTACAAAGTGCAGGAGACAAAACTACAAGAGATAATGGTTATGATTCACGCTCTTAAGAAATTCTCAACCTTGCGGGAAGAGCACGTGAACACTTGAGTAGCGCACAGTGTGGCCATTCCGTGGGCATCTGTGCCTGCTGAGATCACGGTGTCCAGGGACCTCAGTCCTGGAGAAAGACGAGGGGGAGGGAAAGGCATTCTAGGCGGGGAAGGGCATTGACAAAGAGGAAGTGGTGTCAGGAGGTGCCAGCGGCCTGTGCCCAGGGGCATCGTGGAGGAGGAGCAGCTGGGGTGGGTAGTCAGGAAAGCTCCCAGAAGGAGGTGGGACTTGCTCAGGATCTTGGAACAAGAGCACACCTGTGGGGGCCGAGTGGAAGGTACCATCCCGGGACAGAAGGAGCTGGGGGTGTTCAAGCGTCCTTGGGCGGGGCATCCCTGACTTCGGTCGGAGCAGAACAGCACATGAAGAGGAGGTGATGATGATGGGCAGGGGTCCGGTTGAGCATGGCGGCCTTGACAGCAGGTAGCGAATGGAGACCTGATTCTCTGCATGAGGAGGACCCAGCGAATGGTTTTGAGCTGGAGGAGACATGAGGGGTTTGTGGTCATGTCTGGGTTTGTGGCTGTTTGTGGACAGTTAGGGTTCTAAACGGCTTTGCTTGATTGCTCCTGGGTCCATGAGAATCGAACTGTCCTTGACAAGAATCTGAGACAGAGACAGAAAGAGACAGAGAGCCAGAGAAAGAGAGCCAGAGAGCCACACACAGAGAGACAGAGAGACAATCAGAGACAGAGACAGAGGGATCAGAGCGGGTGGTGAGCAGCCAACCTCTGATTCATGGAGCAGGTGGGCTGCCCCTTTCTGGCTGTGCGTGGACCACCGTCTGGCCCCTTGCTACCCCTCTGGTCGCATCTTGGATTCACACTCCGCTCTGGTTAGTCCCTTTTGGCCAGAGTGACCTCCACACTGGTCCCCCTCAGGGCCCTGGTTTAGCTGCTTCCTCTCCCTTAGGCAGCCTCACTTCCTATCTCAGGCCGCTCTTTGCTCAAAGGCCATCTTGTCAGGGCTGCCTTCTCTGGATCCGCCCCCCTCCCATCCTTGTTTCTTCTTTGTTGGTCTCCATGGCGCTTCCATCAGGGGACACCCCAAAATACGCCTGGTTCATCTTGATGACTGTCTCCCCACCCAGAATGTCAGCCTCCGGGACGTGGGTCTCGCCGTGTGGTTTGTTGCAATATCCTCAGTGCCTAGAACAAGGCCAGGTACGTAGTAGGTGCTCACGGGTATCTGTTGAAGGAAGGGGGGAAGAGTAGGTGCCCGAGGGCAGGATGAAGATAAAGGCCAGATAGAATCAGGAGCAGCTGGGGGGTGAATGGACCGGGCAAACGCAAGTCCAGGCAGCGCTGGAAGCAGGTGGGCAGCATTTAGAGGCCACACGAGGAGGCCAGCTCACGTGTGTTCCTTGCACTGTTGGGCACAGGGGAAGGCGGGACGGAGTCCGGGCCTTGGGCAACCAGGCTCCAGGGCATCTTAGGGGAGTCGGCGTGATGACCGGGACTCACGGAAGATGCCCGTGGAGGACGGGGCAGCGAAGAGGCGGCTGAGCAAGGCAAGGGACAGCCTGTGCACTAAAGGCAAGCAGGCTACACGTGCAAGGTTTGTTGGGTGAAGATAGTTTCCCAGGCACTTTTTGATTAAAAAATAATAATAATAAATAATTGGTTTGCCAACATTGATAAAATATAAAGTGCTTCTCCCGCTATAATGAGCCTTTAATTAAAAGTTGATAATAAAGATACAAACACATAACTAATGCTTAAATATTTATAGATGTCGTTTCCTGTCAATTTTTCAAAGAATTAAAGAAACGAAAATGAAACTACAGAGCATCTAAGAGAATCTCAGTATGTTCCTTATTCTGGTCTGGAAAATTATTTCCACTTTAAATCTTGTTAAAATGGCCCTTGAAATACCCAAGACTTAAAGGTTAACACACACTTTGAGAAAATTATGTCACACCCTTAATTTGTACAGAGATCGTGTGTCGATACAGGATGATATTTTCTTCCCTTCAGATTTAACTGGTGGGAGGACAGAACGCAAAAAGGGCTAAATTGGTCACACACAGCCCGCCAGGGACCCGGGTGGCGCCGGCACACCCCCGCCTCCGCCGGGATCACGTCACACAATCTCCGAAGCACCCGCACGAGGCTGTTTGGATCCCGGTTGTGACCACTTTCCTGATGTGCCATCTGTGTGAGTGGCGGGTGCGGGCAGCGTGGCCCCAGACCCGCTCTCAACCGCCCTGCCCGGCCCCACGGGCCCTTTGAGGGAAAACGTGAAAAAGAGAAAGAGATGTTGTCATCCATCAATTCCGATTAGTGAGAAAAAACAAAACGGTGACGACCTTCACATTTTTTGGGTTGAGAAATCATGTGACCTTTCCCCCAAATTAGTACAGATGCTCTGAAAAAAATATGCAGCCAGCTGTCCATGCCTATGAATTTAAAAACCGGTAAATTCTACCGTCCTGATAAGACGGGTCCTTGAGAGAAAGGGGCCGGGTGGGCGAGTCTGCCAGTGTCCAGCCTGCTCACCAGCCACTCCTGCTTCCAGGACCAAGAGGGCCCTGGTTTGGATGATCGATTACAGAGGTGACCTAGTAGAAGGGAAAGAAAATGAAGGGTGATGGGACAGGGGGTCAGGAACACCCCTGAAACAGGGAGGACACTGCACTCTGGTCACACTGCATTGGGCATTGGGTGACCGAGGCCTGATGTGTGCAGAGAGCAGAGGAATGGGAGCCCGGGCTTTGGGAAGGAACGACTGGCCGGACAGCCCCACTAGGGGTTGGATTGTGTCCCTAAAAGACATGCTGCAGCCCTGAGCCCCAGAACCTCTAACGCGACCTAATTTGGACATGGGGTTGTAGCAGAGGCGCTTAGCTGAGATGAGGTCACACTGGGGCAGGGCGTCCTTATAAGAAGGACAGAGAGGGAAGAGGCCTCGGGAAGTTGAGGCAGGGATGGGAGGGATAGGTCTAGGAGCTAAGGGAGGCCGAAAACGGACAGCAGGAGCCAGAGTCTAGGAAGAGGCAGAAGGACCTCCCATGGGGACTTCAGGGCGGCCTGGCCCTGCCGACCTTTGATTTCGGGCTTCTGGGTCCAGAGCTCCCAGGGAGTTGTCTGCTGTGCAGGTCCCCGTGTGTGCTCCTTCGGTGCGGAGCCGCCCCTGTGAACAAGCCCTGCAGGGGAACCGGCCCTCTACCCCTCCCCACACGCGCCTGGGGGGCCAGGCACCTCCTCAACCAGAGAACAGCCCGTGGGCTGGGGGCGCTGGGGGCCAGCACGGCCTGGGGCTTGTGGCGTGGGTCTCGGGGATCATGACCCCGGAGCCCTTCTCACCCCCAGGCCCAAAGGCACAAAGGAGGCCATGTCACCAAGCCAACCCGGGGCAGGCGGTGGTATGAAGAGGCGCGAGCCAGGGCCACAGCCAGGGGAGTGGATGCCCCTCCATCCCTCCGGCCCCCAGTCCTGCAGCCTCCCAGGGGAGTAGGGGCCGGGGGCCCTGGCTGGTGTCCCAGGAGCCTCCTCTGTGCATCCGTCACTTCCGTTCACACGGTGCAAGCTCCGGGGAGAACAGACAGAGCCAGGCCTCTGGTGGGGGGGGGGGGGCGTCAGCAGGCACCGCCGGGTGCAGGTGGGAGGGTCCCCGGCCACCCCTTACACACGTGCCGTACAGAAGGGTGACAAGGAGACTCTTTGTATACAAAAGCAACACCCAGTGGGCCCAGCTCTCCACTTGGTTTGAATTTTCAAGTTTCCTTCTCAGTTTTGTTTTTTTTTTCATTTTCCCACGGACCCAGCCAGTTACAGCTGGGGTCCCAACCCTCCCACTTTGTCGTCTCTCAACCGCACTCGGTCCAGGGCCTGAGTCTGCAGCCTGCCTCCCCGTCCCCACTTCTCGGGCTGGCAGGCCGCTGCACCGGCTGCAGGAAGAGAGGCCTCGGTGCCGGCAGCGGTCGGGATGGAGATGATTTCAGATCTGATTGCACCGAATGACGCGCGGCAGCGTGATTGCCAATCAGTCCGGGAGGAGATTAGATTCAAAGCCGCAGCGGCGTAGCTGGATCCCACCTTGCAATTATCCTAAACTAAGGCAGCGATGGTGCTGCCACTCAGGTCCCGGACCCTGCGACGCCCCTGGGGTGACACAGAGGCTCAGGCGTGTTTTACTCTCAGCTCCTGGAGCCCTGCTGGGCCGACGAGCCCCAATCAGGGGGCTGTCAGGGGGCTGTCGGGGGCGACCCGATGCTGCCCCGTGCCCAGATTGCTCTCGAGGCCGGGACGACCTCAGGGGCCCTAATGGGCTCGGCAGCCAGGGGCGTCCCCCGCAGACCTCCGGAGCTCTCGGGCTCACAGCTGCGAGACCAGCGGCCGCCGGCCAAGCGGCCCAGCCCCAGAGGGGTTGGGAAGCGAGGCCGCTGGGCCGGTTCAGATAACGGCGCCCGCTGGGGGTGACAGACTGTCCCCCTTTCACTCCTGCCCTCCTCAGCACTCTCAGGGTGAAATCATATGCTTGGAATTTGAATGTGAACAATAATAAATGAGAAGCAAAATAAAAACTCATATAGCGAACGCACCACTGAGCAGGAGACAGGGTGCTAAGTAGATGCACGTAGACACGTTTCAAAATGAGCAATTTGGATATGAGGACTCAGTGCCATCAGGGCCTTTGGGGAGCAGCGCCAGCCCGCTCAGCCACTGGGAACGGGCTCCCCGGCCTGATCCTCCCACCAGGGCGCTCGGTGCCCGGAGCCCGTGTCCTTCTGCAGGACCATTCGGTCCCCTCCAGCCCCAGGGCCCGAGAGGCTCCTCCAAGCTCCCTGAGGGTATTTCTCAGCTAGAGCTTGTAACGGTACACTGCAGTCATGGGTCCATTTCTCTGTCCCTCTCACCCCTTTGGGACAGGAGCCCTGCCTCTGACTTGTGTCTTCAGCACTGAGGACGGTGCCGGCCTGAGCTGGACTTGGCTGTGGGACCGGGGAGGGAAGAGCTGTGGGGGGCAGGCGAGGACGAAGCCAATATCTGCAGGAGCGGGGTTCGCTCCCCTCGGTGTCCGCAGAGCACTGGCCGTTTCTGAGACCGAGCAGAGGCGGTCAGGGGCTGAGCCCAGGGCAGGGGTGCCAACGAGGGCTGCCCCCTTCCTCACCGCAGTCCCAGTGTCCCTGCCTCCAACTGGACACGGCGAAGACCAGCTTCTCCCTTTAAAAGTCAGAGGCTGTTCCAGGGATTGACTGGCACGACTTGTGAAAATTTTTATTTTTATTTTTACCATCCCTGAATTTCATTCTTTAGAAAAAAGACCATCTTTCAGGATTGGTTGAATAAATAAATGACTGTGAACAGTACAAATGGTTCTCCCCACGCCATGGGATGGCGGGATCCTCTGGGAGCCCCGGTCGTGCGTTAAGCACAGTTGCTCTAGACCCAGACGGACACGGGCTGCCCGACGCCAGCATGAGGAGCCCTCCTGGGTAGTGCAGGGCAGAGGCAGGTGTCTGTGCTGTAGACAGTATGGCTGGTCCACACTCCTAGCAAGGTGAGGCCTTCCTGTGACCTTCATACACGGCCCAAGGCCCTTGGCCTTGCCATGCGTACGGACTGGTCAGCACCCGGCCTGTAGCTAGAGGATCTGATGACAAGAGCTGTAACATCCCCAATTTAAAGTCTTGAGCCAAAAGCTCCGAGTCTGGGTGCAAAGAGCTTTCCTGACCAAGGGAGATGTGATATTTTGTGTTCAGCAGAAGCTCACCAGTGCAGCTCTGGACGGTTCCAACCTCGCCGTCTTTGCGTGGTAGGTGGGCGAACGGGGTGTTCACGGGATCGGCGTGTGTGACATGAACGAAGCCAGTGACGCGGAGACGCTCGTCGACTTGTTGCTCTTCTGGGGCATAAGCAGCGTTTGCTTCTTCTCCAGCTCTGCTTGCGTTGACAAACTGAGCCATCGTTCTGTTCTCGGAGAAATGGTGTTGGAGTTAATTGCTCAGGGATGTTCCAGAAATTCCCAAATACAAAGATTAATTATAGTCATTTTCAGATTTCATGAAAACAGTTGTTTAAGAGAAAACGGCCATAAAACTGCTTTGTGATCATGCTCAATTTATCAAGGTACGTGGAAATACGGTATAATTACTGCTGGGCTTGGTTATTTGAATTAAGAAGTACCAGACTTATTCTGCAGCTATTTTGAGAAACAGCTGGAAGAAATGACTAATATAATGAACGACTGCTTTTTTGGTGCAGATTTCAAAACGCAAGCTCTGTTCTATGGGGCATGAGTGTGCATGAAATCAGGAGTCTTTTTCTCCTTAAACATTTTTGATCACAGAAGAGAGCATCACATGGGAGAAGGAGGGAGACAGGTAAACCTGTTTGGAGACTGTATGTCCCATGAGTGACACTTACAGGAGCCAGGTCTTCAAAATTCTGTCGTTTCTGGGAACAGGAGCAGAGCTTGGGCCACTGGAGACCCCAGGGAACCGAGACAGGCCCCGCCCTGATGCACAAGGCCCTCCCAGCAAAACAGAGTGTGCGCTGTGCTGAAACCAAGGACACAAAGACAGAATTTTAAGACCGTGCAGAGGATGGAGTTCTTTCCTTCTGGAATCACCTTTTCCATCCCAGCCACAGCTCGTCCTTCTCCCCTCTCCACAGGGTTCTGTGTGCCCAGAGGACGTCTGCCAATGTAGTATCTCTAGTTAATCTGCAACACCGTTATTTGAGAACTTCACATTAAGGTTCATAATATATGGAATAATTTATTTCTTTCAATCCAGTTAGGGACTTCAAAAAAAATCATCTTTTTCAACCCTTAGATTATTATTCACTGTTTATATATATATCAATGAACATGACTTTTAAAACCAAAATGGAGTGTTAACAATAATCCTTAGTCACTCCTTAGAATAAAGACTTTTCTTTATACCCAAGAGCATACTTTTGTACTGAACGCTTTCATCCGTTTCCTAGGAGTTAGCAGGTTTTGAAACGGAGGACTTCCGTTCTCCTGGAGATGACGTGGGTCACCTGATTACTTGTTACCACGTCAAATTTTTTAATTGTCTTAGTTTCCCATGTATTTCAGTACTGGACATAGCAGGAGAGTCTTTTTCTCCCAAGCTTGCATTTCATATCTCACATTGTCAAAAGTAAGAGTATCTCACTCGCAGGTGATAAACCGATGGCTCACTGCCCTGCTTTGCTGAGCGCTGCACTAGCTGTCAATTGCTGTGTAACAAACCACCCCAAACTTAGCAGCAAACACCCATCCTCTCGGACTCTGTGAATCAACCACTTGGGAAGCCCTCCACGCCGTGGCTCCGGGCAGGGTCTCTCCTGAGTCATCGTCAAGACAACAGTGGGGCTGCTGCCATCCAAAGGCTTGGCTGGGAGGTTCCTCGTGGGAAAAATGGCCAGTGATGCTTGAGGAGGTGATACTTAATGTTCAGTTTCAAATCCTTCCCTATGCTATGCACACTCTACTCTAAAGGGAGACTTTTAGATACAGATACAGATTCAGAGCCACAGATATTTATAGAGGTGTTATTATAAACCAGAAAACATTGGAAATACCCAAAAGAGACAGCTCTGGGACTCCAAACCTTCAGAAAGTCTGATGCACACAGGGCCCGTGTGCCTGGCTTCGCGGAGGAAGAGGGAAAAAGGGAACGTCACTGTGGGAAACGCAGTTCAAGTTGAGGCTGGCCCTTGACCTCAAGCTGCTGAGTGAGGATGAAGAATTATTGTCAAGAAGGACCCTGGGGCAAATGTGAATGGGAGAAACACCCGCTGTGTGAAGACGCTCGGAAAGTGAAGGAAGGGTGTGATGGGCCAAGGTGGATGGGGACACGGGACACCTCAATTTTATCCTAGAAGGAGAGAGAACTTAGAGCCTCCAGGAGGCTGACTCTGGATGACATCCATGACAACCTAAAGACAAAAATCAAAAACTAAGACTACACAGCCATAGAAAAATATGAAGAAATCCACCAAAATGTCCATTGTAGTTATCTCTGGATAAGGGTGTAGGTCATTTTCCCTTCTTTTAAGTTTTAGTTTTGTTTTGTTTTTTAAATCATGTTTAAATTTTTTATGGGGAGAACAAATCAATTTTTAATATACACTCTTTTTATTAAAACATTTAAAAACTTCATACACGCCAGAATTCACTGGTTTTAATGCACGTCCTGTAAGTTTTGACAAATGCAAAGTACTGTGTAACCACGACCACAATTAAAAGACGAAACAGTTCCATCATTACCACTTGGCCCCCCCCGTCAAATTCTCTCAGACTCCCTTTGCTGTCAGCCCCAACCCTGCATTCAGCACAGGCAACCACTGCTCTGTCCTCTGACCCTGTAGTTCTGCCTTCTCCAGAACTGATGTCACGCAAATGGAATCACACCGAATGGAGGCTTTGGCCTGGCTTCCTTCACTTGGCACGCACAGTTGAGGTCACCCATGTAGCTGCGAGCCCAGGGAGCTTGTTCCGTTGGTTTGCTGACTAGGTTTCCATTGTCTGGAGGAAGCAGTTTGAGTCTCCATTCCCACTCGAGGGTCACGTGGGTTCTTTACAGTTTGGGGCAATTACCAAAAAAGCTACTAAAAGCATGTGCGAAAGTGTTTTTGTTTTTTGTTTGTTTTTGTGAACACTGGTTTTCATTTCATTTGGGCAAATACAAATACAAGCGAGTAGGGTTGCTAGTTCTTATGATAAGACTGTTTATAAGAAATTTCTAAACTGTCTTCCAGAATGCCTGAACCAGTTTACATGAGAATTCCAGAGGCTCCATATCCTCATGGACACTTAGTAACTGAATTTTTTAATCTGTTTAATATGAATACTAAGTCTGTTAAATAGAGTGGTATCTCACTGTGGTTTTAATTTGCATTTCCCTAATGACTAATGGTATGGAACACTTATTTCATGTGCTTATTTGCCATCCACATATTTTCTTTGGTAAAAATGTGTTCAAATGTTTTGGCAGTTTTATTATCGGGCAGCTTGATTTCTTATTGTTGAGTTTTGAGAGTACTTTACGTATTCTGTATATAAGTCCTTTGCCAGACATGTGATTTACAAATATTTTTCCTAATCTGCACCTTGTATTTTGATTCTCTCAAGCATGACCTGGGCAGAACAACATTTTTAATTTTGATAAAGACCAATTTATTAATTTTCCTTTGTGGATTATACTTTTGATGTTGTATCTAATAACTCTTTGCTAAACCCAGTTTAGTTTGCTCTTGTTTTTCTAGCTAGAGTCTTCTTGACTCTAATGTCTAGAGACATTATTTATTTTCAAATGTAAACATTTAAATCTATTTTTTCCTAAGCACTGCTCTAGCTACATCCCTCTAATTCTGATATTTTGTGTTTTAATTTTTATTCAGCAAATAAATATTTTCTAAGTTTCCTTGATACTTTCTCATTGACCTATGGGTTATTTAGAAATGTGTTGTTTAATATCCAAAACATTGGGGATTTTCCAGGTATCTTTTTGTTATTGACTTCCTTCTTCATTCCGTTATTTCAAACAATATAATATCTATGACTTCAGTTCTTTAAAATGGTTAAGGTTTGTTTAACGACATGCAGTGTGGTCTATCTTGGTGAATGTCCTGTGTGGAACGCTCTACGAATGTCAAGGTCAAGTTGGTTCACAGTGTTGGTCAGATTCCCCTCTCCCCTTGGTAATCGATCCCTTGGGTGCGTTAGCTGCTGATTGGCATCTAAGGGATTATCTAAGGGTCGGAGGCCCTTCTGACCAGAGGGCTCCCTTGGTCTCTATGCCCCAAACGGGGTCCTGATGAAGAGACTTCTTGGGCTCCAGCTGGCCAGGTGACAGGACAGAGCTCCGAGCTCTTCAAGCAGCTGGGGTCTTCCCATCCGTTTCACTCGCCTTTCTTCCCAGCTGCCTGAAGAGTCAATGCCCTGATTGCTTCTGGGGCAGGGGGCTTTCATAGTTGTTTCCCTGAGCCGAACCTCAGGTTCTTCCTGAATCTGGATGGAGAGGCTCTTCCCTCCAGCACTCGGCTGCCCCAGCCCTGGAGGGCCCCTTCTCAGCCCCTCCACGCCCCGCTGCTCTGCTCTGCTCCCTTCCTTCCTTCCTTCCTTCCTCCCTCCCTCCCTTCCTTCTCTCCTCCTCCTTCCTCTTTTCCTTGTCTCCAAATAGATTCCTTTTCCCCATTTCTTGACAGCAAACCTGCCTGAAACATGTTCTTTCTGTTTAGTTATTCTCTGAAATTTTCTTTTAAACAGAAGAACATGCTATACAAATCCTAAAAACACACTTTACAAATAGAAGTAAATAAGGCCCTGAATAGATATAAAGGTTGCAATGCCCTCTTTTATCTGGGGAGGGAAAGGGGTGTGAAGCCATAGATGTGAGCTTTGGGGAGGAATATTGTGTTAGTGGCAGCCACTAGTCAACAGCAAACAACCTGCAAGGAAGTGGGTGAGGCATCTGCAGGGGACATAGTACAAAATAAGAGACTCAAAAAAGGTGAGTAATGGTTAAAATCAAATAGAAAGTGCCAACGTGATCCCGATGACACACAGATAATACAGAAAAACTCACCAGAAATTCCTGCCTCGTATTAACTGAAATCATCTGTTTCAGTTAAATTGTTCAATTAATTAAAAAGCTCACCTACAATTTGGGCTGAGAGAAAAGCTCCTTTAAAGGTCATTCCTTTTACTTGCTCCATTCTTGGTCAGAGGGAACAAAGTTAATTAAGTTCTTGGAAACTGGGCCACAGAAATTTACCAGGACACCTTTGAAGGAGGGTTGGTAAGTGGAAGGCGGGGCTTTTATCTGCAGACAACCCCCCAGAGCAGAAAGGAGGTGGGGCCCTGCATGTGACTCTTTTCGGTCAAGTGATAGCGACCCACATCTGATCATTCTTTCCTCCACATGCATTTTCAAAGTATATCATGGCAGTTAGGGGAATATTGGGGTAAAAACTAGTGTATGAGTCACTCTAGAACTGCAATTAACTGCCACCTCTGTTGTCTGTAGGAGAGTGATAGTTGCTGTTCAAAACACGGCAAGGTCACCAGGGGTCTTTTTAACATCAGATCAAATCACGTTCAGTGCAGCTGCTCCTTCCAGGGCTGGTGACCCCCACGGGCCCAGATACTCAGCGTGGTGCCCGGCCAGCATGAGCCCAGTCAGGGCTTCCCTACCCACCCCACTCGGGCCTGAGGCCAGGGCTCCCAACTTACCTCCACCCCGCCATCCCCCATCCCCCGTCCTACCCCCATCCCCTTCCATCCCCCATCCCCCATCCTACCCCCATCCCCCTCCATCCCCCATCCCCCTCCATCCTCCATCCCCCTCCATCCTCCATCCCCCTCATCCCCATCCCCCTCCATCCTCCAACCCCCATCCCCCTCCATCCTCCATCCCCCATCCCCCTACATCCCCATCTCCCTCCATCCCCATCCCCCTCCATCCCCATCCCCCTCCATCACACATCCCCCTCCATCCCCATCCCCCTCCATCCCCCATCGCTCTCCATCCCTCCATCCCACCATCCTTCCATCCCCCTCCCCCTCATCCCCACCCCCATCCCCTCCATCCCATCCCTCTCCATACCCCTCCATCCTCCATCCCCCTCCATCCCCCATCCCTCTCCATCCCCCTCCATCCTCCATCCTCATCCCCCTCCATCCCCATCCCCCCATCCCCCATCACTCTCAATCCCCCATCCCCCCTCCATCCCCATCCCCCTCCATCCCCCTCCCCCTGCATCCCCCTCCCCCTCCATCCCCCATCCCCACCCCCATCCCCTCCATCCCCCCTCCCACCTGCCCACACCACCATCTCCCCACTCGTGTCCCCTCTCTCCTTGCCTGCGTCCCCTCTGGTCCCCATAGAGCATCAGAGAACCTTTAAGATGACTGGTGACATCAGGACACTTCCTCTGTGAGACCCTCCCCCGACCGCGGTCTCCAGGGTCCTGCCCACACAACCCCCAACCCTGGTCAGTCCAGGCTCACTCTGGCTTAGCCTCCGGGCCTCTGCATTTGCTGGTCCCTCAGCCCAGGGTGCTCTGTCCACGACTGGGACTTGCCGTCAGTGTCACCTCTGCAGAGGCCACCTAGCAGGGGACACGGCCTTGGTGTCACTTGCCGTGGACGCCCTTGGAGTCTGACTGCCGTGTGCAGGGGACAACACAGTCTCACACCCTGGGGCCAGGCGTGGCATGTGGCAGGTGCCTGACAATGCTCGTGGGTCAAAGAAGCAAAACACCGCTTCCTAAGTGGCAGAGGGACCCGTTCTCCGGCCAAGAGAGCATGAGGGTGGTTTGAACTGCTTCTAGAGTACAGCGCTTGAGGGTTGTCATGTGTGTAGAGAGCTGGGAGGACAGACATCCGAGCAGCTGCGGCCCAGCGGTGACTGTGGCTCCTCACCGCAGGGCGGGGACGAAACACACAGAGTGACTGACCCTGAAGGGCAAGCAGAAGGCAGGACAGAAGGCTGGGCCAGCGAGGCAGCCAGATGCTGAGCAGCCGCACAGGGAGTGGGATCCCGGCTACAGTGACTCGAAGACCCTTCCTTTCCCACCGTGGCTTTCTGAGCCATGAGCCTTGGTGAATCGTGAAGGGAAGGGGCAAAGCCATCAGCATGCCGTACAGCAAGTCCAGCTCAGACAGGTGGACCCGGGCCTTCCCGTCCTGTCAGCCACACAGCCACACAGAGGTCATGGTTGAGTCACGGCCCCACCTTCCAGAATGAGGGCATCAGACACACTGCCGGACAGCTGGCCACACATTCTGGACACTTAGACATCTACCACTTGTAGGATTGACATTTGAAGTCCTTACACGTGGCACACGACACACACTGAATGAGTTAAAAAAGTAAAAGCAGCAGATGTAATCATTCGCACGTCACTCTGTTGGGATCTCAGGACTGTTACAACCAAAGAGAGGGCTTTACTGAGTAAATTAAAAATCCCTCAGCACCCACTACAGGCAGGCGCGTGTTATCCAAGATCCTCCAATACTAAGCGATGGCGACATGAACCCACCCAAAACCAGGTCACCAGACATGTCAGACCCGGGGCCTGCGTCATCAGGGGCCCTCACATCTCGAAGTCACAGCAGATGTCCTTTCGGGGTTACAAAGTTCTCCCCCTCCACAAACCACCAGCTACACCAAACCCTGTGCTCACACACGACGGAGAACTGTGTGCTTCTTGCATCTGTTCAGTGTCTCGAGCTCTGTATCGAATGCTGCCTATTTTAACCACCGTGAGGTTTGCCCTGAGCGCAGGCAAATGCCTCATCATTTAGATGTTTAAAGAGCACCTGTGCAGTCAGACATTCAGTGGACGGTGCTGTCCTCTTGCTGCCCGTGCCGTGGTTGCAGATGACAAAGATGCTAGCATATCTAGATACCCTCAAGGTGCCTCACCGATGCTTCATTAGAGTGCTTTGTGGCATGAGTTGCCGTCTACACCTGTCCCTTTCAACGGACTCTAAGCACATCCTGTGCGCAGCCCAAAGCAAAGACGTTGGTCCATAGCAAAGGCATGATGCGTTTCCGATAAGGACAAAAAGGAACTCTGTAATCGTGCATCACCTAGTGCACATACCCCGGCTGGTGATGGATAAATGCTTCTTGTGTCATAAATAAAGCTTAAGCCCCTGCATGGACGGTGAGTGAATGGAGGGAGGTATTGCTGTTTTCATTTGTAAAACACAGAGAACTCTACTCAATGATGGAGCCTGAGTGCCGTGGCGTTAAACAGAACGGGTCCTTACAAGCACGGACCTGTTGTGCCACCAACATCCTCACACACTGCTCCTCAAATGCCCAAATCCATCTGCATAAACACACACAGGATGGGAGTGAAACAGCACCTCTAACCGACCAGCCTGGGGCCACACAGCAAGAGATGCTGGTCCATTTGCCTTTGTTTTAAAACCAAGCCTGGGGTGGCCGTCGTGACCCACGAGGAGGACATTTTCTGGCAGTTAGCAAGTGACCAGAGGAGTTCAAAACCCTGAAGGGAAATCAAAGGCCCTTAAGGAAAAAAGTAAATGTAAATGGCCAGTTGGTCATTAATCACCGGAGTTGTCCAACCTGGGGGTGGGGGCAGCATTATTGCGATTATAAACTATACAGATGTAAAGAAGAAAGTAATTACCTCCTTTATACACTGAAAACTTAAACGTTGACTGCTTGTTGCCATGGAGACACTGGACTGTTTACAGCCTGGGCTTTTCCTGGCCCTGAGGGCTGGCTCGGTGGCCACGGAGAGCACAGCACTTCTGCCTTAATGACACTCATTAGGGTCACTTTTGTCAGTAGGTCCTTTCTTTGAAAAGAAAATCCAATTGATTCCGCACATCCCTTCACAAATAACCACATAGGAAGGAGCAGGTGAGGCTGCCAGGCCGGAGCCAGGGTCACCCCAGGACATGGGCTCAGCCCCAGTGGAGGAAGCTTCTGCCTGCTGCCCGCAAAACGCTGCAAGAATTCCAGATCTCAGCTTGGTTCTAGAAACCTAGTCAGTGTTCATGATGTTGCCAGGGAACCTGTTCTCGGGCTTCTGTCGAGATGCAGGGGCCGCATGGTAGGTGTTTGGACAAACAGAAAACCAAATGGAGCCCCACTGAAGAGGGAGAAAAGAGCCTCCCTAAGCCTGTTTCAACTGCACTGGTGGACGTGAGGACAACTAAGGCACCTCCGTGGCTGATGAAATCGTGACTTCATCCCCAGGTGTTCACGCCCACCGGCTGGGATGCGGAGACCTGCATTGTCACCGGTACTGTGTGTACGTCCTGATTCATCCCTCAGAAGACCACTCTGCGACTTAAGAAACAACCGTTTTCTCCCTTTTCCCTGAATGTCCCAGGAACCGCTTGTTTTCAGGAATAACAATGTTCCCCCCAAAGAAGAAGGACACTGAAGGCTTGGTTCTTGGATCTAAAATGACCACAACTTCACGTCCATTTCTGGGAAACACAGCAAAAGGAAAACAAACCAACTACTACGGCTCCACACAGTGTCCAGTGCGCGTCAGGCTGTTGGACCAGTTTTACAGGCAGGTCGGAATCCACACCGTCTCCAACCCCAGTGTGGTCAAGCAGCCGACCCACAGATGGGTGACCATGTCTGGGAGGAGAGGGCTGGCTTGCAGAGTGAGAATTTAGGGACTTTTGTAGCAATTTCACATGTAATGCTATGTCTGTTGAGTCTCATAATTTTAAAAAATCAGCTTGTATCTTGATGGTTATTTTTATTTCACTTTTTTAGTAATGTTATCACACCAAACTTGGGTCCGCAGCAAAGCCAGTCTACTGACACTGGGTTGTGGTGAAGGGAAGTGCAGCGTTTACTGCAGGCTCCCCACATGGGACCAAGCAAGGAGAACGGGCAGCTCGTGCTCAAAAGACCCGCGCTCCCAAAGGCTTTCAGGGAAGGGATTTTAAAGGCAAGTGAAGGGAGAGGGTCACATGGTGCTTGATCAGCTCGTGCACAATTCTCTGAGTGATGGTGAGGTAATGGGGAAGTTTCAGGCATCTCAGTCATCAACCTCTGGTTCCAACCGGTCTGGGGTCTATGTGCTGGTGGTCAGCATGCAGTTAACTTCTTCCCCTTGGTGGGGGGCAGGGGAGTTAGTATCTGCAAAATGGCTCAAGGCTATGGAGGATACTATCTACAGCCCTTGAGGAGGAACTAAAGATCCTTGACTTTGTTTTATAGCTAAACTATTATTATTTTGTTTTGCTTGACTGTTTTCCTTTGGTTCTGAATTTTCTCTCTTCTCTAGTTAAATTTGCTCTTTGGAACCTGGAAAAGGCCTAGGAGGCTAAAGCTTTCCTGCCAACAAGAGGCAGGTGATGGTGGAGAGGGGTCTCTCCTGGGAAAACCCCACAGGGTCCTGCTCAGTTACAGTAATTTGTTTTTATTATGTTTTTCAAAAGTGTCATTCCATGACAGATTGGAAATTAAAAATAAAATACTGGTCCCTCACTGCAGGCTACGTGATCTCAGTCACACAGGCTGGACCCTTGAGTTCTTCCTTAAGACTGGAGAACACCCATGATGAGACAAGACCTACCTTCCTAGTTGGACTAACATCAGGGCTTTTAAAAAAATATTTTGGGGAGACCATCTCCAGGTATTAGCTTTTCTGTCCCTTTTTGTTGGTTAACTTTGAGAGTCATGGGAACCAGCTCAGGTCTTACCACGATTGGCCCCTGTGCAACATTCACAAACTCTGTCCCGAAGCTCCCAGCTGGGAAACTGTCCGAGAGGTTTTTGGTCAGCTGAGGAAAGGATCCGCCCTTGAACTGGGTCCAAGAGAGACCTGGCTTGTACCAAGGAGAAGAGTCCTCCAGCTCTGAGCATTGCCAGGGTGGGCGTGTAAGCAGTGGTCAGCTTCCAAACAGGTTGTACCCCAAGTGCAATTCTACATTAGTTGTCAGCACCTTAGAATACTTTTCATGGAAATAATGTTAAACGGTGAAAGTAGGATCCCAGGTAAGCCTATCAAAGCCCATTTAACCCATAACGTGGCTAAAGTTTTAAAGAAATATTTTAGGAAAACTATTTCAAATGTCTCTTAAGCTTGACAGTACCTCTCCATCACTCTGCCTCAACCTGATTTGCTCACTCAGATTATCCTTCATACTGCAGCCAGAGATGCTTCTTCTTTTTTTTTTTTCAGGGTTGGGAACTGTAATTTTTACTTCTTTGATGCTGAGCATACATTTCCCCTAAAATAAAAAATAAAAATTAAAAAAGAGAGGGCTGTAGAAAGTATATGTACCAAGGCAATTGGGATGTGTGGATTCTTTTTTTTTTGATTATGCTCTAAATTTATTTAATTTATTTATTTTATTTAATTAATTTATTTTATTTTATTTATTTTTTTGGCTGCGTCGTGTCTTCGTTGTGGCACGCGGGGTCTTCATTGAGGCATGCGGGATCTTTCACTGCGGCTCGTGGGCTCTTCGTTGCTGCGTGCGGGCTTCTCTCCAGTTGTGGCGCTCGGGCTCCAGGGCGTGAGCTCCGTAGTTGAGCCCTGCAGCAGGGGGGATCTTAGTTCCCCGGCCAGGGATCGAACCCGCGTCCCCTGCTTTGGAAGGCGGATTCTTAACCACTGTGCCACCAGGGAAGTCCCTCTAAATTTAATTTAAATTTGATGTTTCTGAGCTAATTCTGCCCAGCCTGCCTGCCTTGCACCTTCCTGGGCTCCCTTGGGCCAAACATCTGCCCAGTTGCTCACCTGCCCTGGGGGTTGGCAAATTCGCCAGAGCTGGAGGGAACTTCCCAAGAGGGTGGATTCTCTGCCCTCTATCCTCCCGCTGGATTATCAGACTCCACTTCCCTTTGTCTGATCACCAGGTCTTGGCTTAAGGGAATTTTCCTCAGATAGATTTTCTTGACGCCTGGACCCTCCTCCAGGTAAGATCCTTCTCTATCCTGAACTTCCCTTGTCCTGGAATCCACCCTGTTGCCAGGAACTCTGCTTTTCTCCTCCCTCCTTTCCTTCCTTCCTTCCTTCCTTCCTTCCTTCCCTCCCCTCCTTCCTTCCCTCCCCTCCCCCTTCTTCTCCTTCTCCTCCTCCTCCCCTCCCCCTCCCCCTCCCCTTCTTCTCCTTCTCCTCCTCCTCCCCCTCCCTCTCCCCCTCCCCCTTCTTCTCCTTCTCCTTCTCCCCCCCTCCCCCATCTCAGTCAGTCCATCACTGTGCATTGTGCCTGGCACACAGCAGAGACTCAGTTGAATGGGATCAAATTGAAAGGCACTGGGACGAGTTGAATCTTTGCAGAGCAGGGCAATGAATGTGGTGAGAACATCAGACCAGATCACATCAAAGACGGGAGATGCAACTGGGGAGTTTAGCACAAGAAACAGAAAACCTTGAGCATCATAATAACCGTCTTCAGAGGTTTCGAGTCCCTCACGTAGGAACAAAGGTTGAATTTTTATAGCTTGGAAGGGCTGAGCTACAATCCCTAGGTAAGAGTTAAGATGCAACTTCACTTGGTTTAGTGTAGAACGTTCTACCCCAACTGTCAGCAGGTCTGTTCTTGGAGGTGCACAGGCAGTGGCCAGAGGCGTCCTTTGGGGATGCCGGAGGGGGGCTGTCTGGGTGGCAGGCTGCCCTCCACGGTGTGGAATTACACCTGAAACCTCCTGTCCCACTGAAATGAGGGAAGCCCCTGGCCCACCTCCTGGGGCAGCTTGTGCCCCGAGGATGGCCCTGGCATCAGTCTGGCAGCAGAGCTGGAACTTCTTCCCTGGAGAGGGGAGTGGAGGCGTCACAGCCGTTGGCCAAGGGGGCCTTCTGCTTAAGGATGGAGATAATCCTGGGATGATCATGAAAGGCAGGCCAGGGCCCGGGTTGGCCTCGTGCTTTCGTCTTCCAAAATTTCTTTAGGTTTTCAGCTTTGAGCTAAAGGTAAAAGCAAGCTTTTTATTTTATTGTTTCTTCTTCCACTCATTTACATTGTCAAAAAAGCATTACTTCCTCCAGTTCAAAGAGCTATGTTATCATTAATTTGCTAAGTAGGGCTTACCATTTAAATGCTTTAGTATTCACAACAGTCACAGCAGCACAAAGATATTCAGATATGCTCACAAACAGGTATTAAAATAAGAGGGTTTACCACAGACATAGAAAACAAACTTTCGGTTACCAAAGGGGAAAGGGGGGGAGGGATAAATTAGGAGTTTGGGATTAGCAGATACACACCACTGTATATAAAATAGATAAAGCACAAGGTTCTACTGTACAGCACAGGGAACTCTGTTCTATATTTTATAATAACCTATAAGGGAAGAGAATCTGAAAACAAAAAATATACGTATGTGTAACTGGATCACTTTGCTGTACACCTGAAACTAACACAACATTGTAAATCAACTATACTTCAATTTTAAAAAGAGGATTTATTTGGTTTGTTTATTCAGTCATCTGTATCATTTTCAAAAAGGCCTTGCTCACGTCTTCATAAGTCTAGTAAGAAGAGAAATTTAACTTCCACAATGCAGGCAGTCCTGCACATTTTCGGGGCTATCTATCGCCTGTGTATGAGATTATTGGGTTGAGTAGGTTAGGAGGAAAATATGCTGCTTAAACAAAGACACTTGAGTTTGCTGAATCTTTTTTTTTTTTTTTTTTTTAATTGGAACTAGGAACAAAGTCCCAACAATAACTGCAGAGTTAATTTTGCTTCAAATCCCTTTTTTCTTAATAGAGCTCATTACACAAAGAGAAGTCTCGAGATGCTTTTTGTTTTGTTTTGTCTTTTTTGTTGCAGCAATATTTGCCAAGGATTCAGGCAACCATTGTTTGACGTTGAGCTAAACAATCAGGAATCAAAGGGTCGTGGAGGTCCTGCTTCTAGGGTACCGTTTCCCTGAGACGGAAACGGAGGCCCAGAGGAGTGGAGTCGTTTCCCCGACATCCAGGCCAAAGTCGCGATGGATTCTCAAACTAGGAAAAGCAAGAGCTGCTTCTAAAGGTGGATGTTCAGTAAGCACAGGTGGATTATCGTTAAGGAGCGAAAGTAGAAATAATACGTGAATTCTCCAAAGTATTATTCGATCTTGGTTAATAAGCAAGACTATTTCACGTAAAGATGCTCAATGTCATGACTTCCAAGAACACCCCACCTTCTCTCCAAGTCGGAGGCATCTGGGAGGCCTGCGTGTGGGATCCGTGGGCTCGGGGACCACGCGCCCTACACAGACATAAGTGAACGTACAGTCCTGTTTGCCAAACTCGTGGTAATTTCTGTAATTATACACATAATGTATTTTAACCAAATACACAAAGAAGATTTTCATAATGCCACTTAGGGTCTAGATTTAACTTAAACCACTACTTAGACTATCTCTCTTAATAGGATACTAAAAGGGAATTTTATGACAACATTATCAGTAGCATTTTGCTGATAATTAGAATAACAATAATAATACCGAGATATTTTTTCAGTAATAATGGTGTTATTAATGAGATTTTTATGAAAGACAGACTTCTTTGGTATAATTATGAAAATTGATCTTTTGCATTTTACTTATTCACTGAAATCAGATAAGTGGCTTAACTACATGTATTATTTCTAATAAATATTCAAAAGAATGCATTTAAACAAGGCTGCTCATTCTATTCTTGCTCATATTCCTTGCATTTAAATAAAAGTGTAATTGCTCTGCTTTTTAAACTGCTAGTTTGGATTAGCTGTCTAACCTGTACAGTGTCGCTGTTTTCTGTTTGCATTTTTAATAGCTTTATTACCATTTGGTGAAGCCTTAATTTCTGACTCCCTTGAAGAGTCCTGCCTTTAAGTCAGCACTACAATTTAACCAGCAATAATCTGTCAAGATAAGATAAAGACCCACACCAGATGAAACGTGGTATTTCTGTGCGGCTTCCTGTCATTGTTAAAGGCAAGATCCCAGTTTGTCAAATGTAACCTCTGAAAGTTTCCTAAACTTTACAGCATAATTTTCAGTTCACTTCATGTTTTTAATCAGTGGCTCCAGAATGCATTATCTTGTTCAGCAGGGAAAGCAATTAGAATAGCTATCCTCGAATACATATCCTTATGGACGTTGGCAGGGACATACATTTACGTGTGTGTGTGGTGTGTGTACATGTGGAAACGCTGCAGGTAGAAGCAGAAAATCTTTAGTTTTTCAGCAATAGTAGTGATTTTATTTTCTAAGAATCTGAGATTGTACATATATGTGTACATGTTTTATTTTTAAAATTACATCAACATGTAAATGTGGACAGAATAGTATAATGAACCCTCATGTACCCACCACCCAACTTCAACAACTGGCACTTCATAAGGATCTTGCCTATCCCTCCCAACCTCCCACCTCCTGTCCCCAAGCAAATCTCAAATGTCACATATTTTCACGTGTAAATATTCCAGGTGTGGATCTTTAACATTTAAGGAATCTTTTTTTTTTTAAAAATGACGATTACATACCGTCACACCTAAAAATGTAACAATAATTCCTTAATATCATAAAATACCTAGCCATTGTTGACAATTTCTTTTTCTTTTTTTTTTTTATTAATTAATTTATTTATTTATTTTTGGCTGTGTTGGGTCTTCGTTTCTGTGCGAGGGCTTTCTCTAGTTGCGGTGAGCGGGGGCCACTCTTCATCGCGGTGCACGGGCCTCTCACTATCGCGGCCTCTCTTGTTGCGGAGCGCAGGCTCAGTAGTTGTGGCTCACGGGCCCAGTTGCTCCGCAGCATATGGGATCTTCCCAGACCAGGGCTCGAACCCGTGTCCCCTGCATTGGCAGGCAGATTCTCAACCACTGCGCCACCAGGGAAACCCCGACAACTTCTAATTGTCTCATTTTATGTCATGTATCTGACTTATGGAGGTCATAAATAAATATTTTTTTTCAGTTTAAAAAATAAAATTTGCTCGAGCCAGGATCAGAATAAGGCTCCCCATGTTGTGATTGGCTGAAATGTGTCTTCAGTCTATTTCAATCAGTTTGTCTCACTGCGTTTCTTCTTTCTTTTTTCCTTAATATTTGTTTAGGAGACAGTCATTGATCTACAGGGTCTCCCACTTTGGAGATTTTCCCAGTTGCATTCCAGTGGTTAGTCCAACACTCCTCTGTGTTTCCCGTAAATTGTAACCAGATCTGGGGCTGTGATCAGATTCTGCTCTACTGGGGGAAGGCAAGACCACTTCCGAGATGCCTCTTCTACCTGTCAGGTCAGAAGACAGGGAATGTCTGACTGTCCATCTTTGTAATGGTAGCGGCTGCCGTTGCTCCGTGTCGAGATACACTAATACATTTAGGGTTGGAACATGGTCCTATTCTAATTCTATAAAAAGGGAATTTCCTCATATCATATCTGGCTGCCCAGGGTATAGTTTATATTGGAAAGGTGGGATAAATATTTGATATCCTCCCTTTGTTTACTAGTTTTCAAAATAATGAATTATTCATTAGCATCCTCCAGTGGTACCATTTAATTTTTTTTAGTTTCATTGAGAGCTCATGGATTTAAACATATGTGTTGTGTTTCGATCCATTGCAGTTATGATATTTGGAGGATCAAATTGTCCCTTCTTTGGTCAGTGGACGCCTCCTTAATTTGTTTCCATCATTAGTGGTGTGACGAAATGTCCTCGGGTCATCTGGTAAACGTCCAGGCCCAGATCAGCTGTTTCTCTACGGAGCTCCGGTTCTTTTTAGTGAGAAATAGTATTTCAAGACTACGGTGTTGGCCCTTGGATATATACATAGATACATGTGAGTATATCCAGTCACCCTGCTATGTCTGGACTTCCTTCAATATGTATCATGTCAATCTTTAATGAAAAACAGTCATAAAGAAGTGTCCAAAAATCATCACTAAATCCATCACATTAAGGTTTATCTCAGCTTTGGAATAGTTAATTTCTTCACAATCCATGAAACACATGCTATGATCAATGGCATTAGATTAATAAGCCATGAAAATACTCGAATCTGATGTCTCACAGGCACGTCTGTTATCAAGATATGGTCACAGGGTCAAAATAATCAAAGTGCCAAGTAGAAGAGCTGAGTCGTGGTTTCCTGTCTCCCAAAGCCCTTTCAAAGGTTAATTTCACAGGACCTCATGAACCCCGCTTTCCCTTCTTTGCTAAGTGCCTGGGATCCTTTCGCACCTCAACCCCATTTGATCAGGGGAGCGGAGGTTTTCCTCCTAGGTGAAGTACGCACAGCAGGTGAGCGAGGGCCCTGCAGGAAGGGTGGCCCGTGTGACTCCTGAGCCAGGGGCAGATGCTGCGTCCCCGACGGACAGCGGCCAACGTGAGTCCCGGTGGATGGAGAGGCGGGAGAGTGAGGAGCGGGGGTGGGGGGGCTCTGGTCCTTCCTCCTGGGGCTGCTCGGGTCCTGTGACCACAGCGGGATGCCCTCCTCCGCCCCGCATGCTGCCTGCAGCCCCGCCTCGCCTCCCAGTAACCTAGCCAGCGCCTTCCGTCTGCTCCCGTGGGGCTCTTGGTCTGCTCTGCCCTCCACGCAGCAGGGCCACCTGCCGCCCTGGGCTCTGCCCACACTGCCTCCTCCACCCAGAACGCTCTTTCCACGTCTACACCTGCCCGGCCGTCTCCCACGGTCTTTCTCAAACGATGCCATCCCCAGGAACCCAGAAGTCGTCGCTCCCCTCCCAGTCCCCGTGGCCCACTTCCTGTACCACGTTCTGCTTTTAGAATGGTCACGTTTTGTTTTGTGTTTTTCTCTTTTTTTAAATAAATTTTTACTGAAATATAGTTGGTTTACAATTTTTTTAACATCTTTATTGGAGTATAATTGCTTTACAATGGTGTGTTAGTTTCTGCTGTATAACAAAGTGAATCAGCTATACATATACATATATCCCCATATCCCCTCCCTCTTGCATCTCCCTCCCACCCTCCCTATCCCACCCTTCTAGGTGGTCACAAAGCACCGAGCTGATCTCCCTGTGCTATGCGGCTGCTTCCCACTAGCTATCTATTTCACATCGGTAGTGTATATATGTCCATGTAACTCACACTTCGTCCCAGCTTACCCTTCCCCCTCCCCGTGTCCTCAAGTCCATTCTCTACGTCTGCGTCTTTATTCCTGTCCTGTCCCTAGGTTCTTCAGAGGCTTTTTTTTTTTTTAAGATTCCATATATATGTGTTAGCATATAGTATTTGTTTTTCTCTTTCTGACTTACTTCACTCTGTATGACAGAGTCTAGGTCCATCCACCTCACTGCAAATAACTCAATTTCATTTCTTTTCATGGCTGAGTAATATTCCATTGTATATATGTGCCACATCTTTATCCATTCTTCTGTCGATGGACACTTAGGTTGCTTCCATGTCCTGGCTGTTGTAAATAGTGCTGCAGTGAACATTGTGGTACATGACTCTTTTTGAATTACGGTTTTCTCAGGCTATATGCCCAGTAGTGGGATTGCTGGGTCATATGGTAGTTCTATTTTTAGTTTTTTAAGGAACCTCCATACTGTTCTCCATAGTGGCTGCATCAATTTACATTCCCACCAACAGTGCAAGAGGGTTCCCTTTTCTCCACACCCTCTTCAGCATTTATTGTTTGTAGATTTTTTGATGATGGCCATTCTGACTGGTGTGAGGTGATACCTCATTGTAGTTTTGATTTGCATTTCTCTAATGATTAGTGATGTTGAGCATCCTTTCATGTGTTTGTTGGCAATCTGTATATCTTCTTTGGAGAAATGTCTGTTTAGATCTTCTGCTCATTATTGGATTGGGTTTTTTGTTTTTCTGATATTGAGCTGCTTGTATATTTTGGAGATTAATCCTGTGTCAGTTGCTTAGTTGGCAAATATTTTCTCCCATTCTGAGGGTTGTCTTTTCATCTTGTTTATGGTTTCCTTTACTATGCAAAAGATTTTAAGTTTCATTAGGTCCCATTTGTTTATTTTTGTTTTTATTTCCATTTCTCTAGGACCTGGGTCAAAAAAGATCTTGCTGTGATTTATGTCAAAGAGTGTTCTTCCTATGTTTTCCTCTAAGAGTTTTATAGTTTACATTTAGGTCTTTAATCCCTTTTGAGTTTATTTTTGTGTATGGTGTTAGGGAGTGTTCTAATTTCATTCTTTTACATGTAGCTGTCCAGTTTTCCCAGCACCACTTATTGAAGGGCTGTCTTTTCTCTATTTCTTGCCTCCTTTATCAAAGATAAGGTGACCATATGTGCGTGGGTTTGTATCTGGGCTTTCTATCCTGTTCCATTGATCTATATTTCTGTTTTTGTGCCAGTACCATACTGTCTTGATTACTGTAGCTTTGTAGTATAGACTGAAGTCAGGGAGCCTGATTCCTCCAGCTCCGTTTTTCTTTCTCAAGATTGCTTTGGCTATTGGGGGTCTTTTGTGTCTCCCTACAAATTGTGAAAGTTTTTGTTCTAGTTCTGTGAAAAATGTCATTGGTAGTTTGATAGGGATTGCTTTGGGTAGTATAGTCATTTTCACAATGTTGATTCTTCTAATCCAAGAACATGTTGTATCTCTCCATCTGTTTGTATCATCTTTAATTTCTTTCATCAGTGTCTTATAGTTTTCTGCATACAGGTCTTTTACCTCCTTAGGTAGGTTTATTCCTACGTATTTTATTCTTTCTGTTGCAATGGTAAATGGGACTGTTTCCTTAATTTCTCTTTCAGACTTTTCATCATTACTGTATACGAATGCAAGAGATTTCTGTGCATTAATTTTGTATCCTGCTACTTTACCAAATTCATTGTTTAGCTCTAGTAGTTTTCTGGTAGCATCATTAAGATCTTATTTCTGTGCATTAATTTTGTATCCTGCTACTTTACCAAATTCATTGTTTAGCTCTAGTAGTTTTCTGGTAGCATCATTAGGATTCTTTATGTATAGTATCATGTCATCTGCAAACAGTGACAGCTTTACTTCTTCTTTTCTGATTTGGATTCCTTTTATTTCTTTTTCTTCTCTGATTGCTAGGGCTAAAACTTCCAAAACTATGTTGAATAATAGTGGTGAGAATGGACATCCTTGTCTTGTTCCTGATTTTAGAGGAAATGGTTTCAGTTTTTCACCATTGAGAATGATGTTGGCTGTGGGTTTGTCATATATGGCCTTTATTATGTTAAGTTCCCTCTGTGCCTACTTTCTGGAGAGTTTTTATCATAAATGGGTGTTGAATTTTGTCAAAAGCTTTTTCTGCATCTATTGAGATTATCATATGGTTTTTATCCTTCAGTTTGTTAATATGGTGTATCACATTGATTGATTTGCATATGTTGAAGAATCCTTGCATTCCTGAGATAAACCCCACTTGATCATGGTGTATGATCCTTTTAATGTGCTGTCGGATTCTGTTTGCTAGTATTTTGTTGAGGATTTTTGCATCTATGTTCATCAGTGATATTGGTCTATAGTTTTCTTTTTTTGTGACATCTTTGTCTGGTTTTGGTATCAGGGTGATGGTGGCCTTGTAGAATGAGTTTGGGAGTGTTCCTCCCTCTGCTATATTTTGGAAGAGCTTGAGAAGGATAGGTGTTATCTCTTCTCTAAATGTTTGATAGAATTCACCTGTGAAGCCATCTTGTCCTGGGCTTTTTCTGTTGGAAGATTTTTCATCACAGTTTCAATTTCAGGGCTTGTGATTTGTCTGTTTATATTTTCTATTTCTTCCTGGTTCAGTCTCAGAAGGTTGTGCTTTTCTAAGAATTTGTCTATTTCTTCCAGGTTGTCCCTTTTATTGGCATATAGTTGCTTGTAGTAATCTCTCATGATTCTTTGTACTTTTGCAGTGTCAGTTGTTACTTCTCCTTTTTGATTTCTAATTGTGTTGATTTGAGTCTTCTGCCTTTTTTTCTTGATAAGTCTGGCTAATGGTTTATCCATTTGGTTTATTTTCTCAAAGAAACAGCTTTTAGTTTTATTGATCTTTGCTATCGTTCCCTTCATTTCTTTTTCATTTATTTCTGATCTGATGTTTATGATTTCCTTCCTTCTGCTAACTTTGGGGGTTTTTTGTTCTTCTTTCTCTAATTACTTTAGGTGTAAGGTTAGGTTGTTTATTTGAGATTTTTCTTGTTTCTTGAGGTAGGATTGTATTGCTCTAAACTTCCCTCTTAGAACTGCTTTTGCTGCATCCCATAGGTTTTGGGTCTTCGTGTTTTCATTGTCATTTGTTTGTAGGTATATTTTGATTTCCTTTTTGATTTCATCAGTGGTTTCTTGGTTATTTAGTAGTGTGTTGTTTAGCCTCCATGTGTTTGTGTTTCTCACAGTTTTTTTTCCTGTAATTGATATCTAGTGTCATAGCGTTGTGGTCAGAAAAGATACTTGATATGATTTCAATTTTCTTAAATTTACCAAGGGTTGATTTGTGACCCAAGATATGATCTATCCTGGAAAATGTTCCATGAGCACTTGAGAAGAAAGTGTATTCTGTTGTTTTTGGATAGAATGTCCTATAAATATCAATTAAGTCCATTTTGTTTAATGTATCATTTAAAGTTTGTGTTTCCTTATTTATTTTCATTTTGGATGATCTGTCCATTGGTGAAAGTGGGGTGTTAAAGTCCCCTACTATTCTTGTGTTACTGTCGATTTCCCCTTTAATGGCTGTTAGTATTTGCCTTATGTATTGAGGTGCTCCTATGTTGGGTGCATAAATATTTACAATTGTTATATCTTCTTCTTGGATTAATCCCTGATCTTTATGTAGTGTCCTTCTTTGTCTCTTGTAATAGTCTTTATTTTAAACTCTATTTTGTCTGATATGAGAATTGTTACTCCAGCTTTCTTTTGATTTCCATTTGCATGGAATATGTTTTTCCAACCCCTCACTTTCAGTCTGTATGTGTCCCTAGGTCTGAAGTGGGTCTCTTGTAGACAGCATATATATGGGTCTTGTTTTTGTATCCATTCAGCCAGTCTATGTCTTTTGGTTGGAGCATTTAATCCATTTACATTTAAGGTAATTATCGATATGCATGTTCCTATTACCATTTTCTTAATTGTTTTGGGTTTGTTATTGTAGGTCTTTTCCTTCTCTTGTGTTTCCTGCCTAGAGAAGTTCCTTTAACATTTGTTGTAAAGCTGGTTTGGTGGTGCTGAATTCTCTTAACTTTTGCTTGTCTGTAAAGGTTTTAATTTCTCCGTCGAATCTGAATGAGATCCTTGCTGGGTCGAGTAATCTTGGTTGTAGGTTTTTCCCTTTCATCACTTTAAATGTGTCCTGCCACTCCCTTCTGGCTTGCAGAGTTTCTGCTGAAAGATCAGCTGTTAACCTTATGGGGATTCCCTTGTATGTTATTTGTTGCTTTTCCCTTGCTGTTTTTAATATTTTTTCTTTGTATCTAATACTGATAGTTTGATTAATATGTGTCTTCACGTGTTTCTCCTTGGATTTACCCTGTATGGGACTCTCTGCACTTCTTGGACTTGATTATTTCCTTTCCCACGATAAGGAAGTTTTCAACTATAATCTCTTCAAATATTTTCTCAGTCCCTTTCTTTTTCTCTTCTTCTTCTGGGACCCCTATAATTCAAATGTTGGTGCGTTTATTGTTGTCCCAGAGGTCTCTACGACTGTCCTCCATTCTTTTCATTCTTTTTTCTTTATTCTGCTCTGCAGTAGTTATTTCCACTATTTTATCTTCCAGGTCACTTATCCGTTTTTCTGCCTCAGTTATTCTGCTATTGATCCTTTCTAGAGAATTTTTAATTTCATTTATTGTGTTGTTCATCATTGTTTGTTTGCTCTTTAGTTTTTCTTGGTCCTTGTTAAACGTTTCTTGTATTTTCTCCATTCTATTTCCAAGATTTTGGATCATCTTTACTATCATTACTCTGAATTCTTTTTCAGGTAGACTGCCTATTCCCTCTTCATTTGTTTGGTCTGGTGGGTTTTTACCTTACTTCTTCATCTGTTGTGTGTTTCTCTGTCTTCTCATTTTGCTTAACTTACTGTGTTTGGGGTCTCCTTCTCGCGGGCTGCAGGTTCGTAGTTCCCATTGTTTTTGGTGTCTGCCCCCAGTGGGTAAGATTGGTTCAGTGGCTTGTGTAGGCTTCCTGGTGGAGGGGACTGGTGCCTGTGTTCTGATGGGTGGGACTGGATCTTGTCTTTCTTGTGGGCAGGGCTGCATCCAGTGGTGTGTTTTGGGGTGTCTGTGAACTTAGTATGATTTTAGGCAGCCTCTCTGCTAATGGGTGGGGTTTTGTTCCTGTCTTGCTAGTTGTTTGGCATGGGGCATCCAGCACTGGAGCTTGCTGGACATTGGGTGAAGCTGGGTCTTAGCGTTGAGAGGGAGATCTCTGGGAGAGCTCTCGCCAATTGATATTACATGGGGCCAGGAGGTCTCTGGTGGCCCAATGTCCTGAACTCAGCTCTCCCACCTCAGAGGCTCAGGCCTGACACCAGGCTGGAGCACCTAGACCCTGTCTGCCACATGACTCAGAAGAAAAGGGAGAGAAAAAGAAAGAAAAAAATAATTAAATAATAAATAAATAAATAAAAGAAATACAATAAAATAAAATTATTAAAATAAAAAAGTAATTAAAAAAAAGAAGAGAGCAACCAAACCAATAAACAAATCCACCAATGATAACAAGTACTAAAAACTATACTAAGATAAACATAAAAATCAGAAACAAGTCAGTCGCAGACAGCAAATCCCAAGTCTACAGTTGCTCCAAAAGTCCACCACCTCAATTTTGGGATGATTTGTTGTCTATTCAGGTATTCCAGAGATGCAGGTACATCAAGTTGATTGTGGAGATTTAATCTGCTGCTCCTGAGGCTGTTGGGAGAGATTTCCCTTTCTCTTCTTTGTTCGCACAACTCCTGGGGTTCAGCTTTGGATTTGGCCGTGCCTCTGCATGTAGGTCGCCCTCTGGCATCTGTCACCCAGACAGGATGGGGTTAAAGGAACGGCTGATTCGGGGGCTCTGGCTCACTCAGGCCGGGGGGAGGGAGGGGTATGGAGTGCGGAGTGAACCTGAGGTGGCAGAGGCCGGCATGACGTTGCACCAGCCTGAGGCGCACCGTGTGTTCTCCTGGGGAAGTTGTCCCTGGATCAAGGGACCCTAGCGGTGGCAGGCTGCACAGGCTCCCGGGAGGGGAGGTGTGGATAGTGACCTGTGCTTGCACACAGGCTTCTTGGTGGCTGCAACAGCAGCCTTAGCATCTCATGCCCGTCTCTGGGGTCCACGCTGATAGCCGTGGCTTGCACCCATCTCTGGAGCTCGTTTAGGAGGTGCTCTGAATCTCCTCTCCTCGCGCATTCCAAAGCAATGGTCTCTTGCCTCTTAGGCAGCTCCAGACTTTTCCCCGGACTCCCTCCCGGCTAGCTGTGGCTCACTAGCCCCCTTCAGGCTGTGTTCACACAGCCAACCCCAGTCCTCTCCCTGGGATCTGACCTCTGAAGCCCGAGCCTCAGCTCCCAGCCTCTGCCCGCCCCGACGGGGGAGCAGACAAGTCTCTCGGGCTGGTGAGTGCTGGTCGGCACCGATCCTCTGTGCGGGAATCTCTCCACTTTGCCCTCCGCACCCCTGTTGCTGTGCTCTACTCCGTGGCTCCGAAGCTTCCCCCCTCCACCACCCCCCGTCTCCGCCAGTGAAGGGGCTTCCTAGTGTGTGGAAACGTTTCCTCCTTCACAGCTCCCTCCCACTGGTGCAGGTCCCATCCCTATTCTTTTGTCTCTGTTTTTTCTTTTGCCCTACCCAGGTACATGGGGAGTTTCTTGCCTTTTGGGAAGTCTGAGGTTTTCTGCCAGCGTTCAGTAGGTGTTCTGTAGGAGTTGTTCCACATGTAGATGTATTTCTGATGTATTTGTGGGGAGGAAGGTGATCTCCACGTCTTACTCCTCTGCCATCTTGAAGGTCCCTCCTACAATGTTGTTGTAATGGTCATTTGTGGGCACCAAATCCTGCTGTTGGCTTGTAAATGCTCCCAGTTTGGGGATCAGCATTTTATCCACCACAGGGGGCAGCCCTGAGCAGGTTATCGAAGCACCTGGGCTGGAGGAATGGAGGCCGTCTCTGTGGCTGAGACTCTGCACAGGGACCTGGGGTGGGGGACAGCCAGGAGCGGACAGTCTTGTAGGTATGACAAAGGGCCCTGCCTTTTAGCTCAGCGCCATCACTAGCAGGGCCCTGGGCGGGTCCGGCTCTGTAGGATGGGAGTGAGAAACCCTGGCCAACTAGCCTCAGACACGCCCTCAGCATCAGAGCACATGGAGGCCCAGGCTCCCGCTGTCACTGTGACGTCACCACTGACCACTGGGCTGTTGTGACGGTCATGGCGCCGTTTATGATGTGTCCTGTGCCCCCCACAGGAGGGCACAGTGAGGAATCTCTCTGTTCTGAGTCCCACAAGAAGGTTGTCACGAGGGCTGCCATGGTCAGCAGTGACGGGCCAGGGCAGGACGATACTAAGGGAAGGCTGGTCTACTGGCTCTGGGGCTGGCGGTGCAGCGACCACTCCTCACATCTGTGCCCACGTGTGGGATGGGAGCCCAGACCAGGCCCCACTGGTCCTGCAGAAGTGGAAGTTCTCAGGCGACAAAGGGGGGAGCCCCACTGCAGGCCTGCATGCCAGGGCCGCACACCTGCTGGGGCAGCTAATGAGGGGCCAGAGGGGGGCGCCACAGCTCCAAACATGGACAAGAGAAAATCAGGTTAGGGGAAGACAGGGACGTTCCTTTAACCTGCCCTGGCTGATGGTCCCACTGGGGTGAAGGGAGGGGTGGAATTAGAGCCTGCAGGGCCCTGCTCATGTGTGCACACATCTGACTGCCCGTGGTCCACTCGGACGCCGCCAGATGCAAGGGATGGGTGAAGACGCTTCAAACGCCTCCCTGTGTGGCCTAGGGTCCGGAGTCCTGCTGTGTGACCCACGTGCTGTGGGTGCAGACACACAGCCTCATGTGTCCTCACGTGTGTCAGGCGCTGGACTTGCCAAGGCTCTTCCACCCAGTCGTCTCATTTGAAGCACACGAGACCTCAGGGAGGTGGTCACTGTGGGGAGGATGTGACCTGAGGAGGTGAGAACTACTGTCCCCGTTTTACAGATGGGAAAAACGAGGTGCAAAGTGGCAGAGGTAAACTCAGGGCAAATCCACGGCCAAGGGAACATTCTAGGGAACATTCTAGAGAAGAAGTGCCCGGAGCCCCGAGCTGTCTCAGCCCCCTCATCACAGTGCTGCCGGCTCCCTTTTCTGCACAGAAGGCTTTAACGTGTGCACATTGCTGCTTCCCTTCTGGGGATTTAGGCTGAGTTTTACTTTATCCAGAAGAGTTTCTTTCCCTTTAATCTGTCTTGGAGCCGGTTGACATTCGTCATGAATATTAATTAATAAATAGTCTGTTAAAGGATAAAATTACAGATCCTGGGCATCCATTTACAGAAGCTCCCTCCGAGTCTGTGCTTATAAAGCACGGTGGTTTCAGAACCAGCCATCTGTGAATCGTCCCTGTTTGCTGTTCTAAGTTATTATGTTGCTTAAAAGATCACGAGACATTTCAAAATTCCTCTCTTGAGAATCCATCTTCAGGGTCCAGCTACCATGCCGCGAGGGGCTGTGCCCCAGGGAGCTGGCCTTCTGCTGGTGATGGGACCTCGGGCACATCCTTACCCCGGAGCCTCAATCTAGCACGTGGCACAGGTGGCAGGGCTGGCGAGGTTGGAGGGAGGCGGCCTGTGCAAAGAGCCCGAAGGTACCAGGATTATCCTGAGTGCTGAGAAACGTCACTACCACAATGGCGGGGACGGCTTGGGCGTTTCAGCAGTGCAGCCGCAGGGTAACCCACTGGACAGGATGCTGGTCAGCGTCCCAAGAAGACAAACTATTTTCCTCCAGGATGAAGGAGGTTACTGCCCCTTTATTTTCCTACTTCCTCTCTGTGCAGATGGAGTTAACATAGGCACAGGGTTACTCCCGGGCGTGTGATGGGGGTGGGTGTGAACCCATACGGGCAGGCGTGGCTGGATCCAGGGCTTCACGCCTCCACAGCACGCCTTCTCAGGACTCACAGAAAATCTGCCGCTGATGTGGGGTGGGGAGTAAGGGTTGCATCAATATCTCCTTATTATTAGTTTTTAAATCACATGGTGAAAAACTCAACATTAGCAAGGTTTTCCATGCACTCCTCAATGGTGTGTAGGTCGGAAGCCAGAATCTGAGTGAGCCTGAGGGTTGACCAGGATTCTCCGAGGCCCTCCCCCCAGGGTAATCATCACAGGTTCAGGGAAACCAGACCTGGACTGTTGTAAAACTCGACACAATGAACTTGACAGGCAGCCAGATTTCTGTTTTCAGCCAGTTTAGGGTTACCATAATCTCATTATTATGCTTGAAAGACGACAAGTAATGGAATCTCAGGTAGCGCTCGGGCTCTGCCTGGCCCTGTCTTCTGCTCGAGGCCGATCTCCCTTGATTACCTGGCCCAGTGAGGCTCAGTTTTCAACCCCTTCTCCTGCAGAAACAATCATCCGATCAGCCTGTGGGCTTCTCACTGCCGTCAACGGTTTTAATGGGTCAAGCATTAAATTAACCCCTTAGCCCCGTTCCCCCGAGAATACCACACTTATTAAAAAGCGATTTCCTTTTCAATCATTGTCAAAGGGGCAATGTAGAAGCCTGAGAGCCTGCTGCCTGGCCCTCCCCCTCCGTGTCCGGCCCTTGTTAGGTTTGCTCTGCGTCCTTTCCACCAGCACGAAGGCGGCATTGGAGCTCGGAGCTGGCTTCTTAGCACAGCCCTTCTGTCTTGGCTGCTCACATCGTCTGGAAGAGAACGGCACCAAACACTTGTGGGTATTTCACATTCTGTCCAAAGACGGTAGAGTTAAGTTTGACAAAGGCTGGATGGATTATTAATTGCACTTTATGGGAAAACACATCTATGAGAGAGGGACTCATCAGGGAAAAAGATTTCCTGAGATGCGTGGTTTTTGTGGTTTGCTTGCAGCCCTGTCTCACTCCATCCGGCCCAAAAAGGTCCGACCTGAAAACCAGATCGACAGACAAGGGCTTGGGGAAAAGGACCACAACTTTCTTCACAATCTAGGGTGGCCAGCACCCCTGGAAACAAACCTGTGAATGGAGGGCTACCAAACTTGACACCCACAAACATTTAGCATTTAGATTTTTTGCTTCTATATATTTTGGAGGAGTTCTGGTGTGTACGTGTCTGCATGTCCTAGTGCTGTCAACTTCCTGGGAAAGTGGGAAATCCTCATCGGTGACACCAAGTATCTGAGCGACTTCTCTCATCGCTGCCACACGCGAAGCCGGGACTGTGTCCACCAGCAACCCTAGGAGGGGCCAGCAGGAGCGACGGGTGCAGCCGGCGCCTGCTCCCCAGAGAGCACAGAGGGCACCGGCCAGCCTCAGGGAGGCTGTGCATGATCTTGCGCTTGATTCAAGATCGCTTTCACTTTATCCCAAAGCTGAAAGGGGGTTGTGCAAAGGACATTAGTGATGGGAGGATGCTGGCAGGCAGACACGGTTCTGTGTTGCCCCATGGCTTCCAGATGTTTGCACCACATCTGGGGCCCTTAGCAGCCGAGAGGGGATGAGATGTCCTCTAACTCAGCAGAGCCCAGAACGGGAGGCTCACGACCTCTCTTACCCGCAGGCGGGACGCCTTGTACTGCCTGCCTCATGAGTTCAGATACCTGCTATTCAGGGAGTCCTGCCTCCCAGACCTAGGCAAGGTGGAGGCTTTCAGATCCTTGCTTCACGTGGGGTAGGGTCCCCCCTCTGCACCTACGCCAAAGGCCTGGAGCTCTTCAAGGAGCCCAGGGGGCAACCTGGGGGCAGCTCTGACTGTGGCCCACCCCGGGTGACAGTGGTGTGTTTTTACAATGAAAGAATTATTTTGATAATCTCTGGATCTGCTTCAAAAAAACTCACAACAAACCACCTATGCCAGCTATAAGTCATCTTGAGCAGATCCAAACAAAGCAATTCTGTTTGTGAATAGTCTAATACTGGCGCTATGGACTGAATGGTATCCCTCACCCCAAATTCACACGTTGAAGCCCTAACTCCTAACATGATGGTATTTGGAGATGTGGCTTTGGGGCAGTAATTAGGTTTGGATGAGCTCATGAGGGTGAGGCTTTCGTGATGGGATTAAGAGACTCTCTGTCTCTCTGTCTCTCCCGTGTGAGGACAGATTCATCTATGAACAAGGAAGCGGGCCCTCACAAGGGCCCAAATCAACCAGAACCTTGATCTTGGACTTCCTAGCCTCTGGAACCTTAAGACATAAATTCCTGCTGTTTAAGCCCCCCAGGCTACGGTGTCTTGTCATGGCAGCCCAAGACCACCAACACAGCTGGCGACAAAGAGCTGGACCAAGAGGAACCAACTTGATGTTTTCATACGGAAGACGCAGCCGTGTTTACACATGGACATGGAAGGAGGAAAGAAATGTGTTCTCTTTTAGGACAATTTAACAGTTTTGTGTACAGATCATTTTCAAAATGAGAAGACAGAGGGTATCATCCGAGTTGTTATTGTAGCATATTTTCGGCAGTGGAATATTAATATGAAGTATGGAAGTGGGTGAGTTTATGCTGAAATGAGGTTATTAATAAGACCAATACTCCACAGCTGCCTGGCACTTTTATCCGAGAAGAGGTTTACAGAACCAAACCTGCAGGAAACAAACATTCGTGACTACCACCTGCACTTTAAAGAGAGGAAGAAATCATCAGCTCCAGAGACAGTAATAAAAGAAGCTGCAGCTTCTGCAAGGCCGAGCGTCAAGGTAATGGAAGAGCCAGGAATAGCACTCAAGTGTCTGCCCCCCTGGCGCCGGCCCCGCCCCGCCCCTCCTGTCCTCGGAGAGAGGCCTCAAGGCACTTAGCGATCAGAAGTTAAGTCCTCCAGCTCCAGCATTTTGCTCTAAGTGCTCCTGGTTCTACAATTCCTAGGAGCAATTTCCAAATGTTGTTTTCCTTTCGGGCAATGGTCACATCCATATTCCAGAAGAGCAGGGAGAGGGCGGGGTGCCCTGGCATCAGTTCACCTCGACAGCATCCCCAGTGTGGGCGGTGCCGCAATCCCGCTTCCAGAGAACGCCAGCCAGGTGCAGAGCAGGTGAAATAATCTCCCCAGTATTTCATGCTCAGGAGTATCTTTTCAGTCAAGGTGACTAGGAAACAAAAAAATGTTAAAACAAGTGAAATAAATTCCACCATGAGACTTGAATGGTGAGTCCAGTTACGCTACAAACAGTGAAATCTTGAACTTCTTGGGTTCGATTGTGTCTCCTAGAAAGATGTCTGGGAGTCTGAAACCACGGTAGCTCAGGACGAAACCTTGTTTGCATACAGGGTCATTGCAGAGGCAATTAGTTAAGATGAGGTCATAATGGAGTAGGGTGGGCCCTTAATCCGATATGATATGATATTTCCTTATAAGGAAAGAAGAGAGACACACCCAGGGGGAAATTGAAGCAGGGCAGTTACAAGCCAAGGAAAGCCCACGACTGCCAGCAAATGCCAGGCGCGGGAAGAGGCAGGAAGGACCCTCCCCTGGAGCTTTTGGAGGGAGCACGGCCCTGCTGACACCTTGATCTTGGACTTCTGGCCTCGCGAGCCGTGAGAGAATAAATTCCTGTGTTTTAAGCCACCCGGTTGCGTAATTTGTTACAGCAGCTGGAGGAAATGAACTCATTGGGTTTCAGTTATTTGGCTTATAGAATTCCGAGGTGAACACTAGGACGCCCTCACACAAATGAGCTATGTGATGTTCAAAAGAAGGAACGTAGTCCTGCAACTTGACTTGGTATATGTTCCATGGAATATGGTTTGTCAGTGTAAGAGATAAGAGTAAAAACACAGAAAGTGCTCTTTTCACCCGATCTCAGATTTGTGCTGATGGGAGAGCAGACTAGAGGGGTGGCAAGCCTGTTGGTCCAGGAGCCAGCACACCACCAGCAGCTGCCCCTCCGAGGGATGCAGAGTAGGTTTTGTGTACCTTGGAACCAGAACCAATCCAAGCTAACGTCGCAAATCTGGAAGGACCCTCCTGCCCCATTTTTGACCCTCCTTCCCCTCATACTCCCAAAGTCTTCTAGACACATCACATTGGGGCTGGAAGGGACAAGGGTACCAAGCTTGATGAAAAAATAGGATCTGCTGCACTCAGCCACACTGGGTGTATGATCCCATGGCACTTCCTAACACTGAACTTCATTTTAGACATCTTATTATTTTCTGATTAGGAAAGCCATACAAACTCACCAAAAATATTCAAGCATTTCACCATAATAGAATGCAGAATTCAGAAGTTCCTCAATACCTTCTCCCACTGTGATTAAGAGTTGAGTGAAATGCTCTAGGTAAATCTGACATAGTTACAGTTGTGTGTTAAGTGATACAGTCAGGAAGAAAGAAGAATGGAACCCAAAGGATGGCAGGATTTGGAGAAATTGTGATGTTAAATTTCTTCACTTTCATGTACCTTACCTTCAGTGTTTAGACTGCAGAAGGACGGAATCCTGGGGATGTTTCACCCAAATGCACACTCCTGGATCCAACATTTACCCTGAGTTTCTGTCTCTTTGATGAGCTAAGAAACAAGAAGGAAAAATACAGACCGCTTAACCTTCTCCCTTGAGCCTAGACCAACCCTCTGTGCAGGCACACATCTCCTCTCCTCAGCACCCCATCCTGCTCCTTGGGCCCGCAGTGCATCAGAAGTTCCAACTGCCCAGGCTCCAAAAGCTCCTTCCAAAGCCAACTGTCAAGAAGGACCTCTCAAATCTTCGTGTTGCAGGCCCTCTCTGCCTTGGGATTCCTCCTTCCAAACTCCACGGAGACTGCCGACGGTTGGTGATGGACTGGTTGCTGTACTGAGTTAAACTCAGTGACACAGTGATTGACTCCACCAACATTTATTAAGGACGTAATATGTGCAGATTCAGTGTGCTAGGAGCTCAGACAGAGACAGACAGAACTCCTGCCTTCTCGAACCCTAGAGGTCAAGCGAAGAGAGATGTGAGCAGAAGCCTGGAGACTGGGACAGAGGACCAACAGGGGTTGCCAGGGGCTGAATGTGTGACCCCTGAATCCATATGTTGAAGCCTTAACCCCCAATGTGATGGTGTTAGGGGTGAGGCCTTTGGGAGGAGACTGGGCTTAGATTAGATCATGAGGATGGGGCCCCGTGATGCAGTTAGGGCCCTTAGAAGAAGAGGAAAAGACAAGACCACACACACACACCCTCACACTCTTGCACCAGGAAAGGCCCCGTGAGGACGCAGCAAGAGGATAGGTGTCTACAAGCCAGGAGGCGAGGCCTCACCAAGAACCAAATGTGCTGGTTCCTGGGATTTGGCAATATTTGGAGATGAGGGAATCTTCTGGGAACATTTCCTATCACATATACTTACTCAAGGATCACTGTCAAAAGAGGGATCTAGGACCTCCTGTAGAACCCAAATCTTTATTTTTGATTGAGAAAGGAGTAAGGGAGAAAGAGCCGATGGTAAATGCACTTTCAATTGCTTGACAGGGCACAGAATTCAATACCTTATACATTTTCATTTTTAGTCCTATGCCGTTCATGTTTTAACCAACAGAATGCAAAAGCACTGTCTGTCTGAGAGTCAGAAACCTTGGGAAGAGTTTGGATACTTGAGAGATACTGTCAATCCATTTCTTTGATCTAGGCTATGGCCACGATCTGTTTCCAAGTATCATGGCTGGAGCCCAGTGGCTGCTACTGTCTTGGAAAATAAAATACAGCAGTTGTCTGAGGTGTCTCCACTCTGAACGAGGGCTCTCCGTGTCCAGACGTTCACAGAACCCCCTGGCTTCTAAGTTCTCATGCAGATGTAGGTTCTTTCAAGTGCTTTCAACCCACTGAATACATGATTTAGTACTTCGGAAAGCTCAGGAGTTGAGGTTTTGGAAATCTCAACTGTGCTGTTAGAAAACTCTCATCCCTTCGCAGAGAAAACACCCAGACATCGTCTTTCAACCTCTGGGGATCACTGGGTTCTGGGAAAGGCTGTGAAAATGATTCTAAAACCTTGCTCTTAGGAGCAGCTGCTCTGTGCACAAATATTAGACCTATGTTGATTAAAGAAATGTCAGCAATTACTTTGGGTAGATAAGCAGTACAAAGTGTACCGCTTTTTCAGTGTACAAAAATTCAGACTTTCAGTGTCTGAAGGCATGCAAGACAGAGGGAAAACCCATCCTAAACCTGACTAAATAAAAAACCGAATTAATTTGCTCGTCTAAGCTGAAAACTTCCGAAGTAGAACTGGCTTCGGGTCTGAGGGTCACGGCAGTCAGTAGCATCAGGAGCTGCCCTGACTTCTCCCACGTTACTCTTCACGTGCTAACACAATGGAGTCAGTGGTTTTGTCCCCAGCATCGTCGTGGGGCTCAGTTCCAATGGCAAACAAGCTTCTCTCTTCCAGAATCCACAGTCGGAAGTCTCACTGCATCTCTTTGGCTGTGCTTGAGCAAGTTGCCCGCCGTGAGAGCGTGAGGATGCGCCGCTCTCTCTGGTGGGGCCTGGAGAGTTCGGAACAGATCCTGGGCTGTATCCTCCATCCCGGAGTTGGGAATGGGATCCCGGGCTGTATCCTCCATCCTGGAGTTGGGAACGGGATCCCGGGCTGTATCCTCCATCCTGGAGTTGGGAATGGGATCCCGGGCTGGGGGCACATGGACTAAGAATGGATGATTTTGCAGACCTTTCGCTACCGAAGGTATAGTTACCAGAGGAGGCCTAGAGATGCCCCAGAACAAAGAGACGTATCCACTACTCTTTCCAAACACATAAATTATGGGGTTGCTGTTACTGTTGCAGAGGAGGCTTCACTGAACAAAAGGAGACTTTACAGAAGGGTTCACTGAAGGTTTCCTTTAGGTAGTTGTCTCCAAATGCAGCTCATCACATGTTTAGTGATCACTGATGCTTCAGTAGAAAGGCTGAAGGAAGGAACACTCAAAGCTAAAATGTAAGAGCCACTGTCAATTGGGAATCAATCAAGAAAGAAAGAAAACAAACTTGAAATGGTAGGTTAGTGAACTGAAAAATGGGATTTGATTTACATAAAACTTCTCACAAACATGTCTATGCAGGAAGCAAGGCAATATATATTGAGGAAAAATGCACTTAGTTAGGAATATGTTCATGATGGTCCTAGTTCTCCTAAGGAAGCAAAATCATTCTGTGAGCTTTAGGTGCCCTGAAAGCAGGTGGTGAAAGGGTTTCCTACATAGCACCACCCAGTCTTTGACTAGTCAACCACCGAGATGACAGCTGCCTACCTGTTTGAGACACCTATTACCATTAGGGATTTCCTGGGGCACCTGAGAACCCAGAGATAGTTCTTGAGATTGGTTCTTGTGTTGACTGTTACGATCTACATTAAGAGTGCAGGTGGGATTTGCAGTTCAGGACATTCTAATTACTGATTGGCCACTGACTGTGTATGAAGGCTCCCATTACCATTTACAAGTCATCTAAGTCGATGCTCATTTGTTTGGGGATGTTTTAGCCCCATTATAATAGAAACTGCTATTGTGCTACTTTACTAGTTTATTTATTTTTGTCATTGTTTATATTTAGTCACTACATTGTTTGGCACATCCAGCTCATGCTAACAAATCGTGACTTTTATTATTACATAATGCCTGCTTTCATCTGATTTAGAGCCACTGGTCCTAAATTCTCCATTGTCTGATACTAATATCACCTCATCTTTCTTTCTGTTTGCATCTGCTAACATCTGTTTGCTTGCTCCTTTATTTTCAACGTTACCACCTTGTTAGAAGGGTTTTTTGGAAACAACACATACCTGTTTTGTTTTTTTTTAAAACACAGTCTGACAACCTCTGGTTTTAATAGAGCAATTTACCTCGTTCACATTTAGTGTGATAACGAATGTGCTTATTTTATTCCTCAGTCATACTTTATGATCCTTGTGTGTTACACTTTACTCTGTCTTCTTTTTCCTTTTCCTCATTTTGGGTGGTTTGATTTCATTAACTTTCACTCCCATTTTTTCTTTTGTTAATTTGGTGTTTCTGAGCTTTTCCATTGAGCTGGTAACTATCCACCCATTCCTCACACTCAGAATTCATACACATTTTCCAACTGTTGGATGAAAACCAGAAACCAAAATACTCTATTCCCTCATTTCTCCCTTCGCACAAAGCAAATAAGATTAAAAAAAAAAAAATTGGAATCTTCTACTCTGTTCCTTTCTTGTAACTCCTAGTTTTTGTTGAGACAGTTTAGCATTTTCAGTGCAAAAATATTATTAGATTTTCCTTTGCAGCCTACCTTTTCTCTCCTAAAACAATATAATCCACCTTTTATTACAAATGTTCAACCTTTATTAATATTAATTTGGAATTAACGCTACAGGATGCAAACGTCATTGCTACCCAGTGTTTCTTCTCTTATTTACCTTCTCCTTTCTTGAAGTTGGCAGCCAGTAGAAGGCTGACACTCAAGTTTGTTTGTTTTGAAAGTTCGCTCTGCTTTTCACTTGAATCTTTGTAAAGCACTCACTGCCACCGTCCACTTGTCATCCTCACGACTTGGTGGATATGGGACAGTAGGTATTATCATCCCCATTTACTGGAGAGAAAACTGAAGCACAATCACACCTTGATGCCACATACCCTCACCCCACCCTCCAAACGCTTTGCTAAAAGGAGTTCTTCATTTTGTCCAAAGTAGTCTCTGAGGCCGTCCACGTATTAAGGATAAATACCAGGATCTCAACAAAATACACTTTAAGTAAAAGAGACTGCTGTCCCAATAGGAATACTAGGATAATTGATATGCAGTAATTGAGTTTAGCAAAGCTTATATAAAAGAGGCAAAATAAACAGAACATTAATTTTCTTCAAAATCATTTATTTCCTTGCATCACATTTTTTCGTGTCTCTTCAGAAGGAGGAATTGTTTTTTCTGAACCGTGTTTCTTTGTGCTAGTAGGTGCCAGAGAGTGGATGAGGTGGGCGGGGCAGGGTGGAGAGGGCAGGATGGGGTAGGGTAGGGTGGGCTGGGGGGGTGAAGAGGTCTCTGGGGGCTCCCTTCCCTCAGTATCTCATTTGCCCCAGAAGGCAATGATGTGCTGTGATTTCATTCATCCGTTCACTTACTCATTCATCTATTCACTCAATAGACATCTCTGAACTGGGCTAGGAGTCGGAATGCAGGGACACACGAGCCCATCCTTGCTACGGAGAAGCTCACAGTCTGATAGGGAAGCAGACAAGAAAATTGAAGTCCCCGAACCCTGCGGGCTGCACTGTTTCTGAAGGTCACGGAAGACGGGCTGCCCCCGCACCCCTGACATCAGCGGAGGCCTGAACCCAGCCTCTCCCCTGCTCTGGAGCACCCCCAAGGCTGTGCCAGCTGGCGGCGGGTCACTGGCTGCCTTTGTCTAGGCTGGCTTTGCACACCGTCCTTAAAGAAAGGTTCTGGAACAACTATGCAAATTTGGGTCAGGGAGTCATGCAGGAGAAGTTGTCAGGCCCAGTCCACACCATCTCCCCGGGAGGTGCGGGCAGCCGCCCTGCCCTGTGCTCAGTGCCCAGATCATGTCCTTACCTCTCGGGTCTCAGGTGAAAGCTGCGCGGCTGGAAGATGCTACAGCAAAAGACTGTCGGCTTCTGCCCCCGCTCCCATGCCTTTGCTGGACCAGTCAGCCCGCCCTGGGATTTCTGGGGTGCTCTCCCCCTCCACATACACACATTAAAAAGCCAAAACACCAAATTCTCACTTGTCCTCATCTTTGCCTCTTGCTGCTGCTGTTTCCTCATATTCGAGGGGCCACATGTTGAGAATCCTCTTCTTAGATCGATGCCATCACGTGATTGCAAAACAACCCCCCCCCCAGAGTGGAGTATCTGCATCCTCATGGACGCCCACCTGTTGATTCACTGTCAGTCTTGCCAAAATGAACATCATTCTGGAACTTTCCAGAGCAACCCTTAGGGCACCGTTCCAAGTGCTCACTGAACACCCCCGGCGTTCTCCTGTTCCCTGCTCGGAGCCGTGTCTGCACTCAGTGACAGGAGGAGGGCACTTTCTCTTCCCTCCCAAGAACAGTGCCTGAAACCTAAGTTTTCCTCAGACCAGTCAGAAGAAGAAACAACCCATCTCATTGATTTAGTACTTTTAAAAGAAAAACGCATCAGGCTTCTCCTCAACTCTCTGAGCCTCGGGGCAGGCTGGTTACAATTTGCCAACACCCTCTAGGACTGTTCGTTATTAGTTTCTAGTTTAAAACTTTCACTTCTTGGATTCCCAGAGATCAGGTAAACCAAGTGAACAGTTCCAAACTCAGTCCTGGCGACTTCCTGGGAAATGAGGAAGGCACACCAAGTGTTCTGAAAAGCCAAGGTGGTTTCTACCCATCATAACTCTTCCTTTTTAAGTCCCTGCACGAAACAGTCTAGTCGGTTTTGAAACATCCAGTCTGAGGTGGTTCGGCTTCATGAGACATGTGAGCATGGTCCTCTTGTGCCTTCACGGCTGGAAACACGATCGTTCACCGTGAGGCCATCACCGCCTCACCTGCCAAGCTGCTAGAATATTTATTCCTGCAGCGGAAATGGTAAGAGGTCCGTGACTTTTCACCTTTAGAAAATGAGTTTCCATGGTAACAAAAACACGATGGACCATTCGCAGTTCAAAACAAACCAAAGCAAAACAAGCCTGAAGTCCAGGCGCTGCCAGAAAGTCCAAACTTTGCCAGAAAGATCTACCCCACAACCAAACCACCATTTATAGAAACTCAGCAACCCGAGTCCCGAACAGTGGTGGTCCCGGGAGCTGAGTGCCTGCAGCTCTGCTTTGCTGAAACACTTGAAATTAACATTTCAGTTCCATGCCTTCGCCTTCCACTGTATGGCAGGTGACTTTCAAATAACGTGAAAAGGAGGGAATAATTGGCTGATGGGAGATGGAGAAAACAATCGAGGTGCCTGCAGACCCTGCAGACCTCGCTTTCCCCAAAGCCCAGGTCTGTTAAGGAAAGATGCTGAATCTGAAGCTCCCATCCTTGGGGTTGCTTTTCTTTGTGCTAGTTAATTACACCGTTCGGGCCAAATGAAGCACACGTTTTACAGACTCCTGTTTCTCACCGAGGAGGGAGAAAGTGATCTATTTGCAGGAGTTATATATTTTTTTCAGGCACTTTATGGAGACACCCCAGCCCCCCTTGGCTGCTGACTGTAAAATAAGAAAACTATTACCCAGCTGGGGTAACAATAGGCTCCCACAGTGCTTTTCTGCTCAGCCCACAGCTGCAGGGAAAGTGGAAACTCAGCAGCGGGGTAACATTCTTTCCTTACAGCCTGTTTCTATGGGCAAGGAGCCCTCCCACTGATCCAATGTATTTTCTATGCAAAACTGCAGAAGAAGTGACATTTTAAAAGTTTTGACCTTTGTGTTTTTTTTGCATGAACCGAGGCATACATTTTTTAAACCTTCTGACAGGGTGTCTGTTAGAAACGGCAATAGCCATTACTGTAATAATAAAATGTTTCAAAATTTGAAAATTCTATATTGAATATAATGCACAGATAACCTTTGTCTGGAGAATGATAGTGATGTGGGTCTTGGAACCACTTCTTCGTTGTTCCAGGAAAACAGATTATGACAGATTTCAGGCATATTTAGGAAACAATATCGCTGGACGCGATGTTTTCATTTGCTAATTTAAGACTTTTGTGATTTTTTTTCCCCCAAAAAAGGATTTGGAAGAGTTTTGCATTTATACTATAGGGTGTTTCCACTTAATACTAACAGTCATGTTATTTGTTCAGAAAAAAACGTTCTTTGCATAACAAAAATATTATTAAAAAAATTTAGTTTTGCACATCAATATATTTAGGATTTGGGGGGAGAAAAGTTTAAATCTTATTTGAATCTAAAACTTCTCCATTCAGAAAAAAAGAGGAAAACAAAATAACCAAGGGACTAATGCCAAGGAGAACGTTCTTTAAAAGACCTTCCAATTAGCAAGGGACATGAATGGAGGAGACAAAAAGCTCAAATACAAAAATATAAAGAAAGAAAATTGGAGCAAATGAGATGTTGAATTACTTGCAACAAAAGATGGGTGAGTGGGAGATGGATTCTTAAGTGAAAGGGTTATGTGGCTTTTGAGTGCCAGACCAGACCTCCAGAGACCAGGTGCGGGATCCATCGGACCAGGGTCGTGCCGCGTTCCTTGCAGTCCCTAATTTGTCCTCCGATCAACTGTAGCTTTTATTTTGAAGGCTGGAAGATTTTCGGGGTTAAATGGGAGCTTGGAAAAGAGTGTGCTGGCCCCTCCTTGGCTGCTCGGAAGCTGACAAGCTCAACGTGACTGGATACTCCAGGGAGGGGCCCACGTTCTGAGCACAGATGAGGCTCCAGGAAACTGGCGCTGGGTTTGAATCCTCTTTCTCTACTTCTGGCTCTGGCTGACCACTTAACTCTTTAGTCTATCCTCAGAAATGGAGGCAATAACAATCAAGACATCAGACAGCTGATCCCTGGCTAATTGGTGAGTCGCTATGAATTGCTAATTTAATTCCGAGGATGAACTTTTAGATGGGATTGCTTTCTCTAACTCACAAAGTTGTTAAAATCCTGCAGATAACTAGAGCGTGCTTCCATTTTAAAAATTCAGATCATATCTATGGCACTCAAACCATTTGTTAATCTCACTCGATTAAATAAAAAAGCAGTCAAGCTGGGGCCAAATGTTGCATGATATATGAGAAAAATCTTTTTATGATAGAAAGGGAAGCATGTTAGAATTATGCTGACATGTTCTTAACCCATGGTACTATTTAGAAGTTCAGATCGTGGAATTTTAGAGCTAGAAATACTAAGTTCATCTAGTCCAAATCCTCTGTTTTTCACAGATATAGAAGCCGAGGCTCAGAGAGCTTAAGTGACTTACCCAAAGTCACAGAGACATGAGCAGAGGTAGCCCATCTCCTCTGTCCCTTTCCCCAACGCACTGGGAGGTCTCCTCCCCCTCCCTCCTCCTCCCCTCTCCCCTCCCCCTCCCTCCTCCTCCCCTCCCTCCCTCCCCCTCCCTCCCCCTCCCCTCCCTCCCTCCCCCTCCCTCCCCCTCCCCCTCCCCCCTCCTCCCCTCTCCCCTCCCCCTCCCTCCTCCTCCCCTCTCCCCCTCCCCCTCCCTCCTCCTCCCCCTCCCCTCCCTCCTCCTCCCCTCTCCCCCTCCCCCTCTCTCCTACTCCCCCTTCTTCTCCTCCTTCTCATCCTCCTCCCTCTCCTTTCCCACCCGCCTTTTCCCCCTCCTCCCCTCCCTCTCCTCCCCCTCCTCCCTCTTCACCCCCACTTATTATTATTTCGATAAAACTTCAATCACAGCTACAGATTTCAGGCTGAGCTGGACTAGTGATTCTTTCCTTACACCCAGTGTCTGAGCCCTTGCCATCTCGGCCCATTGGTCTTGGCGACATCTCTTGGCATGCACCTTTCCTTCCAAGAGTGCATCCGCAGAATAATACCTGTTAGAAAAGGCCTCTCTGAAAGGCAGGTTCAGGATGCTGTGAAGGCTGTAGAGATGGGGTCAGAGGGTGCTGCTCACTGGCTTTTTAACGACCGGCCGGAGCCGCACAGCTGGGATTGCCAGAACAGGGACGGTCGCGCAGGTAGATCTCGGGAGCCGAATCCTCACTGCTTCTGATTGTCACACCACAAAGACAAATTTGAAACATATGATTTCTTGAATTGCACAGTCTCTCCTGTTAACACGAGGATGAAAAAGGACACAAATGATGGTGATTAACCCAGTTAGTCTCTCCATCAAGTGCTCAGGGGACCCCTGGCTGCCCTGACTCGGTGAAGAGGGTCATCTGCGGATGGGGCTTTGGGCTGAGAGGGCTGACCTTCCCCCGCAGGGGCCGTGGGATGGGTGAGGGACTCAGCGCAGGCCCAGGTTCTGGCCGGTCCAGAAGAGAAGGAAGGAACCAAGCAGATGGAAATATGCACACCACAGGCAAGGACATTTCAAACCAGACCAGGACACAAACCCTTCAGAGTGGGGATGCTACCTGGGACCATTTCTCTGCTCACCAGCAGGGGTTGATGGGTTCGCTGGATAAAGGAAGTTTTAGCTGATGACTCTTAGGGGGTCTTCAGGAGTCTCTATGGGAATTTTCATGGGGTGGGGCATGGCCTTTATACCACACAGGGAGATGCAAGTGTAACAAAACTTACGTTATCCCCGGAAGGAAGAAACCTGCCCTTCGGAGATTTAAGAATAGACAAAGAGGATGTGATTTGTCCTCACGAAGAAAAATAGATGGTAAGTATTTTCTTAAGGAATTATTCCAAAAATTATATCTGACTTGTGAATGATTGTGAGTCTTAAGCACACACTGGGAAAAATAAGCTCTGTCTTGGGATCATGCATTTATCTTTTAAAGCGAGTGTCATTTTATTAAACTCCTGCTTTTTAAAATTTGTTCTGGGCTGCCTTTTCAGAGCCTGTTGGTAAGTGCAGACAGGCAGGCTAGCACCAGACTGGACATCGTTTTTAACCAAAGCGAAACAAGAGCCCTTGTCTTCAAATTGTGGAAAGGCATCTTTAGAAAGCAGGGCAGGGAGACGCAGGGAGCAAAGGCACGTCCCACATCTGGGTCCCCAGCACCCGACTCACTGAAAGTGGCCTCGGGAGTGTCTCTGGTCCTGAGGTATGGGAGTCCGCCTCCTGCGATGCTCAGATCTCTAAGGACCCCTATAGAGAAAATAAAAACATACATTTTTGCAGCGGAATAGCTTCTGGAAGGAGGAAGCACTGTCCACAGTTACCCGCACTGTCCATCTGGCCAAAGCATCGTATTTGTAGAACATGCTTAGGGACAGGCGTTCTCGAGAGCTTCCTAGGGAAAAGCCAACACTGCAGATTTCAGGGCCAACGAATGAATGGTATCGAAAGTTGAGGGTCTTCTACGCTTAATACAAAACGTGTTCACAATTCCTCTGTACCTCCTCTGCTGGCTGCTAACACCTTTGCGGGACACAAAGGGCCAGGCATGCGTGTTAGGGAGGCTGGTTACAGAAATTAGTCCCATGCACTAAACTGGGGGAAATTTTAATGCAAACCGGAGCCAATGATTTGGCTTGTGGGCTGATCGTTATTCAAGTACAGAGTGAAAAGCTGCAAATGTATAAACTGCGCTTTAATCAGATTTTGTGTGTCACTAGCTCATGGGGCAGAAAAAGGTCTCCAAGGATTATGAGCACAGACGAGAACGTGGGCTCTGACGTCTGCCGACAGCGCAGCCGCCACTGCGGGGCGAGACGTCTCCTCCCCAGGTGGGTCTCTCAGCCTCCGTCTCTGTCTCTCTCTCCTTTGGTCTTTCCCGAAGTTGGGCTATTTGTTGAACCTACGTAGGTTTTTCTTCCTCCAGATAGACTCATGTTCGCTAAAGCCTCTGCTCTGGTGGGTGGCACGTCCTACCTTGGGAACAATGAATATCAGCAGTCGACGTCATTGAGGGCCCCTGGGTGTGATCCCCCCTCTCTGCCCCCCGCCCTGTGCAGCTGGCACTGTTGGTAGCCCCCCTTTATAAACGGGGAGCCTGAGGCTTGGAGAGCAAGGCTGTCTCCTAAATAGAGTTTCTGGAGGAGAACCTGAGCCTCAGCATCTACAGAGAGTCCCTTTCAACTATCTGGGGTCCAGACCAGCATCGCTCTGCTTTCAACAACCGTATTTGCAATATCACTGTTAGAACTACACACGGAATTAAGATATTTTAAAAATCCACCTAAGGATGAGTGTCCGCTTTGAAAACTCCACTGATCAAAGCCACACAAGTGCGTCCTCCTCCATAACTAGTCCCTGAAAAGTTCATTCAAAGTTCATCGAGGCAGGAGGGAAATCTCTTTTAGTTGCCAGGTGAAGTGGGAACTGCTTGTATAATTATTTGAAATTAGTCTTCTAAGGGAGAGCATTGACTGAGGATCAGATCTTGGGGTTTTCTCTGGTGTTAACGTATGTCGTTTTCTTCCTTTCTGTTCTCCCACGTAAATAAGAATATTAAAAAGACTACACCAGAATCCATTCAAAAATGGCTCAGTATTTTCACACATGAGAGAGTTTGACCTCCATCAGTAAACAGCAAAAGGTCAGGGGTCCATCTTTTCATTCATAGAATCCCTTATACTATCCTCATGAATTTACTCACGTTAATAATCAATTAATTAATTCAACAAATATTTATGGAGTGTCTGACAGAAGATTCTAGAGATTTTGCTAGATTCTCAGAGTACAGCAGTACATAAAACAGTTTCTATCTGATTCATCTTCATCGCCTGTTTATATATTTCTCCTTGAGCTCTGATGGTCCAATTAGAAATTCAGTCTTGCCTTTCCTCCCTCTCCAGTTTGTAGAAAAGTTTATTAAATTAAAAATAGTTTAATTCTATTACCCCAGATGCACAAGGTATTAATTTAAAAGTGGGGTGCTAACGTGGATGGTATTCACTCAGTTCATTTATTCAGTTGACTACATTTAAATGTGTTTGGTTCCCTAAAGTCACAACATTTGTCGGGTCCGGACTCAGAAAGCCCGTCCCAGGGGCCCCTGCTCCCCACTCGGTGGTTCTCGCTTTATTAACAGCACGTAACCCAGAGCATCAACCCAACGGCTGGACCGTCTCCCACCAAAGGCTCAGCTTGGAAATAGTCTTGCTCATCAAATCCCTCCTCTCAGGACTTTCCCTGTGAAGTTCCCAGGCGACCAGGACAGCGGGCAGAAGGCAATGAGGTTGCGGGGTCGGGAAGGGGTCCCGCCAGCCCAGCTGTGAAGGGTAGGCCAGCGGGGCGGCAGGGGGGTCGGGGGAAGGTTGCTGAGAAGAGGGGGCACCGAGGAGGAAGCAGCAGCTGCGGGAGGTACTGTGCTGGGTGCCCCCAGGCACGGCGGGGTCCCCCCACCCATCACCTGGGAGGTGGGCACTGGGTGTGCCCACGTCCAGTGGCAACAACCCCCAGTCCACGCCTGAACCACCTTGGGTGCGTCTCTGTTGGATGTGTTGTGCCTGTGAGATTTTCTACCCGCAGACTTCGGGAAGCAATGAGCTTTTCTTTTCATCTTCTTTTTCATATTTTTTATGGTCACGTCTTTTCAATGACCTCCATGAAGGGGGTTTGCGCTGGGGCGTGAGAGGGGCACAGCCGGGAGACAGGGGAGGGACCCGTCTCACCGTTTATGGAGGCGTTTGTGTCATCGCTGCTGTATCTTTATTATAATCGACACCAGGCCCTAGACGAGAGGATTCTGAGCTTCAGGTGGAGACCTCAGGGCAGGGGGTGTGGTAGCTCCATCACATGCCTCTCTCTTTCCCATGGCAGGTCAGGAAGGAAATGACCTGCCATGAAGGAAAGAAGAATTAAGGAAAGAATGAAGGAAAATGCCTGAATGTAGACCTAGACATTGGGTTGACCTTTAAGAATAAAAGAAAAAGAATTCCAGGAGGCCAGGCACACTCCGCAGTGACAACCGGCAGGAACCAAGCCTCCTTCTGCAGGTGACCCCCCGGGGGTCTTTCTGGCCGTGTGTGTCCGCGGAAGCAGACCTCAGCCTCTCAGGGGCGACGGTGCAGGTCAGGCCATGGTAGCAGGTCAGGGAAGGAGGGGGATGGGGAACAGGGCAGGGGGCACGGGGCCGCGGGGCATCCCTGGCTCCCCAAAGCCGCCCCCCTCCACCACTGGAGTGAATCCTGCACTCCTGTGTCGTAAATGAGAATTCAGTCCGGGAGCGAATACTTATAGAGCCTCGTGGCCTGGAGTGCATTGGTCCTGACTCGTGCCCGTCCACCGTGACCCTGGCAGGGGCCCAGTAAGGGTTTCTGAAGAAGGAGCACCTGTGCTGAGCTCGGAAGGTTGCGGAGCACGTGAGGAGCCGGGCGGGCAGGAAGGACACCTTCGCCAGGTGGGAGGAGCGGGGCGAGCGAGCGCACGGACCCTCGCAGGTGGGACGAAGGTGCTGGGAGGGGCTCGGGAAGGAGGCGCGTGGTGCAGGACGGGAGGCTGGCTGCAGGTGAGGCCGGAGCTTCTCTCGCTGTGCTCCGGCCGGGGAGGGCGGTGGGCAGGCCGGCCTCCGGCAGCGGGTGAGGAAGGGGGACGGGAGGCAGGGAGGCCCTGAAGCATCGTGAGAAACCAGCGAAACAGGCGTGTGGGCTGGGGTGGGAGAAGAAAGAGGATGGAGCCTGGGGCTTCCCGCCGAGTCCCCGGGAGGGGAGTCATGAAGGAATTCAGGGTCCATAGACGGAGTGTGTGTTTTTGTAGGAAACAATGAGAGAATAATAATTCTATTTTCGCCCAAAATACAATGAAAACATTTCCGGTCCTGTTCTATTTGCTTAGCCAGATACCGTTTGAATTAATTTCCTAGGGCGGCCGTGACAAAGCACCACAGACCGGGTGGCTTAAACAACAGAAATCTGTTGTCTCACAGTCTGGAGGCTGGAGGCTGAGATCAAGGTGTCTGCAGGTCTGCTGCAAGGGGCGACCTGCCCCAGGCTCCCCCTGCCCACCCCCCGCCTCTGCGGGCTCCTGGCAGCCCTGGGCATCCCCTGGCTTGTAGACACATCACCCCCAGCTCTGCCTTCACCTTCACATGCTGCTCCCCCGTGTGTGCATCTGTGTCCTTTCCATACGGACCCCAGCCTTCTTGGATCAGGGGCCCACCTGCCCCAGCATGACCTCATCTTGACCAACTACATCTGCAACGACCTCATTTCCAGATAAGGCTGCATCTCAGGTACTGAGGACTTCAACATATCATTTTGGGAGGACGCAGTTCAACCTGTATCACTGTGCTTTTAGGGGCTAAAAGTTTATGTTATTTAAAAGCAAGTCCAAGTTTCTTGTTTCCCTACAACCATGACCTCAGAGGGGACATATTTTGTAAATCCTGCTCCAAATATCAACCAGGGGAAGCCATCAAGTCGTGAAAAAAATGCTTATTCCCTGTGCCAGCCTGAGTTGGCCAATGTCTGAGACGTTGCTGGACATCTGGGGTTCAAGTTGCAGGTTGGATGGCTTCCCGGACTGATGGACAATGGGGGGACCGCACAGACAGACCGCCTGGCCTCCTCACCCCAGACGGACTGCCAAAGAGGCTACTTGCTCAGCAACGCCACCGAAGAGCGAGGGGAAGGGGACCCAAAGAGAGCGCCACAGAGCTGTGCCTTGGACGAACGGAATGGCCCAGGTGGGGCAGGGCCATCAGGACACGCAAAGATGCTGCCTGGCGCTCGCCTGCTTCGTTTTATTTCTGTTGCCTCTCCGCGGGGTTCGTTCAAGGTCAGTGGTGGCTGAGGTACTTTAGCCCAAGTGGATGAGGGCGAACAGTGTGTCCTTCTGTCCAAGGCAGGCCGCGGGGATGGGCGTAGGGTAGACGGCAGCTGAGAGCTCAGCTGTCCGAGATTCGGAGAGGCGAGGCCCGCAATCAGCCGGCCTCCCGGATCGGCCTGTCTTCTCCCCGGAGCAGTCTCCATCATGTTAGGATCAGACTTGCAGTCAAGGGTGGCACAGCAAACCCTCTGGGAGCACAGCACCCCCTGAAATCATGGCGAGGCGAGATGCAAAGCGAGCAATTAACCAGGAAAAAATATCCAAGGAGCTACCGGGAAAATCGTTAAAGCACAGAAACACAAGCAGGATAATTACACAAAATGCCTCCACCATCTCCGAGGAAAAGAGGGGCTTAGAATGGATGGTAACAGCTGGATTTCACCCTCCGATCACAGCAATCGGATGTTTCGAGGAATACATTTTCTTTAAGATGGAAATATATTTCAGTCTTTGTGGGGAGGCACATGTAACACTGAGGGATTTTACGCGAGCGGAGAAAGTTTCCTTACGGAAGACAAGGCACACTGAGCCTTGTGCTGTGGATTTGGGACACAAAAGGAGAGGTTTTGTTCACTGCAATCTGTTTGGTTTCTGTGAGTGGGAGGTGAGGTATTCCCACAAATCTGGCAATGTGATGGGCTGCAGAGCCAGCTTCTTCTGTTTGGTTTTGGTTTCGATTTGGGGTTACTTCCCAACCCCCTGCCACCCCGCCCCAAGCAACTCCACAACCCCCAAGTCTTGAGCAAAGCACTGCTGCCGTATAGACTCACAATACACAAATCACCTGCCCTCAAGGGATCTTCAGGCTAGGAGGAGTGGCAAACAGGTGCCCAAGTAAACACATTACAGAGCTCAAAACAGGAGAAGATGATGATACTGGACATGAAGAAATGATGAGACCAGGATGGAAAGGAGTCTTTTTTTTCTCAGTCTAAATTTGTATTTAACCCCTATTTTACATTAGAGGTAACCACTCCAAATCCCCCTGATAGCAACAGCCTATAGAAAATGCAGTGAGATCTTAGGGATTTATCTGCAGTGGTTTTGCACAGTTGAGTCACTCAGGGGCATTCTGTCAATTAATTTTTTTTCTAACGGGGAAACAAACATCTCTGAAGGTATTATTTTATTTGCATGTTTTCCAGCATATTATTTTTAACACTCCTGGAAATAACATATCAAACACAAAACACATTCATAAAAAATCATAGCTCTGCTCTAAGCCTTTTAGTAGAAAATAGCTAAATTTAACATCTAGAGAAATCGTGAACTAATAAAATATTTGAATGGTCATAAACAGTATTTGAATAATATATTATTTCATACATAAGTTTCAGAAGTTTAAAATTTTCTTTGGATCAAGACTTGTTTAGATATTAAGCCATGTACCAAAATTGACCTAATCATATGTAATCCCCATTTAAGACTAATGAATTAAATTAGGGTCTCATACTTTAAGGTTATTATATTAACCATAAAATTGCCATATTGTCTAGGTCAAAAATGTTTTGATATTGCCAGATGAACTTGACTTAACTTGATATTTATATAGACAGATTATGGACTGATTCAAATACACATAAAGGAAACACTTCTAATAGGCCCAATTTAAGATTTTGTGCCAGTTGATAAAAAATCTACAATAAAAGATACTTCTGGGTAGATATGGAATTCTATGAACGCATATAATAGCTCTTATACTGCAATTGATGGATGTTTCCTTATGCCGAAGAATACTATTCCCTACTCTGAATATCTCTTAAATCCTAGAACAAACAGGGTTCAGACTTTTTTTCTCATGTTTCCCTCTCACTTGAAATATGGTCAACAGCTCTCTGCTGTCATCAAACTCCACTTTGTCATTCACTACGACGACATCATAGAAGCCACCCCGGGTGTCTCCCCAAAGATAGGTTGAAATCCTAACCCCTGGTACCTGAGAATGCGACCTTATTTGGAAATAGGCTCACAGCAGATGTAGTTAGGGGAGACCCTAGGGTGGCCCTAATTCAATACCCTGTGTCCTAGTAAGAAGACAGAGACCCAAGAAGAAGACAGCTGTGTGAGGAGGGCGCCAGAGATGGGGGTGATGCAGCCACAAGCCCAGGAACACCTGGGGCCCCAGGAGCTGGAAGAGCCACGAAGGACCCTCTCCCGGAGCCTCCGGAGAGAACCCAGCCCTGCTGACTCCTTGATTTCGGACTTGTGGCCTCCAGAACTGTGAGAGAACAAATTTCTGTTGTTGTACGCTGCCTGGTCTGTGGGGATGGGTTACAGCAGCAGGAGGAAACTAGTACAGTCTGCACTGAGGGGTATCACGGGAAGCAAGCCCTAAAAGTTCATTTCCGCACCTCACAGAGATTTGGTTGAAGCCTCATTCCTCTATACCCCTCGGTGCCCACAGGGTTTTGGTAGATGTTGGTACCACAAAAGGCTCTTTTCTCCAGCCAGCTTGTGGGCCACCAGGAGCTGTGGATTCTCCTCACCTCTGGGGCCGGGGGGCTGGCCCAGATGCAACACCTCTGAGGGACAGGGGCCACCCAGGGCTGTGGGCGACCTCATCTGCAAAGCTCAGGGTGTCGGACGTACAGATTCTCACATTTTCTGTGCATCACACTCTGAAAAAGATAGAAGTGCTGTCCAAACAGCTGCTGTGTTTCATCTCATGAACAGTCTTTGCGTTGACTTCTTGGAGGCTTATCTCAGCAGCACACCCTAACTTTCACGTGCATACTTTTTTGGGGTCTTGTTTTAGACGTGCTTTAGAAGGCATTCAAGTTCCTTTAGGGTATAAGGTATAGAATGAATAAATGAATGAATGAATGAAAGCTGAAGAAGAGGCTGAGGTTAGAGCACTTGACACAAGAGCTGCCCTCACAACATCCAGGATGATTGGGCTTCTCATGAAATTCTAATAATCTATTGAGTTTTTCTTTTGTTGGAAGCCTGCAAGTTCAGTGTATTCTATTTATACCGAAATAAAATCCTGCCTTATCTGGGACCATGACAATCACAACTGTCTAGCTTTCTTCTTATTTTTTATGTCATTATCACTAAATAATGTTTGCTGGCACCTACCGTGCCCAAGACACTGTGCTGTGCCTGCAGTATCCAGGGCTGAATAAAAAATGAGTTCCCCATCTCAGCTGTTTACTTGCTAAGTTCTCTGTAGAGAGAAAGGCTCTATATTCAGAATTTTTACAATGAAAAGGAATTAACGTTAGCAACGAACCGCGTGCCAGAGCCAATCCACTCTATAAGTAAATCCTCCCTGTAAGTCCTTTTAATTTTTATTTGATTATAAATAACTTCCTGGGCCAACTGCCAAAGGAAAGCTGTTTGGAGGGAGAAATGGAACAATCCACACGATGAGCTTGCCATGGCTACGACTTTCTGTTTCCATCCGTCAGCCTCCCCCCTAACCCAGAGTTGTCACTTCCACACAGAGGGTTAAAACCGAGTCACAGGGTTGCAGTACAGACCTCCGGTGCTCCGGGTCCTCAAGAGGGAAGGGAGGTGGGGACGGGCAAAGGTGTGTCCTCAGGTCTACGGCAGAGCCATCCGCGTGTCCCCGTCTCATCTCCCCACCCGTGAGCCGTTCGCCCTGGGGGTGAGTGTGGATGTAGGGGATTCAGATCGGGATGCAGAGCGCTGGGTCCGGCCAAGGGACCCCGCTGAGGGCTCTGCTTCGTGGCTCAGGGGTGCTCCCCTGGGGGCCCATTATTTGTAAACTTTAAGTTTAGTGAGCAGATTGCTCACTGCCCACAGCGCAATCACCGTAAGAACAGGGCGAATGAGAAGCTCTCAGTGGGCTCCTTTCCCCCCGGTGGGGCTCTTGATCCCAAGCCAAGTGAGCGAGTTTCTCACACGCGGGACCAAGTCATAACAGTTAAAGAAAAAGAAGGAGCAGCCAGAATCCAGCGACACTTTCAGCCACGTTGGTTCCTGCTGTCAGCGCGCCCTCCCTCGCAGAGCTTCCTCTTCCCCTCTTTGGGGACAATTGTTTCCTTGACTCAGTGACTCTCAACCCCCAGGGCTGCCAGGCTGGACACAGCGGAGCCGCAGACACCCCGTCCCTGGTGGGGACCAGGCAGCAGGGGGGCAACTGAAACCGACGTGGCCGGTGGGCCTTTGTGTCCGGGACCCACCTCGGCCCAGCAGGGCAGAAACGGAGCTAAGTCGGTCTCTGTTCTGATTTACTGCGTTCAGGACATGGAAGTGACCCCAGCCCGGGAGGTCCCGGTGTCATTACGGGAGGTGACTTATCTCCCCTCCCACGCACTGCACCGCCGGGCTCACAGCCACTGCTGGGCTCTTGCCAGAGAGATGATACCGTAAACTAAACATTGTGGCTTGGCCCTTCGGGTCCCCACTTAGTTAGGGGCCGAGAACAACCTGCCAGTTGCTTGTAGAGCCTGTGGGTGCTGGGAGAGGCCATCGGGAGCCGGTGGACACATGCGGACAGAGCCGGCGTAATAGTAATAATGACGCTGATGATGCCCTTACCACGCTCCAGCCCTGTTCTAAGCCCTTCATGCACACTAACTGATTTAATTCTCACAATCACCTTATGTGATTTCCCTCAATTTTCAATTATTACCAGAACCATGAGAGCTCAAAGAACTTGCCTACTCTAACTTAATAAGTAAGTAGAAGCAGGATTTGACCTGGGTGTCCCAGCTCCTAAGTCACGGTTTAAGCGCCACACTAAAAACCCATCTGGCTGCAGCTTCTAACTGGTTCTCATGCATTTAAGCCAAACATTAGAAATAACAGCGATGAAGAAGATGAGAGATGGCAACCACGAGGGAGAACCAGGAAGTTGAGAGCAGTGGAAGAGAACCCAAAATTCAGAGTTATCTCAGTCGATTTCCCAACGCCGGGAAGTCACAGGAGAGCCAGACGGCCAATAACCAGGACCCAAGCTTGGTCTTGGTCCCTCTCAGCTACCTGACCGAGGGCACATCCCCTAATGTCAACAGCTTAACTTTCCTTGTTTATGAACGCCACAGGCTGTATTTTCCAATGAAGTTTACACCAAGAGCATGTGTACATCCCATCTCACATGCTCTCCGCATGTGACTGCCGCCCCTCCCAGTGAGGGGCGGGGTCTGCATCCCCTCCCCTGGGGCTTCTTAGGGCCCCAACCAATGCAGCGGTGCCGGCGCCTTCCCATCCAGGTTATAAAGTGTTTGCACCTTCTGCCTGGTAATCACACACACTCTCTCTCTCTCTCTCATTTTGAAAAAGAAATACATACATTCACATGAAATACAGATCGGGGAGAGAGAGATTTATCACAGTACTTGGCTCACACGTTGTGGGGTCTGGCTTGGCAAGTCCAGGTCTGCAGGGCCAGCCGTCAGACCGGGAACTCAGGCAGGAGCTGGCCCTGCATGGGAATTTCTTCTCCACCCTCAGGGAAACCTCAGTTCTGCTCTTAAGGCCTTTCAACGAATTGGATCAGCCCCCCCAAAATTATCAAGGATAATCGCCTTTAGGTAAGTGCAATTGATTGCAGGTGTTAATTACACCCACAGAATACCTTCACAGCAGCACTGAGGTCAGCGTTCTCAACCGACACCACAGCCCACCCCTGGTCGCATGGCACTCGCAGGCATCTCCTTCAGCCATGCTTCATCTCCAAATGAAGACAACAGCAAAGCCACACGTCTGCCCAGCACGATACAACCGAAAACACGCTCTTTCTCCAGAAAAGGACGGGAGAGTCTTTGGGTGATGTTCACTCTCTTCCTTGACATCCTATGACTTAAATAAGGGAGAAACACTCACACAAACGATAGTTCTGGTTTCTGCAACTGACCATGTGGTTGTAGCTGGTATTTAACACTACTTTCTTTGACTACCCCTTCTGTATTCTTTTTGCAAGCATCTCAGCTGGCCATGGCTCTTTACCCGGTGGGGTGACCCAAACCTTCATCCCCAAAGGTTCTGGGCCATTAGCAGTCCTGCCTGGATTGGGTTGTTGTAGTTTTCCAGTGACCTCAGTCCCAGGACACGGAGATACTTAGAGACGCCTAAGCCACCGCCTGTGCTGCAGACACTCTTCCTCAGCTCCGCTGTGGAGAAGCAGCCAGGGTTCCCCTTGGACGTCGAGATCATGCACGCTGACCAGGCCAGGAGCTCCCTTCTTGCCTGTCGATTCAGAGGCACGAGGAGCCCAAAGTGGCCCGGGTGGCCGGGTCACCCTCCAGCTCGGCAGAGCTTTGTCACGTCTCCTGACGGAAGCCCTCCTCCCTCGGGCGCTCAGACCTCGCGGCTCCTTAATCACCTTGTTAACGGGCCATCTGGGCCAATAACGAGGGCGTCAATTCCACTCCCACCCCTTGACTTCTAGACCGCGAACCCGGCCACGAGAGAAACAGCACCATAGAGTAGACGCTGACTCAGAGCCTGTACGGCCCTCTGGGGAGCTCTGCCCAGCCCTGCAGGGTACTGCCACCCAGCTGGCATTGTAACTGACCCTTCGAAAGGCCACTCCACTGTTCTAACAAGCCAGCTGCCTGAAGATGGTGGGGAGCACGGAGATCGGGGGCCCACACCTCACTTCGGCTGCGAAGTGAGTCCCCTGATCGGAAGCGCTGCCGTGTGGAGTGTCATGGCGGTGGATGGGGCAGTCTGCAAGTCCGTGGAGGGCAGTTTTGGCAGAAGGATTGCACGCAAGGAAGGAAACCCACAACCAAAGTGTCTATTCCAGTAAGATCAAAGCGCTGCTCCATCCATGATGGCAGTGGTCCAGTGTCATCGACCTGTCTCCGGCTGGCTGACAAATCTCCCCAGGGAGTGGTGCCCCATCGGGGACTCAGTGCCAGTGGCTGAGGTCTCCCCCGTCTGGGTTCCAAGCATTGCTGTTTAGACTAGGAGAGAGGACAGCTGCTTAGTGAAACCGCTAAGTGAGGTGTGAAAACCACACGCGAGGAGAAGCAGCTCTGGGGCCTTGGTGCAGCCCGCCCGGGGCATCGCCTGCCCAGGAGCCACCCCACCCACCTTTCCTGCTGTCACAGCCTTGATTTTATTCAGAGTCAGTGAAAATCCCTTGATCTGGGAAGAGGGAAGCTCTCTCCTCAGGTACACGAGATAAACTACGACTTGTGTGAAGCAGTCGAGGGCTCCCCACTGCAAGGGCTTCGCCTGAGGTTCATACGTGGCCCAGTTCTGGTCACGAGGTGCGAGAGAAAGTTGATGACAGGTGTTCTGGGAAATATTTCTTTTCCGGATGAAAAGGCATCTCTTCTCAAGGAAAAACTCCCCTTTTTCCACTGCATCCTACTCTTCTGCCTGAGATATGGCCGTTTTGAGATGAGGCAGCTATCTTGTGACCATTAGTCAACAAAATTAGAGGAAAAAAGACAAGCTCAAGTGTATATTTCTGTGAATACTTATCACAGTTATTGATAAGAACAAAAATGAGGAAAGAAATTAAAAATTTAAAAAGGACTAAAAAGAGAAATAGCTATATGATGAAATATTATACAATCATAGACATATTTATTGGCAAGAAAATAGGCTTAAAATCATTTGTTAGGGGACAAAGCGGGTTACAAATAGTTTGTCAGAACTATTTTTTGTGAACATATGCCTGTTTGTATAAAACAGAAAGTAAGTGGGAGGTTGTAGACCAACATGTCAACACTGGTAATCTTCAAATGGTGGGATTATGGGTAACTTTTTTTCTCATTTTTCTTCAACGAGTTTGTATAACATGTGAGCAGATTTGAGGCAGGGGATGGGAAGAATAAATACACTAAGGATGACAGAGAGGAAAGAGAGAAAAGGCCTGGGTTTTGACAACATTGTTGAGCCATGGTGCCTCTCCCCAGAGCAGCCCCCTGAAAGATATTTTTACGTTAATTAGTTAAATATCCCTCCTGCTTCTAGCACAGTTGTATTTTCTGGTATTTTCAGTTGAACAGCTACTGATACACCACTCATATTTCTGAAAGGATTCCTCCTCAGTCATTAAATGTATCCTGCAAGTTTGATTACTCCTGAATGTTATCAGGACAACGCAGAGGAAAGATTCTACCTCTCTGTCCTATTTTCCTTCTGGGCTGCATTTTCACTGGCTAGAAAGCCATCTAAGCTGGTTTGAAGCTGAGTCTGAGGCAGAAACTGGAAAACCAAGGATCTGTTTCATGAACGTCCTTTAGTCAACGGTGAATAAATTCACATAAAGACAACCATGGTCATGGTCATGTTAGTACTTTCATAACGTCTTAAAGCTGGGCCAATAGTGTCTCCTTTGGGACACTTTCACCCACTTGAAATAAGAGACATAAAGAAGTGGGTTTTATGTTCAAAATCTATGACTTTTGGTTAAAGCATCAGGGATAGAAAACACCAAATATTGTTTCCTGGGGGCTTTCCATAACTATTAGTCAAAGGAACTCTTTTATTTAACAGCTAAGAATAATATTAGGAGGGTTCTCTTTGTCTTGTAATGAGACGCAAAAATAGAAAAGACCAGTTCCACACTGCTTCAGTTCCTGAACACATTATTTAATAAACCAGAGTCTTCCTGTGGGTGTGAAAAGTCTGCTCACCGCTGACGGAGCTGGCAGCGTGCGTTCTGCACCACGCGGAGGACGGAGGGTTTACCTCTGGTGGTATCTGAACTATTGTATGCAGAAGGGATAAACAAGGTCCTACTGCAGAGCACAGGAAACTATATTCAATATCCTATGATAAACCATAACGGAGAAGAATATGAAAAAGAATATGTATGTATGTATAATTGAATCTCTTTGCTGTATACCAGAAATTAACACAAGATTGTAAATCAACTATACTTCAATAAAATAAACTAAAAAAAAAAAAAAGACTGATGGCATATGTACCCTAGAGCATCCTCGGTGAACTGAGACAGGAGAATCGTCACACCACTTACATGCCCACATCTCGAATGAAGCAGGACGCCCACACGGCCGCGAACACAAGGGTTGCCAAACAAGGCTGGTCTTCTGTGAAAGAGAAAGCGGGGGGTCTGACAGAGGGGGAGCGAGGTGCCGATGAGATCTCTTTTCTCTAAAATAACTGCAGAGTCCTCTGGACCACACCGCAGGGCACACGTACCCCAGGGAGACTCAACCCGGCTGCAGGTCCGAATCCCCATCACACACTCTGTCCAGACACAAAGAACCACCCCCCTTCCCCCCAAGGCAGCTCTACATGCAGCCTGGGGCTGTAGGTCCGTCCTCACGTCTCCACTGGCAGGGGGCCCTTCCTTAGTGCCCGGGCGTCGGACCTTAGGTCTATGACCGCAGGTGCACCCTCTCTGCCGGGTCACAAGGCCTTAAAACAGCCCCCCGTCCACGGGTCGTGCCCAGTAGACTTCTGTTCACTGACTGGCCAGTGGGGTCAATGACTCGTTAGTAGAGCAGGCAAGAGAGGCTCCTGGACCCTGGGAGTTAGGGTACCTGTACTCGACGCCCCACACTCTCAAACGATTTGCTTAGGAAAATCTCTTTATGTCTCCGGATTGCAGTTTCTTCATTTGTAAAGTGGAACGACGGGTACCAGCCCACATCCTTGGGTATTGTAAGAATCAGAACAAAAAGTGCACTTGAAAGTACTTCGCGTTCTGAGATGCTGAGCTGACAGAGCGGGTTGCTTGATCGTCACCTCCTGTGACCATTTCTTGGATTCCTTCAGTCAGTGTTAAGTGAATGTCCTCCTACAGCCTCTGCCTTGCACATGGCCGGGGCCGGCACAATGCTTAGCCTATAGCAAGTTTTAATAAATATTCATTGAGTTCAGTTCCATAAATATTAGCTTGCCCCTTTGGTTTCACATATACTTCCTAGAGCTTTGAATTAGAGCTACTGATTCCCAGGGAGCTTGGCGTGGCCGGAGTGCAGGGCATAGAAGGGGCAGAGGGGAAAGAAGTCCCAGTCTTGACAGGCTCTGATGCTCTCCCGAGACATAGGCTTGGTTCTGAATTTGATGGGCAGTGTCTGAAGAGACGCTCGAACCTAACCTGTGAGGGTAAAGCATGGCTCCTCCTGAAGGCCGAGGCAGAGGGGCTGTTAGCCGAGGCCCCTCCCCAGCCTTCAAATACCTACAGAAGAGCAAAAATAACCGCGAGCTGAGATGGAGAAGTGCAGTGTGGGGCGCAGGAGGTGTGTAGGGTTAGACAAGACCGTGCTCCTTGGCGGGGTGGAGAGAAAGCCAGAAGGACCAGTGTCGGGATGGAGACCACCTTTTGATTCTGCTCGAAAGGCTTGATTCAGCTGTAAGGAAGCAAATACCCAGTGGTAGAACAAGCGGAGACAGAGACAAATGAGAAAAGAGTCAGAATAGCCAAATGGGGCAGAAATCTCTCCCCTTGCAGTTCTAGAAGCCAGAAGCCTGAGGTCCAGGTGTGAGCAGGCCTGTGCTCCCTCCGCAGGCTCCAGGGGACGGTCCCTCCCGGCTCCTCTCGCTGCTGGTGGCTCTGAGCGCGCTCGGCCTGCGGCCACATCTCTTCCATCTCTGCTCTGTCGTCACGTGGCCTCTCCTGTTTCTGTCTCAAATCAGCCTCTGCCTCTCTCCTATGAGGACACCAGTCATTAGATGGCGGGCCACTCGGGTAACGCGGGGTGATCTCATCTCAAGATCTTTCACCTAATTCCATCTGTAAACACCCTTTTTCCAAGTAAGATCACATCCACAGCTTCCAGGGGTTGGACATGGAACACCTTTTGCAGGGGGGACCACTGCCCAGAACTCTGGGCTCCCAGCCGGGTCTTGTAGTGCAAGACTCGGTAACTAAACAAGCAACAACCAACCGTCTTGCTGACTTAGCAGCTTTTGAACCAGCATGTACAGGTGGAGGTGGGCACCTGGGGACACACGCTACTTCTCGGGCGGGTCTGGTAAGAGGTGCAGGGAGGGTTGCAGGACAGAAGTCCCCAGATGGACACGGGGTGAGCCGACCAAAGCCTCCCCAGCAGCAGGCTGGAGACCCACGTAGAAGCACCTGTGCGCGTGCTGTTGCGTGAAGTCAGGTCTGCGTGCCTGGGCAGCGGCCCCCAAACTTCCTCTAACGGCCTGCGTCAGTTGCTTACGGCCTAAATCCATCTTCCTTTGTGATGTGAAGTTTTCTTTTGGCGGAAGTAAGAACATGACCTGCCGTGGGAGGGAAACGCTGCAGTCTGTGTCTTTCTCGCTCATTCCCCGGCTCCGGGCTCACTCGTCCGCGGGCAGGTGGTCTCCCCACCACAGTGGGCACACCTCCTCCGGGTGATGAGTGCAAACAGACAGAAAGCCAGCTTAGTGTCCTCCGTGCCACAGGCGCGTCTCCCTGGGGTTCCTGTGATGCCACACGGTCACCTGGAGCACTGGCCGCAGATGGCAGCGGCCCCGCTCACGCTGGCCTGGGCCTGGCACGCGCTGAGGAGCAGCATCCGGCTTCTTGGACCCATCGGGGGGGCCTCGGCCTTCCATCGAGAGTCTGTGCTAAGAGGATATTATCTCACGCCAGCAGGAATCAGGAAGAACCAGAGCAGGTTCCTGCAGATCGTGTGTGTTCTATGCTTTTTAAGAAGCCCCACAGAAATGGTCCCCCAGCCCCGAGGGATGCCTCGGGATGCGGACCCCCTCCCAGGGCATTTGGGCACCATGAAGAGGCGGAGGTGCTGCCGCCCCCATCCCCGTGGGTGGTCATCAGGCTGCGGGTGGTGCCTTCCTGCTCGGAGGGAAGAATTAGGGAACCTGCTGCTGATTTCCATCCACAGACCTGTGAATGAGGATCTCCGACAAGAGGCTGGAATCTGAAGACGCTCCTGAGGAACCAGAAGTGTCAGAAGAAAGTAATCCTCCTCCCGAAAGACAACTCACTCAAAAGACAGCCAGACGCTTTCAATCACAAAATGAAAAAAAAAGTTACCAGAAGTATTCGTCGTCCCCGAAGCCGCTCTCCTGAGTTTACTGTGAGGAGCAGGGGTAGGAGGGTCTCAGATAGGCGTGGTCCACCCTGACGCTCCGGCTTCCTCCCGTTTCCCCCAGTCTCCTCTCTTCTCCACGGCCCGTTCTTTCCTTTCCTAGGAACACGACGACCGGGTCCCCTTTCTCATTCTGCCTTCCCTGCCTCTGTTCTCCAGGCTGTGGAGAGCCCTGCGCACACGAGCGTGTAATACACATCCCTCCTGCCCTCCATCCCCTCCCCTCCCTCCTCCCCTCCACCTCCCCTCCTTCCTCTCTCCTCCCTCCATCCCCTCCTCCATCCTCTCTCCTCCCCTCCATCCTCTCCCCTCCATCCTCTCCCCTCCTCCCTCCATCGTCCTCTCCTCCCTCCCCTCCCTCCCCATCCCTCCTCCCCTCCATCGCCCCTCCATTCTCTCCCCTCCTTCTTCTCTCCTCCCTCCATCCTTCTTCCCTCCCTCTCTCCATCCTTCCCTCCTCCTCCTTCCCTCCTTCCTCCTTTTTCCTTTCATCCTTCTCTCCCTCCCCTCCTCCATCCTCCCTCCCCTCCCCGCCATCTCCTGCTTCCCCAGAACCCCGAGCTCCTATCACTGTCGGATCCATTTCTCACACGCTGTACTCTCCCCACTTACATTAAGGTGATTACCGCTCCCTCCTCCCTGCTTTTTCTTTGCTCTCCTCTTCCCCAAAAGGGGGGTAGGTGGGTATTAATACAAACATTCATCACAGTCTTTATTATTTTGGCAAGGAAAACAAATGGGAATCAAGTAGTCTTTTTCCTGTCAGGGTGCTGATGAAGGAAGTGTCAATAAACAGAACAATTTCCCGAGCTGCCGGCTTGAGATCCAGGCACAGGAAGTAGAATAAAGCAGATCCCTGACATGGAGAAGAGCTGCCGTACATTCACTCCCGAACTCTGGGTTACACTCTTTCATCATATCTAGTCTTGGTCTGGTTAACCCTTTAGCTGAATGGAAACTGGTCCTGGTTTGCTCAGGGTCCATCCGGAGCCAAGATCCCGGCCTCCTGATGCCCACAGACAGCCCCGCCCACCGTCCAGCACCTGCCTTCCTGACGTCACCCAGCCCCACCCTCCGCATGGGGGCACCTTCAGGGCACAACATGCTTGGTCTCAGGTATCTCCAGGCATGTGGATGCTATGCACCCTGAGTGGCTTGTACACGCCTGTGCGGGAAGAGAGACAGACAGAGACAGACAGGCAGAGATGGAGACAGAGAGGCAGAGACAGAGAGAGACAGATTGAGACAGAGACAGGCAGAGAGAGAGAGACTTGCTTCAGTAGAAAACCATCCATGGGCATTTAAGAAACTCTCATTCTTTCTCCATAAAGGCCCTGGAGTGTGATCTCAAGGGGGCCTTAGGCAGAGGCTGATCAGAACATGAAACAGGGGATCTCAGGATCCAGGGGCTCCTGGGAAAGCAGTTTGTAGGTCAAGCAGGAAGCCTGACTGTCACCCCAAGGCCGGACCCAGACAGTGGGGGCCCCTCCCCACTCAGGCTGCTTCCAGATGCCTCACAGCACGGGATGCTGTGGGTGCTCCGGGGGGCCTCTGAGGGTGAGGGGCCTGGACATGCTGGTAGGAAGCAAGGGAGCAAACCCCAAACCAGGCCGCCCTTTGGTCCTCTTGGAGATTCCATATCTCTGTCTACATCATCCACGTCTGTATCATCTGTACGCACATCTCTCTCTCTCTCCCTCTCTCTCTACCCCCATGAGAAATCTCCCTGGAAACTAACACCGTGAGTGCTGAAGGTCAAGGCACATCTGTCAACTCCGAGAGCCAGCTAAAGGCCAGTGTGTTCCCAGTTTGTGGTCAGGGCCCTTTGGGGTCTCTGCAGTCATGGGGGTTACGCTTGGCTGTTATCGAAGCCTCTGGCCACAGAGGCCACCAGAACAAGCTCCAAAAGGCGGGGAGCACAGCTGTGGGCCTGAGAGTCTGAGTCTCCCCACCATGAAGCAGCTCAGAAATGACTGTCCTCAGTTTCTCCACCTGGAAAGCCAGGTGCTGGAACCAAGCTCCCTCTAAAGGGCCAGGACCTGATAATCTCACTCTCCAGCTAAGGAGATCGTTATCGGCAGAGTAGAAAACGAAGCACCCTGTGTGGCTCTTGTTTAAAAGGAAGGAGCCCTATTGGAAACCGCCAAGGAGGGCTTCGGGGCCCAGAATCGCTGAATGACTTAAAAAGAAGAAAAGAAGGAAAGTCTTCCTCATGACTCACCCTCCCCTTCCTGCGGTTTGTAAACGCTGCTTTCACTGTAGAATGAGTTTTTCACAAAGATTTTCCCTCACATCCAACACTGAGGTCTCTGAAAACATCAAACCAACAAAATTAATTTCCAGGTTGGTTAAAAAAAAAAAAAAAAGTTCTCAAACAAAATCTGCTGGTTTTCTCAAATCTCATTGTAAAAGGTATTCAGTAAGCGCTGACAACTTGCTTGGGGCCCTGGAGTTCAGGGTCAGCGATGGTCTGAATCTGGCGTCTCCCGAGATCTCGCCCGCTCCCCACCTTGGGGCCCGGCCCCTCTCAGCTCACGTCCCTTTTGCCGTGACAGCGGCCCAGGGCCTGCTCGTATGGGCCTGGCCACAGACACACTGAAATGCCAGGAAACAAACTGCCACCAGAATCCTCGTTTTTTTAAAGATTTATTTTATTTGCATTTATTTCGAAAGCCCCCCATAAGGAGACCCACCCTGTCAAATCCTTTCTTTTCCAGACCATTCGCAAAGGTGTGACCTGTTTTAAGAGAAGGTGATATTTGAGGGGGAAAAAGAAACCCTACAGAGCGGAAACATTAAGGTTGACTATTCACATGTCAAAAAAATTTGCCGCTTTACGGAAGATTCATCATGGTGTTTTTTTAAGTTCTATACAAATGTTGTGTTTTAAATGCCTTTCAATTAAAAGAATTGATTCACACTCACCTTTCTTTCAACTTTGCTTCACCTTAACTATAATGCAATAAAAAGGTATTGCTCCAGTTTTCATTCTGGGGAAATGTGGGTTTCCTCATGGTTGGAAGCACCGGCATTAAACTAACAGTGCGGTGACAGCAGGAAAATTCGAGCGAGGGTCTCACCATGTCCTGCCATCAACTAGGATTGAGTCGTGGTCCCTTTGGCCTCAGTTTGCCCACCTGCAAAGTGGGGACAGGTTTGCCAACTGTGCCTCTATCTCAAAATTGTGCTGGGTTTAAAAAGTGAGACATTCGAGGCCCACACCCCGACACAGACTGTGAGTGTTCCGTGACCTGGCTGTCCTGGAAATGGGCCACCTCCTCGTGGTGGGCTCTCAAGCTGCCCCGGGCAGAGATTCGGGGTCACGGTGGCCAGCGGCCTTTGTCCAGGGTGGAGGCCTTCCTGCCGTGTCCTCTTCATCCTGCCTCGGAACCTAACTGTCTGATCCCTGCCCTTTCTCCTCGGGCCACGTGGTGTCCCGGGCCAGCTCCCCCAGGGGCTGCAGGGGAACAGACTGAGCGTTACCTGCATGGTCACACCACAGACCAGCACTCTGCTTCCCACACGAGAACCCATTCAACTGGCAACCCCCCGGGAGGCAGGCGGACCCCCACCGCTGTGCAAACCAGAGCGCCCCAACTTGAGTGACTTGTCCACAGTCACGCAGCTGGGAAGACACAGCAGGGACCTTCGGATTCCGTCCTCCAGCTGCTGATGCTGTGCTCTGACCACAGGTGGAAGGGCCCCCTCTTCTGTTACGAGCATCGCGGGAAGTGGCGGAGCAGCAAGGCCTGACCTGGGCAGCCGGCCACCTGCCAGTCTGCAGGGGCGCTCGGACGTCGGTTTACGGCCCAAAGGAGGGACTCGGAGCCGGAGGTCTCTCCTCCCTTCGGGAATGACCCCGGCTCACGTGGGGCGCACGGGTGATCAAGACACCCAGTTCTTCTCTCCGGGGACCCGACTCTCCGCCCCTGGGCCCCCGATGGCCAACGATCCCCTCTCTTGGTGGCGGCCACCGGACTGTGCTTTCTGGGAACCGTCCACCCTACACGTGTCACAGCCACTGTGAGGGAGGGGTCCGAGGAATGGGACAGGGGGCCGGGAAAGGGGACGCCCTTGGAGGGCCCGGGATGGGCAGGCTCTGCGGACGCTCACGGGAGGTGTCATTTCCCAGCGTCAGAGTTTACGCACTTGGCAGAGAGAAGATGAGCTCCTGGTGTGTCATTCGTCGACTCCCAGATGACTGTTACTTTGCACAAAGTCGTTTTTAGGTCATTCCTCAGGAATTTGGTCGGCGACGTGACAGTTCTTCTCCGTGCTTGGCTGCAGGTCCCAGACAAGCAGCAGGGCTGAGGGACCCTGTCACCAAGGACACTGGCCTCTCCGTCACGTCACCGGCCCAGCCAGTGCCGATCCGGAGCCGGCTCTCCCTCAGCTCAGGGCCGTCACTCCGTGGGGCCTTGTCCTCACCGGCTGTCCCCGGCCCTTCCAGCCAGCGGTCCTGAGGTTGAAAGGGTTAGGGGTGGGGAGGGAGGGGCTTTCCCGGGCTGACAACGTGGGAAGTGTCCCCAGAGGGGGTCCTCTTTGATCTTCCTTCCCCAGATCTCAAATCTGAGCCCGGCCACTCCCCCCAACATCTGCTTCTCTGAGCAACCACTGAGGATTGTGCTGATGACAAAGGGCGCGGGCGGCCTAGGGAAGGTGCTGTCCTGGCCTCTGCCTCAGGGACTGGGGCCGGAGGGCGCAGCCTTCAGGACAAAGGGCCGAGTGGGTCCTGCCCGCGCAGAGGGAGACTGCCAGTGTGACGGCACTTTTGTCCCCAGCACCTCTCTTCCCTTCGCTTCCCTTCGGACCAAGCATCCTCAGGACGTACACATACTTGTGCCGTGTGTACCCAGTGGGGATGCCCACTGCTCCGCCCTGGTCACTCGGCCTCCCCGAGGCTGTGGGCCCTCCTGGAAGATACTGAAGTCACACATGGTGAGCCAGAGTCAGCAGTTAGAGAAGGAACTTGTGACAGAGACCCTGGGAAAGGAAAGTGGGGAGAAGACAAGACGCTTACATTTGCGAGAAATTTTTGCCCAGCAGAAAAAACAAGTGGGTTGATCTTAGTAGCCCTCCTTGTCTTGCTCTTTCTGCCAAGAAAACAAAAAGCCCGATTGTTAACCTCTGTAGACCTGAAGGCGAGGAACGGTTTGCAGAGGCAGAGCTCGGGGCTGGGCCCTGACAGTCCAGCTGCTGGCCTGGCAACGTGCTTGTCAAAAACTCATCATTTATAAGCGTCATCTTCCATCGCTGTGTACTATTCGTATTTTTTCACCTCTTTTCTCGAAATTCTGGAATATATGTACGTACCACATTCATAACAAAGAGAGACGCCAACTCCTGAGTCGACGATCAATAAGCCCTTTGATGACAAATAGAGACGTAGGGTCCTGAGAGGCTCTCATACGATGGCCACACCCGAAGGCAGCCGTGGGGAGGGGGGACCACGGGGGATCCCGAAGGCACCCGCTTTGCACTTGCAGACACCACGTGGCATCAAACCCAGCTCTGCTCGGGGTCCCAGGGTCCTCGCGCTGTCCGGGACTAAACTTCCCGGTAAAACCCTCCCACGCCAGCACACACTCACACACACAGGCATGCTCGTGATCGCATGCGTACACACGCACACACAAGCACACGCTATGCCCTTCCTTTTACAAATGTCACTGCGTTGGGGGGCTGTCCCCCAACACCCTCAAAGCACTACCTAAAAATACACAGAACACCCTCCTTCCAGAAGGTGATGGCCCTACTGATCGAAAGAAAATTAGATTGAATGATTGAGGGAGACGTGATGTCCGTCATCAGTAAAAACACGTTAAATGAATCCATCTGCTGGTTTCAGAGCAGACAAATGAGGAGCCACTGGGGACCACCCGGTTACAACGAGAGTCTCTTTAAAAGACACGTCTCGCTTCTGCTGTTCTGCAGCTCTGGCTTCCATCAACGCTGCGTGCGCGCGCGCTGACGGGTCTGACGTTATTTCATCCAGTTACGCGTTTCGGCTCAAGCGTAAGGCCGCAGAAACAGGAAGCGGGACCAGGGTCGCGGACGGCAGCTTCAGAGCCGCCTCTGAAACGTGTCCCCTTCTGTGGGGAGGAATGAGGCCAGCACAGGAAAGACGCTGCACACGGCTGTGTTTAGCAGGCGGCCTGAGTCTATAAATGTTAGGGTGTCGGGTGTCTCGCGCCCCTGCCCCTCCCCAGCTCGGGGGTGGGGGGGGCCCCTTCCGTCTTGTCAGCTGTAAAATGCGTCTCTTTTTAACCCCTGAGGCATCTGCAGATGAAAGGTGAGGTCGTGAATGGGGGTGCTGACAGCCCGCCAAGGCCCAGCAGCGGGGGGTCCCCTTTGTCTCGGCCCCTCTGACCTCCCGCCCTGGTCTGTGGGAACCGGACGGAAGAATGTGGCGCGGAGAGCGCGGGGTGGCGGGCCTGGCCGGGAGGGACAGCTGGGCCTGTCCCGCTGCTGCAAGTACGCTGACGTCACCCTGGGCCCCCAGCCGCCCCTCCGTCCCGGCGCCCTTCAGGCTTTGCGGACGAGACCGGGGCAGCCCCGGGCCGAGGATGCTGCCACAGGGCATCAGCAGGAAGGCAGGGACCCCGTGCGGAGCCCCGGGTTGGGGATGGGAAGATCGGATGGAAACTCCGGCGGGAAAAAAGGGATTTCTCGGAAGCAAGTCTGCACAAACACACAAAGATCACCTCCGGATAAAGCTGAGCGCTGTCTAGAAGGGGCCATTGCTGTTGCCGTTTCCAGGCAGTGAGGGGCCGTGTCTTCTGGCTGGGGGCTCACCGTGTTCCATAACCTCACTCGACGCACAGTACAGATTTTCAAGAAAATCTTAAAAGTCACTCAAGACACAGCTCTTCAGCCTTCAGGGTGGTGTCTCTGAGGAGGTGGCTCTCCTTCAGACCCGAGACCCCGCAAGCCCAAGCCCTGAGACCCCTTTTCCCTACACCCTCCACAGGGGCTCGTCCGGTTCTTAGAGAAAGGAAAAACATTTCCCCAAATACTGTAACACCGATTTTCAGAGAAGAGAGGTAGCAGCTCAGTGCCCATTTATTTTGTGGTTTCTTTTTCTAAGAACACAGATCGTGTTCTCACTTTAAACTTGTGTGATTCTGTTCATTTACTTGAGATATTAATTGTAAAAGCCAGTGAAAAACCCAACATTCATAGATCAATAGGGGCTTCACATAGTTTAAGACAACAAAGGCCACACTGTGTCCCGACAGCAAAGTATCCTTTTCTCCCCTGAAAACAAAAGGTATTTTAAAAAATTAACTCAAAGCCCTTTTAAGGTAAAAATAAGAAGCCGGTCCTGACCCAGGACCCGGAGCACATGTGATGGTTATCGGGTGATGAACCTGCATTTCCTTACCACCGACGGTTAAAGATTCACGGTTTCCCCTCCAGAAAGTCCGCTGCTCTTTGGGGCTGGCAAGTTCTGTTTCTGTGGAGGACTCTTTGTGAATAAACAGCATCACGCCAGTCTGCTTTCAGGTGCAACTTAAAGAGGAATTGAGTTAACAAGACAACGCGATTTCTCCCCACGTCTGCTGCAGGAGCACAGGCATCTGAGCATTCCTGCTTTCCCAGGAATGAAGAAAAGGGAAGGCTTTAATACAATTTCTGTGTGTAAATAGTTTTAAAACCGAAAACATGATTCTGATATGTGGCCTATGTTTTCTTCGCAACAGACTTCATCGACACTGACAGTGTATCAGGTTTTATTCTGTTACTTACGATATGTTACAAAAGGAAAAAGCAGTGAGCTCTGTCTTAGGTAGGAGAAAGGCAACTGTCTCACATAGTTTCCAGGAAACCTTTAAAATAATCTTTAAAAGTTTATGCATTGTTTTATGAGATTTAAAATATAAATTACAGGAGTATATTATTCTCTAACAAAACTCATTTTTGGAAGGTTTTGCAAATATATCGTCGTTAACATTTTTCCTTTTTTTTCTGATAAACTCAGGGATTGTATTCTTCCACATTGAATTTTTTTGTACTGTACTTCTTCCAACACAGGAAAAGTTGCAAATGTAATTGTTTTATCAACGCTATTTCTAACACAGGAGGAAATTTCTTAGGTTGACTGTTAGACTAGAAATGCTGAATGGAGCGCACAGAACCCACTCTTCCAAGCCTACCTGACAGCGGTGCTGGAAATCTGCTTGCTGATCTTATTTCCTGGTTATCTTTCTAAACGGAATCCGTGAGAATTTCATTCTCCATAACCATGATCTGCATGCAGGAAAACAAGTTTTAAAATAGAAAAAATAGGAAAATGCAGGTAAGCAATAAAATTAGAAAAAACAGGTATATCTTTTATTAATTACTCATGTTTTCTTTCTTTTCAGCTTTAGTGCCAAAGGGAGCAAGGCACCGAAGGAGGATGCTGAGTGCTCCGTGTACCACATGCCCCTCTGTTAGGAAAAGCACACGGTTTCTGCGCCGTTTGGCGGAGCCTCAGGCTGGCCCAGTGGACGAAGGCCGGTTGTCAGGACGGGAGCCGAGGCTGCTCCCTTGAAGACGCAGGAATCTACATGAATGAACACCTGGATTCCACTTCTAGGCTGACGGGTTGAACTTAGAGTAATTAAGATCGTACCAAGAAATGCACTAAACCCCTCCATCTCTTGCTAGGTAACCTAGTTTTATGTCAACTTTTCATCAGTAAAATGGGCCACAAGCATCCGCAGCATCACCTCTTAAGGACGTCAAGCCACCTCCCCGTAGATTTTCCCGAGCATCGCATCTAGGAAGACAACACAGCTTAAGAGCTGCCGACGTCTTGGTCTATATTTTAAATTCAAATGTCTCAAACTGGTAATTTCAAGGGCTCCTTTCATGATGGAAATGCCTCAAACTGGTAATTGCAAGGGCTCCTTTCATGATGGAAATGCCTCACACTGGTAATTGCAAGGGCTCCTTTCACGATGGAAACGCCTCTAGCCTTTACCCGCCCACCCAGTTCCCCAGAAGGTGGTCGCAGTGCTGAGAGGAGGAGATGGGTGTGCGGTGATGACCTTGGACCCCAGGCCCTGGGAGACAGAGTTTACGTCCAGCAGGAAAATGAAAACTGGGGACAAACACCGTTGACTCGGGTGCCTGGGTGCTTCTGTGAACACCGGCCTCAGGCCCTGAAGGATCTCGACAGGGCCTCAACTTCCTCGCTTTCTGTGTGTCTGGGTTTCAGTTTGCACCAGGTGGGCTGGGTTAAATTATCATCTTAAATGGGCAAAGAATATTTTTAAATACTCCAAGGAAAGCTGTGGTCAAATTAATGTTTAAGTGTCATCAGATCACCTTTGAAGAGGTGTTCAAAATCTCAGAAGGTGCTCGTGCCGTGAGCGTGTGCGTGTGCGTGAGCATGTGCGTGTGCATGTGTGCATCTGCGTGTGTGCGTGTGTGTGTGCGTGAGCGTGTGTGTGTGTACATGTGCGTGTGCGTGAGCATGAGCGTGTGCATGTGCGTGAGCATGTGCGTGTGCATGTGTGCATCTGCGTGTGTGCGTGTGTGTGTGCGTGAGCGTGTGTGCGTGCGTGTGCGCATGAGTGTGCGTGTGTGTGTGTGTGCGTGAGCGTGTGTGTGTACATGTGCGTGTGTGAGCATGTGCGTGTGCATGTGTGCATCTGCGTGTGTGCGTGAGCGTGTGTGCGTGCGTGAGCGTGTGCGCATGAGTGTGCGTGCGTGTGCGCATGAGCGTGTGTGTGTGCGTGAGCGTGTGCGTGAGCGTGTGTGTGTACATGTGCGTGTGCGTGAGCATGAGCGTGTGTGTGTGCGTGAGCGTGTGTGTGCATGCGTGTGAGCGTGTGCGTGCGCGCGTGTGTGTTTATTCTCAGAGACCACCCCCTCCACAGCCTTGCCCAGTGGTGCCCCTCCCCCCATAAAAGGGGTTGAAATCAGAAGCGTGAGAACCCGTCAGCTCTGGTCCAAAGAAACACCACGCTCCACCGCTTGGCTCCTACCCCAGCCTCTCTGAGCTCGGTCACACGGTGCTTTCAGCTGTAACCTCCCTCTATAGGCTGAATTGTGTCCCCCCTCAAATTCATGAGTTGAAGTCCTAACCCCAAAGGACCTCAGAAAGTGACCTTATTTGGAAATGAGGTCATTGCAGCCGTAACTGTTTAGGATGAGGTCACACTGCATTAGGTGGTCCCTCACGTAGCCTGAGCGATGTCCTTAGGAAAAGGGGACACTGGAAGACAGACACACAGGGAGATGTCATGTGAAGACGAGGCAGAGACAGGTGATGCCTCTACAAGCCCAGGGCGGCCACCAACCACCAGAGCTGGGGGGCACGGAACAGCCCCTCCCCAGCGTCGGAGCCAGCCCTTCAGAGAGTGAAACAATGCGCTTGTCCTCTCTAGCCCCTGGGGTGTGGCTCTATGGGATTCCGACCGCAGGACAAGGGTCCCCCTCCCAAACACAGGGGGCACGTCTGCCCCCAGCCTCCTCTGTCTCACATCAGGAACAGCGGGGAGTTTCCAGAAGACACTGAAACAGTGTTTGTCACTTTGAATTCCATCTCAAGCTCTTAGACTTTTCTGCAGTAGTTGTTAAGTCATCACAAATGCTGCAATTCCAATTGGACTTTTCCTGAAGTTACGAACATGACTTCATCTTCCTTGGTTCTAGAAGGTGCTGAGTGTTCACTGCAACTCCTCTCAGAGCCTGCACGAGCACAGCGCATGCAATTCTGAAATCAGGAGCGTTTGTCTTTGGATAGATTTCAGGCTCATGGAGGGTGTGACCCACAATAGACAGGTTCCTGGGGTCGTCCTCTCTCTTCTGGTTTTGTCCTTTCTGTGAAGTAGAACTGGTGACTCTGGGTGAAGGGCAGCCCATGGCCATGCCTGCTGTTCTTTCCTGTTCTTTTTTTTCCTAATTCAAATTGCTCACAGCACCACTTTTCTTTCTTTATTAACTAACATTTAATTGGGTTAGAGTTTGGGGTTAAGTTTTTTTATTTTTATTTTATATTGGAGTAGAGTTGCTTTACAATGTTGTGTTAGTTTCAGGTGTACAGAACAGTTATACATCTACACATGTCCACTCTTTTTTAGATTCTTTTCCCGTATAGACCATTACGGGGTACTGACTAGAGATCCCTGCGACTTGTTTTAATCAAGCAGATGACCGAGCCATGGGCCCGGGGGGAATGATTTGAGAGCGCGGACCCCCAAGGCCCAGAGCGAGGAGGCAGCCCCGGGGGGGCGGGGGGGGCGGGCGCACCACCAGCTCCTGCAGCAGGAAGACCCAGCCCTTCCCGAAGCTCTGAGTTCCTCCCGAAGACCAGCTCCGCCGTCTGGGCTGAAGTGACTCTGAGGACATCAGAGGGAGATGGCTGTCCCTCTGGCCAGGTCCTGGTCATGAATTCTGCATGGGCATCCAGGTGCACAGGGCAGTTCTGGGCTCCGGGTAACGCCACTTGGACGTGTGGTCAGCACGTGAGCTGGCCTGGGTGGCCTGTACCTTTACCTCTGCTTGTGAGGAGCAGAGAACAGGCTCCGTGTCCAGGGCAGCTGCCCTTCCCAGGGGTGCTGATGACGTGTCCAGCGGCCATGGTCTCCTCTGCGGGGCGTCCGGCCCTCCCATGAGGCGCCCGTGTGCATGCAGGGCGTGTCCTGGCTCCCTTTTGCAGCCAGTTAGTCCCGGCGTGATGCTACACTCATGGGAGAGCATGGACCACGTGTGGTTGGCTACTTGAGGGACAAAGACAGAGTGATGCCCTCGGTTCAGCGGGCGCCGGCCAGGGGAGAGCCGTACATGGCTCCCTGGGGCGCCTGGGTGTGTGTGGGCGACAGCAGGGCTGCAGAGCTCTTGAGCGCCCACCCCAGACAGAGCACGGCTCCCATGAGCCCAGGCGCCACATGAGCAGGGCCAACGAACGGCTTCCTGAGGACAGCAGGGAGGGCCTGCACACAGGGAGGACATGCTGATTAAGATACAGACCTTATCCCCTCGGCCAGCGAAGTGCCAGCTGGCTAGTCACTCGGCAAACTTGTTTATTGTTGATCATGGAAGAAACTCAGACCCAAACAAAATAGAGAGAAAAGTGCAAAAATCCCCGTGTGCTCATCACCCGACTTCAGTAACTGTCACCTACGCCCCTCTCGTTCCAGCCACACCCCCGCCTAATTCTGCTCCACATCTCCAGCTTGTTGTGAAGACAATCTCATATATTGTTTCGTCCATAAGTATTGCAGTTATGTGTCTTCTCCGTAGCGAGAAGAACTCGCTACAACACAGTCTCAGAAGTGGAGTCCCAACACAGTCTTCAACAATATGATCATCAAAAACACTGTTTCAGGTTCCTGTTGTCCTTAGAATGTATGCCTGTGGGGATGTCACTGTCCAATGGCGGAGTTTTAAAGTCACTTGGAAGAGACACCCACCATGGTCGTGCTTCCACTCAATACGATCGTGTCCATTTATGTCATTTTGGAATTTTTTAAATGTAAATTTAATTTTGTTTTATAATTATGTACAATATTTACTTAGTTTCAAAGCCAAATCTATAAATAGGACCAGAGATGGTCTTGGCAATCAAGATACTGAGGACACAGAATTTAAGGGGATGTGGCCATGCTTGGGCCGTGGAGATGCCCCTCCTACGGTCTGCAGCTGCCCGGCCCTGTCTTCAGGGCCAGGGATCTTGAGAGAAGTCTAGCTTCTGTTTCTGACTCCTCTACCTATTTTCTTCCCCATAAGTAACTGTTTTAAGTTTTTATTTCATAGTTTAATCCTTCTATTGCATTTTTAATATAATAGGTAAATGGTAATGGACCATACACACAGCTCTTCTGACACTGCGTAGTCCTCCTGTGTCTATGTGTGAATGAATGTTGTTTATTCAAAAAGTCCCCAACTGATGGATATTCAGTTTTTGTCTTTGCCATTACAGTCATTGCTACAATGAATAACCACGTGGATGTCATTCTGTAGTTTTGCCCATGTATCCTTGGAACAGATTCTCGGAAATGGGACCTGTAGTTTTCCTAGACCACGGCCGATTCTTTCAGCAGGGGCTGCCCCACGTGGCCCCCAGCGATGTGCGAGCATGTTTACTGGACAGCAGCACCAACAGAGCGTGTTGTTAAGGGCTTGGGTTTCTATCCGATAGAGGAAACACGATTCCTCGGTGTTTAAGCAGATCGGAGGATGGACTCAGACCTCCGCCGTACTTGGAGGGATTCTGGCTACAGAGGCAGGAGGCGAATTGAACTTGCACAAAGAGTGAAGTTTCATAAATGTAATGGATTCTTTGAATGAATGAATGACTGCTTGGGCGAATAAATGAAAGTTGCAATTAAACATCAGTCAGCATCACTTCTCAGCCCAAGCTGCAGGTGACCGGTGGGGGGGGAGAAGGGGGGCCCGTAAGTGTTCCCGGCCTTGGCTTTGCCCCAGCCCAGAACTCCCTCCTCGGTACCAACGTCAGCCTCTGTCTCAGCACACAGCTCACGCGGACTTGGTTCCGGGGCATGAAGTATGAAAATACTCTCATTCTGCTGCTTGAAAGGATGACATTTCCTACCAATAATTAAGCCTTGTCACCAGGCGGCCCCGTGTGAAGGTGCTGACACATCGCTCCATAGCGGTGAGTGATATGTGTAAATAGCATTGATTAGAATGTGATTGCAAATGAACGACGTGATCAGGTCTTGACACAAAGTGTTCGTGCCCCGTCAGTCACTGCTCCCCTCCAGGTGTGGCGGCATCCCCCCAGGATGCTGGTTCTCATCCCCCCACACCTGCCCCGCCCACGGACCAGGCCTCCCTCTGCAGCCTCCCCTTTGGGACCCTCACGCAGGTCCTGCGGCGGACGTGCCGCGGGGACAAGGGGACAGCAGGGCCGATGCCCAGCCAGGCTCTCCACCCAGACCAGGGGGAGGCAGGCAGTCGGACCCCCTTGTTTATCTGCTTGTCTTTGTATTGAGGGTGAAGCCTGCTCGTGATATTTCTACTCCAATAAAAAGAAGGCCATGGCATTTCCTCCTCAGCTCCACGGGGACATGCGGAGGGAAGCTGGGCGCTCACGGCAGCCTCGGCCTGCGCCCCGGGGCTGTGCTGGCGGCACCGTCACCGGCGGGGCCTCACCTCTCCTCCCACCCTCGCAGCCCAGGACACTGAGACTGGGGGATGCCCAGGCCCGGGTCCACGAGGAGGGGCCAGGATCCCCACTCCAGTGGCTCAGGTCCTGAGTGCCTCCCGCTTAACCCAAAGACCAGTCATTTTGCCCAAATCTTGGCCTTCCCCAGCGGCTCTGCTTAACTTGATGTTCTCGACAGAGACCCAAGTGTTTGCAGACTTTAACTTAATTGCATCGCTACCGAGTCGGGCACAGAGGATAAAGTTAAATTTACATGGAGCAGCGATCTGTTTCCTCTCTACCCAGGTATCCTCAGGAAGTCTCTGCAAAGAACTCAATTTGCTGAATATGAATGGTTTTAAAATAACTGAAATTTATCTCTCCATCTGCCATAGCACTGACCTTTCTAAAGCTGGGTATAGACCCCAAATCTTGTGTCTTGAGCTGAGAAAGAGCCCAGTCATTTTCTCACCTGCCATTTCTTCAGACACGGAGCGGAGGTGCTCAGAACGTGAGATGCTAAGCTTCACAACCCACGTTGGAAACAGAGGTTGAACAGAAGGGTGTCCAGGAAGTGGAGACTTTTCTCTCCTCCCCGGTCATTCGTCAGTTACTCAGTTTAAGTACGATTGGTGAGTCCATTCCTGACACGGGGCTATCTAGGTGCACACCAGCCACGACAAGAAAACCAGGGGGGCATAGTCGTATTTTCCAGCATTTGGGAATCTCGAAGAATATGTATCAAGAGCAAAGCATCATTTTCATTTCTTTAAAAAATAGATGTCTTAGGAAAGAACTAACTGATTCAGCTGCCATTTCACTCCCCGGAAAGGCAGCACGAGGCGCTTCACGAGGAAAAGGTGAAATGTAAGCCTCTGGTAGATCCTGAAAGAGTTTCCTACCGGGAGGGTGTGTGCGTGTGTGTGCACGCACACCTCTGTGTATCGGGCTCCCTAACAATACTAGAGAAATGGACGGATTACTCCTGACAAGCAGGAATTGCCACAGACACCAGCGTGGCCCGGGCACTGACTGTGGAGCTGGCCCTGTGGGGCTGCGGTGTCGTTGTCCTTGATCTTGTGGGTCACAGCCTCACCTGGTCGGGGTGCAGGGTAGTCACACCGGGGCCTCACACGGCTCACAGCACTGGGACAAGTCACTTATCTGACAGTGCCCCAGTCCCAAACAAGGCTCCACATTTCACCATAAAATAGAATATTCAAATACAATCATGTGCAACCTATGTTTTGGGGTGGGATAGAGTCATTTTAGGACTAAAAAATGGAAAAACAGCCTATCAATGACTTATTAAATTATAATTAAAAACTTAGAACAATTTCCTATGATTTTGTGAGACTCCAGGTCTTACTCTGCGACATTCTTCTCTTAGCAGCAAAACCAGACGATGGTTCGGAAGCCCCTCTCCTGGCAGCGCAAACAGCCAGCTGCCATCCGCCCCCCCACAACACACACACCCACCCCATGAGCACATCCCTCCCACTCCAGGCCATTCCTCTGGGTTTACGAGATATGGAGCCCCCTGGAAACTGAGTTAGTTGCCCAACAAAGGCAAAGCACCTGTTCTTGAGATATACCTGAGGGTGCTGCCGCCGGTTCGGAGCCCTGTGAACCTCTGCGGTGAGAAGGAAGCCCAGCATGCCCACGGGCAAACGGTTCACAAGAGTGAGCCCTGGAGCTGGGGGAAGGAAGTTTCGAAAAAGTCCTGCATGACTTGAAAGAGACATTGTCATCCAAACAGTAAGAGAAAGTTAAAAAGAAGGAAAAAAAAAAACAAAAGAAAGAAAACAATAAAATAAAAGCAAAGGGCGTCAGCCGACCCCCTCTCTGCATCCTCCTGAGAAGGCTTCAAACAGGATCACAGCCACGGCTGGTTATGCATTTCATCTCTGAGTACCGCTAACAGAGCGAAGGTCTCCATCTCTGAGCAGTTAGTCAAGTCCAATCCCAAGGTCAGTTCCCTTCCCATGAAATGGACCGCATGCAGGAAGGGGCAGAACATGCCTTTCTGAGAGCAGCCACAGGACCACCGCCTCCTTGAGAGGGTCTCTCAGTGAGAAAGAAGAAAACCTTGCTGAGAAACACGTCTCTCCCACCTCCTTCTCCTCTCTTTTTCTCTAGTAATATTTTTGTCGAAAACCACAAGAAAGCCATTGTCCCCAAGCCCCCTCCCTTCCCCCTCCCGAGTCTGAGTTCCCTGTGACTCTGGATCGTCCCTGCTGCAATAGGCACAAATGTCAATCTTGGAGTATCTTTCCTTGATGGATGGTTTTTTGTATTTGTTACAGTGAAATACTGTCGAGTTTCCCCCAAGTTTGAATAGGATTTGCAACTGGGGAACGTGGCCCCATCCTTGATCATATCCACGTAATTGTCACCAGTAATTGTTACAATAGTTTTCTAACAATTACCTCTTCCAGCCACAGAACTGGGGAGAGTGCCATTCATGTAACCACACCGTGTAGGGTTTTTATTTAACAAGACTGTCCAACTATGAGCAGAAAGGAAAAACAGAGAAGGCTGAGTATGTATTTAAATGCAGACAATATCCTATGACAAAGTCGTTATCTCCCAGCTCAAATCAAAATTTTAAACAGTTTACTTCCTTTATGTCTTCCCAAGAGTTTCACATAACAAACTTTCAGTGTCATGACTAATAGCGGCTCTTGCCAAGGATTACACTCTTAAAACCGCTCTCCAGCCTCTGTGATGTGCAGCTCACTCCTTATTACAGGAGACATTATGCAGAAGCGCCCGCGCGGTGATGGGACATGGCAACCCCGCTGTGAGAATGCCTATCAGAGCTTCTTTTAAGGCCCTTTCTCAATTGTCAGCAAAGTATTTTTTAAGGTTAAAAGGTGTAAAATTATTCTGAAATGCTTTTCTGACCTGTCGCCTATCACGGCAAAGAGCTAGAGTTCATTTTTTTTTCCTCTAAAATTGTATTTTTTGAAATGCGGTAATATTATAAGAATAAGCTTTCTACGAGGAAAATAGTCCCCTGAAATGTTCATGATATTTTTTTTGCATGCCTCCTGCTCCAATGACTGCAAAATTAACCACTGTTTCATGCTTAGAATTTTATTTCTGATGCAATTTTTCTTATCTCAAGCCCCAGCGGCTGCAGAGAAATTAACATAAATGACCGTTACTTTGTACATCTCCTTCTTTTCTCTCTGCTTTTTTCCCCTGTGCCTGTTCCCGTGGTTGCTTCACATTCGTCAATGTCAACTCAGATTCGCCGCTGGCTCGAGGTCCAGCCTGGTTGGGTGGAGGCGAGGACCGCAAGCTGGCGCTGTTGGAAACCAGCAGAAGGCGTGGAACCTCTCGGTCATCCGCTTCCACGGCTCCAGACCTGCCCGCCGGGAGAAGGCCCGGGCTGGGCCAAGCATTCCAGGTCAGCGATCCTGTCCTTTTACACCCCTGGCCTGTGGGTCCCCTCTTTTCTGCATTGTGGTATTCCTGACCATCACTGACTGTTTAAGGTCCACTCACATGACTGGTAGTTTTTGAAATCCAGTTTCTGCCAAGCCCCGGGGAGAGCATCTTAGGTACAAGGAAAACGACTGAGAAATTCACCCCGTGAAGCCGGCACCTCACTCGTCAGGGAACAAAGAGGGAAGCCCGTGGGGCGGGACCACGTGAGCTGAGCCCAAACCCAACAGAACCCACTACACAGGGTCTGCTCACATCCTTCTCAGCCACCCTTCTGCGTCCGGCTTTTCCTGCTTCTTTTCCTTGCTCTTTGCTTGTGTGAGGCCCCTGCAGAGCCGGTCCTGTTTCCTGGCTCAGTCTTCAGGGAATGATGGAATAAACCCTGTGGATTTGTGAAGGGTGCTGCCCATAAAGAACTTGCCCAGCGTTGACCTGCCTCCACCTTCACCCGCCCACAACTGGGAGTGGAGGTCCTGGGGGCCCGGCTGGGGCTCGGGACCAGGGCCGTTGGGGCCTTAGCTCTGAGTCCTCCCCACCCGCGGCTGGGGACAGGCCCGAGCGGGGCTCGCAGGGTCTCGCATGTTTGCACAGCTCGCAGAAGGAAGGTGCGTTAATCCAGCAGATTCTGTCTCTTCTCACCACTGCCCCCCACCCTGTGTCACTTCCCCGTACCAGGTGCTGGGACCACGTGACCGCCGGCCTTTCTGGGACCTGGCCAAGGTGTTAGGGACCCATGTCGCTCGGATTAGTTGATATTTCTGTGTGGTTCACACAGGCTCGTTAGTGCAAGGGGCACTGTGACCCCGGGCCGGGCAGTGAGGGCCGTCAACTCAAGGAATAATCGGAATTCTTCACAGGACAAGAAAATTTTAAATTAATTGAAATCTTACAGCTCCTACAGGAAAGAAACTTGATAGGTTTTCCCCAAATTTGCTAACAATCTTTTAAAAATTTAGGTGGTGTATGTTATCGCATATGTGAAATCTAAAAAACAAAACCAACAACTGAATATAAGGAAGCAGAAACAGACTCACAGATACGGAGAATAAAGTCGTGGTGACCAGTGGGGAGAAGGAAGGGGGGAGGGGCAAGACAGGGGCAGGGGATTAAGAGGCACAAACTACTCTATATAACGTAGATAATCTACGAGGATATGTTGTACAGCATAAGGAATATAGCCAATATTTTTACAAGTTTAAATGGAGTATAATCTATAAAAACCACTGTGTTGTACACCTGAAACCAATATATCATAAATCAACTTACTTCAATAAAAAATTGATATGTATGTAATAAAAATAATTTGAGGTAGTATATGAGAAGCTGGCTGTGGGACTTTCCCTAGCGGTCGAGTGGTTAGGGCTCTGAGCTTTCACTGCCCAGGGCCCGGGTTCGATCCCTGGTCGGGGAACCAAGATCCCACAGGCCACACGGTGCGCCAAAAAGAAAAAAAAAAAAGCTGGTTTTAAAACAACATTTTCTAAATGATCAATAATTGAAAACAAATTCGCATTGACCTGGAAGAGTAAAGACTGAACTGTATTTCTCTTCTCTCTGTGGGAAATGCCAGAGCAGGCAGGCAGACCATGGAGGAAAGTTCTCACAGAGGAGGGCCGGGCGGGTAATACCGTTTTCCCCAGGTTTTACGACGTCGGAGGAACTGATCAGTGTATTAACATTCGTACTTTGCTGTGATTTCTCATCATTCGAAACAAATCTTCACGCTGGTCCCTAACTTTGTGTTTTTGACTTTGCATTCTCTTTCCTACAGAACTGTGGGAAGCTCCGCTCTCAGCTCCTGATCTGCCCCCGCCAATGTGCATCAGTTTTACACCCAAAGACGATACTTTAAATATGACCCTCAACCCACCCCCACCCCCAACCTGTTGGTGAAAACAGACGAGGTTCTTCTTTGCATTAACGTGGGGTCAGTGCCCACACGGTCGGCCACAGCTCGGAAGGAAAACAAATAAATACAGTTCTGTGCATCTCGTTGAAACCAGTGGCCAGATTTTGCCGACACAAAGAACTCTTAGAGTCTGCCTCTCCCTCCTAACAAACTCTTTCACCTCCATAATTGAAAGACGTCACGCCGGCATCGCGGGCCCTGCTCCTGAGCGCATGCTCCCGGTGTCATTGAGCTGTGTGTCTTGCCTCACATGCACAGACGCGCTTCTAACCCTGGTTACCTCGTGGCCCCTGACACTCTGGGGCGTTGCTGCCGGTTCTGACGAACGACAGAGTCTCAGAGACACGAGACGGGACCTGGGCTGGACCCCAACGTGACCTTGAGGCATCGTTCTCCCTCGAGCTTCCTCTTTCCATCAAGCGCTACCCTGCCCGCCTCTTGGGATGCTTTCTAACTACGGATAAATGAGAGAATACACGCAAAATGCCTCATAAAGTGCCGAGTGCTGCACGGTTCTAATTGCATTGTTGGAAATGAGTTTTGCAATCCTGAAAATTTGTACATTTCATGTTTGGATAAATATGACAGAAGAAAAACGTGATCTTTGAAACTAGACCTAAATACGCTTGCACACAGCATGACACGGGAGTGTATTTAAGGTCTCAATTCCCTCCTCTGTACAATGAGACCAATAATGGGATTGAGGAGATACTGTATACGAAGCGCTCCACACGTGCCTCCTACACAGCAATTGCTCAGAATATCAGCTACTGTCCTTCTCATGATTAATCACCTGAGCTTGGAAACAGCCAAGTGATCTCCCACGATGGCAAAAAATTGAAAAACCAAATAGTCAACCAACACGTATTCGCTGAGACCTTTCCCATGGCCCTGAGCTGGGTGCGAATGAGATGAATAAAATGAGACCCCTGAGAAAAGACCTTGGACGACCCAGGACCCAGGTGCTGACTGTGCTACTTAGGGACTCACGAGATCCGATCTCAGGGGCGAGGTCCCTACCACTTCGTACGTTTTCGGAGGGAACTTATCTCCCTGAGACAATCCTCCGAAGTGAAGCTTCTGCACAGCTTTGCCCGGATGCTTCCTGGAAGCCTAGCCACGCCTCCTGCTTGGAAGCCGTCGCCCTTCGTCTGGTCTTGCTCTGTCCTTGCTGGAGGGGCGGGAAGCACCCTTAGAGGGGCCAGTGCAGGGGTGAGGCCTTGCCAGCTCTGTCGTGACAGCACATCGGGGTAGCTTGGGGGAAACACAGCGGACCGAGCGTGAGTCGCTTCGTCACTGTGGCGGCGAGGAGGCTGCCGTCCACGTGGGCCGGCGGGGGCAACGCCGGGGCGAGCGTGCCTGCACGTTTCTGCTGGCCATGCACGCACGTCCCCGCAGACCCCAGCGTTGGCCACGGTCTCTTTGCCAGGTGGGCGCTTGGACAGTTTTCTAGACATATGGCCTCCTGAAGTGGCTCGATGTCACAAGGGAAGATCAGGGTGGGCTCGCAGGCCAGTAGGAGGCTGTGGATCATCTTGGCAAAACCTGCCTCGGTGGCGGCCAGTCACCTGCGTCCATGAGTCATAGGCCAGCAGGTGCCCACACGTGACCCTCCGGGGACCTTCTTACCCCACACGCAGGCTGCACGGCCCTCTGTCGAAGCCATCACTGTGCTGAATAGGAAGTGGGAGAAGGGCAGAGACCTGTACTATGACTTGGGAAGGTGCCCAGGTTGGGCTTTCCGGGGGGAACGGAGTTAAATCAGAAGATTGAGTAACGTCTCAGTTTACGTCACTGCACGTCCTTCTCCAAACCCCCGAAACTCAGCTGCTCAGAATGAAGCTCAAACCCTCCTCGCCCTGCAGTCCAGCCTGCCTGCCCACGGCGCCCTGGCCCTGCCCGTCTGTCTGGTCCAAGGAGCCCACACACCTGAGAAGACTGACAGCAGCTGAGAGCCTTGGGCAAAGTAGCCAGAGCTGAGCGCCAAAAGGCCAGCCCTGCGGCCACCCCAGGCCCTCACGGTAAGAATACGACCGGTAATCTCACTGTCACCCACAGGAGGTGACACTGTGTGCCTGGAGCTGCTGCAGCAGAGGGGGCTTAGGGGGCCTCCTGGCCAGTGCCTCTGTGCACGAGCCGATCCCGGCCCTCGCTCTAAGCAAAAGAGACTTTCCCCAGAGAACGGGGCAAAAACTCACTCTCCACTGATACAGACCTTAGAGGAAGGCAGCCCCACGAGGTACCACTCTCTCGGGAGCCCTGCAGACTTGGGGCCCCCAGGAGAGAGAGGCAGAGAGATGCACATCCTGCAGCCAGGGCAGAACCCAGGCCCAGTGAGCCCCAGTGCAGACCCGGCCGTGTGCCGAAGGCCAGGAGACGGGAGACTGGGTCAGCCTCCGCCAGGCACACGAGTCAAGGGTGCCACCAGTTTCTGTGACGAGAGCTTGGCCGGGGCCGCCTGACTCCCCACAATAAGACTGATAACCGACGCTGAGACAGCCAGCCAGCATGGAGGCCAAAACTTCACAGTAAACTCTGAAAACACTTGGCTTGAGATTTTTAAGTTGGTAAGAGGAAAAATAGTTGTATTTTTTAAAGGTTTATTTTATGGCACTTTAACAAAATGTAGGTTACAACTGCAACTATGGAGGAATTAGGCTAAAATAATCAATCTCATACGCACTTTGCTGTGTGAAGTTTTTTCTGATAAAATTGTATAACAACCGCATAGAATATCTTTTACGTGTGATTTTTGCCTCACGATCGAAAAGGTCCATTTTGCCAAAGTGTTGAAGGGCCTCACCAATGTTCCCAAGGGCCTCCCTCGCTCCTGAATTCACGTCACTCCCTTCGAGGGGCCATCAGGACAACCCACGTGTCCATGTTCTTCTGGTCAGTTCGTCTCTGCCCGGATCCTCGTTGGCCAATAACTCGTTCATCTCAGAAAATTCTCCATCTTTTCCAAATCCAAGATTTTCCATTTTCCTCCTCAGTTTGCATTGTTTGCCCCGTATCTGATGATCAGCGGAGACTGACCCAAAGTGTACGGATGTTACGATGGTAGTGAAGAATTCCATCGCTCGGTGGGGAGGATGCTTAGTGGACGCTGCTCTCACAAGCGGCTGGTCCACCAGTGGTCATTCTCACGTGCGACAGTGTTCACTCCCGCATGCGACCTTGTAACTGCAAGGACTTCGATAATGGATGCTCAGGCAATGAGGAAAAATACGACCTAGTTTGGGGGATCTACTCATTTAGAATCGAGACTTTGTTGCTTAAGAGAAAGAAAGCCTCATAGGATCGCAGGGAACAGGAGATGGATGGCCAGGCAGAAGAATGCTCCCCAGAGGGCAGGGACCACGCCTCTGTCTCCTATACGTAGTCAAATACAATCAGGGATCGTGGGTCACGTGTTGGAAAGAGGGTCATTTTCTTTGTTTATGTGGGGAGTTTGCTGTTTAAATGCAGAGCTTCTCAAAGACCTTTTACCTTAACATATAGAGTGTTTAAGACAGGCGTGGAAAGAGCGACTGTGGCGATGCGGCAACGAAATCTTGCGGGGGACCGTCTCACGGCTCTACTGTCCCTCAGATGCACTTTTGGACACGTGGCATCGACATGAAGCATAAACCATCCCACAAGCAGGTGGACGTTTAATTGTAGTGGATGAGGCCAGGAGATAGTGTTTTCACCTTAATTCTAGAAGAACAAAGGTGGATTAAGACAGCCAGTAGTCAGCCAGTTCGAAGTGTTTCTTGTAGCGACTTACACACCCAGCAGCGGGTGCCGGAAGTTCCGTAGCCCCGCGTGCTCACCGGCACTGGGTGCTCGCAGACCCCTTCGACTCTGCCTGTGACATCCTCTCGCTGCTGCCTTGACTGGCTTTCCACTGATCTCAGTGATGTGTCTTTTCCTACTTTACACCATTCAGATTTGTTTGCTCGTGACCATCTCTATTATTTGCTCATTTTATTGTCTTCTGATCTCTTTCTCACTGATTTCTAAGGCTCCTTTACGTATTTTAGATAACCAACTTTCGTTGTTTTGTTTGTGTTTCAAACATCTTTTCCCAATTTCTGGCTTGTGGTTTTGCCCTCTTTGGTAACTTTTGACTAAAAAGAGCTTCTTAAATTGAATGGAGACATTTCCAAAACGCTGCTGAGCGGATGTGTAGACCCTGCTCCCAGGGTGGGATCCCCTGCTCCCAGAGTGGGTGACGTCTCTCAAGTAGGTCCTGGTTCTGCTCCTGGGTGTGGCTTCTGGCTCACGGTTCTCCCTGGCACTTGGCCTTCCTTCTAGAAGTTTCCTCCTCTTCCATCACCCCCTTTGGTCCTATTCGATACAGGCATCAGAGATGTAAACTCCGTCCCAGTCTCCTTCTTGTTTATGGGCAGTGGGACCCAGAGGTCATTTAAGTCCCTAAAATCGCAGCCTCTTTCGGCCCTGGCTGGTGGCTCTTTGGGCAGTAAAATGTGCAGAAGCTTAGTTAGTTTTTATCTATTTGATTTTGCTGAGCTACAGGTGCTAAGAGATGAACCCTTGGTTCTTATCCAGACCTTCCTCTTCGATTTGCTCTATTTCTCTGCTTTCTTTGCCCCCGCATTTTTCGCTATTGACCTGCCTGCTGGGGGAGCCTCACCCAGCCTCTTCCACGAGCCGTTCCGTTTACCCTAAAGGAGCCTCTGACCAAATGGTTCCCTTACAGCTTCAACTATTAAGAAGTTTTAACAACGGTTATCATGACTGTACCCTTGATGTGATCTTAGTCTGATGTGAAACAGTCTTAGTGGTTCACAGCATGTCCGAGTTTATTTTTCACCGTTAGGAGTGGAGAAGCAGCGATCTTTTCTAATCTTACAAGTCCCTGAATTTGTAGGCTCTTCCCCTCAATTCCTGCTTGTAAATTAGCCAGCTCTTCTGTGAGCTTGACTCTGTATTGTAATGCTTTGCCAAATGCAGACATCAGCCGCTGTGGCTTGAATTGTGTGCCCTCCCCTCACCCCAAAAAAGAAATGCTGACGTCCTCATCCTCAGTGGTGCCTGTGGATGTGACCACATTTGGAACAGGGTCTTTGCAGGTGAGATCAAGTTAAGGTGAGGTCACAGTGGATTAAATAGGCTCTAAATCTAATACCTGGAGTCCTTGGAAGAAGACCGTCAGGGAGGATGCCATATGAAGACACAGCCAGAGTCACACAGGGAGGGGGCCGAGTGAAGACGGGGGCAGAGACCAGAGCGATGCAGCTGAGAACCGAGGAACACCAGGGTTCCCGGGAGCCACCAGGAGCTGGGAGAGGCAAGGAAGGAACCCCACCCCAGACCCTTCAGAGGGAGCATGGCCATGCCCACACCTTGATGTCTGACTTCTGGCCTCCAAACTGTGAGAGAATACATTTCTGTTGTTTCAAGCCACCCAGCTTACGAGATTTTTGTTACGGCAGCCCCAGGACACTAACACACCCTCCAGCACACCTGTCACACTTGAGCCGAGTTCCCTGGGTACCCAAGACGGATCTTTCACCCAGGTCTTTATCCAGCCTGACACGGATGGACATCTTTCAGCCTTCAGTAAGTTTCCCTTCTTCTCAACACCTAACTACCATGACAATGCCACATATTTAGGATTTTTAAAATAGATTTTATTTTTTCAGATTCAGAGCAAAATTGCGTGGCAGGTACAGAGATTTCCATACGCCTCCTGCCCTGCCGTGCACAGCCTCCCCGTTATCAAAGTCCCCCACCAGTTCGTACGTTTGTTACAGTGGATGAACCTACTTCGAAGCATCATTATTTTAGGATTTTGTTTTTGCATAGCACCTCACTTCTGGTACTAATTTCTAGACTAGACAGGATAAAGCTGGATTTCACCGCAGTAACAAACAATTCCCAAACCTCAGAGGCCTAAAACAACAATGATTTTTTTCACATCCTTGTTCCTTGGATATAGAGACCAGCTGGTGATTCTGTCCAGGCTGCAGGAGCAGCTGCTGGACCAAACATGTGGTGACCACTCAGCACGGGTCACTTCTGCTCACATGGCCACAGCTAAACTCCATAGGGTGGGCGGGACCATCCTCCAAACTTGGGAAAAGAATTGGAAATAAATGGTGAATGTCATCAGTGGCTACTTCAAGTTCATTATTTTGTTGTTGTTGTTACAATTTTAAGTGGTCTTTTTTTCTTTTTGAAACCTATATTTTCTACCTATAGTTTGCTGATGAATAAATTATTATTGACTTTTGTATTGTGACATGAGCGTACTTTGCTTAGCTCTCTTATTAAATATAAATGTGTGTGCATTTTGCTAGGTTTTTTCATGTGGATAATCATATTGTTTGTAAATTCTGACAGTGTTATTTTTATAATTTTCCTTATCAATCCTTAAACTTTTATCTCTTTTCTTGGATTAATAAAATTTTAAGTACAGGATTGCATAGAATTGTTGATGGCTGGCATCCTTATTTATCCCTGATTTTAGAGATAGCACTTTGAAATTATTTACCATTAAGAATGATCATTATTGAAGGCTGCTGGTATATACCCTCCAGTGGGTTAAGAAAGATTCTTTCTATTGCTAGTTTATTAAAAGTTTAGCGTTACTGAATGTTGACAATTATCAAATACTTTTCTTTCTCTATTGCAATAATTGTATATTTACTCTCCTTTAGTCTATAAATGGGACCAATTACCTGCATGTGTTTTCCCAATAGCACCCTTGAATTCCTGAGTTAAACCCAGCTTGGTCAAGATAGATTATTATTTTAACACGTACAGCCAGATTAGATTTGCTAATATTTTGTACCCAGTTTTTACATGTGTTCTGCAGTTGGCGGAGCACTGGATACACCTTGGTGAATAAAATAGACGTGGACATTATACTCATGGCTCGTATGGCTTAAGACATCATTAATTACAAGACTCAGCATCAATTTAATAACAGATCTTCAGGGAGGAAAGCCCCACACATGACAAGAACACAATGATTAGTAAGACGTGGTTTAAGTATAAATGCCTTCACTGAGGAAAATATACTCCAGATCAAATGACTCACTGTGGCTGCGGGGAGTCACTTCCTGGTCTCCTGAGCCTTAATTTCTCCATTTCCAAAGTGAGGGGGGAGACGATCTCTGGGGTACCTCGGATTTAAAATGCCGGCTCTACTATACCTCGTTCCCAAGGATCTTCCTACAAGGAGAGTGGCGGTCCCACACCCTTCCTGGACACACCTGGAACCTTCCAGTTTAAAACAAAGTGAGTAAGTTCTGACCAAAGTCAACAGCGAAGCTGTTCAAGAACCACTAAGACTGGGGTCCAAGCCCTACATGCAAACAGCCCCTAACAAACGTAGCCTTTGGCGCCTAAACACTCAACCCCCGACAGTGGGTAGAGGTCAGAAAGAAACTATCTGGAGAATTGGCACATGGGAGACACCCCGTGAGGACCTTCTAAAGGAATGACACCCAGACTTTAGACCATGCGAAGACCAGAGGGCCGGTAAGTTATATATATTTTTCTGCTTTCCTCCTTTCTGATTTACAAAACTATTTGTACATTTCTTTTTTAAACGGTCAAGTTCCTTCTTGGTGTGTAAATAACAATGTCTTTTATTGAAAATAATTCCATTTTGGACTAGAGAATTCATATTCTCCTGGTGTTTGTATATGATAGCTTCTTTTTTTTTTTTTTTTTGGCCATGCTGCATGACTTGTGGGAATCTTAGTTCCCTAACCAGGGATCGAACCCGTGTCCCCCTGCAGTGGAAGCCTGGAGTCCTAACCACTGGACTACCCGGAAATTTTCAATGATAGCTCCTTTTAATCACCTTCTGACCGAAAAAATGTATTTCTTTTAGGACTGAAATGTGGACATTGTAACTTGAATCCTGTGTGAAGAATTCTAAAACCAAGGGGTTGTAGTACACACTTTTTTTTTTTTCATTTTAAAGACACTCACAAACAGGATCGCCCGTCTAAAAAGAAAAAGGAAACATTTCACATCATGTAGTGTGCAAAAAATTCATTGTGCCAACTTCAGAATCTAACTGTTTTAATCTGTTTTGAAATGAACTTGATCTTTGACACTTAATTCCTTCTATTGACAGCAAGATTCAATGCCCTGATTTTTAGAGGTTTATAAAACAGGGATAAAAAGCTTTCTAAATATCAGATAGCACTTACAAAATCAGAATGTAAATGAAGTCAATGTTCTTTAGAGCTGGATTTAATTTTATTTGACATATACTTGGAATCTTTTTTTTTTTTTTAAGGATCAAATATTTGGGGCATTATTGGGATCTTCCTGGAACTGAAAGGTTTAGAAGTGGTGTGGATGTGTTGAGGAATATAAATTGCTCTCGACATTGAATCTCTTGATGGCAGCTCTGTTTGCTCTCCTGCATCTTGGAAAGCTTTTTCTAAGCAAAAGACTTTTAAAATTCAGAAGCTGAAACTCCTCTCTGTTGAAGAGAAGACAGAAGCCGCTCTGAGGCATTACAAATATTATCCATCCTATTTTTAACATCAAAAGCTACAAACCAACAAAAAGACAAAATAGTCAAGGGAAAAAAGAGCAGATAGGAGAATACAAGTTCTCCCCTTAAAATGCCGATGAGTCTTTACAGACCCACTTGCAGGAGCTGTGAGGTGACAGCACCTCCTTCTGAGAGTAAGACCCCAGACTCCGAGGTGCCCTCCCAAGGAAGAGGCTCCGCCCGCTGTCCTCAAGCCCCACCCCCATCACACACTACACTCCCAGAAAACAGCTTTAGAACAATCCAGGCACGTTTACCTTGCGAGCATCCACTCGACAGCGCGATGCGCTTCGTATTTACTCAACATTTCTCTGTCTAACCGCGCATCGCTTGTCAACGCGAGACAAGGTTAGAAGTGAGTCACCAAAACCCGGAGGATAAATTAACTACACCTCTGTGTCATTTTTTTTGGCTCTAAATTCTGTGAACGTTTCTAATTTATAACAGTTTCTCTAGTTATAATGTTCCAATGAGCAAATGTAGGAAAAAATCATTGTACTACAGCACACTGGATGACGCTCTGTTTTCCTTTTTCTTTTTTTTACGTTCTTTGAAGCTCATTCAAAGAGTCCATCTCCCTTATTCCAAACAAAAAGCATTTATTAAATAATTAGTATAATGATGTCTCACTCAAGTGATTTTAAGGACAGGTGACCAAATGATAAACCTTTACCACTAGGACGTGGTAACACAGAATCTCAATGCTCTTAAGGGTAAGGCTGAGTTTCTACCCAGAACATTTCTGTGATGGGGAAGAGAGCAAGGGGGTGAGGAGGGGAGGGAGGAAGGAAAGTGGGGGAGGGCAGGGGAGGAAGGGTAGCCGGGAACTTCTAATTAGACTTTAGAAAGCCGGTCAGCTCCAACTTAAACTATTTTGTACAATAAAACTGATGCTTCATCTGATGGTGCAAAAACTTTTTACTATATTTGCAAAAATATCTTTTAGTTAAATAAATATTCCAGGACCTTGCAAAAACAAATTAGCAGTTTCTTATTAACCGGGCCTTTAAAGGGTTTACAATTGCTGCGTTTAGTTGTGGCAATTTAATAATAATGCCTAGTTTTTATTTTCAGATTTTGGAAGCATCCTTTTTTATGTCTGTTTTTCCCGATAGAACCCCCCAGAACAGTGCTTCTCAAGCTATCTGTGGGGAAGCACCAGTTTGCTTTTTAATTCTAATCCATTAAAGACACTCTTTTGCAAAATTAAATGAAAATAAATTGCTAGAAAAAATAAAAAGGAAACGCAGACAAAGTGCAAGCCTTAACCAGAAGCAACACCCCGTGTCAAGTGACGGAAAAGCTGTCTAAACTTTCTCTCAACTTCTGCGTTAACGTGGACTAACAAGCAATCTGGGGAATCAAACCATCTGAAGCCAGACACTGCATCACATTGCCTAGACTGGGGTGCCCAAAGTGCGTGCCCGGGTGCCCCGGGGTGCCATAGCGAACCCACAGGACACTGCAAGATAGTTTGCATTTTCACGGGAAAGGCCTAGACCCTCAGCATCTGTCCACCACAGACTGGCCATCAGCTCCAGGGATTCCACGGTTTTTAGTGTCAGGTTGTTCTCCATTCCTTCCAATAATGTCATGCTTGCAAAGCCTGCCGTTCAACAGTTGCTGAGATAAAAAGCAAATATGGTGTGAAAGTCTATGTTGAACAGGAAAGGACTGTGGCAGAGCCCAGTCTGATGACAGGCGTCCTTAGGTTGTTCAGCGCCCAGTGGACACTCACATCCCCTTGATAAGGAATTTTGGTGATTGGAAAATGAAATCAAAGTATTGTTTTTTTCTTTCAGTTCCATAAATTCTCGTTGTTTGGACCTAACTACTGAACAAACAGACCTGTTCATGGTTTCTTTTGGCCTTGAGCACTGGGAAAAAAATCAGTACAACACTAAAGTCACCATAAAGGATTGTATCTCTTCTTGTTCATTTTGTATCCTGAGAGTTTGGCCTGTTGTTAGGTCCTCACTGAGTGAATGAATGAGTGAACAAACGAATGACTCAGTCCCTCCACCTTTTGAATTTACAAGGTTTCAGTGACATGGCACCTCCCAGATTCCACGGGGGGAGGTTTTTGTTGAAATCATGAAGACGCCATAAATGGCTGTCAGATAATTCTCCCTCATCTTTAAGTCTTACACGTCCAGCGGGAGACCGTCATCTCACGTGACACCAGCCAGGACTTTCAAGGACTATTTTGCTCAAAAGGGCTGGGAGGTGAGAATGAAGGGACTGGGGGAGAAAGTGATGACTTTTCTGGAAAATCTTTATTTGTGGAGAAAGTCTCACGTCTTCCGGGTGACACGTCCATGGAGAAAGACAGGCAGCACCCAGGAGGGGACAGGACATGTGTACTGAATGCGGGATGGAAGTTGTATACATTTTTAAGTAGTGAATTAAAACCAAAAGGTTTAAATCTCTCTGGATTTCTTTCTTCTCTAAATCATTCATTACTCCTGGGTGTTTTAACTAATGTTTTCCCCATTTGACATTTGGACCCACTCGACTTTTAAAAAGTCACAAATTGTCCCTAATAACAGCACAAATTATGTTGGCTGTTGACTATAACGGCATTTTTTGCACTTTATCTTTTGCACGTTACAGTGCAATCATTTTCATTAACGATTCCTCTATCCAAGCACAGTGCCCGTTTAGCATAATAATAAAGCAATTTCCTGTTCGGCGGTGTTGACTGTGAGTCCACGCAAGTGACACTTGGTGGCTAAAGTCATAGAGCAGAAAAGCACCAAGGTCCAATAGAACCATCCCCAAGCGACGCCTGGGCTCCGCAGGGACAGCCCTCCCACCCTGTGTCATGCCGCCTGGGCGCTGGGCCCCCTGGCAGAAGAGGGGGAGCCGCTGACCCCCTGCACCCTCTTCCTCACTGGCTTTTCTGGGAAACCGGCCCCCTTGGGCCAGGCCTCAGTTTCCCTCCTGGCTCCCAAGTGCATTTCCCTGGACCTCTCCTTAAAGACTGTTCACTGCTTCCCTGGAAATTAACTGCAGACCCCTCTGGAGCAGATTAGGAGTAAGAGAGGGTTGTTTCTTATTTTAAAAGAAGAAGAACAAACAGAAGAAGGTGATCATTCAGAGGAGGAAGAGATCTGATAAGAACTGGTCATCCCAGCGATGTTCTTTGCCTCCTTCCTGTGCCCAGTGAAGGTCTCTGCAGACACGAGGCAGTGCTCGACCCTTGCCCCAAGCCACCCTGCTCAGCCCTGGCATCACCTGGGCCCCCAAGCACCCCACAGCTGGGGACAATCCCTTACCCACACCCACCAAAACACCGTCTTCACCGGCTTTGACGAATCACTTTGCAGCCAGCAGCATCCCATAATCGTGCTTGTGATATAATCCATCCTTGAATTCTTAATCCCATGAGGTGGACATTATTACCATCACACAGATGGGGAGATAGAGGTTAAATACTGTATCAGTCAAGGTGCTCCAGTGGATCCTGCTGATAAATAAACAAACTTAAACAAATTAGCAAATGAACGTATCCATGTATATTATCTATGTGCACCTATATTCATTCGTTTCTTTCTTTATCTAAAGATTGATCTCAGCAATCATACTGGGGGCTGGCAAGTCTGAAATCCACAGAGCAGACCGTGAGCTGGAACTTTAGGGAGGACTTGATGTCACAGTGGTTTCTTTTTTAAAAAAATTATTAATTAATTTATTTATTTATTTATTTTTGGCTGTGTTGGGTTTTCCTTGCTGCACACGGGCTCTCTCTAGTTGCGGCGAGCAGGGGCTACTCTTCGTTGTGGTGCGCGGGCTTCTCATAGCAGTGGCTTCTCTTGTTGTGGAGCACGGGCTCTAGGCACACGGGCTTCAGTAGTTGTGGCGCACGGGCTCAGTACTTTGGGCGCGTGGGCTCAGTAGTTGTGGCTCTCGGGCTCAGTAGTTGTGGCTCGCGGGCTCTAGAGCGCAGGCTCAGTAGTTGTGGCGCGCGGGCTTAGTTGCTCCGTGGCATGTGGGATCTTCCCGGACCAGGGCTTGAACCCATGTCCCCTGCATTGGCAGGTGGAGTCCTAACCACTGCGCCACCAGGGAAGCCCCACAGTGGTTTCTTGAGGCAGCATTCCTCCTTCTCGAAGGAACCTCAGTTTGCTCTCGAGGCCTCAGCTGACCAGGAGAGGCCCACCCACATGGTGGAGACAGCCGATTGTGGGTGTTACTGCGTCTGCAAATACCTTCCAGCGACGCACAGGTGTTTGATGGACTCCCTGGGCGCTGCAGCCCGGCCACCCGACACTGCTGTCACCAGTGCTCTGCCCAGGCTCACCCAGAACCCAGGCAGCAGAGTGGACCTCGGAGGGCTGGGTGGGTGCATGGAGCAGATGCAACTTAACAGCCCTCATCTCTGCGTCTTCTGCACGTGGGCCTCCATGTCCAGGACCAAGATCCCCCGCACCTCGCGGGAGCCCATCACCCCGTGCACATGAAACACCCCACGTGATATCCACCGCCCAGCACAGTGGCCAGCAGGGCCCTGATATTGGCTGACAGTTGGGCAAGAGAGGACAGACAGACAAATGCACAGTTAAAATAATCAGAGACTATTGGGGTGGTCAGTGCTGGCGAGAACAGGATGGGGAGGTGTGAACTTCCCTCCTCCTTGGTGGACGGTGGGTCCTCCAGGACAGGTGACGGTCACCCTGCGGACTGAGTACCCCAAAGGCAGAGGGAGGGGGCGCCAGTCAGGTGATAATGAGATTCCCAACATCCTCGCTGGGCCACGCAAACGGGCTGGGAGGACACGGGCAGAGGCAGAGCTGCAGACCGAGCCCGGGGCAGGAGGAAGAAGCATCCTCCCAGCCAACGCGCGATTCCACCTGAGCCGAGGGAAGGGTGACCTCACAGGGTCAGGGTCGGGGGTCTACTCTTGATAAAGTACCAGGCGCTTGGGGTGTAACCTGCATGCCACTTTCTGACACGTTCCTACACCCCAGATCGCGCGCAGGTACGGCCCTCGGGAATGTTTCTTAACTGAATCCACAGGTGTTATCAAACAAGCCAGCATCCAGGTGACATTAGAAATCAGCGACCGAAGAGTCGGGTGGGTTGGGAGTAGCCACTGGCTGAAACCCAGGACTCCCCGGTTCAGCTTCCAGACCGAAGGAGATGCGGCGGCCGGAGCTGCCGGCTGGATGCGTCTGCAGGAGCCGGGGAAGAAAAGGGACCACCGTGCAGGTGCCTGGGCAGCTCCCCAAGGACTACGGGGCCTCCCACACACCAGGACAGGTGCCTTCCTCCTCTGTCCCCAAATCTCAGATCTTCAGCTGCAGCCTTTGTCGGGGTGGCCAGCAGGAGACCCCCCGCTGTCCAGGCCTGTGATCACCCCGACCACACTGCCCTCCGACCCCCAAGTCCAGGCCAGAGCCGCCCTTGGAGTGAAAACGTATGAGCGATGGGCAGATGGACCGGAAGACAAAGAGATGGGTGCTGTGCTCGGGACACGGTCCCAGAGGAAGTCTGCAGAGACCCCACCGGCGGCCAGAGGCTCCGGAGGGATGTGAGGGCTGCTCCCTGAAGATGGATGAGGCCAGAGGCTGCAGACACTGCCCACCGCACAGGACACCCCCTCCCATTCACGGGGCCCCCTCGGGGAGCCAGAAGCACCAGCTCCGAGCGAGGGGCCAATGGGGAACCGGGCGCAGAGGGGTGACAGCTCTCCTGACGCCAGCCTCCTCCAGGCCCAGGGCCGGGGCCACTCCAGCTGTGCCATCGGCATCCTGCTCTGTCTCTAGGTCCCCCGGCTCTGAGCCTTGAGGTGCAGATCAAACCCCGTCCCCGCGTGTTCCCACGTGGCAGGGCCCGCGGGGCAGAGAAGCGGGAGGATGCGGCCTCGTCTGCACCTGCGATTCTCTTTCCCCAGAACCGACCCTTAAGGTGTTGGTGGTATTTCTCTCCTCCCCTGGCCCTCAGTATTTAGGAAGTGAGTTTTTGAAATCGGAGACCCTGGGGCCAAAGGTCGATCCCATCAGCGAAGATGAAAGGAGAGGCGCGTAGGATTAGGAGGGTCTGGGCCTCGAGTGACAGCAGCCCAGCCCCACGGTCTAGGACCGAGACTCACATCCAGGCAGTCAGCGGGAGGCATCCGGGTTCCCCTTGGGGAAGAAGCCTGCCCCAGCAGCACAGCCTTGCGCCTGGCTGTGAAGGGCCACCAGGAGGGGCGGGCCCCACCCTGACCCCCAGGTGCTGCACTGGCCTCAGTTGGTCCCTTGGGTCCCAGGACCGCGGCCGGACCCGTCAGAGTGGCCCAGAGACGAGGTTCCCCGGCCTCATCCTACCTGGGAGCCAGTCTGTCTCTCGAGAACCTCATGGACCAAGAGGGGAGAGAGGGTCCCCCAAGGAAAATCGGGGCAGGAGTGTGGACACGAACAGGCAAGAGCAGCCGACATCGCCCATCAGCAGACAGAGCGGCCACGGGGGCGCCGGTCCCCTGCCCCTGACCTGCCCGGGAGTCACTGCAGGGTCCCTCTGAACCCCAGGAAGGTCCCAGCAGGAGAGCTCTCTTCTCCCTTCTCGGGGTTGGTTGCTCCACGTTTCTTAGTTGCTTGGCTACAAATCTCCCCTTCAGAGAAAAAGGCCGAATGGGCTTCTGTGCAGCCACAAATCCTGATTTTTGGGGAACCCATTAAAATGCGCTGAGAGGGCTTCCCTGGTGGCACAGTGGTTGAGAACCTGCCTGCCAATGCAGGGGACACGGGTTCGAGCCCTGGTCTGGGAAGATCCCACATGCCGCGGAGCAACTGGGCCCGTGAGCCACAATTACTGAGCCTGCGCATCTGGAGCCTGTGCTCCGCAACAAGAGAGGCCGCGATAATGAGAGGCCTGCGCACCGCGATGAAGAGTGGCCCCCGCTTGCCACAACTAGAGAAAGCCCTCGCACAGAAACGAAGACCCAACACAGCCATAAATAAATAAAAATAAATAAATTTAAAAACCTGTGGGTTGGTTGTTCTTTAAAAAAAAAAAAAAAATTGTGCTGAGAGACCAGGGGCTGGGAGGGGGAAGCCACCAGCCCACCTCCCCGGCCAGGTGAACGAGCCTGCAGGGAGGAGCTATGGTGTGCTGCTTGGAATGTTCCAGAGCCCCTCCAGCCGCCGTGCTGTCTCTGCAAACCTGAGGCCGCTGACCGTCGTGGGGAGGAGGGGTGATCTTTTTCTTTCTCCCTCCCCTCCTTTTTTTTTTTTTAGAAATGGAATTTTGAAACAGCCAGCAACTAAGGCAAACTCCCCAGATAACGGTCTCAACAATTTACATAATGCGAGAGTTCAGGAGGAGGACACAAGGCAGTCCTTTTAAACTGTGTGACACAGTTTAAAGTAGGGAACCTTGGCTGGCATTAAACCACAGTCCTCCGAAACACAATTATAAAGCACTTAGGGCCGCTTGGCCAATCAGGCCCCTTGATTGGCTGCATGTCCCTAACCCTGTAATCTTCCATCTGGAGGCCGCACATCACAGCTGACTGCCGTCGGGCTGGTCCACGGGCTGACTGTCAGGGGTGGCCAACGTGCATTTTAAGAAATCTTACTTTTCGTCGCTTTGGTCCGTGTTCTCAAAATGTCAGTCCTGGATATTGGGGCCCTTTGTTCCTGCCTAATCATGCTGGTCACCGTGGAGGCTGCTGGCTAGTAGTGCCGGTGGAGCCCGTGGTCTGAACCCCAGACCTGCGTCAGCGACACCCAGGCTCATTACAACGTAGGGGACATCTCCATGGGCCCACCTGGGAATCATCCTTTCATCTGCAATGGGCACCTGGTGTGGCACCAGTGTCCTGCCAGCCAGGCCTAAGGGATAACCTGTGAGCTACGCGGCCTCCAGCTGAACGGGCACTCACTCATCCATCCATCCCTCTGCCGGTGTTTCCTGAGCACCTACGCGGTGACAGCTCGGGGCCACGCCTGGCTCCCAGGTCTGGCCTCACAGCCTCCAGGAGCTCACCACTTTGTGTGGGAGATGCACACGTGTGCACACACGTGTGATGTGTAACAGCACAGTACTTGGCCATGAGGCCAAGGATGTGAAAATGTTCCCGGGGACACGCAGGACAGTCTACTCCACAAAGAGGCTGAGAGCCTGTGACCCTCGGTTCTGCAGAAAAGGTGAGCGTTTGAGAGAGGAAGGCCATCCTGGGAGGGCACGAGGTGTGGCTGGGTGGTGGGCCGAGGGGCCTACTCGATGGGCGTCCGCGTGGAGACACAGGTGCTGCCGGAAGGCCCCTGGGCAGGTTGCCATGACGCGCGATGCGTGGGAAAGCTGCCGTGAACAAAGACCAGGACACAGCCCACGCCGCGCCGCATCCCTCCCCCACGTCGCGCCGCATCCCTCCCCCACGTGACCTTGGAGCAGGTTCTGGCCCACTCTGACACTCGGTCTCCTCATCAGTCAGCGGGTGGTGCAGACTGATGGAGGGGGTCTGCGCCTTGCGCTCCAGTGACCCCGGCCTCACTCAGGCTCCGCTCAGGTGCTGCCCTTGTTGCTTCCTGAGTTCCCGCAGACACGCCAGCAGGACCCGTGGCCCTCCCATGCTGCTCACCTCTCCCAGGGCCACGTCCCCGAGCACACGGGCCACTGGGTGTGTCTTCGGGCCACGAGGACAAGCACTGATCTGCTCACAGGAAGCTCGTCTGAACAGCACTGTGGGCGAAGAGAGGACCAGATGGGGAAGGCTAGGGACCACTTGGGGTCCCAGGAAAATGGAACCACTTACGGCTTAACAGAGGGAATGTCACAAAGGTGACGGAGGCACTCAGAAGCCAAAAAGAGCAGGCGGGGTGGCAGCAGGCAGCACACCAGGTCCAGGTGAACGGTGGGGGGACACGCAGGGGGCGGGCCGGACATGGGGGAGACACCCCTCCAGGAACGCTGCCCAGGGCGCCGAGATGCTGGGCTTCCTGCCTCCCCTCCCGTCTCCTTCCAGCCAGGGGGGGAGGGGGGGAGCCGGGAAGCAGCCCCCAGAGGGACCCCCTCTGTGGGACCAGTTCAGGGGTGACTCAAGTCCACGTCCTCGTGTTATTCCTGAAGACATTGAGCCTGGGTTTCTTAGATGATGTCCCTGCCCTGGTGGAACTGGTTCACGGGTGTGCACACAACTTGCAATACACGTGCACACGCACACGCACACAGGCATGTACACACAGAGTACACACAGGCACACGGCCCCCAGATGCACTCCCCTCCGGCCGACCAGGCGCACAGTGGCTTTCCCAGCCCTGGAGGAGGCTCAGTGGCAGCCCCAGGGCACAAGGCGAGCTGTGGCGCCCCCTACCAGCTCCCACGTCCCAGCCAAGTCTCGTCCAAGTGACCTGGGTTCACCACCTGCTGGCCTGATTTTCCTCGTCCACAGCGCTCACCTCAGAGAGTGCCAGGCACACATGAGCCTCGATGGAGCGGCCTTTATTACTCTTCCTTCTGGACCCCATGCCCTCACCACCCCCAAACTGCCCCCAGAGGCCCCTGAGGCTCAGCACCCAGCACTGTGCCCTACGCTGCCCTGAGGGCTGGGCCCCGGACACAGCTGTTTGACTTTGAGGCGCAGGCCCGCCGGCCCAGGATGAAACACATCTCCCATCTATGTGTTTAGGGAAATCCGTGTCAAGGCCTGAGGGAAATCACTTCCTTGAAAAGTTCTAGATGTTTAAAAAGTAAACTAGACACATATTGGTGATGTTGAAAGTGCCTTTTCCATGAGAAATAACCATCTGTAAACTCCTCACCTGGGCTGGTGAGCTGCAGGCAGGTGTTACCCATCAGCTGACCTCAGAACGGCTCCAGAATCTCTGATGTGTCCTCAGGTGTCCAGGGTTCCTCCTTCTGCGCCAAGCTTGTGAGCGATCAAAGGTTCATCCCTGACAGCTTCACGACGTCAGCGGTAGCTGCGCTTTGTAACATGGAGCAGACTCGCTCCTGGAAATCGGGAGCGTTTTTCCCTGTGCGTTGACACGTGATTTCAGGTACCATGTTTCTGCATACTAATGCCTAGATATTGCAAAAGTACAGTATAGACCAAAATTATATACCTCTGCACACAATATCCCAGCAAGTGTAGCTTGAGTCAGTGTCTAATAGGTACATGGTGAAAATTTCCAGAAAAGGTGACATTCTTTGTTACTGCTTCAAAGGAGCTGCTCTGATATTGGAGAAGAAAGGAAAACAGGGTAACAGGATCTGTGAGCCCGGTGAACCTTGAGGGCATCGGGAACTTAAGGTCTCGACCCCGTTTGATGTGTCCGGTGGGCTGGGGGGCGGGCTTCGTGGGTGAAGCCCTTGGAAGGACAAACCTCCCTCTGCAGGTCCAAGGCTGCAGGAGATCAAGCTACTGTCTGCTTTCTCTCTGAAGCATAGAGGAGGTGGTGTCAGTATTTTGGGGAAGAACCGGTGTGTTGAACACCTTACAGCATGTAGAGAGCTGGACAGGCGTGAGGAAACCCTAACCCATCACCTAACCCTGGAAAAGTTGCCCAGGGCTAACACATGCTCCTGGGAGTTTCAGATGTCCAAGCATGGCCCCAAACCCCAGGGTCCTCTGGGCTGGTAGGCTGGACCCTCTCAAACGGTCTACCACAGCACACACAGTTCTTGCACTGACCTGCTTCTACCCACCCACCCTGGACAGTCTTAGAATTGACCTGCCCTGGGAAAACCAAGAGGAAAGAAGGCCACCTAGCAAATAAGCTCTCCTTTCTATGTTCTGTGCAAGGGAAATAAAGGACTTTACAAACCAGAACTTCTGTGATGAGCTATCTGGCGCAATCCTCCATTTCTATGAAACTGCAAATCCCTGCATCTGAGTGAGAGTACAGCTTCCCCAGCCTGTGACCCTCTGCTCGAAACAAATAACGAAGCATGCATCTGCTTTAACATCCAATTGTTGCCGACAATGTCTCTGTCCTGGGTTAGTTCCTTGAAATAATCTGTGATGGGTTATCTGAACGGTACAGGGAGCTCTCTATTAAAAAAAAATACAGGTTTCAGGCTGTAGAAAATTTTGATTGACTGAAAATCTGAAAATGTTTTATACTGAACTCAGTAGAGTTTTTTGAGAGAGTACATGAGCCTCTGTATTTTAAGACCTTCTTAAAGACCTGATTGAAACTTTATCCCACAAATGACACCATTTTCTTTTTCATAAATGTATGAATACTAGGAAAAAACTTTTCCTTAGTCCAAAGAACAAATACAATAATTTCCCTGATCATCTCATTTTCTTCTTATTAAATATATTACTTTATCCTAATAGTAAGTAATAAAAGAGAAGGAGTTATTTAACTTATTAAGGGTTTTAAAATCACTTTTGATATCTAGGGATTTTCGAGGCAAAGATTTGGGGTTCTTTCAGGTGAGAGGTTAGGGAAATTCTGAAAATGTCTCTATATTTCTATAACTGAAAATTAAGTTTATTTTCACAAAAATCAGCATTCCAGAATACCTCCAATTAGAGTCCACCTGAACCCAAAGAATGCAGTGACTGAAGGAGAATTGTAAAATTAAGGCAATTACACACCTGTGTGCAAAGTCTGTGATCTGCTGTTACGGACATTGTTTGGTTGTAAATGATGACCTGCACCAACACTACATAATACACAATTCCCGGGGGGCGGGGACTTTCAGGGATTCCCTTGAAACAAAGGGACCTCTATTTAACTTAAGCAGGTCTAAAAGCATTCTCTTCAAAAAAATCTCCCCCAAACAGTCCAAATATATATTTTAAGCAGCATTCTCTTTATATATTTGCAAAGTTGATGGGAATCAAGGATTTTTGGGGGGAATGAGGCTAAAATGGCAACTTCAATGCATTTTGTATTGGCTTAGTCCAGCCCTTTTCCAAATTCCCAACAAAAAGGCCCCCAGGTGAGAATGGTGCTGCTCATTGCGAGGTGGCATGAACAATGTAGGTATTTCACTCCTACAACTTAGATAAACAATCCCTCCTCATCCCCCAAATGTTGCCATGTGGCCAAATCAGAACTCGTTCTTTCTGTGCAGGACCGACCCACGTGTTCAGGGCCTGGAGGATTTAGGGGAGGTGATTCAGGGAGAAGAGAAGGAGAGAGACGTGTTGAACACCCCCTGGGAGGTGAGAAGCCACATGTCTGCCATACTCCAATCCCACAGCCACCTACTTTTCCAGGCAGATGTGAGGAGGAGGGTTGCCCATGTCCCCCTGCCATCTACGTTACCAGTGAGACCCCAAGCTGGGTTCAGAAAAGAGTTTTGTTCTTCAAAGTGGCCCCCAGACAGTCAGGATCATGGTAAGATCCACATCCTTGCATTTCCTGAATATGATGTTAATTTCCAAGAATAAAGAGAAAAAAATTGAAACTGCAAAAAAAAGAGGGATACATTTTTATAAATGTATAAATTACCTATAAAGGAAGGATATTCAGGTTGGCACTTGATTTTTCAACTGCAACACTAAATGCAAAATAGCAATAAAGCCATATTCAGAGTTACAGGTAAAGGATGAGGAATTATGTGATTATTCAATTATGGTTCAAATGCTAGGGCAAATAAATCTGTATTTGGGTGTGCAAGGACTCAGAAACCATAAACTCATGTCTAAAGAATTACTGAAGCAGGCACTCCACACAAGTGAAAAATGAATTAGAATAAAGAACTTAACATGAAATACAGAAAAATGTGATGTTGAACAAACAGCAAAAGTTATCGTCAAGTCTAAATATCTATCAGTGATGTACTTGTAAAGCTGATGCAATGGTTAAACCCAGGGTTTTGAACGCGTTTCATATGTTTTATCTCTTTTTTTAGTTGTTTGGGGCAGGAGAGTAAATTCAGGCCCTGTTTATCTGTCCTGACCAGTAGATTTCAACTAGTTTATCTTATAAATTAAATTTTCTAAATGTTTCTGGTAGAAGAAATGCCGTTTGGTTTTTAATATCAATACACGTTGCTCAACATTGACAGATATCCTATGGACTCTAAAAAAGCTTCTAAGTATTCATGGGGTGTGATGTCAATCTATAATCTAGTCATCAAAAGGATGACACTTTTTTCTTCTTAATATTTATAACTTCTACATTTTATTGTCTTTTATGGTAATTCAGTGTTGAATAGAAATGGTGATAGTCTGCATTCTGGACTTGATCTTGGTTTTGTGGGAAAAATTCTAAAATGTTTTACTATTAACAATGAGTTTTGCTGTAGTTTGGAGTTTTTTCTTTTTCTGTCTTTTTTTTTTTCTTTTTTCTTTTTGCTGTTATTTTAGAGATTTATCTACTTAAGGACAATTTTTCCATTTCATCTTACCAAATGCTACTCTGCAAGTTTCGAGAAGATCACATGGTTTTTCTTGCTTAGTCTGGAAGGACGGTAAACTAAATGAATGGGATTTTCTGATGTTGATCCAACTTCAGAGAAACCGCCCTGGGTGGGACCTTTTACATATGCAATGTGTTCAGTTTGGGGTTTTGTTCAGGACCCGTGCCCTGTGCACATGTACGAAGTTGGCCTGTAATTTTCACCAGGGAGTCTACATTTTCATCTGCACCGAGATGTGAACATTTTGGAGCCCAGTCACTTGCAGACGTGTGGTCTTCCTTGTCCTCAACACAGGACATGACCAGCATCCTTTGCATTCTGGCCACATTGCGGACATTTCTCACTGCCAGAACAGGAGAGAAAAACTGTCGGGAAGACGGAGGGGGTCGTGCTTGGGGCGGTGGCCGAGTAAGCAAGGCAGACACAATGATGAGCGTCCATGGGAGGAAGGGGTGCGGGGAGGCCTGATGCCTCCGTGGGGCAAAGGCAGAGGAGAGGGGGTGGCACCGAGGCCCCTCGACGGAGACAAGGGAGAAGCAGAGGTCCATGTGTCTGCTCCGCCTCCTCCGGGCACTAAAAACGGGCTTGGATCGATCGAGTGTAGTAGTGGTTCCCGTGCACTTTCGTTACAGATGACTCTAGCGTGTCACAGGCGACAACCGTACACGCTGCCCGCCTCTTTTCTGGCCGGGTCCAGATTTCTTATCTGCCAGGCGCAGAGCCCCTGGCTTCTCCTGCGCGCACACTAAACTTGTCTTAAGCCGCTCTGTTCAGGGATATAGCTTCCTTGTGTCGGGGGCCTGGCCGCCATCTGCATAAACTCTTGGCCTCTGTGTCTACAGTGACTCCAAGTTCAAGCGAAGCCCGCGGCTCATCAATTACTAACGAGACTTGGCCCTGCTCCCATCAGCTCCGCAGAAACGCTTCTGGATGAATCCGGGGACCGCACAGGGTTCTCTTTTCCTCTGAGCCCTCCACACTTTCTGGGTGAAAGTCGATGCGTGATGATGATGGTGGCGATGACAGTGATTTATCTAATCTCATCATGAGCTGGACGCTGCGCTAAGAACCACGTGTATATCACCGCTCGTCTTCACTGCCTCCTGAGACCTCTTTTTACAGATGAGGACGCTGAGCTCCCAGAGCTCGTGGAGGGAAAGTTGGCTTGAAGAAGAGCATCTGCGGTAGCCCAGGACCTCCCTTCTGAGACCTTTCACCCCTCGGCCACTCCAAAGAGCCAGAGGAGCTGCTGCACAGGTGATGGGCGTGGCTGCGGGGTGGGCGGGCGCTGCAGGAGAAGCTGCTCGGTCCCAATCTGAGCAGTGTCTCCTACACGTGCTCCTCCAGCTCCTCCCAGCAACTGCCCCTGGGGTGGTGGGGAGGCTCTCTTCAACCAAGGGCGCGTCCTGGGGAGGGAACCCAGCTGTGGGCTCTTGACAGCCTGGGATTGGGGGGGCAGCACCTCACGCTGTCCACTGCACTGTTTAATTTCCAAATATTTGAGGAATATCCTAGATTTCTCATATAGCTTTCTAACTTAATTTCATTGTGATCAGAGAACATACCCTTTATGATTTCAATCTTCTTAAATCTATTGAGGCTCATTTTAGGCTCCAGCACATGGCAAATGCTAGAGTAGCTTATGCCCTTGAAAAGAATTTGTATTCTGCTATTGTTGGATGTTCAGTAAATTATCAGTAAACTCATGTAGGTTGATAGTGTTGTTTAGGTCTTTTGTTGTTGTTGTCGACTTTTGTACAGTTCTTCTATAAATTGCTAATACAGGGGTTTAAAATCTCCTACTATGGTTGTGGAATTTCCTGTTTCTCTCATTAATCCTGTCAATGTTTTCTTCTTGTATTTTGAAACTCTATTCTTAGAGAATATACACTTATGACTGCTATGTCTTCCTCATTAAATGACCATTTTTTATTTTAAGATTTTCTTCTTTTCTTTTTTTAAATGTTTTTCCTTTGTTAATTGAAGTATAATTGACATACAATACTGTATTAGTTTCAGGTAGACAACATATTATACACTTCCTATACATTATAAAGTTATCACCACAATAAGTCAGTTACCATCTGTCACCATAAAAAGTTATCATACTATATGATAACTATTCCCTATTTGACTGTATTCCCTGCAGTACATTTCATCCTGGTGACTCATTTCTTTTGTAACTGGAAGTTTGTGTCTCTTAATCTCCCTCACCTGTTGCACTCATCCCCCCACTCCCTCCTCTCTGGCAACTACCAGTGCTTCTCTGTGTCATGAGTCAGTTTCATGTTTTATTCTGTTTGTTCATCTGTTATTTTTTTTAGACTTCACATATAAGTGATATCATACAGTGTTTGTCTTCCTCTGTCTGACATTTCACTTCACATAGTAACCCCCAGGTCCATCCATGTTGTCACAAATGGCAAAATGTATATCTCATAGGGGGTTAATATCCAAAATATACAAAGAACTCATACAACTCGACATAAAAAAACCAAACAACCTGGTTGAAAAATGGGCAGAGTGCCAGAATGGACATTTTTCCAAAGAAGACATACAAATGGCCAACAGGCACACGAAAAGATGCTCAACATCACTAATCATCAGGAAATGCAAATCAAAACCACAATGATATATCACCTCACACTTGTCAGAATGACTATCATCTAAAAGACAAAAAACAACAAGTGTTGGTGAGGGTGTGGAGAAAAGGGAACCCTTGTGCACTGTTGGTGGGAGTGTAAATTGGTGCAGCCACTTATGGAAACAGTATGGAGGTTCCTCAAACAATTAAATATAGAGCTACCATGTGGACCAGCAATTCTACTCCTGGGTGTTTTTCCAAAGAAAGCAAAAACACTAATTGGAAATACATGCATCCCTATTTTTACTGCAGCATTATTTACAGTAGCCAAGATATGGAAGCAACTTAGGTGCCCATCAACAGATGAATGGATAAAGAAGAAGTGGTGAATATATATATATATATATGTGTGTGTGTATTCCATTATATCATAGGATTCCATTATATATATATATCATCATTTTAGATATATATATAGATATATATAGATATATATATGTATCTTCTCCCATTCAGTTGGCTGCCTTTTCATTTTGTTGATAGTTTTCCTTGCTGTATAAAAGCTTTTTCGTTTGATGTAGTCTCATTTGTTTATTTTTGGTTTTGTTTCCCTTGTCTGAGGAGACATATCCAAAAAAATATACTGCTAAGACTGATGTCAAAGGTCATACTGCTTGTGGTTTTTTTCTAGGAGTTTTATGGTTTCAGGCCTTATATTTAAGTCTTTAACCCATTTTGAGTTTATTTTTGTGCATGATGTGAGAGAGTAGTCAAGTTTGATTCTTTTGCATGTAGCTACCAAGTTTTCCCAACACCATTTATTGAAGAGACTACTTTTTCCCCATTGTATATTCTTGCCTCCTTTTTGTAGTTTAATTGCCCATATAAGTGTGGGTTTATTTCTGGGTTTTCTATTCTGTTCCATTGATCTATGTATCTGTTTTTGTGCCAGTGCCATACTGTTTTGATTACTGTAGCTTTGTAGTATAGTTTGAAATCAGGGCGTGTGATACCTCCAGCTTTGTTCTTCTTTCTCAAGATTGTTTTGATCTCTGTGTTTCCATAGAAACTTTAGAATTATTTGTTCTAGTTCTGTGAAAAATGTCGTTGGTATTTTGATAGGGATTGCATTAATTCTGTAGATTGCCTCGGGGAGTATGGTCATTTTAACAATATTAATTCTTCCAATCTATGAACACAGTATATCTTTCCATCTGTTTGTGTTGTCTTCAATTTCTTTCATCAATGTCTTATAGTTTTCTGAGTACAAGTCTTTTACCTCCTTAGTTGATTTATTTCTAGGTATTTTATTCTTTTTCATGTGATTGTAAATGGGACTGTTTTCTTAATTTTTCTTTCTCTTTCATTGTTGCTGTATAGAAATGCAACAGATTTCTGTGTATCAATTTGGTATCCTGCAGCTTTACCAAATTTATTGATGAGTTCTAATAGTTTTTGGTGGTGTCTTCAGGATTTTCTATGTATAGTATCATGTCATCTGCAAACAGTGGTAGTTTTACCTCTTCCTTTCCAGTTTGGATTCCTTTCATTTCTTTTTCATATCTGATTGCTCTGGCTAGGACTTCCAATACTATGTTGAATAAAAATGGTGAGAGTGGGCATCCTTGTCTTGTTCCTGATCTCAAAGAAAATGCTCTCAGCTCTGCATCAACAGCTTCTGGCCTGTGTTGTTCCTTGGGTGGAAATTTCGAAACTTGTAAAGACACAGGGTCACCTGACTATAGTTACTGAAATCAATCTTTGGCAGGACTACCTTAAACCAGGTCAAAACTCACCTATAAATATAGTTTTCAATAAAGTGGTAAAAACTTTACCAATAAAATGTGAAGTCCAGTGCAAGAGATGTTGCTATGTCTCTATCACAACATTTGGATTAAAAAAAGAAAAAGCCCTCTTATTTATACTCAGATGCTGAGGGGTGTGTGTGTGTGTTTGTGGTATGTATTCATTTCTTTCTTGATAGGAAAAATATTGGGACTTATATCACTTAATCTTCTCCTCCCTGAAATACAGTTGAAGCTCCTTTATTCTCTATTGAAAAGGACAAATAATCGTTAACACAAAAGTATGGATCAATTTAAATATCAGCGCATAGTGTCAAGGACCAGAGTGAAAGCAGAGGAAATCTCCAAACCCATACACTGTTTTATTGTTAAAGTGCTATGTGTTCACTTGGTACAGTTTTTAATGATAAAAGCATATGAAGTAGAACATTTAAATGCCCCATGGTAATGCTTCCCTTGTTCAAAGCCTGGCTCCTCCATTTACACCTCTGTGAACTTCAGCAAGTAATTGAGCTCCTGCACCTCAGTCCCTTCATCTGTAAAGTGGGGATAACCCCTGTGCCTTGTTGTTGTCCAGGCAACTGAGGGCATAGGCGTCTTGTGAGCCCCATGCCCCATATCCTTGTCCCCTCGAGTTTTAGTTGCGGGTCTGGTGGACAATTTCCCCATTTGCTGCCAGGATCCTACCCCAAGTGCCCAGCTCACAATCTCCACTTCTCTGCCTCTGGACTCCTTCCAAGGCCAGGAGGACTCACTCAGCCCGTGCATGGAACACCCTGGAATGCTGGGGGCCAGAGGAGCTAGTGTGTCCATGGGCAGAAGGCTCAGGGTCAAGACCCCACTTCCTGGCCTTTGAAGGGACCCTGTGAGGCCCCGAGTCTCTGTCCTGCTGGTGACACAGCAACCAGCTCATTACATCCCTTTAACCTGGCTTCCTGTCTTCACGGCTCTGATCATTACCTGAAATTATCTTCTGTGTTTGTTTCCAGGGGGCCAGTTACAGAAACGGGGACTGTAATTGTCATGAGTATTTCCTCCTTACTTTATGAATATACTTGTATATATAAATAAATCATACATTTGTGTTTTATATATTATATATAGCAAATGTCTTCATTTTGTCCCCTTTTCTTATCCTCTTATCATGTAACATAAGATGTATTGACTTTATATCATAGTGTTTAAGTATTGCTAACTTTACATCATAGTATTTAAATTACAGGATATCAAACAGAGCATTATACATGTCTTCTGGAGAAAGGGCCCATGTGTTTTCAGTTGTATGCAGGATGCAGAATCGTGTTAGGCAGACTTATGGCCTTGTTCCTGTCTTTACTTGGTGGTTAAAGATGGTTTAAGCAGGTGTGTGTGGATGCTGAGTTGATAAGGGGTGGACTTATGGTGGTTAATTTCATGTGTAAACTTGATGGGGCCAAGGGATGCCCAGGTATTTGCTCAAACATTATTCTGGGTGTTTCTGTGCAGATGATTCTGGGTGAGTCCAACATCTAAATCAGTGGGCTGAGTAAAGCAGATTGCCCTACCCAGTGTGGGTGGGCCTCGTCCAATTAGTTGAAGGCATGAATAGAACAAAAAGGCTGAACTTTCCATGAGAAAGAGGGAACTCCTCCTGCCTGACTGCCTTTGAACTGGGACATTGGCTTTTTCCTGCCTTTGGGGTCAAACTGCACCATCAGCTCTCCTGGATCTCCAGCAGGGTCACCCTGCACATCTGGGGACTTGCCAGCCTCCATAAGCATGTGAGCCAATTCCTTCTAATAAATCAGTCTTTCTCTCCCTCTCTCTCTCCCCATGTATATATATCAGTTCTGTTTCTCCAGAGAATCCTGACAAATACAGACTTGGGTCCCCCACTAGAATCTAAGTACAAAGTGCAGAAACTGTCCTTCATGGTCAGGGTCATATCCTCAACCAGCCAACCAACAGATGCATTAACACCTCAGTCATGAGCTCAGAGGAGCCCATGGCAAAGAGCCCCAGAGGACCAACCACTTGTCTCCCCAGATGAGCCTTCAGGTAAGCATGGGCCACCCCGTGGCATGGAGCCACACAAAGCTCTCGTGGCCCACACACCCAGGTGGATTAGCTCTGGTGACATGGCAGAGACAAGGAAAAGATGTAAACCCGTAAAAAATGTCACTTTCACTTCCTGAGCCCTCTCTCAGCCCAGCCGCCCATCCTGACCAGGGGGACCCTGCCCCCCGCCCAGGGGCAAACTCGCATGATGTTGAGGAATTCAGCATTTCCTCCGAGCTGAGCCCTGGTCGGAAGGCTGCTGAGAAGTTCATTACAAAGTTCGTGCATCTGGAGCGCTTCAAGTCCACTGGGCGCGTGGGGCCCACAGGACCTGCCTTTCTCCAGAGACGTGGGCAGGCTTGGGAGAGCCCCGCCGGCAGAGAGAAATCCCCCCTGAGAAAGTGAGAAGAACGTCCCAGAGGGGCCGGGTGAAGAAATCTCTTGGAAGGACTGGAAAACAAAAGGTAAAGTTAACAGCGTAATGATGGCACAATTTCCAAATATTATGTGAGAGGCAGCCTCAAGACAAATATTTTTGAATTTCTAATGGAAAAATGGCATTTCTTTTATTTATTTTTTTATGTATTTTTGAGTGTTAACAAATAGTTCTAGTGATAATTAGCATCTTTGTATATTTATTGAAAACCAGCACTAAATCTGTATATTTACAGAAAAACGCCTTCAACATAGATAATAGCACAATTCCATGTTTGTGAATTGACAGTTTCCTCTAAACATAGAGTAGAAATTCAGCAATTGTCACTACAGCTGTTTGTGAAAATTTGACAATAGATAAATAATGACTAGAAATCAATCTTTTCATTAAAATGCAAGAAACAAAAAAATATCTAAAGGAATTTTATTATTCCTTTAGCAAGTCCAGGCTAGTCTTTAGGAAGCTCCTACACATACATTTCGGCGTTGTTTCCATTTTTGTAGACCCAGAACTGTCTTTTTCTTTTCAAAGACGTGCATCGCATTGGGGGGGGAGGGGGTGTCTGGGGGGCGGGGCCTGCACGCCTCCAACCCTTAACTCACCTTTAACACACCTTCCTGACTTTTTGTCGCTTACTGAAGGCCTGGGCTGCACACACACACACACACACACATACACACTGCACACACACCTGTACACACACTCACACACACAGACACACATATACACACTGCACACACACTCACACACACACTCACACACACACACATATACACACTCACACACACACATATACACACTCACACACACACACATACACACTGCACACACACGTGCACACACACTCACACACACACTCACATATACACACTGCACACACACCTGCACACACTCACACACACACACACTCACATATACACACTGCACACACACTCACACACACACAGATGGTGCTTCAGCCAAAGGGTTCACACTCCTTATTCTGTCCAATGACTGGACCAGCCAATGTGTTCTTGTCCAAAATAACCACCTTCCTCCAAAAAAAAAAACAAAAAACAACAAAACAACAAAACAACCAAAACTATTGGCTTGTGTCTTAGCTGTTAATTCACTGAAAGCATTGAGTTAGACGTGATCTGCGCCTGAGAATTCGTTGTGTTGTGGGCTCTTCTCACAAAGAGGAGATAGGAACCACAATCAAAGCAAAGATGGAGAAACACGGTGAACCACATTCTCTTCGGCTGTTCTCAACAGGAAAAGGTGGAAAAGCTCCATCTCCCGGAACAGCCAAGGTGCCTAGAGCCGACGGCACAACTAGACAGCAGAGGGTCAGCCTGTGGAAGCGCAAGCAGAGGCCAGGAAGATCTCCAATAAGAGCCTCCGCGGGGTGCGTGCCTGGTGGTCAGCTTGTAGGGATGTGGGCAAGAACAGAGAAGACGCTGATTGTAAACCAATCTCCACCCAAGGATCCGGCCGCTGGAAGCCCCTTGTCTTGTGACTTCTGGCATTTCTTCCTCATTCCATCTTATCCACGGCATCTGTACACAGGCACGTGTGAGTGGACGTCCATCCCCGAGCTGTGGAGTGACCGATAAGGCGACCACTCATGCTGGGGCAACGGGGTAATCACCATCACAAGAGCCCACAGAGTTTACAGATCTTCAGTTTCAAAGCTTCCTTAAAGGATAAATATAGTATTTCCCATTTTGGAGCTGGAGACGTTTTCCTTCTCTTTTCCCTTCTACCCTTCTTAAATAGTCCATGTTTTGGATGAACTGCAGCGGGGGTGTGACCTCACACAGGGAAATTTTAGAAGTGCAGCAATTGCTTAGGAATTAAACAGCGAAGTCTGGTGTGTCTGGAAGCGTGGTGTCACCCCTTCCACCCAGACAAGGTGCCCTCGCCACCCACTGCAGCGTGGCCTCCAGAAGGAGACGCTGCCAGAGCCACCTCGCCTCCCCTTGTAGGGCCATGGCGAGGGGGTCTGCACTGGGACAAGGCCGGTTCCCCCGCCGTGGGCAGCACCCCGGCCGTGGTCAGGAGCAGGAAGCAGAGCGTGTGTGGGTGGGGCTCTTGCTGACATGACCGTGTGTCAGGTGAGCCAGCCCGGAGGCAGGGGAGCCAATCATACCTGTCCGGAAGATGATTCCTGCCTTGTTCAAATGTCTTAGCGGAGAGAGAAGCCCTTGAGTGCATCTTGCGAAGGTCTCCATGCTGGGTCGTGGTGGGGATGGGTGTGGTGCAGTTGCTCGTCCGGGAAACACACACTGACTCACGAGCCGTGAAACGTCCTTTCTGCTCAAGGAGGGATGCTGGGGATCCCAGGACACGTGTGTGTGTGTCATGTGGTGTATAAACATGAGGAGAGCGCAGGAGAAGGACCAGGAGAACGTGGCCGAGTCACCTGGGGAATCCGGGTGGTCTGGGTGAAACGTTTCTGGACTAGCTTGCACCCCTCTTGCAAGTTTTCAGTGAGACCGAGATGATTTTAAAGCTGCCTCTTGCCCGACAGCTCCAAGTGCCGGGCAAGGCTCGAGGGCGGCAGGAGTTGATGTCCCTCCCACCCCCTGCATGCAGGGTTCTGCCGGCCTCCTGCCCCTCCTCCCCAGAGCCTGCATGGGGGTCAACCTCACCAACCCACATGGCTGGCCGGGAAGAGGGGTGGCTTCGCAGAGGGAGGCTGGCTTCTGTTGTCAAAATGAGGGGACACGGGTGTTGTCACCCACCCCGAAACTCTACCCAAGCGGTCTGTGTGCTTCACTGCTCCTGGTCTACTGAGCAAAAGCCATCAGACCATGAACACCGGAGGTGAAAAAAAATTTGCAATTCCAACCCAAATGGTCTCGGGATTAATGAAAATCTGAGCTGCTAAAGCACGATTCAAACCAGCAATGGGGTCTCATGGGTTAGGAAAATGGTCATATTCTTTTTGAAGAAAACTATCTTCCTATTTGTTTACAAAAACACTTATTTTTCTGCAAAAATGGAAATGGATGTGGTCAATAAGGTTATTTTATCAAAATGTTCAGTGACATACAGTAATTGTAATTAAGCCCTGAAATCCAACCAAAACCAAGCCCTTTAAATGAATTCAAACACATAAGAAAACATCAAACTGGTGTAAAATGTGGGGTTGGAATCTTCCGCGATCCCTCCAGCGGTATCACTCAAAACAGAACCGAGTGCAGGGGAGAAGCCCCTCGGAGCCCAAAGACAATCTCCAGAATAAAGCGGTAAGGAAACAAACCTTTCGTGTACTTTAAATAAAGCATAGAGACAATCCCGACCCCAGACAGCACTTTCTGCATATTTATTTTCTGCCTTTTAGGTGCTTAGGTGATTATAACATTTTAACACTGCTCTGGAATAAGTGCTTTTGTGAGAAGTTCATCCTCCAGGTTCAAACAGACTGAATTTCCTGGTAAAATTTTATTTTACAATTATTCCACTTTTAAAAAAAATCTTCATGCCACAAGATGCAAAGTCCAAAATATTTATGTTCCTGATTGTCAGCCTTTCCTTCTTAGAGATGTCAAAGCGAAAACAAAATAGACAACTCATTTTGTTGAAGCAATACAGGCATATTATCACAGCAAGATTATAATTCAGGTGCACAAAACCTGCATTTTCAGAGCCCAGCAAGGAAGCAAGCAGGTGCTCAGAGGCACAGCAGGTAACTAATATCAATAAAGTAGCCCAGATTCGAGTTCCAACAACAGAGACAAGGTCAAACTGCAACCCACAAAAGTGGTGAAAAGCAGAGCTAAGGCCAAAGTCTCCCTAAACCACCTCACGCCTCGGGGAGAAGCTGCCACGTGGGGACACATCCTGCATCTCCTCCCGACGCCCAAGGCTCCACCACAGAAAA